>NC_063339.1:12421154-12451651 GCF_021869965.1 Rhincodon typus | reverse complement strand
AAGCTCAGCAGGTCTGGCAGCATCTGTGGAGGAGAAAACAGAGTTAATGTTTCGAGTCCGGTGACCCTTCCTCATAACTCTTCCAGCAACTCTGTTTTCTCCTCCACAGATGCTGCCAGACCTGCTGAGCTTTTCCAGCAACTTTGTTTTTGTTCCTGATTTACAGCATCCGCAGTTCTTTTGGTTTTTATTTAGTATTGTAGACACCTCTCATTACATTAGGCCATTTTGTGAAAAGTAATCTCGATGGATGTTCAATGTGGCTCTTCCTTCGGTTAGGGAGTACAATAAAGTATTATTATTCAGGAGAGATGATGGGGTCAAGATTACCAAAATATTTGAGAACAGGAGCAAGAAAGTGGTAAGAGCTCAGCAAAGAGAGAGTTGGGAGGGTTGAGTAGGAGGTATGAGGCATAGTGAAAGAGGAGATAGTTGACATAATGGGTGTGTAAAAATGGGTACAGAAGAGGTTTGGTTAGACGGTTGTACTTGAGGTCAATAAGTTTCTGGGGATGCAGGATGCTGAGATAAATAAGGATGAAAGTTTTGGAGTTTCAAAGAAGGCTCATTCTGGACTCAAAATGTTAACCCTGTTTCTCTCTCCACAGATGCTGCCAGGCATACTGAGTTCCATCAGGGCTCTATGTTTTAATATTGGGAAATTATAGAGGGGCTGGCCATTATCTTTCAGTCCCCTTTAGATACGGGAATGGTGTGAGAGAACTGGAAAATTGCAGATGTTACACACTTCATCAAAAAAAAGGACACCAGAATATATCCAGCAACAACAATGAAAATCTCCAATCAAATTTCTCTCCAAGCCATACCATCCTGATCTGGAACATTTTGCTGTTCTTTCAGTATTACTGGAATTCCCTTCCCAAAAGCATTGTGTGTGTCCCTACACCTTATGGGCAAGAGCAGTTCTAGAAGGTGGCTCACCATCAGATTCCCGATGGTGATTAGGGATTGGCAACAAACGTTGGTCTAGCCAGCGATGTTCAGATGTATGAATGAAAATAAATAAACCAGGTTAACCCAGGTCAGAGCTTCCTAAAGTCGGAGTCTGGACCCCACTTGGGATGGTGAGCTAAAATTTTGCAGTCGTACGTTTTGAGAAAGAAAAGATTGCTCTGGAGCTCTAACCAAGCTATTACAGCTCTAACAGACAGGTGCAGCTTACATAGCCCCACCCCACCCCCAACTCTCACTGTTCTCAGGGGGCTGCGGAGCCTCAAATTGGTGCTATAGTGGGTAAAGGTTCGAGAAGTCAGACTTAGGTCTTGGTCAGTTGTTAGAGATGATAATGTGGGACAAAATTAACAGTCGTTTGGACAAGTGTGGATTAATATGGAAAGGCAGCATGGATCTATTAAGGAAACGTACTGTTTAACTAGATTGGGTTTTTAGTGAGATGATAGTTAGCATTGATGGGGGTAATGAGGTTGATATAGTGTATATGAACTTTCAAAGGTGTTTGATAAAATGCCATATAATGCACGTGCCAGCAAAATTGAAGTCCATGGAATAAAAGGAAAAGTTGGACATGAAGCTGTGTGGCAGGAGTAATGGTGAGCCTTTTTCTTTCAGGCTGGAGAAAAGTCTACAATAGAATTCCACAAAGATTGGTGAAATAAATCCATGAAGGTCGGTATCCCATCACCACTTTATTTACACGTGCATTGTACATGACACTGACGCGGTGAGCTCAGATCTGGCTCTTAGAGTGAGCAGATCCCCTGGCACTCCTGTTGTTATTTGTCAGCCAGGGCTCCCTGATTGGACCAGGTTAACAGTGCCAATCAGGAACTGATATCCTACCTGACTATGTTCCATCGCTACAATTGGTACTAGGACTCCTACTTTTATTTGTCATGTGCAAATAATCCTGCAGGGATGCATGAATGTGGGGCACAATTTCAAAATTTGCAGACGTCACTAAACTTGGCAGTACTATGAATTATGAGGAGCATCGTGATAGCCTTCTGGAGGATATTGACAGGCTGATACAATGAGTGGGCACGTGCCAGATTAAATTTCATGCAGAGAAGTATGAAGTCTTATATTTCTGTATGAAGAGAAAAGAAGTAAACATGTAAAATAATGGAATAAAGGCAAAATACTGTGGTTACTGGAAATCTGAAACAAACACAGAGAATACTGGAAAAAAAAACTCAGCAGGTCTGGCAGGATCTGTGGAGAAAGAAAGAGTTAATATTTCATTTCTCTGGACATGAAGTGATTATATTGATGGATACAATTCTGAACTGGGCGGGCAGGAAAATAGAAACCCAGGGCATAACATGCACAAATTGTTGAAGGTAACAGGGCAGGTAATTGTCTTGAATGCAGTGTCTAGATATTGTGTCTCTACTTCTGCATATATAATGCTATCCATACAATGCTGACTATAATTTCTGTGTAAATAAAGTATTGCCTATACTGCCACATCTCTAATACAAATATATAATTCATACAATGGTTTTTAAAGCTGTGTCTATAATGCTCTGTAACGTATTGTCATAATGTTGCATTGATAATGCAGGTGTATAATTCTGTACAGAAAAAGTCTGGCTGATATTTTGTCAATTTATCTGTGAGTATAATATTGTGTCTCTAATCCCATGTTTCTAATGGTGTATTGTAATGCTGTGTGAAGAATCTCAAATACATAAAGCTATGCTGATAATTTAGTGTATGCAATGGCAAGTGGATAATGCCGTCTATAACGATGTGTCTAAATTGTGGATTATAGGATGTAATGTCTGTAATGTTGGCCCATGATACTGTATTTAGAAAACTGTGTGTAGTATGACAATAATGTAATGCTGTATCCATAAGAAGTGCCTAGAGTGCTAGGTTTGCCTGTAATACTCTGTCTATGTTTCATACATATGGTACTGTGACTATAATACATTGTAGAAGTGAAAAATGTGTAAAAAATGCTGTGCATAGTTTGTGGAATGTTGAGCAAATAATACTATGCCTATAATTTTGTGTATGGAATATTGTGTATATAATGTAATTCATTGCTTGTTATGTCTATAATGCTGTGAGTATAAGGCTGTGTGTATTTTATTGCATCTATAATAGTGTAGAGAATGTGGTGTCTGTAATACTTTTGTCTATAATGCTGTACATTACATCTTGCATGTGCTGTCAGCTCACTTGGATAGTTGGCCTGTGTGTGGTTCACATGCCAACAGCATGGCTTTGATTCCTTTGAAGACTGAGGTAGATTTAGGACCTATCCCGTGATCTGTCCCTGAAAATCTGTTAAAAAAAAACTACAAAGGAAAGGGACCTGCCTTTGGACAGAGCATATATACCATGACACAATGCTTAATCTATCATGCTTTGTATAGATTGGTAAGCGTACAGAATGCCTACACTTGTATTGTTGCCTCTGTCATTTTTGTAAATACTGTCTGAAGGCTCACAGCACAGCCTCAACTTAAGGAAATCTCCCTATAGCAGATATTTTTCCCTTGCTTGATTGTTTTTCTGAAGTTAGGAAACAGAAACCTTCTGAATGATCAATTTCTGCGTAGATGGAAACCTTGAAATCTTTCTTTTGCAGCTAAACCTTAGAATAAATGCCAACTTATCCTCAGCCCCAAAAGTGCATTGTTCACACCACAATCGCAACTGTTCTGATAGCCCCAAAATATGTGTGTCAGAAGGCAATCTCACAAAATAATGTGGATAGATTCCTATGGCTTGATGGCATTTTCCTCCTGTAATATTTACTTCTTGTGTTTTGAGGCCAGAAACTAATTTTAGCTATTACGTGACTCCTCAGAATGGATTGAAACTTCTTATGTATTTCTACATTTTTGGAGTGACATGTGTATTATAAATATTAAAACATTTTTGCCCATTTTTTACTCCACGGCAGCATCCATTATCAGTTGCTTATTTGTGGAGATGGAAAGCAGTATTCAGTCCAAGGTTATAAGCTGCAGTCATTTTTCCCCAACGACCTACTTGTCAGTTTCAGGTCAATTTCATACATTTTAAATGGACTATGTCATGAGGAATTTTTGATTGGATCTGGATTGAGACTGATCAAACCTATTTCATTTAGGATCCTCTACACCGAGCAGACGCAAGATTTTTTGGGCCATCAGTCTGGATTCAAGCCCAAATTCCAAAGGTAAAGGGAGAGATTTATTGGATACGATGTACAATTACAAACAAAAATCATTATTGTCCCATTTGAGTTGGATTTGAAGCTATGACCTTCATGTAATTTCTTAATTAATTATATCAACGGCGTGAGGAGCAACAAAGGGTGAGACAATGGCCTAGTGGTATTATCACTAGATTATTAATCCAGAGATCCAACTAATGTTTTGGGGACCCGGATTTGAATCATGCCATTGCAAATGGCGGAATTTGATTTCAATGAAAGTGTGGAATTAGTAGCCTAATGATGACTGCACAAGTAGTGTCAATTGTCAGGAAATACACATCAGATTCATGAATACTTTTAGGGAAGGTAACCGCTGTTCTTATCTGACCTGACCGACATGTGATTCCAGACCTAGAGTTATGTGTTTGATTCTCAGTTGCCCTCTGGGCAATTAGGAATGGGCAATAAATGCTGCTGGCTTAACTAGCAATGCCCACATCCCGTGAATGAATTTTAAAGAAAGTGGCCACTCGAGACCGTTTTACCATTCAGTTAGACTGTGAGGGTTGACATATAGCATGTATCACTTTGATCCTGCGCTGTTTAATACTTTTGCCTCATAAACATTTGTCAATTTGAGTTTTGAAATTTACAGTGAACCTCTGAGCCTAAAGAGTTCCAGATTAGCATCACACTTTGTGTGAAGAAGTGTTTCCAGGTGTCATCCCTGAACGACCTGGCTCTGAATGTCTTAAACCTGAAACTTAACTCTGATTTTCTCTCCGCAGATCCTTCTAGGGCTGCAGAAAATTTCTGGCAATTTCTGGTTTTGTTCCTGACTTTAAAGTTAGTCCTTGTCCTTGACTGCCCTCCAGATGAAACAGGTTTCTCCATCTGCTCTTAAGTCATTTAACTGCCTTAAACACTTCAAAGAAATCATCCCTGAAGTTGCAGGGGAGCTGCATAACTGGAGTGCTTGGCATCTTGTTAACTAACTGATGTTGATACTGAATGAGCCAGATTTCAGAGGGAAACCTGGTTGTTTGATCCTAATTG
Organism: Rhincodon typus; assembly: GCF_021869965.1. Taxonomy (NCBI): domain Eukaryota; kingdom Metazoa; phylum Chordata; class Chondrichthyes; order Orectolobiformes; family Rhincodontidae; genus Rhincodon; species Rhincodon typus. Next base: position 12,446,460 of record NC_063339.1, on the reverse strand, counting down.
TTTGTTTTAAACTGTGGAGGTCAGTTCCTGAACACGGCCACAAAAGGCTGCCAATGTACTTTTAATGAAAAGCATAAATCAATGATTAAGGAAGAAAAATAGTGTAAACTAGACAAAAGATTGGAAAGATTTCATTACAGACATAATAAAAACATTTAATTTTACACTCACCTTTTTATCGCAACAATACCCTCACAAACGTGTGAAATTCAGTGAAGAGTCACTACTCTCTAATCTTTATTAGACTCAGGCTGATACAGCTTCAACTGGTTTCCATTCAGTGAATTTCCCTATGGGAAGTAAGGGATCATGGCTAAAGCAGGAGGGAAAGAGGACCAACACACTACTGTCTCCCATTACTTGCTGCTTAGAGAAAGACTTCTAAGGATGATAGAACATAAGAATGAAGTAACAGGAGCAGGAGATGCCTTTGACCCTTGGGGCTTTCTCAGCTATTCAACAAGATCATGGCTGATCTTCTACTTCAACTCCACAATCCTACCCTACCTTCATATTCCTTAATTTTATTAACATCTAAAAATCTGTCTACTTCTGTCTTGAATTTACTCAGTGACTGAGAATCTTCGATTCTCTGGGGTAAAGAATTCCTAAGATTCACAACTGGAATACTGCGTGCAATTCTGATATCCCTTCTATAGGAAGGATGTTGTGAAACTTGAAATGGTTCAGAAGAGATTTACAAAGGTACTGCCAGAGTTGGAGGGTTTGAGCTGTAGGGAGAGGCTGAATAGGTTGGTGCTGTTTTCCCCGGAGCGTCGGAGGCTGAGGGGTGACCTTATAGAGGTTAATAAAATCATGAAGGGCATAGATAGGGTAAATAGACAAGGTCCATTCCCAGGGGTGGGGAAGCCCAAAACTAGGGGTCATAGGTTTAAGGTTAGAGGGGAAGGATTTAAAAGGGACCTAAGGGTCAACCTTTTCAAGCAGCATACGGAATGAGCTGCCAGAGGAGGTTGAGGTGGGTACAATTACAACATTTAAAAGGCATCTGGATGGTATATGAATAGGAAGGGTTTAGAGGGATATGGGCCAAATGCTGGCAAATGGGAATAGATTTACTTAGGATATCTGGTTGGCATGGACGAGTTGGACCAAAGGGTTTGTTTCCATGCTGTATATATTTATGACTCTATTGAGCAAATAGATTTCCTGTCTCTTCTGGCTTAAATGGCAAACCCCTGCGTCTAAGATTGTAACCCTGTGTTTCTGAATCTGCAACCATGGAAAATGTGCTCTCAGCATCTACCCTACCAACATTGTAAAGAATTTTATAGGCTTCAATTAGAAGAATGTAATGTGATTTAAACTCCAGGAAATAAAGGGATTGACTCTTTAGTAAGCCCTTTTTAGACAATTCCCTTGTACCAAGAACTAGTCTAGTGAAACAATGTTGTACTTCCTCTACTTAGATCTTTCCTTTGGCAAATTGACCAAAATTGTGCATAGTTAAGATCTGGCCTCTCCTTCACATCTGTACCAACGTTTTTATTCTGATTACGACCACATGAAGATTGGTCCTATCTATTTTAAGCCCTTTTAGTTGCAACAAATGTTTTAACATTCTTGTTGGCACATACCTATCACACTTCGATCGAACTTAGTTAACCAGATCAAAAATTGAGAGCCAATTCCAAGGTTTTCTTGAGTGAAAAGGAGATTTACCTGCCAGCTCGAAAAACTAATGAAATGCAACATCAAACACCAACCCAAAACAAATGATCTTACAAAGCAGTTAGGGGTTGGGCTATCTAGTATGGACATGAAGCTAAAGACGGTTGCAGTTTACACATTCTTTTACAATCTTTGAGTTGTGAGAGCGAAACCTGAATCCAACTGTTTTGATTTTGAGATGTTTCTTCAAATAATGGTGAAAAAATGCAGGTGCCTGGAGTTCTCAGTAAATGTTGTTGCTCTATGTTGCTTTTAATTGGCTAATTTCTGAGCTTGAAGGAAGTAGCAAGAGAGAGGGAAGAGCTTCCAGTGTCCATGCTGTTCTTGGCCCATGTTGCTCTGTCTCTCTTAGTTTTCCAAAGAAAGCTACTGAAATACCATTCATTTTGTACATTCCAAGTCTAATTCTATTGTCTTTTTTCAACTGAATACACTTTGGGTAACCTTTCATCTCCAATATGTGAAGTTACCACGCAAATCTGAGTAAAAGACTTTCTTGACATCTCACTGATTTTCAGACCTCTTTATTAAAAATAGTGATTCCAGGACAGTCAGTTTTGTACATTCCATATGGGTTTTCTGTACTTGGCAGGTGATCACAGCAGGCATATTAGGTCAGCTGTATCCTGCTTAATTTATGGTCCTCAAAAATCTCAGGTATTAAAGTCAAGTGAAAGCTGAATAGTGATAGTTCAATTCCCCTATGATTGTCATAAAGCCATAGAGGTTTTACAGCACAGAAATAGGTCCTTCGGCCCATTGTGTCCACGCTGGTCATCAAAGATTCATCTTTCCTAATATCTTCCATCACTTGGTCTGTACCATTGAATGCTATGGCATTTCAAGTGCTTATTTAAAGAGATCTTAAAAGTCTTGAGGGTTCCTGTCACTATCACTCTTTAACACAGTCATTCCAGATGCCTGCAACCCTCTGGGTGAACAAGTTTTTTTCCTCAAATCCCCTCTTATCCCCCTGCTCCTTACCTTAACACTGTGCCCTTGCTTATTGATCCCTATAATAAGGGGGAGTGTTTCTCCCTATCTACTATGTTTATGTCCCTCAGAACGTTGCACGCCTCAGTCACGCACTCCATCAGCCTTTTCTTTTTGAAGGAAAACAGCCCCAGCCTATCTAGTCCAACTCCATAACTGAATTACTCTAACCCAGGCAACATCCTGGGGGAAACAAAAACAAAAATTGCTTCGAGAAACTCAGCAGGTCTGGTAGCATCTGTGGAGAGAAAGTAGAGTTACTGTTTTGGGTCCTTCTTCACACTCTCTGTAGTGTAATCATATCCTTCCTATAGTGTGGTGACCAGAACTGCAGACAGTACTCAGGCTGTGACCTAAATAATCTTATATACAGCTCACTCACAACCGCACTGCCCTTATATTTAAAGCCTTGGCCAATAAAGGGAAGTATTCCATATGTCTTCTTAAGCAACTTATTTATCTGTCCTGCTGCCTTCAAGGATCTATGGACATGCAGAGCAAGATCCCTCTGATCCTTTGTACTTCCCAGTGTCTGACCAATCAACATATACTCGCTTACCTTGTAACATCTTACCCTCCAATTCTTTCATAATAAAACCTTTCTGTTACTCATGTACAAGGACCGTTAGGTTCCTTGGAATTTGTAAGTGCTTGCTTCTACAGATGTCAGATGTCCTTCAAATTGCCTTACTTTAGTTTCTCATTTTATGTGAAGAGCACTTGGCATTAGAGAATGACAGAATGATGTGGCTTTTGAACTATTTCATATCTGACATCAGGACAGTTGGATGACCAGCTGAGTAGGAAAGGTAGCTTTGGGTTTTCAGACTCATAGATGCTGACAGCGTGCTAACAGACAGCATACTAACAGACAGAGGATGTGAAGAAGGACCCAAAACATTAACACTACTTTCCCTCCACAGATGCTGCCAGATCTGCTGAGTTTCTCCAGCAAATTTTGTTTTTGTTTCCCCAGGATGTTGCCTGGGTGGGAGCATTTCAAATTCAGTTGGAGAGCAAGAACCTGAAGTTCCACACTAGCATTCTGGATTCAGCGATAGTCATTACATCGGCATGAGGGAGGATCTGGGCCTAGTGAACTGGGCTGGAAGACTAAAAAGTAGGACAGATGACGAGCAATGGCCGATGTTTAAGGAGATACACAATGGCATCCAACAAAAGTATATCCGAGGAAGGAAGAAAGATTGCAAAAAGGGACAAAACTCCATGGCTAAGTGTTGCGAAGTTGAATAGAGTATTTGAGGACTGGGAAGCAGGACGTTAGAATTTGGTGTTTGTAAGATGCTAGGGAGGAAAGAATTACATGGTGTTGTTAAAAGATTGCGCTCTTTCTATGCCTGGAGATGTCTGTAAGCAGCTTGAAAGTTTGCAAGTACAGAGAGCACCCAAATTGAAACATTTATATTGAAAGGCTGTACCGTTAAGACTAAGCAGCATATTTATCAAAACAACAGGTTTTTGAATTTAGCCAATAAATTTGAACCAGGCACTTGGATAACAAAAACGTATCAAATTTGAATCTGATAGTTTTGACAACCTAGGACCAATCTGATTGTAAGAAGTTGCAATGTCATCAGGGGTATAAAAGAAGGGGGAAGTTGGAAAATTGGGAAAGTTAACTGTCATCTGCTAGAGATAAAAGCTCTCAGCTCTTAGAAAAAGCCCAACGGTGCCGCGGCACTCCTAGCTAAGATTCCTGACAGAAGAATCGACAGAGAAGACACAGAACATTCTGGAAGACATAACCTGACTATAATTTTGAGAGACTACATCCTGTTGTTTTGTTATATAAGTGGGACTTGTATTTATTGGAACAGTATACCATGAGAGTTTTGTGTCATTTGGGAAGAGTTAGTAGTTAGAATGGATTTGTTTGGTTTATTAATAGTTTAGTTAATTTGTTCACTGTTAGAGTTAGATAAGTAAATTGTTACTTGTTGATTGTCAGGGATTTATTCGATTTAACCAGTAGAAGGTGCTGAGAGACAGGTTACATCGTTGTTGCACTCCTTTTAACAGATTATATGGGGAGCTGCACTTCTTTGGGTGTTTTGGTTTTGTTTCTCAGCGTGGGGGGTCAACCTCTGCTTTATAACAGATTAGGGGCTTGGGTTCGGGATCTGGCCAGCTCGGGTCCAGGATTTGGACAGGTTGGGACAGCTTGGGTCCAGGATTTGGACAGGTTCGGACAGATCAGGTCCGGGATTTGGATGGATTTAGACAGATAGGACAGATCTGGAGGAATTTAGGGTACGACAGATCCCAGCAGATTTAAGCAGACTTGGGCACTAGCTCTTTAAATAAAACTTAGGTGAGAAGTGGAAAATCTGTTTAATTTTGGTTGCTTTCTGTTGGTTAAAAGTGAGGTAATAGCTCTTTCAGTCACTAAGAGTTTTCTGGGGCGGGAGAAGTGACTTTGAGAGTTTTACAAAAGGTGAGCAAGAAGAAGCTGCTGGAATTGGCAGACAAGCCGGAGTTGGGGTTGTCTCTGTCTGTGAGAAAAGAAGAGGTAATTACAGCAATAGCTCGACATTTAAATTTGCTGGGAACAACATCACAACCTTTTAAAATGGCTAGAATTCAATTGCAGACGAAGCATCTTGAACAGGAAAGGGAACCGAAACTGTTTTGAATTACGGTTACAAGCAGAGGAAAGACAAAAAGAAAGAGAGAGAGAGTTTGAACTTCAGAAGTTGCAAATTAGACAGGATAGTCATCTTAAAAGGATGGAAATGAAGGTCAGAAGATAGGCTTAGTGAGAAGGAGGATAATGATGAGCAAACCCATCATAGCCAAAGACCTGGTAGGGATATATACAAATATGTCAAAATATTACCAAAATTCAATGAAAAAGATGTAGAAGTCATTTTCACTTCCTTTGAGAAACTGGCTAAACAGATGAACTGGACAGAGTCTATGTGGGTAATGTTAAATCAGACCAAGTTGGTAGGCAGGGCTAGTGAGGTATTTGCAGCACTGTCAGAGGAGGTGTCAAGAGAATATGAAGGAGTAGAGCAGGCTATGATGAGTGCCTACGAATTGATATCAGAAATATACAGATAACGGTTCAGAAATATACGAAAGGAACCAGGTCAGACTTATATTGGGTTTGAAAGAACTAAACAAAGCAACTTCGACAGATGGATGAGAGATAGAAAAGACATATGAGGGCCGTAAAGATATTATTATGCTGGAGGAGTTTAAAAATTCACTTCCAGAAGTAATAAGAACTGATGTTGAGGAATAGAAAGTTAAAACAGCGAGAAGTACTGCAGAGATGACGGATGAATATGCATTAGTGCTTAAATCAAAGTCTAACTTTGTCCAGCAATTTCATTCCATGAAGGATAGAAATTGGGAAAGAGGGAGATCCTTTAATGAAAAACAAAACATAGATCACACTGGGAACAGTTTGCCAAATGTGAAAAGAGATACCTAAGAAGGTGCAAAATAGGTGAAAGACCTCAGATGTTTTCACTGCAATAAAGTGGGACACACAAAGTCACAGTGCTGGTGGATTTAGAGAGGCACTGGGAAAAAGGATGTGGTAAAAGAGGCTAAACCAAGGGGATTAGTTGAGGTAGTGAAGGAAACCCCAAGAGAAGTCAAGGAGCTTCACGAGAGCGCACTGCCTAGTCATGGGCTGGATAGTAAGATAGCGCCCAATCTCTTCAAAGACTTCACCTGTGTGGGTAAGATTTACTCACATAGATCAGGGGGAGTAGGTAAAGAATTTAAAATATTGAGAGATACAGGAGCTGGCCAGTCTCTAATAGTAAGAGATGAAAATATTTGCACTCCTTCTGAAATATTGCCAGAGAGAGTCATAATCTGTGGAATAAATGGAAAGAGAATTAGTGTTCCCCTGTGTAAGGCTAGAAAGTCCAATCAAGACTGGGGAAGTGATAATGAGAGTGATAAAAAATTGGCTACTCCACAAATACATTTTGTTCTTGGAAACGGTATAGGTGGATCGCGGATGGGAGTGATGCCCATTGTAGTGGAGAAGCCAAAAGAAAACCAGGAAACTGAGGAGTTAAAAAGAAAATACCCTGGAAATTTTCCAGACTGTGTGGTGACAAGATCCCACAGCCATAAGTTAAAACAAGAAGGGAAAACAAAAGAGAAAGATGAAAGAGTTGAGGTCCAGTTAGCTGACTCTCTGGTTGATGAGATGGTAAAGGAACAACCTAAGCAGGTACAGGATCAGGCAGAGGCGGTTAGTTCTGAAAGACTAATGGAGTTACAACAAGTAGATGAGACGATAAAGGATTTATATCATAAAGCCTACTTGGAAAAGGAATTGGAATGTATTCCAGAATGTTATTATCTTAAGGATAAAATCTTAAGGCGGAAATGGAGACCTTGGCAGGTTAGTGCAGAGGAGAAATGGGTGGAAGTTCACCAGATTGTGCTGCCGGTAAAATACAGGTAGGAAGTATTGTGGGTAGCACACAAATTACCTATGTGAGGTCATCTAGGAGTGAGGAAGACTCAGGCTAAGATGCAGAAGCATTTCTATTGGCCTGGATTACATTATGTGGTTGAATTTTGCCATACCTGTTAGATGGTAGGAAAGCCACAGGCAGTAATAAAACCAACACCTTTGATGTCAATTCCTGCATTTGAAGAACCTTTTATATGGGCTATGATTGATTGTGTAGGTCCCATCTGTAAAACCAAAAGTGGGAACCAGTATTTGCTAACCATAATGGGTGTGGTTACTGGGTTGCTGGAGGCAATTCCATTATGGAATGTCAAGGCAAAAAATGGTTGTGGAGGAGTTGCTTGCTTTCTTTACTTGTTATGGATTACCCAGGGAGAGTCAGTCAGACTAACGGTCTGCCAAATTATTTAAGGAGGTCATGGATGGTTTAGGCATCAAACACTTTACATCAAATGTGTACCATCCTGAATCCCAGGGAACATTGGAAAGATGGCATCAGACCCTAAGGACCATGCTGAGGAATAATTGCCAGGACTACCCAAATGATTGGGATAAAGGAATCCCATTTATATTATTTGCTATTAGAGATGCTCCAAATGAATCAACTCAGTTTACTCCATTTGAATTGATATTCAGACACAAAGTAAGAGGGCCTTTAAAATTAATTAAGGAAAAGTTGATAGGTCCGAAGTCAGAGATTGTACAGTTGGACTATGTATGTCAGGTGAGAGAAAGATTAAACAGAGTAGGTGAATGAGCTAAACAACATTTGAAGGTAGCACAACACCTAATCAAGCAAGAAGCAGATAAGAAATCTAAAATTTGCCCATGGGCATAAGGTATTGGTGCTGTTACCAGTGGTAGGAGATCCCTTCAAAGCAAGGTTTAGTTGTCCCTATCAGATTGAGAAGAAATTAGGCCAGATGAATTATCTGGTAAAGCCGCCAGATAGGGAAAAATATTTATCAGGTATGTCATATGAACATGCTGAAACCTTACTATGACAGGGAAAAGGAATCGGAAAAACTGCCACTCAGTGTGAGGAATCAAATCCAGATAATTTGGATTTTGATGTGCCTCAGAATAAATTTAATAATGAGGAAGTCCTTAAGGAATGGGATAGGGTAGTAAGCTATCTGTCCCAGGAACAAAGAACTGAATTGAAAGATTTGTTGCAGAGCTATGAGGACATATGTAGAAATAGAATGTGGAGGACTAACATGATCGTACATGAGGTTGACGTGGGGAATGCTGTTCTGATAAAACAACAGCCTTTAATCCTCTCAAAACAGCACAGGCTCAGAAGGAAGTAGAAGCGATGCTCCAAGAAGACATCATAGAGCCGAACCAAAGTGAGTCAAGTTCACTGATTGTGACGGTTCCCAAACCTGATGGTACTAAACGATTCTCGTAGATTATTGGAAGGTCAAAGCCATGACCAAATCTGACTCATACCCAATTCCAAGGCTGAAGAACTGTGTAGAAAATGTAGGACAAGCCACTTACATATCAAAGTAGGACTTATTTTGTGGTTACTGGCAAGTACCTTTGTCAAAGAGAGTGAAAGAAGTTTCTGCTTTTGTAACCCCATATGGGCTGTAACAATTTAAAGTAAAGCCCTTTGGAATGAAAAACGCACCAACCACTTTTCGAGGGCTTATGAACACAGTTGTTGCAGGATTGACTAATTGTGCCGATAACTTAGTGATCTTTAGCCATTCATGGAAACAGCACTTGGAGCATTTGGCAGAGCTCTTTGAGAGACTACGGAAGGCAAAATTGGTCATAACCTTGGCAAAAACAGAGTTCGCGAAGGCGGAAGTGACAATCTTAGGGCACAACATCGGATATGCATGGATGACACTGAAGAATGTGAAGACAAAGGCCATTGAGGAATTTCCAGGACCATCCTCGAAGAAGAAAGTTCTATAATTTTTAGGATTGAGTGGATTGATACAGGAAATTTGCACCAAATTTTAGTGGCATAGTGGCACCGTTGACGGATTTGTTAAAAAAAACATGAAATTTCGGCAGACAGAAGAATGCCAGGAGATGTTTGAGAAATTAAAAGCAATGTTAACCACCGCACCAGTTTTAGCCACACCAAATTTCTTAAAACCTTTCAAAGTCACCATCGACACAAGTGATGTAGGGGTTGGAGCTGTGTTGTTACATGAGGATGATTGTGGAATTGAAAGGCCCATTGGTTATTTTTCAAAGAAACTCAGTATCTACCAGAAAATATATTCAACTGTTGAAAATGAGTTATTGAGTTTGGTACTGGCCATACAATATTTTAATGTTAATGTTGCAAACAATGCATCAGAGACGGTTGCTTATACTGATCATAATCCTTTGACATTTCTGGAAAGATTTAAGAACAAGAACACAAGATTATTTCGTTTGAGTCTCATGTTAAAAGCATTTAATTTGCGGGTCATGAAAATGTTATTGCCGATGCTTTATCGTGGGTTTAAAAGAAAAGTGTTTATATAAGATCGAAATGGTAGTGTTCAATGTTACATATGGAATTAGTATAAAATATGTAACTCCAGATTAATGAACTATGGATCTAGCAATACAATGGAGTTAAGGTTTTAGAAAAAGAATTAAGTGATCTTTTCATAATTATGGGTCGGTTCTTTCTTAAGCGGTGAGGTGTTGCGAAGTTGGGTAGAGTATTTGTGAATTGGGAGGCAGGACATTAGAATTTGGTGGTTTTAAAATATTGGTGTTTGTAAAATGCTAGGGGGAAGCGTTGCATGGCCCCTTTAAAAGACTGTGTTTTTTCTATGCTTGGAGATGTCTGTGAGCAGCTTGAAAGTTTGCAGGTACAAAGAGTGATGTTGGGAGAGCCGATGGCCTAGTGTTATTATTGCTGGACTGTAAATTCAGAGACCCAGATAATGTTCTCGGGACCCAGGTTCAAATCCTGCCATGGCAGATGGTGGAATTTGAATTTGATAATCTGGAATTAAGAATCTAATAATGACTGTGAATCCATTGTCAAATGTCGGAAAAACCCATCTGGTTCACTATTGCCCTTTAGGAAAGAAAACTGCCATCCTTCCCTGGTCTGGCCTACATGTGACTCCAAACCCACAACAATGTGGTTGACTCTTAACTACCCTCTGGGCAATTAGGGATGGGCAATAAATGCTGTCTAGTTAGTGGTGCCCTCATCCCGAATTGAAACATTTGTATCTAAAGGCTGTGCCATTAGCAGGCCAAGCAGCATATTTACCAAAACAACAGGTTTTGAATTTAGCCAAGCAATTTGAGCCAGGCACTTGGATATCAAAAACCTATCAAGTTTGAATCTGATGGTTTTGATAAACTAAGACCAATCCAATTGTAAGAAATTGAAATGGCATCGGGGTATAAAAGAAGGGGGCAGATGGTAAATTGGGAGAGCTAACTGCCATCTGCTAGAAATTAAAGCTCTCAGCTCTTAGAGAAAGCACCATCTATTCACAACGGTACCACAGCACTCCTAGCTAAGATTCCTGACAGAAGAATTCACAGAGAAAGCGTTCTGCCAGAAGAATCGACAGAGAATACACAGAACATTCCGGAAGACATAACCTCATAATTTCGAGAGACTAAATTCTATTGTTTTGTTGTATGAGTGGGACTTGCATTTATTGGAACAGCATACCAGTAGAATCTTGTGTTATTTGGAATAGTTAGTAGTTAGAAAGGATTTGTTTGGTTTGTTAATAGTTTAGTTAATTTGTTCACTGTTAGAGTTAGATAAATAAATTGTTACTTGTTGATTGTGAAGTGAGTGTCAGGGATTTATTTGATTTAATCAGTAGAAGTTGCTGAGAGACAGGTTACACCTCTTTTCACACTCCATTTAACGGATTATAAGGCGAGGTGCTCCTCTTTGGGTGTTTCGGTTTTGTTTCTCAGAGCGGGGAGTCAACCTCCGCCTTATAAATAAGCAAGGAATTTAAAGATAATATGAAGGCAAAAACTAAGGCATGCAGTATTGCAAAGGCGAGTAGCAGGGTGGAAGATTGGGAAACTTTTATAGATCAACAAAGGGTTACTAAAAAAGTAATAATAAGCGCAAAGGTAAATAATGAAAGAAAATTAGTACTGTACAAAATAGAAAAACAGACAGCAAAAGCTTCTGTAAGTGTATAAAAGGGAACAAAATAGCTAAAGTGAATGTTGGTCCCTTGGAAGCTGAGCCGAGGGAGTTAATAGTGGGAACATGGAAGTGGCAGAGTCACTAAACCAATACCCAAATTGCCGGAGAAACTGAGCAAGTCTGGCAGCATCTGTGGAAAGAAAACAAAGTTAATGTTTCAGGTACAGTGACATTTCTTCAGAGCTAGTTGATGGTTCACGGTTCAAGTTCCATGGTAGAGGACGATAGCACCATCTCAATAGACAATGCAGAGGTTGTAGAATGGGAGGAACTTAGAGCAACCATGAGCACTAGGATAAAAGCAAACTATTGAGGTTGAAGGCAGACAAGTTCCCAGGGCATGATGGCCTACATCCTAGGGTCTTAAAGGAAGTGGCAGCAAAGATCATGGATGCACTGCTTATAATATTCCAAAATTACCTGGGTCCAGGAGAGATTCCAGTGCATTGGAAAAATGCTAATATTAGCATTAACACTCCTATTCAAAAGGAAGGGAGGAGAAAGTTGGAAACTACAGACCAGTTAATTTAACATGTGTTGGTGGGAAATTATTAAGATAGTAATAAGAGGACATCTAGAAAGCCAAAATACAATCCACCAGGGTCAGTATGGTTTTATGAAGGGTAAGTCATGTTTGACTAATTTACTAGAGTTCTTTGATGTAACAAACAATATGGATAATGGGGATCCTCTAAACGTAGAATATCTGTACTTCCAGAAGGTGTTCAATAAATTGCTGTAGAAAATGTTAATAGTCAAGGTAAGATCACATAGGGTTGGGGTAAATTACTAGCTTAGAAAAAGATTTAGGTAACAATAGAAAACAGAAATGGGATAAATGGGATAACAAGGTGTAGAGCTGGATGAACACAGCAGGCCAAGCAGCATCAGAGGAGCAGGAAAGCTGATGTTTCGGGTCGAGACCCTTCTTCAGAAATGGGGGAGGGGAAGGGGATTCTGAAATTAATAGGGAGAGAGGGGGAGGCGGATGGAAGATGGATAAAGGAGCAGATAGGTGGAGGGGAGACGAACAGGTCAAAGAGGCGGGGATGGAACCAGTAAAGGTGAGTGTAGGTGGGGAGTTAGGGTGGGGGTTGGTCAGTCCAGGAAAGACGGACAGGTCAAGGAGGTGGGGGTGGGGCTAGAAGTGAGAGGAGGGGATAGGTGGGAGAAAGGACAGACAGATTAGGGAGGCGGGGACGAGCTGGACTGGTTTTGGGATGCAGTCGGGGAAGGAGAGATTTTGAAGCTTGTGAAGTCCACATTGATACCATTGGGCTGCAGGGTTCCCAAGCAAAATATGAGGTGCTGTTCCTGCAACCTTCGGGTGGCATCGTTGTGGCACTGCAGGAGGCTCAGGATGGACATGTTGTCCAAGGAGTGGGAGGGGAAGTTGAAGTCGTTCGCGACTGGGAGGTGCAGTCGTTTGTCGCGAACTGAACGTAGGTGCTCCACAAAGTTGTCTCCAAGCCTCTGCTTGGTTTCCCCAATGTAGAGGAGGCCACAATGGGAACAGCGGATACAGTATACTATATTAGCAGATGTGCAGGTGAATATCTGTTTGATGTTTTCTGTTTGATCTGTTTTCTGAAGAAGGATCTAGGCCCGAAACATCAGCCTTCCTGCTCCTTTGATGCTGCTTGGCTGCTGTGTTCATCCAGCTCTACACCTTGTTATCTGTTTGATGTGGAAGGTTTTCTTGGGGCCTGGGATGGGGGTGAGGGGGGATGTGTAGGGGCAGGTGTTGCAGGGAAAAGTGCCGGGGGTGGTGGGACTGGTGGGGAGTGTGGTGCGGACAAGGGAGTCACAGAGAGAGTGGTCCCTCTGGAAGGCAGATAAAGGTGGGGAGGGAAAAATGTCTTTGGTTAGTGGGGTCAGATTGCAGATGGCGGAAGTGCCAGAGGATGATGCGTTGGATGATGGCAGAAGTGCCGGATAAATGGGTCTTTTTCTTGTTGGTGAAACATAGCTAGTGGATTGCTACAGGATTCGCTTCCTTTTCCTGAATATTTACAATCAATATTAATGACTTGGATGCAGGGATAGAAAATACAATAGCCAAATGTGCAGATGACACTAAAATTGGTTGGAAAGTAAGTTGTAATGAAGAACTAAGAAACTTACAAGTGGATGTGGATGGGTTAGGTGAGTGGGCCAAAATTTGGCAGATGACATTTAACGTGTGAGTCTTATATTTTGGTTGGAGGAACAGAAAGGAACTTATTATCTAAATGGGGAGAAACTTTAGAGTGCTTCGGTGCAGAGGGATATAGGTGTTCTTGTGTATGAATCGCAGAAAACTAGCATGCAGCTACAGCGGGTAATAAAGGAGGCAAATGGAATTTTGGTATTTATTGTTGAAGGAATAGAGTATAAAAGTCAGGAAGCGTTGCTGCAACTGTAAAAGGCATTAGTGAGACTGCGCCTGGAGTACTGTGTATAGTTTCGGTCACCTAACTTCAGGAGGGATGTAATTGTATTGGAGGCAGTTCAGGGGAGGTTCACTACAATGATTCCAGAGATGACGCATTTGTCTTCTGAATAAAGATCGAGTTGTTTAGGCCTATACTCTCTGGAGTTTAGAAGAATAAGAGGAAATCAAATTGAGGTACATGAGGCACGAAAGGGGATTGACAAAGTAGACGTAGAAAGGATGTTTTCTCATGTGGGGCAATCTAGAATGAGAGGTCATAGTTTTAGGATAAGGGATAGCAGATTTAAAACAGATGAGGAGAAATTAGAGACAAAAAACTGCAGATGCTGGAATTCCAAGTAGACAGTCAGGAGCTGGAAGAACACAGCAGGCCAGGCAGCATTTGGAGGAAAGGAGGAGTCAACGTTTTAGGTATTACCTTTCTTCAGGAAACATTGACTGCTCCTTTCCTCCAGACGTTGCCTGGCCTGCTGTGTTTCTGTAGCCTCCTGTTTGTCTACTGAGGAGCAATTATATTTCTCGAAGGCTCGTGAATCTTGTAATTCACTGCCCCAGAGTATGGTGGATGCTGGAACATTGACTAAGTTTAAGAAGAAGAGAATTGAAGGGTTATGGAGAATGGGTAGGAAAGTGGAGTTGAGGCTGAAATTAGATCAACCATGCTTGTAACAAATGAAAGAGCAGGTACGAGGGGCTGAATTGCCTCCTCCAGCTCCTAGTTCTAATGTTCTTATGTACAGCATAGAAGGAGGATATTCTGGACATCATATCTGTGCCGTTCAACAAAGTTCTAACTACACCAATCCAACTTTCCAGTTCTTCTTTCATATCCCAGGAGGCTATGGCAAAGCAAATGGATATCTAAATATTGCTTAAATGTTACAAGAATTTCTGACTCAACCACCTTTTCAGGTTGTCACTTCCAGAATCCCACCATTCTCTGAGTGAAATAAACTGTCTCCTCAACTCTCCACTTAGCCTTCTACCTCCTAAAACCTCGTTCCATCATTATTCTTTAATGCCACTTCCATTTTTAACCCATTTCTGGAAACTTTGTGGAGCTTTTTGTTGAGTTGCTATGATAGTTTTGTTGGTGACGCATCCACAAATGTTAACTACAAGTGATCAACCTGAACCTGGATATTGTCAAGATTTTGCAGCATGGACAACCTCTTTACCTGAGGATTTCCATACGAAGCTCCACACTGCATTCATCAGCAAAAAGCCCCACTTCTGACCCTATGATGTAGGAATGTCATTGATGACAGAGCTGAAGATCATTGAGCTATCTAGATATTTATCTATCAGACATGCTATACCATACCTTTGGAGCAGTTGGGCCTTGTACCTGGGTCTTTACGCCCAGAGATGGGATTATACCAATGTACCACCAGAGCCCCTATTTTGGGTTATCTACACTGTGTCCTGAGACAGACATGATTAACTTTTAATGATAGTGGGCATGGTGGCTCAGTGGTTAGCACTGCTGCCTCACAACACCAGGGTCCCAGGTTCAACTCCTTGGGCAACAGTCTGCGTGGACTTGGTACATTCTCCCCATGTCTGCTTGGTTTCCTCACACAGTCCAAGGATATGTAGGTTAGGTGGTTTGGCCATGGGAAATGTCTGGTTACAGGGGTGGGGTTGGATGGGATATTCTTTGGATGGTCTGTGGACTTACATAGAAGATAGGAGCAGGAGGAGGCCATTCAGCCCTTCAAGCCTGCTCCACCATTCTTCACGATCATGGTTAATCATCCAACTCAACAGCCTAATCCTGCTTTTTCCCCATAACCTTTAATCCCATTTGCCCCAAGTGCTATATCTAGTCACATCATGAATACATTCAATGTTTTGGCATCAACTACTTCCTGTGGTAATGAATTCCACAGGCTCACCACTCTTTGAGTGAAGAAATGTCTCCTCATCTCCGTCCTAAATGGTCTATCCCAAATCCTCAGACTGTGACCCCTGGTTCTGGACACACCCACCATCGGGAACATCCTCCCTGCATCTACCCTGTCCAGTCCTGTTAGAATTTTATAAGTCTCTATGAGATTCCCCTCATTCATCTGAACTCTAGCGAAAACAATCCCAAACTAGTTAATCTCTCCTCATACGTCAGACCCGCCATCCCCAGAACACGCCTAGTAAACCTTCGCTGCACTCCCTCGAGAGCAAGAGCATCCTTTCTCCAAAAATGAGTCCAAAACTGCACACAATATTCCAGGTGTGGCCTCACCAAGGCCCTGTTCAATTGCAACAACACATCCCTGCTCCTGTGCTCGAAACCTCTCACAATGAAGGCCAACATACCATTTGCCTTCTTTACCGCCTGCTGCACCTGCATTCTTAGCTTCAGTGCCTGGTGCACAAGGACACCCAGATCCCGCTGCACACTCCCCTCTCCCAATTTACAGCCATTCAGGTAGTAAGCAGCCTTCTTGTTTTTGCTTCTGAAGTGAATAACCTCACATTTATTCAAATTATACTGTATCTGCCATTAATTTGCCCACTCACCCAAGCTGTCAAGATCATGCTGAAGGATCTCTGCATCCTCGTCACAGTCCACCCTCCCACTCAACTCGGTATCACCTGCAAACTTAGAGATGTTACATTTTGTTCCCTCATCCAAATCATTAATATATGTTGTGAATAGCTGGGATCCCAGCACCGATCCCTGTGGCACCCCACTATAACTGCCTATCAAATTGAAAAGAACCCAAATATTCCTACTCTTTGGCTCCTTTCTGTCAACTAGTTTCCTATCCATCTCAATACACTTTCCACAATGCCATGCGCTTTAATCTTGCATATTAATCTCTTATGTGGGATTTTGTCAAACGCTTTCTGAAAGTCCAAATATACTATATCGACTGGCTCGGCCTTGCCAAATCTACTAGTTACATCTTCAGAGAATTCCAACAGATTTGTAAAGCATAATTTCCCCTTCATAAATCCATGCTGACTCTGTCTGATCCTGCCACTGCTTTCTAAATGCTCTGCTATAAAGTCCTTGAAAATGGATTTGAGAATTTTCCCCACTACTGATGTTAGGCTTACTGGTCTATAATTCCCTGTTTTCTCTCTACCCCCCTTTTTGAATATTGGAGTGACATTAGCCACCCTCTAATCTGCAGGGACTGTCCCACAGTCTATAGAATCCTGGAAGATGACCACCAATGCATCCACCATCTCTAGAGCTACTTCCTGAAGTTCTCTGGGATATAGATTATCAGGCCCTGGGGATTTATCAGCCTTCAATCCCAACAATTTTCCCAACACCATTTCTTCACAAATATTGATCTCCCTCAGTTCTTCCCTCTCACTAAATCTTGCATCCTCCAACAATTCTGGTATCTGATTTGTGTCTTCTTTTGTGAAGATACTACCAAGGTATATATTCAGCTCCTCAGCCATTTCTTTGTCCCCTATTATACATTCCTCCATTTCTGTCTGTAGAGGACCTACATTTGTTTTTACCAATCTCTTTCTCTTCACGTACCTATAGAAACTCTTAGCGTCAATCTTTATGTTCCCTGCAAGCTTACTTTTGACGTCTACTTTCCTCTTCCTAATCAATCCCTTAGTCCTTCTTTGTTGAATTCTAAATTGGTCCCCATCCTCAGATTTATTATTTTCTTGGCCAATCTGTATGCTTCTTCCTTGGACTGGGTACTACCTCTTATTTCCTTTCTAAGCCATAGATTTGCACTTTTACCAATTTTGCTTTTGCGACTGACAGGAATAAACTTATGGGCTGAATGGCCTGTTTCCACTCTGTAGGGATTCTATGAACACAGCTATCAATTATGGCTACAGCCACTGCAGAATCTACCTTTGGTTCCCACTAAATTTAATTTTTCCAGAGCTCTTTGATGTCACACTCAGTTAAGTACTGCCTTTAAGTCAAGGGCTGTCATTCTCACCTCACCTCTTCTGTTTGTTTTTGGACCAAACCTGTCATCAGATCTGGAGCTGATCCCAAATCAACACCAAGTATTGTTGCCTTTGTGGCATTGTTGGCCACTGTCCTGCTGATAAGGAGGAATTTCTTCAGCCAGAGGGTGGTGAATATGAGGAACTCATTGCTGTAGAAGGCTGTGAATCATTAAGTGCATTTAAGACAGAGATAGATAGGTTCTTGATTGGTAAGAGGATCAAGGGTTACGAACGGGGTTAAGAAAGCTGACAGCCATGATCAAATGGTGGAACAGACTCAATGGGCTGAATGGCCTAATTCTACTCCTCTATTTAGTGGTCTTATGATTGAGAATATTCCAATTGCCTTTTACAGGCAAATGTGAGCAATTTTGTCATGTGGAAGTCAATGTTGTATTGCAGTCGAATAGCTTGGCTTGGTATAGCTTGTTCTGGGATGCAGGTCTTGAGCTGGGTGGTTATCACCAGGTGGTATAGCTTTTGCTATGTCCAGTGCACTCAACTGTTTCTTACCCCAGTCCAGCAGACACCCCCAGAACGTTAGTCCAACTGACCCACAATGGCTTCCGCCCAATCCGTCTTATATCTCTATCAGGATGAACTTTTATTTGTTGCTTGTGTTTAACTAGCATACTCTGAAATGCTTCTAACATTAATCACTCCAACTGCTCCAATGGTATCATCAACGTTCCACATTCTAAGCATTCCTTATCTCACTATCAGCAAAACTTACTCTCCACGGTGCTAAGCTTCAGTTATCTTCAGTCTTGAGCAAATCCCAGAGAATTCAGTTTGGGAAGCAAGCCAGGAGTTTGAACTGAGGTGGAACTTTCCTGAAAACAGAGACGATTGAAGCTTGGAAGCAATTATTAAACAAATTCCCAAGATCTCTGTCATCCCAAAACTCTCCATGTTGCTCGTGCTCCCAGACCCAATTTAACCTTCAAGGCACGGATCCTAGTGCCTCTTGTGAAGCAGCCAGACTTTGTTGCTTTAGAAACACAACGTAAATATGTGGAGACCATTTGGTGGTGGATCTGTCACTTCAGTAGAAAGTAACAGATGGAAAAGGATGACTGTCTGGGATCCGCACTGCTGGAGTTCCGGAATCAGCCAGCACCAACACATTGGCTGACCTCTGGAGCAAAGGACTGGGACAAATGTCCATTCAATCATTCTCCAGACATTAATTAGCTGTCAATTACGGCAAATTAATCAACTCCTCGCCTAATTAAGCAATGTCAAGAGGCAGGCAAGAAACAGACCTTTGTGCAAAATGCATGAGAAAGCACTTGTTGGCAAATTCGCTTTTCATCAGCAATGCATCTCTTGCTTCATTTAGCATGTGGAACTAGGACTCGGTCTGGGGGGAGGAAAGCAAGGAAATGAAAAATAAAGCCCAACTGCACTGGCTGTGTTACAGAGCACTGAAAACACATCACCATCTGTTTAGTCAAAGATAAAATGATCATTTAAGCTCCGACAGTATTTCTGGGTATATGTGCTACTTATTTTAAAATTGCTGTTGCTCCAGGAAGTTTAGCCGTAAAGGCGCTAACCCCTACAGGCCTATGAGGCCCCCAGCTTCAATTTTCCTTTTTCAGGGTGAGTTCGCTATTCCCAGGCTAAATCCTAGGGGAAAGAATTGGCGTCAGCCCCTGGGAGTGGATAATTGGCTGTGTTTCTGCTCTTGACCATTGATGGGAAAACTTACCGTTGGGTGAGCTAGATTGGCTGTGATGCCTGGAATAGCCTACCTGGCACTGGAGAGGGAAATCAGGCACCTGTGTTCTCCGCATCACCTTATTTCTTAATAAAATGCTGAGGGACTGGAAGAGATAAAAAGAGAAAGGATCTTACTGGATACAAGACAGAGCAATTAGCCTGGCTATTGCCTGTTTCCATACGATCCCCTTTTAAAGGCAATGGGCAAGAAACTGCAAACTGTTTTGCATCTTGTCTATTGCCAGGGAAGTTGGTAGCATGTAAATTTCTTGCTCCCATTTCATTTAAATGATAGGGGCATGACACCCAGCATACCCCATGCTGCTGGCTGATAGAATACTCATCTGGGGCTTTAAGAGCATGCAAGGGTAGTAGGTATTCCAGCTGTAGCATAGTGTGAAAGGAATATGTTTGTGGTGATGATGATGCCAGTCTGATATCTACAGAACCACAACAAGATGGAGAGAAAAACACATAATGGAGATTGTAGGAAAAAATCTGTACTGGAGAGTTGTATACAGTATGATAGCTATCATAGTGTAAGTAAAGAATTTACAGGATTACAGAGAGCAAGACAACCTTACTCTAACCTAAGGTCAAGCTACAGATGCAAGAGATCACATCATTTTTAAAGAATACAAACATATGCACAATTAGAAAAATAAACCACAGATTGTAAGACATTAAACGGTCTCAACTATACCAAAGCCATACACTAAAGTAATAATTCCCAAACCTTTCCTCACTGAGATCCTATTTTAATGCTTCAAAGTTGGTGCAACTCCTGAGTGGAAATGTCGGGGAAGGGGAAAAGGGTCCATTCGATTGTTCCAGCTCCCTCACCATCGCCACCTGCTGCTGAAGGTCCTGTCATAATTGCTTGAGCTCCCCTGCAAAGCATTTTCCTTCATTGCCTTCGAGAGTGGCAGGAGGAGGCAGGCAGTGGACAGGTGCTGGGAATGGAAACAGTTCAAACAGTAGGGGTACAGGAAGACAGAAAAATACAGATATAATAACCTGTACCTAGTTCTGAAGAGGGGTCACTGGACTCCAAACGTTAATGGCTGCTTCTTTTCTTCACAGATGTGGCCACACCCGCTTAGTTTCCCCAGAAATTTCTGTTTTTGTTTGTTTTAGATCTCCAGCATCTGCAGTTCTTTGTTTTAGTTAACCTGCATCTGTTGGTGTTAGTGACAGGATTACTGAGCCTTAGGCCACACCTTCCAGCCAAAAAAATTGAACATTTAACAG
Organism: Rhincodon typus; assembly: GCF_021869965.1. Taxonomy (NCBI): domain Eukaryota; kingdom Metazoa; phylum Chordata; class Chondrichthyes; order Orectolobiformes; family Rhincodontidae; genus Rhincodon; species Rhincodon typus. Next base: position 12,425,796 of record NC_063339.1, on the reverse strand, counting down.
AGCCTCGAAACTGATCCAAGTCCTGTCACTTAGAATACAATGTGTGGTAAATCTTATAACCTGCCACCTCAGTGGGTACAGTGAGTGGGAATTGGACTATTATTCCCAGGTATTGGTTTGGTATCATTGTGTATCATAGATTTGAACATTCAGATAGCCCAAAGATCATGAAACAGAAATTCTTTGTTCCATTGGCATCAGGTCATTACAAACACAAGGAGTTAAAGTTAGAAAAAGGACATTTCACTGTATTTGTATGGAATGAGGCCTGTGGTTTATGTTAGGTTGATGAATCCTTTGTCTGACTGCTCCTTTTCCCCATGAGCCCTCATAGAATCATAGAATCCCTACAGTGTGGAAACAGGCCCTTCAGCCCAACAGGTCCACACTGCCCCTCTGAAGACCATCCCACCCAGACCCATTCCCCTACATTTCCCATGCCTAACCCAAACATCCTTGAACACTCTGGGCAATTTAACACGGCCAATTCACCGAGCCTGCACATCTTTGGACTGTAGGAGGAGACTGGAGCACCTGGAGGAAATCCACGCAGACACGGGGAGAATGTGCAAACTCCACACAGACAGTCACCTGAGGGTGGAATAGAACCTGGGTCCCTGGCTCTGTGAGGCAGCAGTGCTAACCACTGAGCCACCGTGCCGCCCCTTGTGCCCCTCCTTGTCACAAAAACACCCTTTTTCCCAGAAAGGGTCCATTTAACTGTTCCAGCTGCCTTCTCCATTGCCACCTGCTGCTGGAGGTCCTGACAGATTTGCTAGAATTACCCCACATTGTGAGGGTGGCTCTGTGATCAGCACTGCTGCCCCACAGTGTCAGGAAAATGGGTTCAATCCCACCCATGGGTGACTGTCTGTGTGGAATTTGGTCTGGTTTCTTCCCACAGTCCTAAGATATGCAGGTTAGGTGGATTAGCCATGGTAATGTAGGATAGGGAATGGGTCTGAGTGGGATGCTCTTCAGAGGGTTGGTGTGGACTTCATGGGCTGAATGGCCTACTTCCATACTGTGGGAATTCTATGAATCTTCCATCACCATCACCACCTGTTGCTGGAGGTCATGACACTGTCGCTTAAATTCCCCTGCACAGCTTCTTGTCACTGTTGCCATCTGCTGCTGTTACATTTACAACTCCTTCTATTGCTGAAATATTCCTGGGAACTGATAGATCTATGTGGCACATAATTTGAAACATATTGTACACTATATATTCAATATGAGTTGACTTTATTCTATAATGCCTATTATTGAAAGACATCCAATGAAAAAATGATCTTCAATTACAGAAGAATATGCTAAAACAACTCAGATGAGATCTTATTTGTTCCCGTTTCCAAGTGGCATTAAAAATTGAGCACTAATAGCTTTTCTCAATGTAGCCACAGGTTTTTATGTTGTAAACTCAGAACAGAAGAACATGAATGAATAGTTTAGTTTCACTGTAAAAGTGGTGAATGACTATAGCAGATGCTTGACCAAAGAAAAGTAATTTCTGTTTTTTCAAAAATTCATTCATGGGATGTGGGCATCAAGGGTAACACCAATAATTATTGTTCCCCCTCACTTGTCTGAATTTTCTCTGAAAAGCTGATGGCAAATTACTTCCTCAAACAATTACAGCCCATGTGTTGATGCTGTGAGATGGGAAGCTCCAGATATTTCACCCAGTGATGAAGATGAAACAATAATATATTTCTAAGTTAGGATGGTGTCTGAATGGATACTTTCAGAACTTTGGAACCTGCTACTTGGGCAAACATTCTAATTTGCATGCAGTATAACTATAATCAGCTCTTGGAAATGTCAAAAAATGTATCAATTCCAAGCCTGTATAATCCTGTCTTTCTGTTAGAGTTCACTCCTGTTATTGAATGAAAGAGGAAATGAACTGAGATGAATGTACTGTAAATAGGTCACTTATTCAATAATCTATAGAAATCCTAAACTGCTTCAAGCATAATCCTCATCCAAGCACATAATTTCTTAACAAACAGGCCTTCGTCAACTGAATTATTTTTCAGGATCTCTCCTCAAATCATTAATCTATTACACTAGATGTCGTTTCTGATCTTTTCCGATCTGTGAATAAAACAGAAAGTTCCTGTTCGCCCTTATTTGGGAAACAGTCTTGGATATCGGATTTTCCCCTCTTCTGTCGACCAGTGTTCAGTCTCCTCTTTAAAATCTAATATCTTAACACAATTTAGATGACATTTCTATATTGTTGGGTTAACTTAGGCCCATTAATATGAGACATGTTATAATAAGGGAATTGAATGTTTTCCATTGGCCACGGAATGATTAACTTTTGCATTCTACTGGGTGCTGTCTTTCATGGGACCACAATCTCATTGTTCAAAAGGACATGAAGGTCCCACAGCAATAACTGAAGGAGAGCTAAGAATTTCCCTTTGTCTATAACAACCATTCCTCCCCTGAGTAGCTATAAGTTTTTGCTGCTCATTTGAGTCGGTTCTGTTGGTGAGGTCTGGCTATCAGCAAAAATAGTTGCAATAATTCCCTACTTTTCAAAATGATTAATTTTAAGTAGTCAGGAATAGGTTAGATGCTCGGAGGCTGTTTCTCTGGCTGGACAATTGTTCTGAAGAAGGGTCTAGACCCGAAACATCAGCCTTCCTGCTCCTCTGATGCTGCTTGGCCTACTGTGTTCATCCAGCTCTACACCTTGATATCTCTTAATGTTTTGAGTCCGGTGACTCTATATCAGTTAGAGCTGATGGAATTAAAAGGGATATTAGCAACATGAATACAAAATCAATTGAGTGGCATGAAACAGAGAATAATGGTAAATGTTTTTTAGGGAGTTTGGAGAAAGTTTGTTCTGGAGTTCCCCAGGTGTTGGTATTGGCATGCTTGCTTTTCCTGATATATATCGATGATCTACATCTTGGTGTACAGAAAACAATTTCAAACTTTGCAGATGACACAAATGTTGGGAGCATTTTAAACCTTGAGGAGGATAGAGTAGAACTTTGAAAGTTCATAGACAATTCAGTGGAGTAGCCAGATCGGTGGTGGATTTAAGATGAAAACAGAGAATATGTTGTGAGATGATACATTTTGGTAGAAAGAACATGGTCAGAGAATATGAAACAATAGGTACAATTCTAAAGGATTTGCAGGAACAAATAAGCCTGTGCATAAATCATTAAAGGTGGCAGTACTAGGTGAGAAAGCAGTTAATAAAGTGAAGAGTATTCTGGGTTGTATAAATAGAGCATTGAGTACAACAGCAAAGAGGTTATGTTGAGTTTGAATAAAGCACTAGTTCACTCCTAGCTGGAGAACTGCATTCAGTTCTGGGACCCTCACTTTAGGAAGGATGTGAAAGCATTAGAGAGAGTGTGGAAGAGGTTTGTGAGAATGATTGAGGAATTTCAGTTTTGAAGATAGATTGGAGAAGTTAGGACTATGCTTTTTGGAGAACAGAGGCTGCCAGGAAATCTGATTGAAATATCCAAAATCATGAGAGATCTGGACAGTGTAAATCAGAAGAAAATACTCCTGCTCATGAAACAATTAAGACTGAGAGGGAACAGATTAAAAGTAATTAGCAAAAGAAACAAAAGTAAAATGAGGAAAACTTTTATCTTTGCACAACAAATGGTTAAGGTCTGGAACTCCCTACCTATGTCCGTGACACCACCCACGCCCTCCACCTCCTCCAGAACTTCCAATTCCCCGGTCCCCAACACCTCATCTTTACCATGGACGTCCAGTCCCTCTACACCTGCATTCCCCATGCAGATGGCCTTAAGGCCCTCCGCTTCTTCCTGTCCCGCAGGCCCGACCAGTCCCCCTCCACTGATACCCTCATCCGCTTAGCCGAACTCGTCCTCACACTCAACAACTTCTCTTTCAATTCCTCCCACTTCCTACAGACAAAGGGGGTAGCCATGGGTACCCGCATGGGCCCAAGCTACGCCTGCCTCTTTGTAGGTTATGTGGAACAATCCCTCTTCCGTACCTACACCGGCCCTAAACCCCACCTCTTCCTCCGTTACATTGATGACTGTATCGGCGCCGCCTCGTGCTCCCACGAGGAGCTCGAACAGTTCATACACTTCACTAACACCTTCCACCCCAACCTTAAGTTTACCTGGACCATCTCTAACACCTCTCTCCCCTTCCTGGACCTCTCTGTCTCCATATCGGGCAACCACCTCGAAACCGATATTCATTTCAAGCCCACCGACTCCCACAGCTACCTTGAATACTCCTCCTCCCACCCACCTTCCTGCAAAAATGCTATCCCCTATTCCCAATTCCTTCGCCTCCGCCGCATCTGCTCCCAGGATGAGGCATACCACTCCCGTACATCTCAGTTGTCCTCGTTTTTCAAGGACCGTAACTTCCCCTCCTCGGTGGTCGAGAACGCCCTCAACCGTGTCTCCCACATCTCCCGCACCTCATCCCTCACACCCCGTCCACGCAATAAAAACCAAAAAAGAATCCCCCTCGTCCTCACGTACCACCCCACCAACCTCCGGATCCAACGCATCATCCTCCGACACTTTCGCCATCTGCAATCCGACCCCACCACCAAAGACATCTTTCCCTCCCCACCCTTATCTGCTTTCCGGAGGGACAACTCTCTCCGTGA
>NC_063339.1:12227347-12391154 GCF_021869965.1 Rhincodon typus | reverse complement strand
ACCTTGTTGTCTCGGATTCTCCAGCATCTGCAGTTCCTACTATCTCTGATTCAATTTTTTTTTCCCCTTTGGTCTTTTAAAAAGAACTCTACAGAACTGCAATGTCTTGTTTGCTGTGTGAATGTGTTAGTTTGGGATTCAGAGGATATAGTTTAATACTGGAATATAACTTGTTAACCAGTCTTTCCACCTGTTTCATTATAAGAGTTATTTTTGAGTTTATTAAATAAACTTGGTGAAACTCTCCTTTTCACTCTGTACATCTTAATAAAGGGAAACAATTTGGCCATTTTGGTGTTTGAATTAACATTTACATTGATGGTCTGTGTTTCAGAACTTGGTGTATAAAGTACATTTCCACAGTTGACAGAAGAATAGAATGGCCACATGGAGGTGATTGAAGTTTGTCGGCTATACTTTCCTTCATTGAGAGGAGTCTCCCAAGATGGGGAAAATGGTCCACATTTTCCAGGATCTCATCTTTGACTTTGACTGTGGTGACCATGAATACTATGGAGCAACCCACTGAATTGGTCATCATTCATCATTCTCCACTTAGGCTACAATAATACAAAAGCCATGGTCCTCACGATTGGAAGACACAAACCTTATCTCCAAAGTTCAAACAAGGTTGTATCACTGCACTACCCTCTTCTGTATTATCCTCATTACAATGCAGCATCTCGCCTCCAGCAAATTTCCCAAAGGTGTAAAGGTAAACTAGAGACCAGAGAGGAAAAAAACAACACTCCAACGTAAGTTGCAGAGCTTCCAATTGCAGATAACACATGTGCATGTTTGCTCAAAAGCTGAGTTTCATGCCAATATCTTGTCTAAAACATATGATTAAAATGGGCCTTTCACTAATCATCCGGAAAACTGAGTTTCTCTTTCATGGAGCGAGAAACAGAGTTAACATTTTGAGTCCAGTATGACTCCGCCACAGAAACATTCACTTGCTCTCTCCACAGATGCTGCCAGACCTGTTGAGTTTCTCCAGTGCTCTGTGTGTTTGTTTCAGATTTCCAGCAGCCATTTGCTTTCATTTAAGGTTCTCTGCAAACCAGTTCCCAAAGCACCTTGTCCACTGTCAACAAACCAGATCTAAACATTGCATTGCAAACCAATATTGTGTGCAAGGGAATTCATTCTGATGAAAATGGAGAGCTGTTGTACCATTTTTCCCCTATCCTTTGGTTTGCTGCCCATTTAAGCTTACAATGCAATAACATGCATTGGCTATCTTAATTCCTCTGCAAGATGTATCAAAGGATAGTTGCTGTTGAAATGCAGACTGTTTTAATTAAGCCTTTTCTCCTTGAGGTAATTATGTCCAATAATGTACAAGATACTAAGATAGCTACATCTGTTCTTAAGGCATTCAGGAGGAAAGCATTCAGTTATATCTCCAATTCACTTTTTATTTCCTCTCCATTAAGTGTAGATGAAGCAATATGACCATGCTTTAGCTCCAGGAGCAACACAATCCATTTCCAGTGTTTTATTTCTAAATGGTTGTAAAATGGGGAGCTGCGGTTGGATTAAGATTCAGAACAGGCCATGCTGCCCACTTGAATTAAATACTACATTTTCTATGAGGAGTGCTGTAGGTCATCCTGTTTCTTTTCCTAACCTGTATCTTCCCCGATCCCTAAATCAGGAATAAATGTAATCTGTTGTTAAATGCTTTAACTGATTCAAAACATACTGGATTGGGTAGCAGTCTATATAAATTCATGAAAAAAAATTACCTGAAGTTGACAGGTTCAAAATTATCGGTTAGAGGCAATTTGAGAGGAACAGGAATAAGCTATTCTATGCCTTCAACCCACTCTACCATTCTACCAAATCATGGCTTGTCTGTATCTTACCTCTGTAAAAATCTATCAACTTCAATTTGCTAGGGAGGCAATGGCCTTGTGGTATTATCACTGGACTATTAATCCAGAGACCAGGAAATATTTTGGGGACTTGGGTTCAAATCCTGCCACAGCAAATGGTGGAGTTGTAATTCAATAAATATCTGGAACTAAGAGTCAAATGATGACTGTGTCTAATGGTCACTAATGCCATTTAGGGAAGGAAACTGCCATCCTTACCAGGTCTGGCCTTCATGTGACTCCAGACCCACAGCAATGTGGTTGACTCATAACTGGGGAGTTATTAGGGATGGGCAATAAATGCTGGCCTAGCCAGTGACACCTCACATTTATGTCAATTAAACTCCATTTGCCACTCCTTGTTCATTGGCCCATCTGATCAAGGTCCCGAAGTACTCTGAGATAATCTTCTCCACTGTCCAATACACCACTAATTTTGGTGTCATCTGCAAACTTACTAATCATGCCTCCTATACTCATATCCAAATCATTGATGTAATTGATAAAAAGCAGTGGACCCCAGCACTGATCCTTGTAGCACACTCCTGGTCACAGGCCTCCAGTCCAAAAAGGAACCCTCTACCACCACCCTCTGTCTCTTATCTTCAAGCCAATTTTGCATCCAATTGGCTAGCTCCCCCTGGACCCCGTCTTGCCAACCAGTCTACCATGGGGATCCTTGTTGAACACTTTGCTGAAGTCCATATAGACAGTATATACTGCTCTGCCTTCAACAATCTTCTTTGTCACCTCTTCAAAAAACTCAGTCAAGTTATTGAGACACAATTTCCCGTTCACAAAGCCATGTTAAATACTTCTAATCAGTCCTTGCCTTTCCCATGCATGTAAATCCTATCCCTCAGAATCCCCTCCAATAACTTACCCACCACTGACATCAGGCTCACCTGTCTATAGTTCCCTAGCTTTTCCTTACAATATTTCTGAAATAACGGTACCACATTAGCCAACCTTCAGTCTTCTGACATCTCACCATGGCTGTCGATGATACAAATATTTCAGCAAAGGACCCAACAATCTCTTGAGACAACAAGGTGCAGAGCTGGATGAACACAGCAGGCTAAGCAGCATCATAGGAGCAGAAAGGCTGACGTTTCGGGCCTAGACCCTTCATCAGAAACCTAGTTTCCCACAAAGTTCTGGGAAACACCTGATCACATCCTGGGAATTTATCTACCCTCATGCGTTTTAAGATTTTCAGCACCTCTTCTTCTGTAATATGGACTCTTTTCAAAACATGACTATTTATTTCCCCATGTTCTTTAGCTTCCACATCCTTCTCCACACTAAATACTGATGCAAAATATTCATTTAGTGTCTCACCCATCTCCTGTGGTTCCGGGCGTATTTGGCGATGTTGATCTCTAAGGGGCCCTATTATCTCCTTAGTTACTCTCTTGCCCTTAACGTACTAATAGAATTTCTTTGGATTCTCTGAACTAAAACTCTCGTTACAACTTTGTCAAGAGGAATGCAGAGCAATCAAGGCTCACTAATCCACAAGCCATACCATTAATGTGACTGCTTCAATTCAAACACCAGAATGGCCAAATTGTTTCTCAAATTTGGCCTAAACTTGCAAAATGGACATCACATCAGCAAGTTGGGCTGTGTGAGGTGTCATGTCCAGTGAAGGCATGTCACAGTCTCACCTTTAAAACATAAACTGGATTCAGTGTGGAGTCTTCTGAAACTGACATTTTTTTTAAATCTGGACACTGATGAGAAACCGCATGGTCAGGCAGACATATAGGTCACCCTTACCAATCACGACAACTGCAGAAAAACAAGCAACAGAGATGTCAGCTATATCAATGCCTTAAGCATTGATCCCGGAGACTCAACATTGTAAGGTCCCAAGTCTTTTACTTTTCAAGTTCACCAATGCAAACCAATCCTGAAGTATCAAGGCTACAAGTGACTAACTTTGGAATAACCTGAAGAAAATCTTTCTCTTCAAGTGAAACCATCAGAAGAGATGATGGTATAGCAGTTATGTCATTGGATTAGTAATGTGGGAATCAGGTTAATGTTCTGGAGGCATGCATTCAAGTTCTACCATTGTAGCTGGAGGAATGTTTTAGTCTCAGTGAAGTTGACTACAGAAGTGGAATCAATTGTTATAGAAATCCAACTAGCTCATTAATGGGAGGGAAATTTTCCATCCTTGCCCGTTTTGACCTACATATGATTCCAGACCCACAACAGTATGGTTGACTCTTAACTGTTCTTTGCAATGGCCTAGTTCAGTTCAAGGGCAATTGGGGAAGGACAACAATTGCCTTCATTATATGAAAGAATTTTAAAACAACACTAATATTTGACTTCACCTACTGAGTCCATCTACCTACACTTCAAGCATTTAAAATAATCCTCTTCCTAACAAGGCCTACCTTATGTGTCTTCCAAGGCTATCCAGTCTCATGAATTATGAACTATTCTTTTATTGATAACTTGTAAAGGGTATTATGCTTCTTAACTATGTTTTCCTCGTGTGAGTGGGTGACACAGTGTTAGATCATCAAGGTGAATGCATTTAATAGTCCTTTTTATTAAAACTCACAAATAGCTTGCAGGCCAGGCAGCATCAGAGGAGTAGGAAAGTTGACGTTTCAGGTTGGGACTCTTCTTCAGAAAACATTGTTCTTCAACGTCCTGGTGAATCTCTTCTGCACTATCTCTAGCACAATAACAAACTTCTACAGTGTGGTGACCAGAACTGCACACAGTACTTCTACTGGCACCGAACAAACATTATATACAGATCTATCACAACTTCCTTGTTCTTCTATTCAATGCTTTGACTAATAAAGGCAAGTACCCTATTTGCCTTCTTAAGCACATTATCTAACTACCATGTAAATGCACACTAAGGTACTTCTGATCCTTTGTACTGCCTAGGGTCCTACCATTCAATGTACACTCCCACGCTTTGTTAGTCCTTCCAAAATGCATTACTACACACTCTTCAGGATTACATTCCATTTGCCACCTTTCCGTCTGTCTATATTGTCCTGTAGTATAAGGCTTTCTGCCTTGCCATTTCCTCACCATTTACTTTTGTGTCATCAGTGAATGTATTGATCACACCCACTGCACTCATGTCTGGATCATTAATGTCAATTACAAACAGCAAGGGACCCAGCTCCGAATCCTGTGGTATGCCACTGGACATAGGCTTCCAGTCACAAAAAGCACCCTTCGACAATCACCCTCTGCTTCCTGCCTCTAAGCTCATTTTGGGTTCAATTTGTCAAATTTGCTTGGATCGCATGGCTCTTAGCTTCTTAACCAGTCTGCCATGAGAGACTTTGTCAAAAGGCTGACTGAAGTCCATGCAGACTACATCATCCGCAGTACCCTCATCTACACTCCCAGTCACGTCCTCGAAAAATTCAAACAAATCTGTAAGACATGATATCTCCCTGCAGCAGCCATGCCAACAATGGAACACGAATGGGAGAAATAAGGATTGAACGAGAACCTGCTCGTGGTGGTGTTCACACTAGGGGCCTCCAGTTGCCAGGAGGAACAATGTAGTATTGCTTTTGAACTTCGTGCTGAGTTTACACAGCAGGAATCCATAGGTTAAAGTAGGCAGGGTGGTTGAGAAGGCCTTTAACATGTTTGCCTTCATTGCTCACTCCTTTGACCATAGTCATGTTGAGGCTGTATAGGACATTGGTGAGGGCTCTTCTGGAGTACTGTGTCCAGTTCTGGATGCCTAGTTATAGGAAAGATATTATTAAACTGGAGAGGGATCAGAAGAGATTTACCAGGATGTTGCCACGTATGGAAGGTTTGAGTTATAAAGAAAGGCTGGATAGGCTGGGGCTTTTTTCACTGGAATGTAGGAAATTGCATGGTGACCTTAAAGAAGTTTATTAAATCATGAAGGGTATAGGTATGGCTATTGGTGGTAACCAGAACTGTATGCAACATTGCAAGTGTGGCCTAACTAAAGTTCTATAAGGCTGCAGCATAACTTGTTTATCCTTATACTCAGTGCCCCTTCCAATGAAGGCAAGCATACCATAGGCCTTTTTTATTACCTTATCTACCTGCACTGCCACCTTCAATGATCTGTGGACCTTCACACCCAGATGTCTCTGCATACCAATAATCTTAAGGGTTTTGTATAATTTCCACCTGTACTTGACCTTCCAAAATGCATCACCTCACATTTGTCCGAATTAAATTCCATCTGTCATTTTTCTGCCCATGTCTCCAACTGATCCATATCCTGCTGTATCCTCTGACAATCTTCCTCACTATCCGCAACTCCACCAATCTTTATATCATCTGCAAACTTACTAATTAGACCAGCTACATTTTCTTCCAAATCATTTATTAAGACCACGAACAGCAGAGGTCCCAACACTGATACCTGTGGAACATCACTAGTCACAACCCTCCATTCTGAAAAGCATCCTTCCACAGCTACCCTCTGTCTCCTATGACTAAGCCAGTTCTGTATCCACCTTGCCAGTTCACCCCAATACCAATTGGCTTCACCTTCCGTACCAGTCTGCCATGAGGGACCTTGTTAAAAGCTTTACTGAAGTCCATGTAGACAACATCAACTGCTTTTCCCTCATCAATCATTTTTGTCACCCCCTCCCCCAAAAACTCAATCAATTTAGTGAGGCATGACCTCCCCTGCAGAAAACTATGCTTTCTATCACTAATAAGTCCATTTGTTTCTAAATGTGAATAGGTTTTGTCCCTGAGAATGTGTTCCAATAATCTCGCTACCACTACCCTTCTTAAACAATGGGACAACATTGGCTATTCTCCAATCCTCTGGGACCTCACCTGTGGCCAAACAGGATACAAAGATATCTGTCAACGCTCCAACAATTTGTTCTCTTGCCTCCCTTAATATTCTGGGGTAGATTCCATCTGGACCCCGGGACTTATCCATCTTAATACTTCTTAAGACATACAACACCTCTTCTTTTTGAACAGCAACTTGGCTCGGAATCTCGACACTCTCTCCTCTGAGATGATCCTCCTCCAATTCCTTCTCTTGCATGAATACTGACACAAAGTATTCATTTAGGACCTCACCTACCTCTTCTGACTCCACACATAGATTCCCTCCTTTGTCCTTGAGTGGGCCAACCGTTTCCCTGGTGACCATCTTGCTTTTTATAAATGTATAAAAAGCCTTTAGATTCTCCTTAATCCTGTTTGCTAATGACTTTTCATGAACCCTTTTAGCCCTTCTAATTCCTTGTTTAAGTTCTTTCCTACTTTCTTTATATACTTCAAGGGCTTTGTCAGTTCCCATCCTGCTAGAGCTTACGCATGCTTCCTTTTTCTTTTTGACCAAGGTCATAACATCCCTGATTATCCAAGGTTCATGCAACTTGCCATACCTATCCTTCATTCTTGCAGGAATGTGGCACTGCTGAACTCCTATCAACTGTTCGAAATATTCCCACATATCCAATGTGGATTTACACTCAAACAGCCGCCTCCAATCAACATTCTCCAGTTTGTGCCTAACATTGTTGTATTTTGCCTTCCCCCAATTTTTAATACCTTCACCTGAGGACTGCTGTTATCCCTATCCACGAGTATCTTAAAACTAATGGTATTATTGTCACTACTCCCAAAATGCTCCCCCACTGAAACTTCACTCAGAAAGCAGGATTGTGAGGTGCTAGGGTCTCTGAACAATGGTACCCTTAGAGGGTATGGATAGCATTAGACAGAAAATGCCAGGAGCAGGCAGCAGAAAGGAGAGGTGATGGAAGAGCGAAAAAAAATGTTATGGAGGCAATAGTTGTCCCAGAACTTGAAGAGGATCAGAGAAAGTGTGCCAAAATGACAAGGTCACGTTATAGATCATGCAAATAGCCTGAGCTATAGGCTAACGTGCATTTTACTCAGAATTTTAAAAACAGGAGAATGCCATGGAAATGGTTAAATTGCATGATTTGCACTGGTAAGTCAGTAGCTACAAAACTGATTACAGCCACAGTTTTAGAGCTTGTGTGTGATTCCACTCCAGATTAAAGATCAGATAATTCTCAGTAGGCAGTTTAATCCTGATTTTCTATTTCAGGAGTGCAAAGAACGCACACCACAAATGCAAATAGCTTATCTAGGTTTTTAACTAAAAGTCGTGATTATATTGCCTAACTCCGCATGTTTCTATTGTTTTGTGAGAAACATTTAAATGAAAGCTGTAATATTGCTAACAGCTGATCATAAACTTACCTTTTTAATTTTGTTTCCCTGAAGGTGCAAGCTGAGGTATGGTCCCTGTATGTGAGGAAGTATGAGTGAGTGTGTGTATGTAAGTGAGCGTGTGTAGTGTACGAGTACGTGTATGAAAGTGACTAGGCGTGAGAAATTATGTGAAAGAGTGTGAGATTTAGTGAGTGTGAGGGCAGTGTGTGCAAGGGTGAGTGTGAGGGTGTGAGAATGTGAGTGTGAGAGAGTGTGGGGGGTGAGAGTGAGTGTGGCTATGAGTGAGTGTGAGTGGGTTGCTGAGTGAGCGTGTGTATGAGTGCAAGCATGTGCGAGTGAGTGTGAGGTTATGAATGCAAGGGAGTACGAGTGAGTGTGAGGATATGACAGTGTGAGGTAAGTGATTATGAGTGTCTGAGAGTGTGAGTGATTGTGGGATATGAGTGTAAGGGTCTGAGAGTGTGAGGGTGAGTGTAGGGGACATGAGTGTAAGGGTGTGTGAGTGAGTCTAAGTGTGAGTGTGTTGGGGGGTGTGTGAGTGAGTGTGGGATGTGAATGAAAGGGTATGAAAGTGTGAGAGTCTGTGAATGCGAGGGTGTGAGTGTGTGCTGGGTTTGTATGTGGTGAGAATAAGGGTTCTTTGGACATGAGAAGAGGTTTAGAGTAGGACCCACTGTCATCACAATCTATTTTCCTTGTTCAGGGCAAGACAGACCATGGATGGGGAAGGAGGCACAATGAGTAGGAGTGGACAGGAGAAGAGGAAGATATTAATTTTAGGGCAATGATTTGGCAATCGGCTCTCTCAGTTAATTTGCACCTACCCACTCCTTCCTGTAGCAGACTGATCCTAATCCAGGAGAATTGTGAGGGCTATTCCTGAAAATTTCTCACTCTGCAACGTTATGTATATTTTCCTTTCTCTTGATGAGGAACATGGGTCTCCAGAGCCCCACTCCTCATTCTCCCAGATTTAAATTCGCCCTCCACCACCACCTTTACTAGCTCCTCCTTTCCACAAGTCATCCCGACTTGCTCCCAACTCTGCTGAAAATGCAGGGCCCACACTCACACCTTTTCACATTATCTATTTCTCCACCTCACTTCACCTGACAAAAATTGAGTGGGCAAAGTGACAAAATAAAAAGTATTGATAAAAACAGAAAATGCTGGAGAAATTCAGCAGCTCCAGCAGCAGAGAAACAGAGTTAAAGTTACAAGTCCAATATGACTCTTTCATTAGAACTGATCAATGCTAGAAAGGTATGGTTTCATGCTGTTCCTGAAGGTAGGGAGGAGGAATGAGTGGAACAGATGGTGAAGGTGTCCAGAGCAAAAGGCAAAAGGAGTACTAATGGTGGTAAAGGAGAGGTGTAGATGCAAGATAGGTGTTAATGATAGATGCGAATAATACAAAATAGATCAGTTCTGCTGAAAGCAAACCCATGCCATCAAATTATTGAGGTTTGGTGGGTGAGGGGTTGGAGAGAGAGAAAAGAGGTTTAATCAAATTGGAGGACAGTATCTATGTTCTGCAATTGTTTAACCCAGTGTTGAGGACTGTATAGTGTGTAAGCAGAAAATGATATGTTTGTCCTTTAGCTTGCATTGATTTTTGCTGGAACACTGCAGTAGGCCTTGGATGGAAATGTAAGTATGAGAATAAGATGGCATATTGAAATGGCAAGCAACTGGAAGGTCAGGGTGATTCTTACATACAGAGCTGAAGTAGTTTGCAAAACAGTCATCCTATCTGCATTTTGTCCTGCCAATATAGAAGAGACGACAAGTGCCTTTTTTGCATTGTTTTTCTCTCAGTAAAGCTGAGTTACTTTCTACTATGCAAAGCTCTATCATCTAGTATATTCACACCTTTTCCTAAGTTTTATATATAGGATGAAAATTGCCTGCAGATGTTCAGCTTGAAAGAACAATTAAGCCAAATACAGGAGTATACAAGTGAACTGTATTTCAGGCAACAGCTTTTGAGCCGTGAGAATAAAAGAAAGTGGATTGGTAACAATTGTATTGGAAAACGCACTCTCTCTCTGTCCCTGTTTCTTTCAACCTTTCAGAAGACGATACTTGATTAAAACCAAATTGGGAGAATATCCATTCATCAAGAATGCAAAGATATCTACAAATCTCACTAGTCTGAGGATACAAGTTATCAATTACACAATCATGGTCACAGGTTAAATACTAACATCTCAATGAAACTAAGGACTTTTAAAATTGGCCATTCTTGATAATACTTTTTGTACTAGAAACTCTCCCCTGCTTAAACATATTAACTATGTTTATGTGTGATTTGGTTGTCACATTTTATCACTTTTCTCCTAGTTAATAAGTAATAAAATTCCTCTTTCTTTCAGTTAAGGAAACCTTGCAATTGGTTCCTTACTTTGACTAGTATCACTTTTCAATAGAAGTTGGTATAGCTGTGGCTAAAAGAAAATTTAAATCTTGTTGTGGCCAACTGAGTGAGGAGTTAAAGAGAGTGGAATTCAATTTGCGTCGTGCTACTTGGTCACAGCAGAATTGGCGCATTGCCTGGTATGTTCCGAAAGACTAACGTAAGAATTAGAATGAGGAGAAAAACTGATTTATGAAAAAGGGACAAAACGGCATTAAAGCAGTAAAATATCTACATTTATTATTATTTTCATACGGCAGATTGAGATAACTTGAGAAAAATTAAGAGCACTGTCACTCAAAGAATTACAAGGGGTAACTAGGCACTTAGAGGTGATTTTCCACCTGAAAGACAGGAAAACCGAAACTCCAAAATGGGTGAAAAAACATCCAGAAGAGGAATTTGAATGTACCAAATTGGATTAGAACAAAAATTTCAATAGAACAAAAAAGAGAATTCCAAGAATGAGAATAAGACAGGAAATCTCACAATGTTTACTCCATTGTTCTTGAGGAGAATGCCACTGACAATGGGGCAGTAAAAAAATGGTTATTTAAGTGCATATGAATTAGCACTAAAGGCATACTAGCAAAAGTATCTTATAAGATGCCTGACATTCACACCTGGAATTTGAATGACTTAAACAGCTTGCTTTCGACCAGTGGGCCCCTTGCACGCAAAATTTAGGACAGTGACAAGGTGAGGTTCCCCAATTTGTTACTGTTCCAGGAACGATACCTAATACATTAAATGGATGCGGGATGAACTGACTTCGCAACAAGTTTAATTTAAAATCCTTTCCTTTGTGGATACATTTCTCTCGGGCCCAAACGAACTTTTGTTTTAAAATTTAAGTAAAATTTAAACAGATTTATTTTTGAATCAACAGAGTGAGTTCACGAATTAAGAAATAGCAACACAACACACATATGAATGTATTTAAAATTAGAGGTGAACCAAAAAACATAAAAGTTAAAACGAAAATATATACAGCTAAGACTATGAATTGTTTGAAAAATATGCATTGTTGAACACTGTGGCAGTTGCAGTCGAGGTCATTAGTAGCATTGACATTAGTAGTTGAGCAGTCAGTTTTATGAACCTTAGGTTTGCAGATCTTTGAGATTCTGTTGTTCTGATTCCTTTTGGTGGTGGTTCAGCTGCACCTAGGTTGAGAGAGAAAGACTTCTGTTCATGGAATCATCATCATAGCGTCATTACAATGCGGACGCAGGTCATTTGGCCGATTGAGTCCACACCTATCCTCTGAAGAGAATCCTGCCCTGAAACACTGCGTGACCCCCTCCCCACCCCTTACCCATGTGAAGCAACAGTGCTAACCACTATGCCACCGTACTGCTCCTCTTGTATAATGTTTTCTTTTTGTCCGGTTTCTAATGAGCTGACTCAGTGCCAGTGACACTTTACCTGCAATATGGGTTAAAAAGGGGATAGTTATTGAACTGTGACCTTAACAGCAAGATCATAATCAAACCCAGGTTGGTACATCCAAGAATATTCAGTCCCACTTGCACACTCCAGTAGAGTGGCTTTTTAAACCTAAATCCTTGTGGGCATTGCTGCTAGCAGAAGGTTGGCATCCACTTCTTAGCTTTGTGGTCGTAAGTCTTTTTTTTAAATTCATTGATGGGATGTGCGCATCGCTAGCCAGTGCCAGCATTTATTGCCCATCCATAATTTCCCAGAGGGCAGTTAAGAGTCAGCCACATTGCTGTGGGTCTAGAGTCACATGCAGGCCAGATCAGGTAAGGATGGCATACTTCCTTCCCTAAAGTAAACCAGATAGGGTTTTCCTGACAATCAGCAATGGATTCATTGTCATTATTAGACTCTTCCATATTATTATTGAATTCAAATTTGATTTGTCTCTTCCCTTCTTTGAAGTTTCCTTCGCATTGATAGATGTAATATTCTGTGGGCATCACTCTCCAGACAACAACAAATTTACATCTGCAGCCACTTTTTGTTGGAGCAGCCCTTTTTAACAAACACCTTTTGGAATTACAAGTTTAAAATGTCCACAGTACTTTGGGGTTCTAAGTTGTGGTCATGGCCCTTACCTTGCACACCAAATGAAATAAAATTCATTCTCATTTCATTACAAAGGGTGAAAATAAATTAAATATATAAAACAAACACTTGCACATTCACTTCCTAAGTCTTGGTCAGTTTCACCTTTCAAGTTCTGACCAGGGTTCTTTAATTTCTGGACAGGGTGTCTGAAAGAAAGTAGAAGTGTTCCTGACTTTTGAAAGAAAGGATCGGTCGGGAGACAGGTGGGGAACTGGCCCATGTGCTTCTATTGTAGGAAACCAGGCATCAGTATTTATACTTCACTCAACCCCCTCATCCACTTTATTTCATGTATCAATATAACCTTAAACTTCTTTATCCCACATGTACTTAACTTATATCCCCTTAAATGCACCAATGCTATTTAACTTAGCTACTTTGTATTGTACTAAGTTATATTTTCTGAGTAAATAAGTCTTATCCTCAGAGTTTAAAAGGCTTCTCTTGAGTTTCCTATTTGATTTATAAGTGACCACCTTATCTTTATTCCTTCATATGAAGCAAAGTTCTGCAAGTGCTGAATACCCAATGAACGATCATTGACCTGAAATGATAACTCTGTTTTTCTCCCCATGGATACTGCCATATTTGCTGAGTAATTACAATATTTTCTGTTTTCATTTGTATTTATGATCCCTAGTGTTGGATACTTCCGCAAATGGAAACAACTTCCTTACACGTAATATATCAAACTTTCCCATAATCTTAAAGACTTCCAACACTACTCAATGGTCTTTTCTTTTCTACAGAAAGCAGCCTCAACCTTTTAAATCTTTCCTCTCATTTCTAGTAACAACCTTGTGGAAAAAAATTATGTCTTCTCCAATGCCTGCTTGTAATATCAGGCCAGTAATTTAAGCATGGTTTAAGGTTCTATATAATTTTTACAATTCCATGATTACTGTGATTTATAATTCAATCCTCCTAAAATAGGAGTTCATTGCATGTGATGTATAGAAGTAGTGATGAGATGCAAATCAAATGGAAGTCTTTCTTTCCATCATTGCAGATATTAGGAAAAACATTCACCTACAAAGTTTGTACAGGCCAGAGGATACTGTAGACAACTATTAAGTTTTATAAGGGATTCCATCAGAATACAGCAAAGATTAGTTGTTTGATCAAGTCATCATGATAAATCATCAAACCTTCCACCTACTAATCCTTTGTACTAAGTAAGATCTACTCTTGGGAGAACAGCAAATCCAGAGCAAATTTATTTCCACCATAAAACACAGCATTAGCCTCAGTAAGTAATTGGAAGGCTGACTGCTTAGCTGAAAAACCACATTGACTACAAAGCTCTATGTGAAGCATTACATTATTAAAATAAAATAAAACTGAAGTACTTATTAAAGCAGCATCTGTTGACTGCAGCCTCATCCACAGAATACTAAGGCAACCTGTAAGGTTTGTAA
Organism: Rhincodon typus; assembly: GCF_021869965.1. Taxonomy (NCBI): domain Eukaryota; kingdom Metazoa; phylum Chordata; class Chondrichthyes; order Orectolobiformes; family Rhincodontidae; genus Rhincodon; species Rhincodon typus. The sequence goes on along the minus strand of NC_063339.1, from coordinate 12,377,127 downwards.
ACTGATAGGAAAACAGAGTAAACTCTCAACATACCTTTGGGGTTGGAAGCCTGGTAAAAGAAAGAACAAGCCACAGGCTTCATGTCTGGGAACTGATGCCAGCCTGATATGATGAAACCTTCCTCCCTCTGCTGGCTGTGAGGGACCTGTGTGATATGGGTTCAGACAATCTCATTCCAGTTCCTAATGCGTGTGCGTCCGCAAAAAAACGTGTTTAATTCAGAACTTATTGACAATCCCATTTGGTGGCAAAGTATGGTTCGAGACAGAAGAGGAAATTATGTCATCCTATTGTCGTAGGGGCATTCTGTTCAGACTGGGGCTGAGGCACACTGCCATCATGTTTTAATTTCCCTAAGTGTATTCCATACTGATTAAAACCATATCATCAGCACAGCTACTTTACAACTACCTTAACCATTTGTGACGATGCTGTCACTTTAAGGTTATTTTGTCATTTTAATTTGAAGAAAGGTGTAAGGCAGACATACAGAGCTGTCTCTAAGAAAGTAAACAATTTGTGAGGCCTTGGGGTTTTTTAAAAGTTGAAACAAGGGAAGCAGCCTGGGTGTGGCCAGATCTCACAGACCAAGCTTTCCAGTTTTTCTTTATTTTTTAGGTTTACCCAGAAGCCTTTGGGGATTCAAAAGAGTTGGAAGCTTCAGTGAATATTTCCCAGCTGCTACTTACTCTGAATTTCCTCTTGATTTTTTTTTCCTCCTGGATTGGAGAACCGCAGGTGTGAATTTGTGTCTGAATTTGACTTTTTGCCAAGGTGTGTGTTTATGGAATGTTACACACTGGAACAATTAACTAGTAATAGGTACTATACCTATTATTTGGTTAAGTTTTCTAATAGTAAAGTTATGCTAAATTCCGCTTTCTTTTGTTTGTATTTTAACTATAGTGTTAAAATAAATTGTGTTTTGCTTAACGTTGAATAATCTGACCAGTCACATTGCATCTGGAACATGGCACTTCACATCAAGCTTAAAAATAATGAAAAGTTAGGATCTAAGCTACCTTCTTAAAATATATTGAGGGGGGTCTGGTCTGGTCGATAACACGTTATTCAGACTTTGGTTTCCTTTCTTTCTATATCCAGAAGTGCTCTTACACACAATTGAATGGTTTTGTTCCATCACCAAATCACTCGTTAATTTTTTCTATCTATTAACCATCACCAGTAAATCACCCATATTTTCCAATTAATTAATTTACATGCAAAGCCCTTTAACAGCAATGTAAATCACCAAAGGTGAGGCAGAGGTAGGGAGAGAGGGCAGACTTTGGGTTCAAATATCATCTGTACATGGCGTGACTGGTAATTGTAACACCAATTGGTGACATCCTCCAGTTAGACAGGCAGAGAGAGAAAACATTGGCACTTCAACACAACCTTGATAACAATTGTAATTAAACTGTGGAATGGTCCTTTCATACAAACATAGAATAACGTATCACAGGAAGTCATTCACCCATATGTCTCTGCCAGCTCTTTGAAAGTGCACTCCAACAAGTCCTGCTTTCCTTCTCTCTGTCCATAGCACTGTAAACATTGTCCTTTCGAGAATTCATCTGACTTCCTTTAGAATCTGCTTCCACCAAGACGTTCCAAATAATGCCAAGTCACTGCATAAATTAGAACTTTCCTTCATCACCTAAGGTTCTTTTGCCAATTGCATTAACTTTTCTTGTATTACAATACAATGAGCAGGATTAAAAGACCTAAAGCTGGAAAACAAATGTAGGGATCAAAATAATCTCACTAACAGTTCAAATGATTTGCATAGAACCATATGTTACAATACTATGGCTTTAAGGGGTGTATTTGCCCTGATATCTTTAATGAAGAAAGGTTGAAACAGAGGTGCCAAGCAGTTTGCTCCAATGCCAATAAAGTATACAACGTGTGAAGCTTTGGAATTTTTTCTAAATTGGAACAATAGTTTGAATGGGTGGGATCAAACTCCCACAGAACCAGCATTTTTAGTTTTAGTTTCTCAGCAGCAGTTGCTGCTGGTGTACTGAAGCTGGATGTAGAAGCTGTTTTTTCTCTCTGCATGTTACAGCTAAAAACTGGGGAGATCTCTCCCTGCTGCTAGAATTGCATGTGAGACCATCTATTTTAGTGAATTTGCCTTTGTTAAGGGTGTGTTTATGGGACATTGCTATATTGGAACAGTTACTGTTTAGCAGTTAAATAATCTATTGTTCTGTTAAGATTTCCAGTAGAGTTGTTATTCTAATTTCTTCTTTCTTTTGTTGTGTTTTTACAATAAGTGAAAGAATAAAGTGTGCTTTACTTCAAGACTGGTAGTTTGACCAATCAAATTGCGTCTGGAACGCAATGCCTGGCACTTGCCTTTAAACTAAAATGGTTAGGGTCTAGGCTATCTTCTTTATATATTTTGATGGGGTTTGGTCTGGTCCATTACATACAGAAAAGCTATAGTACAGAAAGGAGCCATTCAGCTCATTGTGTCTGTGAGATATCCACCCATTCTAACCCACAGTCCATAGTCTTGTAGGATACAATGCTTCAGGCGCAAATCCAAGTTTGTTTTAAATTAGTGGAAGGCTTCTGCCTCAACCACCAAACCTGCCAGCAAATTCCAGGCACTCTTCTTTCTCTGGATGAAAAGGTTTTTCCTTGTGCCCCCCACCCCGCTCAACCTCATCTTATACCAATCATTTTAAATCTATATTCCCTGGTAACCGGCTTGTCCACTGGGGGAATGTCTGCCCTATCCATTGTATCCAAGCCCCTCATTATTCTATACACTTCAATTAAGTCACCTTCAGCCTCCTCTAAAGAAAATGACTAATCTTTCCTCATAGCTGCAATTTTCAAGCCCTGACAACGCTCTTCTGTGTACTCTCTGTGATGCAATTATGTCCTTTCTGTAATATGGAGACCATATCCGGATACAAAGCTCCAGCTGTGGCCTAAGTAGAGTCTTGTACAGTTGCAGCATTACATCCCTGCTTCTGCATTCAGCGTCACCCCAATGAAGGAAAGCATTCCATGTGCCTTCTTCACGTTCACTTACCTACTTATTGGGACATTCAGAGACCTGTGGACGTGCACTTTAAGATCTCTCACTTCCTCTCAAAATCCTCCCACTTGTGTATTCCCTTGCTTTACTTGAATTCCTCAAATACATAGCCTGGCAAATCTCCAGATTGAATTTTATTTGCCACTTTTTTCTTCTCCCCCCCAGCCAAACAATACATGTCAATTTTTATTGCTGGGTCAAACAAATGCTTTCATCAGCACCTATAATGTAACACTGCCAAATAGCTGAAAACACTCAATTTAAACTTGTTAACATTAATTTATTTTCATGAATATAGAGGAGGTGCAAAACTGATCAAACCACATGAAACAGTAGGCAACCTCTCTTTTTTGTGTCCAAAAATTGTGGCTTCAATCTCCATTCTGCATATAGACTGGCTGCGTAGCAAGGTAGTACTCTGGTAGATGTCTGTCAATCTACCATTGATCATACTTGGAACCTTTGCTCAACAATTAATACCTGGATTAGATCCCCAGACTGGTGGGAGAGTTGAGTGGATAACAATGTTAACTACGAACGGCATGATTTCTTTCTTATGTTCATGGTCTCTTATTTGTTGCTTCTTAATCCATTCAGTCTCAAAGCAGCAGCAATATTCATCTTGCCTGGATGGCAGAAATCACATGCGAACAATGCAGTTGTCACTGATTTCCTTTCATGACATGAAGAACATGGCAGAGGACAGCAATCTGAATGGTAGCGCTTTACTCACCAGACATTACACTGATGCTTCAGTGTAGTGTACCATTACACCTATTCCTGTATTATAGATTTAAGTGTCAGGAAACTTATTGTAAAAACTACTGGCCCAGATTATGTTGGAAAAATAAATAAGTTCATGGTACATTAATCATACATTAAGGAAATCCAGCAATTTGGGATGATGAGAAATTAGAATTCTCTGCAAATTACTGGATGATTAGACCGCCCTGATATTAGTCTCCCAATTACTAAAAAAGTGCAAACTTGGTGCGAGACTCTCTGCTGAAATTAATTTTGGGTCCTGAAATTGTTGGACTTACACTGTTAATACAAACTAATCCCACCAAAACGATTAAAGATTTAAGGATGATAATTCAAGTAATGGTCTGATTTATACCCCAACATGGTATTCAACCTTAGAGACCCAGAAAGGGATCAATAAAGCTGTGAAATCTCATTCTAAGAGACAGAAAATCTTCCTTGAGGATTTTGAAAATAGTTTAACATATTTTTGAGCCAGTCTTCGCTCTCACACTTCTGTCCATTGTTTCATGTAACATGAAGGTAGGAAACTTATCAAACTTGGCCCCTTTTATCATCTGGGATCCTACAAAAGCAAAACTACTGTTCTTGATCATGAAATTTTCCTTTCTGTCTCTTTCCTCTCTCTGCTTCTAAATTGACTCTAATTCACCCTATTTGTTTTCGAACAATGTATTTCACTAGCAAAGACACAGGACGTTGTGCAGGATATTCATGAGATTCTTAATGCAATGTTAACTTTGTCATTAGAAATTCGGCCTCCAGAAATTTGTGTTGGAAATAGAGGGCAATGTGAAGAGTGAGGAGAAAATCCAAGTTTGAGTTGCTTTCTGCAAGATGTGTTGATCCAGCAATTTTTAACCATTATAGTTGTAAATTAAGTTAGAAATTTCAGATCAAACACTGCTCCAACAATATCCTTTTCCAATACCTTTCACTCACTCTTTGCTAGTTTCTCTGCATTCTCATACAAGTTTTCCCAGATATTGGCAACCCTTAATAGTTTGCATGCGTCACCACAGTAAAGTCTTAAGAAATAAAAAAGATGTGTCTGACGCATATATTCCTGAGGATTGTGGTCAAATGATCTTAAGACTTTTTTAAAATAATGAATATTTATTAATTCAAAAATAAAATATATAATAGAAACATTTCACTCTTGTGCACAAGACTGCTTGTGAAACTAGATCAGATTTCAAATTCCAAAAACATCTGGAAAACAAAGCTTGAACCTAATAGTTGGAACAATGTTGAAGGGTGGAAGCAGGTGCCTTGAATGATTCCTACATCTACAACAAAATGTCAGACCCCTTTACAAGCAATCACTTAAGGCCTAAGCTCCTCATATATAAGGCTGTGGACCACTATATAGGTCAATGTTTCCAGTGATTTTATCCAATATTGCTCTGTGACTTTATCCCAGACCTCAGTCCTAAATTCAGACTTCAGCTTAGCTTTGTGCATCAGTTACCAAGGCTGAAACTTTAAAGGATAGTCTCCATTTTACTGGAATGCTGCACTGAGCAAACCCAAATAATGTGGTGATGTTATTGGGCTGAACAGAACTGTATGCATCAACACCTGAAATATGATATGGAAAGTTGGGTTTGCTTTGTGTCCCCGACAGCCGTGGTATTCACTTGGTTCTGTGATATTGTGATCAAGTACAACAACTTACTTACTTTCATGTTCTCCACTTAAAGTTTAAAATTTTGAATCAAAATTTGGTTTAAAAGTATTTTGTTTTCTTAATACCACCCCTCTCCCAAAATTCAATAATCCACTTATGCAGTTTGCAGCCCACCTGAATTATACCTCTGCAGGTCACACAGAGTACAGCCTTGTCAGCTAGGAAGGAGACATGTGGTGTCGGGGAAGAAGGACAAATAAAATCAAAAGAAATCTTTCTCCAAGTTACTAACTGAATATATCTTAATGTTCTCTTCTGATGCATAAAGGGAAATAAATCAGAGAGACATTAGAAATTATTTCCTTGCAACACAAGCCTGAGCCATTCATCTAATCAAGCCTGCTTGATGCACATCAATACATACTCTTAGCTATGATTATAATTTCAAATCTTTCAGATCTCTCTTCTCAATCAAAATTATTTCTGTTTGGCATGACACCTTTTTAAATTGCTTTATAATTAAGTTAGCTTTGTTTTTGCTTTGGAGCAAAATATCAAAGATTTATCTTGTTTGTTAATCACAGTTCCATAACATTTTAGATGGAAAAAGTAATTTAATGCCAGCACCAGATTTCTTTTTGCACACTCCAGTCTCAACCTGTTGATCTATTACCCCTTAGGGTACCACTGCAATGCACAACCATTTCAACATAGTTATTATATGCTCTATCACTAAATATATGATAAAACATAGGCAGTAATGTGTTAAAAGGCAAAAACACAGCAAAGCCTTGAGATGGTCTCTCAAACTGTAAGAGAGAATTTTGGACAATCAAACATGTTCAATTTTGTGTTATTCTGTCTAATACAAACAAGTGGGGTTTGTGGAAAGCCATTTTACTCTACTTCTAGGCAATTTTGTTTGCAATGCTCCTATCTTCAGACGTATTATTATTTGATATCCAAACGTGGACATGTACTGAATCAGAAGTCTTGAACTAAAGTGCTATTGTTGTGAGTAACCTCAACTGCAACATCAAAATTTACTTCATTGCATGTTAAAAGGGAATAACAGATTGTAAACATATTATAAGAAATACATCTAGATGAGTTCACCAAAATATAACAATATTGTTATTTCACGTACGTGAGGCAAACTAAACTCTGTCTTTCTACACCAACCAAGTATCAACTATGGTCTCTACTTCCATTTAAAAGCAATTTGCCTTATAGGCTAAAAGGTAAGTCGTCCTCAAAGTATGATCTTATATTGCTCTATTATATAGGCAGTTTGAACAGACAATATGTGAAGAATAAGTCAAAGGAGGTATCTGTAGACAGTAATTGTCTCTAAAGAAGTGCTGGGTCTTCTCGCAGAAGCAAGTGGTTGGAATTTTACAGCTATTTCTTGGGCCGTTCCAAAATGTTTAAAAATTTTCCTCTGGTCATTTCTCGTGCTGAAAAATAAAAATTTGAAAGAACATTAGTATTTATGGAATAATTTTTTAAATTGTTTCTATCATTCCCACTTCCCCTTGAAGAGGATATGGTTTTATGGTAGTTATAATTTAGAACTCATACCTGGACTCTCAAAGCATTGAACCATTGTACACTAAACACTCCAAGTTCTGAAGGATGTGTGAATTCCAGATGAATTATCATGAGGAAGCTGACTTCATCCTCCTGTTACAGGCACATCTGGCAGAAGTAACAACTGCAGAGTCCTTGCAAAGAAAAAAATCTTAAACTGAGGATACCCATCATTGAATACTGTGGGGACTACTGCACTGCTAAATGTGATATGCTAAAGACAAATCTGGCAGCCTAGTCCTTCACTGCTTGGGTATGAAGAAAGTGTCCTTGGCTGACCTGTAATTAGCTATTTCCTACCATAAGGTCAGGGAAAATTACCATCACAACCCCAAGAAGTCAGACTACTTCTGATCATGAATGAGTCTCCTAACATCAACATTTTGAACGTCACCACTGACCAGAAGCTTAATCGGACCAGCAATACCAAAAATATGAAGGTACAAGAATACAGCAGAGGCTGCGTAGTCTACAGTGACTGGATTATTTCCTGATTTCTCCAAGCTTTTCCATCACCTAAGAAATTTATGTCCGAACTGATATGCAATACTGACCGTTCACCTGGAAAGATACACCCACAACAGCGCTCAAAAAGTCTCATATGATCCAGGATTAGGCAACTAACTTGTTCATTGTCCCTGCCATTACATCCAATATTGACACCATTTAACTCTAACGCATTGTGGTTGCAGTACGCAGTATTGTTCAATGCATCAACTCAACAAGGTTACTTTGACAGCACTGCCCCAACCTAGTCCACCAAGAAGAATAAGTGTAGCAATGTTCTCAAAGATAAATACCTGCAAATATCTATTTTCAAGTCATTTGGAGCTATTTTACTGATTTCCTTGTGTTCAATTTTATTTATCACTTGAAGATAAGACAAAACAATAAAACTAAAAACATTCACAACAGGGCAGAGGGAACTTCAATCGATTTCCAACTAAACCGTCCCTACACACAAGAGTACTCCTAGTCAGCACCATCTGTAAAATAATGACAAGGTGTTCCATTTCCTAACACTGACATTCCACATCTTCATAAAGCTATAAACCTAACTAAATGTGTTTTCTGTAAAGGGAAATGTTAACTCACCAAACTGAAGTTATAATAAAATTAGTGATTTTATTGCAGACTTAATATTTCTATGATTCAGGCGTTGTTTCAGGTTCCTGTATAACAATCTGAAATTAGGGATTATTGACAGGCAGCTTTCAAGTACCTAGCGCTGAGATGAAAAGGTCAGCTTGTTTTTCAATCAGCTGTCAAGTTTTAGTCAATAACCAGACTCCTGCCACTGGCACCTGCCAACAAACATGGAGGGGACAGTGTTGTATCTATCAATAACTGACAACACCAATTACATTGTTGTGGAGTTTCTTCAATGTGCAGGACAGCTTCAGCTCTAAGGTGGCCTTTGTAACCACCAAATCTCTCAGCAGTCTGACACTCTTAAGGCACCAATTTTAAAAAAATAACAGGTAAATGGGATCAAGATTGAAACATGCCCAGTGGTTTTGCAGAATATAATAAACAATGGTCGGTGAAATTTAAGCAACCTATTGTCATTAACTGAACCTCAAGAATGTGCTTTATCATAAGTGCATTTTCAATACTCTCTCGTGCAATAAATTTTCAACATAGCGTACAATCATCATCCAGACTTGGAAATATATCTCCATTCCTTCAGTGTCACTAGGTCAAAATCCTGGAATTACTTCCTTAAAAGTATTGTGGGTCTACTGCAGCAAGTAGACTGCAGTGATTCAAGAGGGCAGCTCATCACCATCTTCTCAAGGGCATCTAATGGTAGTCAATAAATGCTGGCCCAGCCAGCAACACCCACATCTCATGAATTAAGTTAAAACATTTACAGTTGTTATGGTATTAGACTTGCAGTACACAATATGACACTTTCTGATTTGTTACAAAAATGACCACAAACCCTGTTAGATCTTTATAAAGTCTCACCTGGCTCACTTCTTTCCTCCCTACTGAGGCCAAACTGCACATGACTCCAATCCCACATTACTTGATTGAATTCTAATGCCTCAGAAGCATCATAGCCATTCCAAACTAATGATCATTACATACTCAAAGATTCAAGATGGCAACCTGCCACTGAATTCTAACGGAAACTAGGGATGGGCAACAAATGTTAGCTTTGCCAGTATCACCCATTAAAAGGGATGAGAAAGGTACATGAAATTATAACTTATAGTTGTGATCAATTAGAACAGCAGTCAGCCATTTATTGCACACAAAAAGTTTCCTGTCTCTAAAAAGCAACAAGGGCAACAGTAATATGAATGTAATTTTAACACGTGGTTAATCATCTCATGTAGCCCTGGGCTTCCTATTCTTTTTCCTTTTGTGACTCCATTTACAGGCTTGCAAGTTGCCATGCTTCAGACCGTGAGTTGTGGGTAGGGTAAAGGGATTGAGATTTGTGAGTGGTGATCATGTGGGGTGCAGGAGAGGCTCTTAACTCTGTTTTTCTCTCAACAAATGCTATCAGACCTGTAATGATTCTTCAGCACTCTTTTTTTTGTTGCAGATTTCCAGTATCCACAATGTTTTATTATATAATTTAGTCTATCAACTTCAGATTATTAACTTTGATCCTATTATAAGTGTTAAACGGCAAGTGCTGGTGATGATTTTGCTTTATCTATTTTCACTTTCTCTGGAGCAATTTTTGTGTTTTTTTACTTGTCCTATTATCATCGCTTCTTGCCTTGGACTATCATTCCTTTCATCAATTAATTCGTTCTGCTTTCCAACCTCTCAGGCCTTCTATTTTGTTCTCCCATGACCCATTTCCCTGTTTCTGTACTTGCTTAAAATCTGTTACATCTAACCTTTCCCAGCTCTCATGAGCAATCATCAACTCGAAACATTAACTCTTTTTCATGTCTCACAGATGCTGTCAAACTCCTACTTAAAATCAAGACCTTCAGGAAGAGAAAGAAATGAACAAATGTTTAAAAACAAAAAGCAGAAAATACTTAACCATTACTTAAAAATATATTAAATATCATAGCAGTGGAAGTCATTAACATTACCTTCACCACATGCATCCATTAAAATGCAATAGTAACATTTAATGATCAGTATGCTCATCCAATTTTTCAAACAGTATTATGCACTCTTCGAGTTTTCCAATAACAAAATTTGTATATATTAAATCAGAATTGGTAGAAAGATAAATAGGATTAATTCTGCAGTAACCTAAATTGATTTTATCATCTGAATCCTGAGATTAGGTTGCAACCTTAAGCTAACTTCCATTAACTGCTTGGTATTTGCTTTTAATAATATAGATGGCCTCATTTTGTATGTTGGCTTTGATTCCATTTTAAAGTCTACTGTAGTCTTTTTGCTCACTGGTGACTGTATAGATTATGTTCCCACAAAAATTAGATATCTTCCATCACCAAAAGGGTGACAAGTGTTTCATGTGGATTGAGTTTTCAATCAGTATATGAATACAATTCAGTATACAAGACTATGAGGTGTTCTAAAGAAGAGTCTTTGGACTCAAAACATTAACTTTTGCTCTCGCAACAGATGCTGGGGGTAAGATATTTTTGATGAACCTTTTCAGAAACTTTATGATACACCTCTGGAACAGGTAGTCCTTGAACCCAGATCGTCTAGCCCAGAGGTAGTGACACTTTAATGAGGAGTGAAAAATGACTGAAACTGTGAGGACCTGACTTTGCCTGAAATTAAAATGTTTAAGTCGGTAAGTACATGATTAGTACTTGGAGAACTGCCTGAAATAGTCAACATGTTTAATAGCATTTAAATTGTCCCTTTTTAATGACCACCTTTGGTAATCCAAACAGTTGCCCTACTATACCAAGCCATACTTGTTAAGAATACATGACGAAAGCGGTGGACCAGTATTTAAAACATACAATGTTCAACTTATATCATGCATGATTCTATCTTCTTTACATGGTTGTTATATTGAAACTTATCTGATCATTGGTTAGCATTAAGTAACCTTTCACCTGGTCTGAAATAGAGTTCTCCAGTTATACATTAAAAAAACTTAATCAATCTATTCAGCCATGTTATGATGCATCTTCAGGCAGATGGATCTTGAAACCAGACCTTCTAGTGGTACGGAAACTACCGATGGACCACAGAAGCCCTGTTTCCAATGTAATCTAAACCAGCTTGACCTCTGCCAAACTGTATACCTAGCAGATTAGAGGGAGTTTTGGAAAGAGGACTTGAATTATCTAAGGACATTCATGAAATCCACAAGAACAATTAATAAAAAAAATTTTAAAATGCTCGAAATATTCAATAGCTCAGGCAACATCTGTGGGAATGAAAAAAGCAGAGTTAATGTTACAGGACGGTAGCCTTTCATTAGAATGTGAAATTCACAAATTTGGTTGCACTACTTATTTCAAAAAGTTGTCACTGCAAAGGCTCAATCATCACAATCACACATCCATTCTAAATGCAATACAATAATGAATTTTTTGGAAGTAGTCATAGCCTACTGAATGTAAGGGAAATTTTGAAGGGGGAGAAAAAGATGGAAAGAGATGAGGGGGAAATACGTACATCAGAGAGGAGAGGAAGGTAGGAAATCAGAGGGAAAAGAGAAATCAGTCATGTAGTTTAGGAGAGAAAGAAGAAAAAGAAAAAGAGACAGAGAGAGTAGAATGAAAAGTATGACTATTTTGGCTTCTGCTACACACAATGTCTGTTGCTAGCTAATCAAGATAAACAGTGTCTCCATTTCAGAGAAGGCCTAAAATTTCACACTATTTCTAATATATAATTTCAACTGTAATACACTGCACAATGCTATCAATAACTACAATCTTATAAACTGGTGTAACTTACAAAATGTTTGCCAAACTAAAAATGTAATGGACAATTATTTAAATTTGATACAAATCATACACAAGATTCTATGCCACTAATTTTGTTTTGGAAGCAATTCACAAGTATATTTTCCTCATACACCACCTGCTGTTTTCAAATTATACAGCACACAAACCAGATGTTTATTATCCAATATTTAAGTGTGCTGTCTTTTATTTTATATAATTTTACTCTTACTTCAAGCTAATGTTTTCATATTAATAGCGCTAGGATACACCTCCATTTTCCAGCAACTATTTTTGTCTTACTTTCAAATTAACATCTGAACAGCTTTTAAAAGGACAAAGACATTGGGACTGGTGAATGTGTTAAAAAATAAGATATTTAATTATGATTTAGCTGAGAGGAGCTAAATTGACTAATAGCAATCTAAAAGGCATTATGAATACTTCACCTTGGGGTGTATATCACTGGGTTAAACATGATGCTAATTGGAAATGGGCTGATTAATAACTCTCTATCCTGTCTATTCAAATAACACTTAACAAAATAATCAGTGGCGGCTGGCCACCAATTTCCCTAAAAGGAATTAAGCTATCAGAATTAACTGATAAGAAACAAATGAAGATGACCTGTAATTATTAAGCTGGTGAAGTAATTATCATATTACAGAAATTATTCTTGATGAAAATCTTGTAAAACTGCATTGCTGTTTCCAGGAGGCAGGTTCTCCCAATTTCAGGTCTGTCATATGTTTATAACCAGAAACACTTTAGCTTATCCTCTTCTTTATTACCAGTTGATACTCCCCAAACCACCCCACCACCTCCCAATATTTTTGGGGTATTTGTTAAATGTGCAACTTTAATGCAGATGTTAATTGTTAATCAAATTTAAATTTCTATTTTTATTTTGCAATTTATATACGTAAGGCATGTCTGACAGTATTTGGTGGGTTAAAAGAACATTGAGTACATAAAGGGTCAGCCGGTGCATAGTTTCTTTTTCATTAGATGACCATGATGTAGGTGGTCTGGTTTCCAACAAGGATTGATTTTATGGGCATATTGAATGCTTTTCTTAAAAGAAAAACAATTTACACTTAATAGCACTGTCTACGTGACAAACATTCCAAGGAGCTTTATAGGATTTCAGGGGACATAGAGCACAGAGAAGACACTGCAGATGTGTTCAATTTTGAAGTGGTGACCTTTTGAATCCAAAGGCACTTCAGAAGAATGTTTCACAATGGACATGTGTGGCAACTGAATCCACTAGGCACCAACAGTGATCAGGAAGGAAGAAAACACATAAGAGGCATGAGTTGGATAATAGGGTTATAATGGGGATAATAGAGAAGATCACTGAGAATGGAGAGAGTGAAGCTTGTTTGTATACAAGGCAAGGATGGTGAAGTTGATTCACACGAGATATGGATTTATTGATTGTTATTTGATTTGATTTATTATTGTCACATGTACTGAGATACAGTGAAAACTATTGTTTTGTGTGCTAATCAGACAAATCATACCTTCCAAAAGTACATCAGGGTATTAGAACAGAAAGCAGAATACAGTGTACAGCTACAGAGAAAGTGCAGAGAAAGATCAACTCTAACATATGAAAGGTCCACTCATAAGTCTGATAACAGCAGGGAAGAAGCTGTTCTTGAATCTGCTGGCACATGTTTTCAAACTTCTGTATCTTCTGCCCAACGGAAGGGGGTGGAAGATAGTATTTCTTGTGGCATTGCGTCTGTTGTGTTTGTCTGCATCCTATAAGCTAAGCTTGTGCCATCAACAACACCTAGTTATATAGCTCAGATGAATTAATTGATTTGATATGTTAATTCTGATTCGCCTTCCACAGATGCAACCAAATCTTTTTTATGGAATGTGGATATTGCTGGCAAGGACAGCATTTGTTACCTAACCCTTAAGCCTTTGAACTGTGGTTTGCCAGGCTATTTCAGAATGCAGTTAACATATTTTTTAATGAAATAACTGACACACATACACACACATTTCTAAGTTCAGATACCCTCAATATAAACTGTGAGGTTACAGCTAACGTGCTTCCAGCAGTCATGCACAAAGCTGAAACATTCTAATCAGGTAGTTACAACCCTGCTTAGTGAATCTTGGATCTCAGTCTCAGAGTTAAACTTAATAATCGATCATGTTCATTACAGTAGGATCCACTACATTTTCCACACGTAGCAGTTTCTGAACTTAATGCAGTCCTAAATTTGACATTCCATATTAATTTGCTGGAACTTCATTATCTCAGTGATTTGAAGTTTTCTTCAATATTATTTAGCTTGATTTTATGACAGGTTTAAAACTGTTCCCTATCTTTTGCAGCTTCTCTCTCCCACCTACCCCCCTGCAAGTTCCCTCTTCCTCAAACCTCTTTTGCAACCTCCTTCTCCCTACACGCCACCTGTAGCCCCTGCCTTTGCAGCCTGCCTCCCTTTCTTCACACATTTACTAACTCTATCTCATGTTATTGCCCAGTAAGTACTGACCACGACCACACCCCCAACCCCCAACCCCCACCCCATATACCTAGCCTACTTGGTTCACAACACCAGAAGAATACATAAGAAGTATGGGAGTTCAAGAATGCAAGGTCATAAGGTATGGAACAGGGGTCTGTTGTGTTGAGCCAAATTGGTACAAATGGTATAACTAAATACCTCTACGACTCTAAACTCAATACCAGGCCAGGCCAAGGGCCAAAAGGGAGCTGAAAAATTAAGCAGTTAAGGGTTAAAGCTTTACTAATAGCAAAGTTAGTAAGAACCACAGACATGCACAGAACAGATAAGAAATTTGACATACAGACAGTTACAGCGAGTAGTGTAGAAGCCACATTGCCGGCAGGATAATGTCAGCTTTGGGTAAATACAATGTTTGTAAAAGACTAACAGAAAAATAGCAGACACCTCGATAAAGAATTGTAGGAACTGTAATACAAATGTTGTAATGTTTTCTGTACATTTTGGATTCATCTCTAAATTTACTCCATTTACAAATGGGTCAGATCTCAAGTAACGACAAGACAGAGTACAAGAAAGAGCTGTTTTGGTAACCAGTACAGGCACGATGGTTAGAATGGCCTCCTTCCGTGCTGTAAATTCTATGAACTCCCAGGTGCACTGCTCTTGCAGCCACAGTATTTAAATGTCTGACCCAGTTCAATTTCTGGTCAATGGTAACCCAAAGAATATTGATTGTGGGGATTTAGCAATGGTAATCCCATTAAGTGTCAAAGGGAGAAAATTATTATGTTACATTTTTCCTCAGTGTTAGCTACATCCCTAGGTCAGATAGTGCGGAGGTTTCCTTTGTTATCTTTGGAACTTTCATAAAAATTCTCCACAATTTTCTCTTAAGTAATTAGATAAGTGGAATATAATTCACGGAAGAGCAAACAGCATATAGGCTGTGGAAGAAACAAGCCTGAAAGGCCTAATAACTGTATTTGATCTTTCTTTTTCTGTATGATGTAAAATAATAAGAGAAGAAATATAATTCAAAGTCTGTAGATTTCAAGTATTGTAATATGTCAACATTGTACAATTATGACATTTTTTCATCAGCCCCAGCCACCATTCATGGCAGCACCTCCAATGAGCACCAGGTTACAATTTCACATCCATTTTCTAATAGATAGAGAGGAAGAAACTGCATTCCCAAGAGATCCATTCACAAACAGCCCTTTTGTATTAGGCCATTTTGCATTTGCAATTTAAGCTGCACAAGTAATTTTTTTTTACCTAATATAAAAGTAAAATGATTTTGGAGCATACAGGATTATTCAGAAATGTAATTGCATGCCAATCTCATTTTCTTTTGCTAAGACCTTAAGGGATAACTCCACCCACATTATAATCAGAGAGATGTTGAAATGCCATTTACTATTAGCAATGGCTGGTGACCAGTTATGCAAAGCTGCGGTTTCATCGATGACTTGTCTCTAGTAAGATTTTCTTAAAACTCTAAATAACAAAGATTTCTACTTTTAAAAAAACTAAAGGTAGGATTGCAATTCTTTTTTGTTCATGTGATATGGGTGTAGGCCAAAATTTATTGTCTATCTCTAATTCCCTGGAGAAGGTTCTAGTGAGCTTGCATTCTTGAACTGCTGCCGTCTTTGGTATTTAGGGATACTTGGTTTTGACCCAATGATGTGAAGGAACAATGATCCAGTACCAACTCAGGAATTGTGTGGCTTGAAAGGGGAACTTCAAGGTGGTGATGTTCCCATACATCTATTGCCTCTTCTTTCCGGGGTGGTAGAGGTCACAGGTTTGGAAAGTGCTGTCAGAGGAGTCTTGTTGAGGTAACAGAGTGCATCTTGCACATGGTACACACGGCTACCACTCTGCATTGGTGTTGAAGGAATTGGATGTTAAACGTGGTCAAATCAGTGGCAATCGAGCAGACTGCTTTGTCCTGAATGGACATTAAGTTTTTTTTGAGCGTTGTTGGAGCTGCACTTATCCAGGAAAGCTGCTAGTATTCCAGCACACTCCGGACTTGTGCCATGTAGATGGTACACAGGCATTGAGGAGGCAGGAGACAGGCTGCTTGCCACAAAATTCCTAGTCTGTGGTCTGCTCTTGTAGCCACAGCATTTATATGGCTGGTCCATTTCAGCTTCTGGTCAATGGAAATTTTCAGGATGTTGTGACTGGGTGATTCAGCAATAGTAATGTCATTCAACATCCAGGGGAGATGGTTAGTTTCTGCCTTGTTGGAGATGATCATTGCCTAGGACTTGCGTGGCACAAATTTACTTGTCACCTATCAGCTGAAGCCTGAATATTGTTCAGGTTTTGCTACTATGGTCGTGTTCTGCTCCAGTATCTGAGATGCTGCGCGGTCCTGGACACTGTGCAATCATAAGCAAACCATCCTGAGTCTGACCTCATGATAGAAGGAAGGTAATAAATGAAGCACTTGAAAATTGCCGGACCTAGGATACTACCCT
The DNA here is from genome assembly GCF_021869965.1 of Rhincodon typus. NCBI lineage: Eukaryota > Metazoa > Chordata > Chondrichthyes > Orectolobiformes > Rhincodontidae > Rhincodon > Rhincodon typus. The sequence goes on along the minus strand of NC_063339.1, from coordinate 12,360,231 downwards.
GAAGAACTTCTGCAGGGATATCTTGTGTCTGAGATAATTGATGTCAAACAACCATAACCATTTTCCTTTTTGATGGGGGTATAGCTCCAATCAGAAGACAGCTTACATTTGCAACGCTTTTCATTTAGTAACAGTAAACTAAACTTGCACCATCATATTTCCCTAAATAAAGAATCCATGATGAATATTGTTTTCATGAGGTAAGAAGGTTGTGATCTGACAGATTTACTAAATTGGGCCTATGAATTCTGGAGTTTAGCAGAATAAGGGGTGATCTATTTGAAGTATAAAATATTCACATGGGCTTGGTAAGGTAGGCACTAAGAGGTTGTTTCCTTAGGTTAGGGAATATGACAGGCAAACATTTAGGACTGATGTGAGGAGAAATTTCTCCACTGAGAGGGTTGTGAATGTTTGCAATGTTCTATCCAGAAAGTCATTACTGAATATATTAAAGGTTCGGATAGATAGATTTGTGAGCTCACGTAGTATCAAGGAATGGGGAGCTCCTGACAAGGGGACTCCTTCTATTTCTCATCTACATACTGCCATTCGATGATATCATCTGAAAACACAGTATTAATTTTCATATGTGCACTGACAACACTCATCTCTACTTTACCGTGACATCTCTTGTCTCCTCCACTATTGATAAATGATAAGACTGTTTATCCAAACATCCAGTATTGGATGAGCAGAAATTTCCTCCCTTTAAATGCTAGCCATTTTTTTGGGCCTGGCTTCAAATCTGTTCCCTACCTACTGACTTCATCCAACTCTTTGGCAACGGTCGGTTTGCAACTTTGGTGTTATACTTATTCCTGAGATGAACTTTCAACCACATGTTTGCACCACCCTAAGTTTGCCTATTTTCACTTTCATAAAGTCACCCAACTTTGCACCTATCTCAACTTAACTGGTGTTGAAACACTCATTCACGCTTCGTTAACTCCAGACATGATTGTCACAATAGATTCCTGACTGGTCTCCCATATTACATCCTCCAATAATTTGAGATTGTCCAAATCTCTGCTGTCAGTACTTTAATTCACAGTAAGTTCCAGTCACCTATCAGCCCTGTGATTGCCCCATCCAATCTCTGTAATCTCCTTTACAACCAGCCAAGATCTCTGTGCTCATGCAATTCTGACCTCTTGAGCATCCCTAAATTGAATTGATGGTCATACTTCAAAATGTCTAAGACCTAATCCCAGGACTTAGAATTCTCTTCATAACTTCACTGCTCTACTTCACTATCCTCCTTTTAAGAAACTCCTGAAAAGCTAACTCTTTTACAAAGTATTCTGTCTTCTGAACCAATATATCCTTATATGGCCCCGTATCATATTTTGTTTTGTAATGCTGTGTGCATCAGGATGCTTTATTACTGCAAAATTGGGACATAAACCTAAGTTGACATTGAAGGAGAGGTGGAGAGGTTTAACAAGGAGAACTTAAAGCCTACGTCAATGAAGTAATTAAAATCCAGGATATGCAAAAGACCAGCAGTGGAAGACAGCAACCATCTCAGAAGGTTAAGTGGCTTAAAGAGGTTAGGGAGATGTGACACAGAGGGATTTCAAAGAAAGAATGTGGATTTTAACAACAAGACACTTGCTCAGTGGTTAGCACTGCTGTCCCACAGCACCAGGAACCCAGGCTTGTTTCCAACTCTTGAGCAACTGTCTGTGTGGTGTTTGCACATTCTTCCCGCACTTCGGTTTCCTCCCACAGCAGGGTTACAGGGATAGGGTTTGAAGGTGGGTCTGGGTGGGATGTTCTTCAATGTGGACTCGATGGGCCAAATGCTTCCACACTATAGGGATTCTATTATTCTAAAGACATTGCTTAATTGGGAGCCAATGTGTGTCATTGAGCATGATTGATGGTTAATAGGATTTTTGATAAGATAGGGCAGTAGAGTTTCAGCAGATCTCAAGTTTACTCATGTAGAATGTGCGATACAAGCTTGGAATGCCCTGGAAAATTTAAGTCTGGAGGCAACAAAGGCCTCAGTGAGGGTTTTGGCTGATCTGAGGAAGGCGCAGGTGATTAAGCAGATAAAAATCATAAATAATTGTATTTTACTGTTACACCTGTTCATAAAGTTTAAACTGATATTACGAGTTCAGGTCCAGTTCTGATCCTTGCAGGTTATGTGGCCTCAGTGGCTCCTGTAACACTGCCTTACCTCTTACAGCACAATGATATATATCTACTTCTGCATAGCCTCATCAAGAATATGACACTAACATCTTCATGCGACTTGGACCTCTTTTGCATGTTTCTGCCCATCTCAACAAAGGATCACTTAATGCAAACTTGATGAAAAGAGGCTTAATAAAAGCCATTAACTTCACAGCACATTGCATGTACAGAATAGCTAATAAGAGCAGACTTAGTTAATTTAATCCATGAAACCTAGCTTGTGTAATAATACAAGAAAAACATTCTGCTAGACCATATCAAGAAGTAATCTTAATTGACATTATTTAAGTGGATTCTGATCATACTCCAGGACTTGTTGCTCCTTTGCTTCAGTGAAAAGACTCACAGCTTTCCTTTAACAACCATGACTACCTTCACAGCTTATCTATTTTAAAATACCTCCTCCTTTTAGATTCCTCTTCATAGACAGTCAGGTATTAACAGCTTCCCAATGCAAAAGATATAATGTTGTTTTACTTAGGACAAGCTTAACAATCACTCATGGCTTAATCTTTGTAAGAAATAACTTACATTTAACAGATAAGTAATCATTTGCCTAAATATCTAATTTAGAACTTGTTAGAATACATATTTCATAAATTGGTGAGGTGCATAAAAATGGCAGTAGGAGAAGGCCCAAACAAAAACAGAAATTGCTGGAAAAGTTCAGCAGGTCTGGCAGCATTTGTGGAGAGAAGTCAGAGATAATGTTTCTGGTCGAGTGACCCTTCATCAGAACTGAAGAGGAGAAAGCCATTCATCTTGTGAAACCTTGTCTGCTATTGAATAAGATCTTGGCTGAACTGATTGTGGTCTTAGCTCCACTTTCCTGCCCACTCCTTCTATCATTTGACTTCCTTGTCAAGGAAGAATCTGCCTTCAAAATATTCAATGACTTGCTTCCCATCATTCTGAGGAATAAAATTCTATGGACCAACAACTCTCCAACAGGAAAAAAAAACTCTTTATCTCTGCTTTAAGTGGGAGACTTGTTACTTTTAAGCTGTTCTATCTGCTCCCACAAGGAGAAATTTCCTTTCAGCACTTACTTTCTCAATTCCTTTCATGATTTTAGATGTTTCAAGAAGATCACTTCTTATTTTTCCAAACTCCAATGGATACAGGGCCAACCTGTCCAACCATTCTCAGGAATGAGGTGAGTGAACTTTCTCTGAACTGCTTCTAATGCTATTATATCCATCTGTTTCCCATATATCTACCTTGAATTCTTCAAACCTTTCCATAGTACACAATGCTATACCATGAGTCCTGTACTGCTCCTTGCTATCAGCTAAAAACTCATAAGTTTCTTTCAGTACCTTTCAAAGGTATTCTTTTTAAAGCATTCAAAAGTGCTTAATTGTAAAATTGTTCCTGCTTACACCAGCAATCAGCTTTTAGCCAAGACAACTTCTGAAGACTGAAGGCTGCCAGCACAGAGCCCAGATGAAGAGTGATGGGGCAGAAGCTAGTGATTGACTGGGATTGTAGTCGAGGTTACAGGATAGTGCAACAGAAAGTGAGGACACAGTATCCTATAAAGGGGATGAAACAAATGTTAGGGACTCATGCTGCTGGTAAGGATGTTAGGGTTGGAAGTTAGATTAATGGATGTGGAATTGCAGTAGTTAGTGTGAATTTGAGAGTTGGACTGGTGGGGACAGAGGCACAGAGGACAGGCTGTAGTCAGAAGTCCTTGGTCAAGCTAAGTACTTGCTGCATTTTAGTTTCAGGAATTCAATTCTATCCTTAGAGCTTCACGAGCTCTTCAATAATCCATTATGACAACCTATGACTTAGACATTCCTATTTATGTATCTCTTTCGGGGTTCTAGCTATTTTCTGGTCAAGTTCTGATATGGAGAATACCTGATAATATTTCCATCACAGATATTAGAATATGCAGATATCATCTGATGAGATTACTGGCATTTGCTGCTGTTTATGACCTTTAAAATAGTCACTGTTTCACTATCTTATGTATAAGATAGTATCAGGTTTAAAAATGTGCTTTACAGAAAACGTCACTGCCAGAAAGAGCGTGTAGAAGTAATTCAGCTAGCTAATTAATCTTGAATACTTGTGGAATTTTAATTAATTCAGCATTTGGAAATGGCAAAGGAATTTCCCATTAGTGTTCTGGGGATAGGAATTGAGCAGAAACTAACCTTTTATTTAATTATTCTTTCATGGTGTGCAAGCATTGCCCACAAGGCCAGCATTTGTTCATCATTGCTAATTGCACTGGAGAAAGTGCGGAACCAACTTCCTGAACTACTGTGGTCCATCTGGTGCGGGTACACTCAGTGCTGCTAGGAAGACAGATCCAGAATTTCAATCCAGTGACAGTGACGGAACGGTGATAAAGTTCTAAGTCAGGATGGTGTGTTGCTGACACACAAACATACAAACCAGTAGCAGGATTAGGCCTTATTGTACTTTGAGCCTCCTCATCATTTACTAAGATCATGTCTGATCTGTCAAATCTACATTCCAGCTGACTTCTGACAACCTTTCACCCTTCTGACTTAGCAAGAATTTATCTACCTCTGCCTTAAAAATATTTGAGGACTCTGTTTCCACCAACTTTTCAGTTCCAAAGTCTCAATATATATCAGAGGGCATAGGTTTAAGGTGAGAGCGGAAAGATTTAAAAGGGAGCTGAGGGGCAACCTTTTCACACAGACGGTGGTGCATATGTGGAATGAGCTGCCAGAGGAAGCGGTAGAGACGGTACAATTACAACTTTTAAAAGACATTTGGACAGGTACATGGATAGAAAAGGTTAGATGGATATGGGCCAAATGCAGGCAAATGGGACTAGCTCAGTTTAGGAAAACTGGTCAGCATGACAAGTTGGACTGAAGGATGTTTCAGTATTGTATGACTGTGATTCTATGAGTCAGCGTCTGTAAACATGTAACTTATAAAAAATTACTTTTTTAAAATGTCAGAATCTGGGCCCTGGTAATTTGGTGTTGTCATGCCAATGATACAAATTATATTTACGCAGCACTCATCATATATTAAGAGTTCTAAGAATCCTCTGAAAACAGTAGAAAAAAGGAAGGCATTCAGAGAGGAAGAGGAGAGATTAACCAATTTTAAAAAAAGGAAAATGGAAAATGCCAAAGGAGGGACATACTGTGGGAAATAGTGACTGAAGGAATAGCTGCCAGTGGTGGATATGTGATATCAGTTGAAGGAAGCGACATGTCAGATCACTTAGCAGATGTCCAGTAATGGAGTGTAGGAAAAGATGTTCACCATCGGAGAAGCGCAAGGAGCATATAAAGAGACATGATTTCCAGGCAGGATGATTCTGCGTTATGGGGGGGCTCTGAAAATATGGACATAAATATCAACTATCAATTACTGTATCTTAGGAATTCAGGAATTTCCAATGTGCCTAGTGGGAAACTACTAGGCAATTTCCTTACAATTTAGAGGGAAAGCTTTAAGTAAGTCATAATTACGATATTTTACAGGGACACTGCAGTTCTATTTCTCATGAAAATGGCAGGATTAATGGGACCCAGCATTATCTGTATGGTTAGTGATGGAAATTCGCATATCATCAATTAAACATTTTAATCAACAGGAAATTAAACCGCTACTAAGCTTCTTGTCATCAAGCCAGCTGTTATTTTACAGCATCAGACAGACAGCTCATCTCATCATTAGAAGGAATGATGCTAACATTGGATTTAATAATGAACACTGAAATGTATTTAAGCTGCACAAATTGGAGGCTTGATGAGCATAACGCCAACAAGATGCTGAACTGGTATTTAAGTACCAATTTACTGATGGTTAAACAGATACAAATATTCAGCTCCCGATACAAATATAATGGTTCAGAAAAAGTTATAGTAAATATTAATCTTAAGTTCATAAAAATTAAATTTGACTACTTGAGCAGATTTATAAATGCTTTTATTGGATAATGAATAACTGTGTAAATATTAATCTTGTGTTTTTAAAAACTAAACTCTACTACCTTGAGCAGATTTATTTGATCCAAAGTAGAGTTACTGGAATATTAGCTTGATGTACAAAGAAACAGGAGTCATAAAAGTGGACTCATTCACAATATACAGATTCCTGGGGCAGGGGTTCTTGTGGCATACTGGTGGTAGTGTTCCTACCTTTGAGCCAGAAGACCCAGATTCTAGTCTTACCTGCTCCAGACGTGTATCATAACACATCTGAACAGTTTAATTAATAATATATACAAATTCCCAAGGAAATGCAGATTAAAAGCCATGTGGTTCAATATGAAGAGAAACTGTTTCCTACTTGTTCATGAATATTGCTCTATATTGATTACATAAAAGCATGGTGAGGGAGCAAGTTAATCTGTAGAACTATATTTCAATTAATACTTTAAACTCTTTATATTAAGTAGCATTGTGGCACCAATGCAATGCAGTGCTAACATGCATTGCCTAAGGAGTAAAGAGCTGAGGCTTCACCTCTTCTCCTTCCAAATAAACACTCTCCTTTCAGTAAGCACTTGATTTCATTCTCAGTTATGTTACGATAGAACATTCAGACTACAGGCTTCCAGCTAGGGTGATGGGTAAAAAGAAAAAAATAAATTGACAAACTCTCACCAGACTAATTTTGCACTTCTAATAGCTGGCTAAAGAAGCAAAGACATAGGAACAAATGGAAGTGTAAAAGAATTAAAATGTGCCAAGAGTGGATTTCTCCCCTGCTGCTGTTGCCTCATTTATTCTGGAGGAGTAACCCCCATAAGCATAAAGATAAATATAAGCAGAATGTGGTGAAACCAAAACATAAAATGAGTTGAAATGTCAATGGCTAGTTGTCATATCATTGATAGCTGCTACACCACTCACTTCACAGGCTTATGTCAAGCATCAAAGGGCATATAGCTTTAAGATGGCTCCAATCTAACTAAAGGTATGATTACTGCACTGTAGAAACACATGGAGAATAAAGATTATCCAGGAATGATTATAATGATTCAGGCAATTTACAGGATAATAATTTTGAAATAATGGAAACTATTAGGAGACTGTAATTTATTGAGAAATTCAGTTGGTTTATGTCTATTAATGGATATTTAATAAACATTTAATGGATGTTCAAATGTTGCCATCAATTACAAGCAGGAATATGAAGTATTTCACCATCTCACCAAAGAAGGCAAGTTAACTTTGCTTGCTTCCTACAAATAACATCAGGCCTATTTATGCCTTAGATTTTGTCATGTGAATGGAACATTTCTTGTTCCAGTCCTGCACAGGCCTCCTCTCACAACTCCCTTTATCCAGGTGGTAGTGTTCCCATGTATCTGCTGCCCTTGTCCTACTAGCTGGAAGTAGTTGTGGGTTTTATAGTCTGCCTAAGGATCTTCAGCGAATTTCTGCAGTGCATCTTCTATACAGTATGCACTGCCACTACTCAGCGTTGGTGGGGGACAGAGTGGATCCTTTTTCCTGGATAGTGTCAAGCTTCTTGAGTGTTGTTGGAGCTGTGCCAATCCAGGTTAAGTGGGCAGTATTTGATTACACTCTTCACTTGTGCCTTGTGGACAGGCTGTGGGAGTCAAGAGATGAGTTACTCACCACAGTGTTCCTAGCCTCTAACCTGCTGTTGTAGCCACTGTATTAATATGGAGAGTCCAGTGGCTTCTGGTCAACAGTAATGCCAAGGATTTTGATAGTGGGGGAATTCAGTGATGGTAACAACATTGAATGTCATGGGGTGATGCTTAGACTGTCTCTTATTAGAGATGGTTGTTGCCTGGCAATGTGTGGCATGAATGTTACTTGCCACTTGTCAGAGCAAGCCTGGATATTGTCCCGATCTTGTTACATTTGAACATGGTTTGCTTCAGTATCTGAGTGGTCGGCACAGTGGATCAGTAGTTAGCACTACTGCCTTACAGCGCCAAGGACCAGGGCTTGACTCCACCTTCGGGACAACTGTCTGGGTGGAGGATAATCCTTTGAATGCATAATAGCAGAAACAAGTCTTAGAATCAACAAGGACTGACCCTCAGTTCCACTACTCTCTGGATGAAGAACTTCCTCCTCATCGCAGTTATAAATGGCTTGTGTTTTATTCTGAGCGTATGCCCTGATGTTAGATCCCAATCGGGGGTAACATTCTTTCTGCATCAGCTATGCACCCTTTAAAAATTATCTGAACTTTTCCACATCCATTGTCTTTTTCCCTGTCCTTCCTAAACGTTAAATATCTGTAATGTTCAGTTCCCAATGTTGGTCAATCTGGAGCTATGTCTCAGTGATAGCAAATAAATCATATACACGTATTGTTATTTGTTCCATCAATTCACTTACTTTTCTGCAAATGCTGTTTGCATGTAATTCTATCTTTTGAAGACTATCCTATAATTTAACCCTTGTTGATTCTAAGACTTGTTTCTGCTATTATGCATTCAAAGGATTATCCTCCACCATTTCTGCCACTTCCAATATGATGCTTCCACCAGACATCTTTCCCTTTCCTCCCATCTACATTCCAAAGGGATAGAGATAGAGCAGGCCTTTATTCAGCTATTAATGCTTCGTCTGAACCAATGCTTTGTTTCCTTATTACAACCATTGCTTTGCTCTCTGTTCTGACATCTTTGCTACTAAAGCTCCACTGTCCTGTAACCTATCCTGGCTTGCCCTTTTATTTCACCTAAGCCTCTGCTTTCTTTCAAGAGCATAAAACCCATCATATTTCTATCTCTCTTTGGTTCCAATGAAAGATCACACTGATTTGAAACATTGTTTCTTTCTCCACAGCTGCTGTCAGATCTTCTGAATTTTCCAGCACTTTCTACCAGAGTCTATAGCTGCGAGGCTGGAAAAGCACAGCAGGTTAGACAGTATCCGAGGAGCAGGAAAGTCAATGTTTCAGGCCAAAACCCTTCGTCAGGACTGGGGAGTGAGAGGGGAGCCCAGAAAGAAATACAGGGCAGGATGTGGGGAAAGGTAGGAAAGATGGTGATAGGTAGATGCAGGAGGGGGTATTGTGATTGGTCCATGGGAAGGGTGGAGCAGATAGGTGAGTAGGAAGATAGACAATTTAGGTCAGGTGAGGGAGGTGAGGAGGAGGGGGAGATCTGGACATTGGATAAGGCTGGAGGAGGAGAGATTTTGAAGCTGGTGAAGTCAATGTTGAGGCCATTGGGTTGGAAGCTCCCAAGGCAAATTATCAGATGTTTTCCTCCAGTTTACATTTGGCCTCACTCTGACAGTGGAGGAGGCCAATGATGGACATGTTGTCAGGGGAGTGAAAGGGGGAATTAAAACGGATGGCAACCGTAAGGTCAGGTTGGTTAGTGCATGCAGAGCGCAGATGTTCTGCAGGAGCAACGGATGCAATAGATCAGGTTGGGATGAAGTGCAGGTGAATATCTGCTGAATCTAGAAGGATTGTTTGGGGCCTTGGACAGAAGTGAGAGGGGAGGTGTACAGGCAGTATTGCACCTCTTATGGTTGCAGGGAAAGGTCTCAGGTGTGGTGGACGAGTTGGTCGGGAGTGTAGAGTTAATGAGGGAGTCAGGGAATGAATGGTCCCTGTGGAAAGCGGACAAGGGTGTGGAAGGAAATATCTTTTTCATATTTCTTTGAATGGGAATCTAACCCACCCTCTAACGACCCTTCTCCCACCTCCAGCAAACTCCATCCTCCTGGACACTCCCTCCCAGCCTCCTGCGTCCCCTCGACTTCTTCATCTCAAATTGCCACCGCAACATCAATTTCTTGGGTCTCTCCACCCCTCTCACTTATTCCAAGCTCTCCCCATTGGAACGCCAACCTCACTATTAAAACACCCAACAAAGGGGGGGGCGGCGGTGGGGAGTGGGAGTAGTATGGCGTACTGACCTCTACATCACCGAGGCCAGACACCAACTCTCTGACACCTCCTCCCACTGTCCCCACAATTATGACCCCACCTGTGATCACCAAGCCATCATCTCCCAGACCATCAACAATCTCATCACTTTGGGAGATCTCCCATCCATAGTGTCCAACATGACAGTACCCCAACACTGCATCGCCCATTTCTATCTCCTACCCAAAATCCATAAACCCAATTGCCCCAGTCGACCCATTGTCTCTGCCTGCTCCTGCTCCACCAAGCTCATCTCCTCCTACTGTGACTCCATTCTTTCCCCTTTGGTCCAGGAACTCCCTACCTACGTTCATGACACAACCCATGCCCTCTACCTTCTCCAAAACTTTCAATTCCCTGGCCCCCAACACCTCATCTTCACCATGGACATTCAGTCCCTGTACACCTGTATCCCCCACACAGAGGGGCTTAAAAGCCTTCCGCTTCTTCCTTTCCCACAGGCCCAAACAGTGCCCCCCCACTGACACTCTTATTCGCTTGGCTGAACTGGTCCTCACTCTGAACAATTTTTCCTTCGATTCCTCCCATTTCCTACAAACCAAACGGGTAGCACCTGCATGGGCTCGAGCTATGCTGCCTCTTTGTAGGATTTGTGGAACAGTCCCTCTTCCGCAACTACATCAGCACCTCCTTCTCCACAATATTGATGACTGCATCAGTGTGGCCTCGTGCTCCAGCGAGGAGCTCAAACAGTTCATCAACTTTGCCAACACTTTCCGCCGCGCCCTCAGATTCACCTGGATTATTTCTGACAACTTCCTCCTTCCCCTTTCTGGACCTCTCTGTCTCCATCTTCTGAAACCGACTCACCACTGACATCATTTTCAAACCCAGTGACTCCCACTACACCTCCTCTCACCCACCCACCTGCAAAAATGCTATCTCATACTCCCAACTCATCCGCCTCCACCGCATTTGCTCCCAGGATGAGGTGTTTTACTCCAGGACATTCCAGATATCCTCTTATTTTTAGGGACCATAATTTCCCCTCCTCTGTAATTAAGGATGCCCTCAACTGCATCTCCTCCTTTTCCGCACTTATGCCCTCAAACCCTCTACCCCCAACAACAATGAGGATAGGGTCCACTTAGTCCTCACGTACCACCCCATCAACCTCCGAATCCTAAGTATTATCCTCCAACATTGCCACCACCTACAATCAGATGCCACCACCAAAAAGATATTTCCCTCCCTACCCCTGTCCGCTTTCCGCAGCGACCATTCATTCCGTGACTCCCTTGTCAGCTCTAGACTCCCCACCAATTTCTTCACCACACCCGATACCTTTCCCTGCAACCGCAAGTGGTGCAACACCTCCCCTCTCACCTCTGTCCAAGGCCCAAAACAATCCTTCCAGATCTGGCAGAGATTCACCTGCACTTCATCCAACCTGATCTATTGCATCCATTGCTCACAATGTGGTCTCCTCTATACTGGGGAGACCAAATGCAGACTCGGGGACCGGTTCGTGGAACATCTGCGCTCTGCATGGGTCAACCAACCTGACCTTCTGGCTGCCATCCAGTTTAATTCCTCCTCCCACTCCCCTGATGACATGTCCATGGCCTCATCCACCGTGGCTGTCAGAGTGAGGCCAAATGTAAACTGGAGGAACAACACCCAATATTTCGCCTTGGGAGCTGGCAAGCCAATGGCCTCAACATTGACTTCACCAGCTTCAAAAGCCTTCCAGCCCCACCGTTATCCCATGTCCAGACTTTCCCCTCCTCCTCACCTCCCTGACCTGACCTACCTGTCCATCTTCCTACTCACCTATCCGCTCCACCCTTCCCACGGACCAATCACAATACCCCCTACCTGCAACCACCTATCACCATCTCCCCTACCCTTCCCCCAGCCCCACCTCCTCCCTCTATTTACTTCTGGGCTCCCTTCCACCTCCCCAGTCCTGACAAAGGTTTTTGGCCCATAATGTTGACTTTCCTGCTCCTTGGATGCTGTCTGACCAGCTGTGCTTTTCCAGCCTCACACCCATAGACCCTAAATTTTGCACAGTTCCTTCAGACATACACAGGCTGCAGAGTGCACAGACAACCAAGATGGAGAAAGGCCGAAAGGATCGGGGTTGGCAGCATGAGGAGGTCAGTCAGGAGCGGACAGAAAGCAATAGCTCCACGCAGCCGAAGTGTTGTACGGAGGAGTTGCAGAAGCTGTTTGTAGCATTGTGCTATTATGTTTGGGAATCAAGGAAGTTCATAAGTAATAGGGGCAGAATTTGGCCATTCAGCCCATCAAGTTTGCTTCACCATTCGATCATAGCTGATGTGTTCCTCACCCCCATTTTCCTGCCTTCTTCCCAGGACTCTTCAACCTATTACCGATTAAAAATCTGTCTAACTCCTCCTTAAATTTACTCACTGTCCCAGCATCCACTGCACTTTGGGGTAGTGAATTCCGCAGATTCACAACTCTTTGGGGAGAAGTAGTTTCTCCTCAATTCTGTTTTAGATTTGCTACCCCTAATCCTAAGACTATGACCTATGATCAGGGCAGCACGGTGGCTCAGTGGTTAGCACTGCTGCCTCACAGCGCCAGCAGCCCGTGTTCGATTCCACCCTCAGGCAACTGTCTGTGTGGAGTTTGCACATTCTCCCCATGTCTGCGTGGGTTTCCTCCGGGTGCTCCAGTTTCCTCCCACAGTCCAAAGATGTGCAGGTTAGGTAAATTGTCCATGCTAAATTGCCCAGAGTGTTCAGGGATGCCTAGATTAGGTCGGTTACAGGGGAATGGGTCTGGGTGGGATGGTCTGAGGTTCGGTGTGGACTTGTTGGGCCAAAGGGCCTGTTTCCACACTGTAGGGATTCTATGATTCTATGACCTCTTGTCCTAGAATGCTCCACAAGAGAGAGCATTCACTCCACATCTATTTTATCTATAGCTTTTATCATCTTGAATACCTCAATCTGATCTCCCCTCATTCTTCTAAATCCAGAGAGTGTAGGCCTAAACTGTTCAATCACTCTTCATACCATAGCCCCTCATCTCTGGGATCAATCTAGTGAACCTCCGCTGAACTGCCTGCAATGCCAACACATCCTTCCTCAAATAAGGGGACCAAAAATGTGCACAATACTCCAGGTGCGGTCTCACCAATGCCTTGTATAGTTGCAACAATGCTTCCTTACCTTTATATTCTATTCCTTTAGCTATAAAAGCCAACATTCCATTCGCTTTCTTTATTATCAGCTGTACCTGCATCCTAGTTTTCTGTGACTCATGAACGAGGACACCCAGATCCCTCTGCACTGGAATACCACGAAGTGTCTCCCCACTTAGATAGTAGGTCGCCTTCCCATTTTTCCGACCAAAATGCATGACCTTACATTTATCCACGTTAAACTCCATCTGCCACATTTTGGCCCACTCTCCTAACCTATCTATATCTATTTGTAAGGTTATTTCCTCATTGCAATTTACCTTCCCACCTATTTTTATGTCATTCGCAAATTTGGCTATAGAGCCTTCTATCCCTGTATCCAAGTCGTTAATGTAGATTGTAAATAGCTGGGGTCCAAGAACCGAACCCTGTGGCACCCCAATTGTTACTTCTCACCAGTTAGAAAAAAAAAACATTTATCCTGACTCCCTGTCTTCTGTCAATCCAAACCAATAAATTACTCCTAATTTCATATGATCCAACCTTGTGGATTAACCTTTTGTGCGGCACCTTTTCAAATACCTTCCAGATATATTACATCTATAGGATCCTTATTATGCACTTTTCTTGTTACATCTTCGAAGAACAGCGGCAAATTAGTCAAACATGATCTGCTCTTCATAAAACCATGCTGACTCTGATAGATAGCATTTTGATTTTCCAAGTGTCCTGATATTGCTTCCTTGATAATTGATTCTAACACTTTCCCAACAACAGATGATAAGCTAATAGGTCTGTAATTTCCCACATATTGCCTCCCTCCCCTTTTTGAATAGGGGCATTACATTAGGATTTTTCCGACCCACTGGAACTTTTCCCCTGTCCAGGAAATTTTGGAGTATTGTAACAAATGGTCCACTATCTCTGCCGCCACTTCTTTAATACCCTAGGATGTAGGCCATCAGGCCTAGGGGACTTGTCCTCATCCTAATAGTTTGCTGAGTACCTTTCCCCTGTCAATGTTAATTGTTCTAAGTTCTACCTTTTCTATTGCCTTTGACTTGCCCATTCCAATAGGATTGGTACTATTGTCCTCCACTGTGAAAACTGAGGCAAAGTACTGATTTAGCATCACTGCCACTTCAGTGTTCCCCAAGAATTGTACTTGCTCTGTGTAGCTGAGTGTTGGGGCTCAAGAAAACTAGAACACAAGACTACTTATGTGCGGAATAATAAGCAGAATAAGCGGAAAGTTATAGACAGGGCTAAGCATTCTATAACAAATTAATCAGATCTAAGCTCTACATCCGGTCATGAATGGTAGTGGATAATTAAATAACTAGCAAGAGAAGACAGTCTCATAAATATCCCAATCCTCAACGATGGCAAAGTTCAGCACATCAATGCAAAACATAAGGATGCAACATTTGTAACAATCTTTGGCCACAAGTGGCAAGTGAATGATCCACCTTGGTCTCCTCCAGAGGACCCCAGCATCACAGATGCCAGTCTTCAGCTAACGTGATTCATTCCATATGATATCAGGGAACAGCCGAAGGCACTGAATATTGCAAAGACTTTGGGCCCTAACAACATTCCGACAATAGTACTGAAGACTTATTCTCTAGACTTGCCAGGTTCATAGCCAACCTGTTCCAGTATAGATATCTAAATGACAATGTCCGAAATTGCTCAACTATGTCCGGTGCTCAAAAAGAAGTACAAATCAAACCCAATCAAGTATCACCAGTCTACTCTCGATCAACAGTAAAGTGATGGAAGGGGTAATCAACAGCATGATCAAGCATCACTTGTTTAGCAATTACCTGTTCACTAACATTCAGTTTGAGTTCCATCAGGGCTACTCATTTTCTGACTTCATTACAGCTTTGATTTAAACATGGACAAAAAAGCTGAACTCCAGAGGTGAGGTGAGGTGAAAATGAATGTCTTTGACACCAAGACAGCATTTGCCTGAGAGAGAGATCAAGGGACCCTAGCAAAACCACAGACAATGGGAATCAGAAGGAAACTCTCCACTGGTTGCAGTCAGACATAGCACAAATGAAGATGGAAGTCAATAATCTAAGCTCCAGGACATCTCTGTAAGAGATCCTCTGTGTGTGCCAGGCATTTTCAACAAAACAGAATAAAACCATATCCCCTTGATATTCTGAATCCCTCACTATCAACATGCTGGGGGTTATCATTGACCAGAAACTGAATTGGACTAAGTTACAACTCTCACTCTCAGAGACCAGGAATCCTGCAGCATGTACCTCACCTCCCAATCCTCCAAAGCAGGTCAACCACCTACAAGGCACAAGTCAGGAATGTTAAGTAACACTCCCCACTTTCCTGGATGAGTTCAACTCCAACATAATTTAAGCAGCTTGACACCATCTAGGGCAAAGCAGCCCACTTGTTTGGCAGCACTCTGACAAACATTCACTTCCCCACCACTGATAATCAGCAATAGCAGTTTGTACCATCTGCAAGATGAACTGAATCAACTTACCCAAGGATCATTAAGACAGAACTTTCCAAAAACACCACTATTATGATTGAAAAGGTTCAGAGTAGCAGATACAAGTGAACACCACCACTCCCACCACACCGTGCTGACTTGGAAACATATCACTGTGGTTTCAGTGGCACTGGGTCAAAGTCCAGAACTCTCTTCCCACAGTACTGTGATGCAACTATGCAAAAGTAGCAGTTCAAGAAAGCAGCTTACCATCTCCTTCTTAAGGACAGCTAGGGCTGGGTAATAAATGCTGGCGTAGCTAGCAAAACCCACATCCCATTAAAATACTTTGAAAAAGAAAGTGCAGTAAAATTATTTGCTTAGTGTAGCAGGGAAGACTGGGACTTGGGGAAGTCTAAAATCTGCTGTTGCCAGTAGCCTGGCTGAGATGTTGGGACTGTGCCTCTACTAAAATGCTGAGGGCAGCCTGGCCATCACAGGGATATACAGTCTAGGTAGTAGATCACCTCAGTTAGAAAAGAAGGACAAAAGATCTGACAGAGACCTGGAATGATGTCCTTTTTAGGCGATAACTGAATATGTGGAATTTGGATGAAGAAAGACCTGTTGTCAGCTGGGGATCAGGCAAGATTTTTAAAGGAGGGAGCTAAAACTCCTCGAGAAGAGGATACAGTTTAAAGAATCCAGGACTCATAGCAATGACTTATGTTTGGGTGGAGTCCTGAGAAATTTACCAGACCTGACTTGGTTGTGTCTGCCACTTAACGTGCAGTTTGTGATATGTTCAACTAGAATTTGCCTGTTAATTCATATTTATATTTACCTCATATTAATTCTGGCTTGAACAGTATAGTATAGAAAATATTTACAGTTTGCTTTATTGATGCTTACATAGTAACATTTCTTCTGTTTGTTTGAAATCATAGAATATTGTGGCTTTAGTTCTCAATAAATAACTGGATTTCAAATTTCATATACTTGAACTTACTTATCCCTAACCAGGTCACAATTTGGTATAATTGTCAGATACACAACAGTTTGCAGCAAAAGTAATAGCAGTTGTACACAGTGGAAAATGTATCTGCATGCTCATTAAGGGAGAAATTTTAAAGGAGATGGGAGAGGCAAGTTTTTTACATGGAGAGTGGTCCTGGAAGGCACTGCCAGAGGAGGTGGTAGAAGCAGATACAATAGCAACATTTAAGAAGTATCTTGAATAGGCAGGGAATAAAGTGATACGGACCACATAGAAACGAAAGATTTTTAGTTTAGAATGGCATCATGTGTCAGCGCAGGCTTGGGGTGAAGGGCCTGTTCTGTGTTGTTCATTTGTTCTTTGTTTTTTATAGGTGGTGCTCTTGACTCTCAAATAAATTGGCCAACACTTTTACCTCAATACCACAGTTGAGGCTGTTGGATCAGGTCCAGCTCAGGGTGGCAGTCGCTTGGCCTGGCGTGGCAGTCTTTCTGCCTGGTGTGGCATCAGCATGGACTTCCAAGGTAATTCCAGCGTGGTCTCCCGACCTCAAGAGTCTTGTGGTGAAGCCTGGCACATTCTGGAGTCAAGGCCCGGTGCAGACTGGAGGCTAGGTGCCAGCATGGATCAGGTTGGAAGGGCTGTTGTTCTGAACTTGTTATTTCTCTATTTTCTCATTTATTCCTACGATCTGTAATGCTCGACATTTTATTTCTTTATTTTTCTAATTTCATTTTTTCCTAAGAGCTTGTACTGAAGAATCCATACCTAGGTATCTTGTACCTATGTTGGCACTCTAAGTGGTGACTTGTAAACTTTTCACAGTACTCATTTGAGTACATGTGACTATAAAGCTAATTCAAAATGCCATGGGATGGTAAGGCATTTACCTAAGAATGAGGTATCCAATCCTTGCCATGCCTGAAGTACAACTGCCTCTTATCGCTCATGATGTGGCATCAACCCCTATGAGACATAAAATAACCATCTATTTCACATTCGAACACTTTCAAATCAAGGTGAATGGAACAGCAGAAAATAAGGGCAAAGGAAAATAGAAGAAAATACGAAACAAAACATGTATTTTGATAATATATATATAAAGCATCACAGCTTGCTAATTTGTGATATAGTGGGCAAAACTGTGACCTATAAATTAGCTGCATAGCTAACCATTCCAAATTTTCATTGGCAGTAAACAGGTTAAGTTGCAATGTAGAAAAAGGCAGTACTGGATATGTAGTTAAAATGCCATTTTGAGATTCTACAGTGTGTAATCTTTACTTAATGGATTTAAAGCCCATTCTCTCAGGGCTGATCACAGAGTGTGCACAGTGGAGAAGAAAAGACAGCCCTCTCCTTTCCCTTGCCACCTTATTCTGAAGTTTGTGTTCAGGATTCAATTACACAGTTATTGATACCTCACAACGATATTTAAAATGCAGACGTGAAGCCTGATTTCCCTTGGGCCTGCTCCTCTTTATTTCAATGCCAACGTCCCTAAGTGAATTCCTGAGGCGTCCATATTAATATGTCTTCAGTCTGGATTCATTCATTAAACACTCTGCAAGGTTTATGATGCTATGATTATTAGCCAACAAGTCCTTGAATCTCAATTTATTTATGCAAATGTGAGTTTTTCCTTGAATTGCCTGAAAAAAATGCTCCACGCTCATCCAGAGAGCTCTCAAACCAGAGAAGAACTAGAAGGTTTTAATTTTTTTCCTTCCCCACCCATCTCACCCCCTAGAAATAAGCAGCTAATTTTTTTTCTTATTAACTATAGTTTTTTTTCCAGACTGGGGTTGTACACAATATTTTGCTTGTTATTTTTAACCTTGTACAGGACTTCAGCTAATTTTATATACCACAATTCAAAATAGTGCACAGATTACATAATTGAATCTTATACAGGAAGACTACTTCCACTGCTAGCAGAATAGTAATTTTAACATGTAGAGAGAACAAGTGCACAAGAGTGAATACTGAACAGTAATTGAGGGCTGAGATAGCTTACAGACTAGATACCTCAAGATTAGTTATAGGCCATCATCAAGACTGCCTGAAACACAGTGCACAGCAAGAGGCCATTCAGCACATTGTGAATATGTCAGCACCACAAGACAATGATGTTCATTCTTTATAGTCTGCTAAAGGACCTAAGATAGACGTTAGATTCAAAGTTCACTCTCAGTATGTTTCTTTACAAAATTGTATGATATGAATGTTAAGACAACAGTTTTAAAGTTTTGAGTTTGTAACTGCTCCCAATAGGCACAATGTAACTGATGAATGAAAATGTTAATCATAAGAGGATTCACACAAACACTGTAGACTCACTGCTAATCATTGTTGATTACTCAGAACTAATATCACTAGAAATGAAAGTGAAATTTCGAAGCTCATGCACTAAATTACAGATATGATGGGGCTGTCACATCACAATGAAACTGGTAGTTAATAGAATTGTACTTCAAGTACACTGGAAAGCCACGGCAGCATTTATGGATTCAGAAATAGTTAACATTTCAGGTCTGCAACCTTTCATAAGAACTGGGAACTGTAAGAAAAATAATAAATAAGGTTTGAGTAAATCAAAGGGTAAGAGTGGGAAGAAAAATAAAAAGGTCTGTGATTAGGTGTAGGATAAATTGAATGACGATAGTGGTGCAGGGTCAAAGTGATTGCTAATTTGACAAGTAAAGAAACAAAAGATGCGTCAAGAAGAGGTGTAAATGACAGGATCCTCTAAAGATGCCATTCAAAAGCAAAGTCAAGGCACTAAGAGAGAAGCGAGAGAAACAATGGAGTGATAAACCATAATGCCAAAATGACACCCAAATATGCCTTGCCATGGCCCATGTTATCAGCTGGCCAAAGCAGGCTGCAGGAAGCATCCGCATGCGCCTGCATTGCTCATATCACCATTTAGAGGCTGGGAGGTGTGGGGTGTGAGAGACGCAGAAGTGGAGATTAGGCTGACAAAGCAAAGTGCAGTAGGTCTCCTCTGCCACTGCTCCTTCACCATGCACACTCTGTCCGCTGGCACTCTCCAGATACCTCGCTACCCAAGCGGTGTCACTTCCTGGTACCCAGAAGGCCATGCTAAGGGACCAGCAATGCTGCTACGCCTGTTCCCTCCCAACTGCTGCTCCCCCTCTCTCTGTCAAAAGGAGGGTGGTTCCCTCCTTGTTCAGGTGCCAAATTGGCCACTGATGCATCTGCGGACATGGCTAATGACATCAGCTGGCTACTTCACTTTGTTCCTGCAACTGTGCACTCATAGCTACATCACGCACAACAAATGTGCCTGAGAAAAAGAAGCTAACCAGCAAAGAGAAACAAAATGAGATGGAGGCAGGGATTATGACCTGAAGTTGCTGCCCCCAGTATTTAGCCAAGAAGGCAGTAATGCTTCCAGTCAAAAGATGAGGTGCTGTTCTTCAAGCTTTCATGAGCGGCATCAGAAGACTACTGCAGGTCAAGGACAGAAATGCTATAATGGACATAATGTGAGGAATTAAAATAACAGGCAACTGGAAGCTCAGTTTCAAGCATCCATACTTAATGGAGGTGCTCTGTAAAACATTTACCCAAAGTAGACTATGTCTCCCCACTGTAAAGGACAGTATATCATGAACAATGAATACAGGGTGCCAAATTGAAAGAAAAAACAGTAAACTGCTGATTCATTTGAAATTTGGGGCCTTGGATCGTGAGGATGGGAGATAAAAGTGTGATGTTATGACTCCTGTGGTATGGAAAGGTGAAAACATCTGTTCCTTCACCTCCTTCTTTTTCTCACCCTCTCCCTAACCTACAGAACCTTTTCAGACAAGCATTCGATGAAGCATTACCTAACAGGTTTGACAACAAAGTTAAAGCATGCTGAATAAAAAGGACAGTGACAGCATGGTTGTGAAGTTGGCTAAGTGGTAAGTAACAGAGGGCAGTGGTGAGTTGATATTTTTCATACCAGAGTAAGGTATACTGCGGGGTTCCCTCAGGAATCACTATTAGGATTTTCTTTCCTAGATCTATATTGGTTATGTGGGCTTGGCAGTACAGTGCACAATTTCAAAATTTTCAGATTGCACAAGACTTGGAAGTATTGCAAACTTTGAGGGAGATAGCAATGGACTTCAAGAGGACATTGACAGAGTGATAAAATGGGCAAAGTTGCAGCAGATTAAATGTAATGCAGAAAATTATAAAGTGATACATTTTATTAGAAGACATAAACAAAAGGGTGCAATTCTAAAAGGAGTGGGCACAAAGAGAACTGGCAGTAGGTGTGCAGACATCAAAGTATTGGTAGGCCAGGGCAAGAAGACAATAATATAGCAGGTAGAATCCTGAGCTGTACAAAATGAGAGTTAAAGTACATTGGAAATAGAAATAAGTATTTTGGAACTTGAACCCTCTCAATAAGCCAGATCATGCCCGATCGCGTACCTCAAGTCATTTTCACAAACTATCCCCTTGATGTTGTAGGCATCATAGAAACATGACTGCAAGGAAATCTGGGCTGGGAACTAAATATCTAAGGATATGCATCCTATCAAAACGAAAGGCAATGGGCAGAGGGGATGGGGTTACCTTGTTAGTAGGAAATGAAATTAAAATCGCTAGCAAGAAGGCATAGAATCTGTGGGGGTAAATTTGAGGAACAGTGAAAGAAAAAAAGACACTGATGGGAGTTATGTACAGGCCTCCTAGCAGTAGTCAGGATTTGGAGCAGAAAATAAATCAGAATATAGAAAAGGCATGCAAGAAAGGCACTGTTACAATAATAATGGAGGACTTCATTATCAGGTGGACTGGGAAAATCAGGTTGACAGCGGATCCCAAGAAAATTAGATAAATGTGAAGTACTGCATTTTGGTAAGATAAGTCAGGGCAGGACTTATATATTTAATAGTAAGGTCCTAGGGAGTGTTGCTGAACAGTGATCTTTGGTGCAGATTCATGGTTCCTTGAAAATGAAGTCACAGGTAGACAGGGTAGTGAAGAAAGTGTTTGGTACACTTGTCTTTATTGGTCAGTGCATTGAGTACAGGAATTGAGAGGTCATATTGCAGCTCTACAAGACATTGGTTATGCCACTTTTGGAATACTGCATTCAATTCTGGTCTCCTGCTATAGGGTAGATATCGTGAAAGTTGAAAAGATTTACGAGGATGTTGTCAGGGTTGGAGGGTTTGAGCTATAACGAAAGGCTGAATAGGCTGGGGCTATTTTCCCTGGAGCATTGGAGGCTGAGGGGTGACCTTATAGAGGTTTATAAAATTATGAGGTGTGTGGAGAGAGTAAAAAGCCAAGGTCTTTTCCCCAGGGTAGGGGAGTCCAAAACTAGAGGGCATAGGTTTTAGGTGAGAAGGGAAAGATTTAAAAGGGACCAAAGAGGCAATCTTTTCACGCAGAGGATGATGCGTGTATAGAATGGGCTGCTAGACGAGTTGATGCAGGCTGGTACAATTACAACATTTAAAAGGCATCTGGATGGGTAATGAATAGGAAGGACTTAGAGGGATATGGGCCTAATACTAGCAAATTAAGGATTAATTAAGGATATCTAGTTGGCATGGAGGAGTTGGACCAAAGGGTCTGCTTCCTTGCTGTACATCTCTATGATTCTAAGGTCTAAAAGGAATTTGAGGAGTGTCGACAAGATGGTTTTTTTTTTGGAGCAGCTCGTGGTAGAGCCAAATAGGGAAGATGTAATTCTGGATTTGGTGATGTGTAATGAGGCAGACTTGATAAGGGAATTTAAGGTGAAAGAATCTATCAGGGAACAGCGACCATAATATGATAGAATTCACCCTGCAGTTTGACAGGAAGAAGCTGGAATCCGATGTAATAGTATTACAATTGAGTAAAAGTAACTACAAAGTCATTAGTGTGGGGCTGGCCAAAGTTGATTGGAAGGGGAGTCTAACAGGGAAGACAATGGAACAGCAATGGCAGGAATTTCTGGGGGTAATTCGGGGCACACAGCAGAAATTCAACCAAAGAAAGAAGAAACATATTGAAGGGAGCATGAAGCAACCAAGTCAGGGACATCATAAAAGCAAATAAACAAGCATACAATGTGGTGAAAATTACTGGGAAGCTAGAGGATTGGGAAGGATAACTAAAAAAGCAATGGGGGGAGAAGATGAAATATGAAATGTAAGGTAGCTAGTAATATAAAAGAAGATTGCAAGTCTTTTTCAGATATATGAAAGATGAGAGGCAAGTGTAGACATTGGACCAATGGAGAATGAGGCTGGAGTAGTAGTAATGAGGAACAAAGAAATGACTAAGGAATTGAACAGGTACTCTGCATCAGTCTTTACGGTGGAAGGTACCAGTAGCATACCAGAATTTCAACAGAGTCAGAGGGCAGAGGTGAATATATGGGCCATCACTAAGGAAGCTGAAAAATCTGAAGGTAGATAAATCACACAGACCAGATGGACTACAGCTGATTGTACTTTGTCAAGGGGACGTCATGCCTGACAAATCTGTTAGAATTTTTTGAGGACGTAACAAGCAAGTTAGACAAAGAAGAGCCAATGGATTTGATCTATTTGGATTTCCAGAAGGCAGCAGTCCTGCTGCTCAGGAGGCTGCTAAATAAAACAAAAGCCCATGGTGTTAGGGACAAGGAATTGACATGGTTAGAGGATTGGCTGACTGGCAAAAGGCAATAACGGGATAAAGAGTTCTTTTTTAGGATGGCAGCCAGTGACTAGTGGAGCTCCATAAAGATCAGTATTTGGACCACAACAAATACAAAGTTGCTGGAAAAGCTCAGCAGGTCTGGCAGCATCTGTGAATTAAAAAAAATAGTTAACTTTTTAGGTCCGGTCCTTCCTCAGAACTGGGACCACAACTGTTCACTTTATATATTAGCGATCTGGACATAGGAACTGAGGGCATTGTTGCTAAATTTCAGATGACACAAAGCTAGGCGGAGGGGCAAGTAATGTTGAGGAAGCAGAGAGGCTGCAGAAGGACTTGGAGAGGCTAGGCAAATGGGCAAAGAAATGACAGTGGAATACAATGTGGCAAAGTGTGAAATGATGCACTTTGGTTGGACGAATAGAGGTATAGACTAATTTCTAAACATGGAAAGGCTTCAAAAATCTGAAGCACAAAGGGTCTTTGGAGTCCTAATTCAGGGTGCTCATATTGTTAACATGCAGGTTCAGTTGGCAGTTAGAAAGACAAATGCAATGTTAGCATCCATTTCAAGAGGTCTAGAGTACAAAAGCAGAGATGCACTGCTGTATATTGACATATAAGGCTCTGGTCAGACTGTATTTAGAATATTGTGAGCAGTTTTGGGCCCCTTATCTAAGGAATAATGCGCTGGCATCGGAGGAGGTCCAAAGGAGGTTACAAGAATGATCTTGGGGATGAAAGGCTTGTTATATGAGAAGTGGTTGAGGTCTCTGGGTCTCTAATCGATGAAGTTTAGAAGGATGAGGGGGGAGAACTGATTGAAACTTACGGAATGTTGAGAGGCCTGAATAGAGTGGATGTGGGAAAGACGTTTCCATTAGTAGGAGTGACTAGGGCCCAAGGGCACAGTCTCAGAGTGAAGAGATGACCTTTTAGAACTGAGGTGTGGAGGAATTTCTTCAGCCAGAGGGTGGTGAATCTGTGGAGTTGAGTATTTTTGAGATAGAGGCAGATTGCTAAGGGGATCAAGGGTAACATGGAGAAGGCAGGAGAATGGGGTTGAGAAACATATTAGCCATGACTGAATAGTAAAGCAGACTCAGTGGGCCAAATGGACTCATTATGTTCCTACATATTATGATCTTCCTTGCTTTCAAGTGCAAACTCTGCATTATTTTAATATTCAAATCTCCTCTAGACACATATTTTGTTTCTTCATTTGTCCCATTACCATGCTCTTTTTGGTTTTGAATGACCACGTTATCATGACAGGCCATCAATATGAAATGTCAATTATGTTCATCTCATCAGATGCTGCCTGATCTGTTGAATATTTCTGGCATTTTTTTATTAAACGAAACAGAAAGCGTTTTTAAAAAAATTGTACTTTCAAGCAAAAACAAGATACATTGCACATCCGGATAAATCATGTAGAGTTTTATGACAAAGCAATATTGCCATACTCCTTACTATCAGGAACAAAATTAATGCAATTTCAGTTCCAAGAGCTATGCCCATCTGGACATAAACTAAAACTCACTAATGGTTAAGTGACCTTGGCTCATTCATATTTATGATTAATAGAAGATTGAGCTACCCGTCTTTTAAATAAACTCAAAAAGTACAGTCATACAGAGTGTGACTAATAGGCAGTACGCATGTCATGTACTGCTTTTCAAATTTAATACTGTATTGTGTTGACAATTTTCATGTTCTTCGTTTTGTATGACTCTTTTTATGCATCATTATTATAGAAATGTAAGATTAGGAACATTCCCGCACTCTCCTCCCCCGCCCAAAAAAAAAGCTTGTTTAACCATTCATTGTGATGTTACCTGAATAACTCCTTCCACCTGGCTTGGCTCCACATCCTTTAATACCTTTTATTAGCAAAAAAATGTATTGCTCCCAAACTTTAAATTATTAACTGAGCTAGAATCTACTGCTTCAGGTTCCATACTTCTTCCTCACAAGTGAAAGAAGTGCTTCCTAACTCATCTCCTTAGTCCCAGCTCATATGTTAGACTTTATAACTTTGGCCAAGTGTTTTTAGTAGGAGGGTTAAAATGGGGTTCAGCCAAATATGTTGATGCTGTGAGGATACAGTTCTCCTAGCACAAGTCACACTTCAGTTATCACAACTGACACTTAGGCGGAATTAAAAACGAAAAGAACTGCAGATGCTGTAAATCAGAAACATAAAACAGTAGCTGCTGGAAAAGCTCAGCAAGTCTGGCAGCATCAGTGAAGAGAAATCAGAGTTAACGTTTTGGGTCCGGTGACTGAGGAAGGTACTCTGAGGAACGGTTACCGGACCCAAAATGTTAACTCTGATTTTTCTTCACTTAGGAGGAATTCACAGCTAAGCCCGTGCAAACATGCACTTCCAGCATAGCTCATTGAGGCAGTGATCATTTTGAACCCCCTATTCAGCTTAGCTAGAATACAATGGCAAAAAATTTATCAGCTGAACCTTCAGGAATGTGTTAACATTTTCAGCCTAAATTGCCCTGTAAAATATTAATAAAGAAAACTCCTGAGACGAGCTATTTCTGTTTATCCAACCAAAAAGAGACTGGCTGGGTATATTGAGGGTTTCTTGGACAGCAAGAATTTACTTGGATCTGATGAGTCCCTCTCCACATGATTGTCATTTCCATTCCTGCATGATAATCTTCACATTCAGGACCACATATTATGTTCAGCAATAGCCCATTCCAGTGATGGTGCATTTCCACTTGTAGAAATAAAAGTACAACCTCTATGGATATTTCTTTGACAGCTCTGCAACCTCTCCACATCCCGAAAATCCCATCCCTTCACCCCGAAAACAATGAATCCTTGCTGGGTTATATTCTCTAGGTGCCAATCAGAGTCCAATATCTCATCCAACTGGCCTTTAGAATGTTTGTCACTCTTAAATGATGGCAAAAAATTTGATCACTAAAAGCCATGTTCATGAAATCCAGTCCAGTCTGAACCTGGCACACATAAAGCATTTCCAACAGGAATCTGAACATCAGCTAGAGGCAGGAGCCCCACTCTATTCCATCCTCCCTCAAATTAACCAATTTCAATTGTGGTGATTCGACTACCACTCCAACAAGGAAGATACAGAACTTTTCTGGTCAGAGTGGCTCAGCTGCTTATTTTGGGAAAACAAAAGACAAAGGCAAATGTTATCATTTTAATGTTTTGAGAAGGCTGATCAAGTGAGTTCATGTCTATTTTTCCACTTTTTGGATATGATTTCAAATCTACTGAGACTGATTGGATAAAACTCTCGTTCTCAAGTCTACAGGCATCCTGCATCAAAAAAAGGGAGAAATGAATCACTTATATTGCATTTAATTTTGTTTATATATACAATTACAAATGTTGAGATTGTAGAAATGCCCATGTTTACAAAATACCTCCAACATGAAGTGAGCAGAGAAAAGGCTACAGGGATCACAAATAATCATTTGTGTGCACATGTTTGCAAGAGTTCATTATTAGGTCCCTCCTACAACTGCAAAGAAAATTATTATCAAAAAACACAGTGCATATCAGCTAAAACTGAGATAAAATTGACCAAGTAGAGGACTTCACTAAATAACAGCACTGAATTCCCTCTATCTTATAATGCCTAGCAGGCTGACCAACATTCAAATAGGTGATTTATTTCTAAAGAGCTTCATTAGGAAGCCAGAGACACAAATTTACAAAAAGAAATCAGGAACCTAATGAAACCATTTCAGATCAAACCACATTCATTCCTCAGTTAATCCTCTTAACCATCAGCTTCTCCTTTTTCTAATCTGATTCTCTGCAGAAAAATAAAAAGGATTTTTTTTATATACGACAAACTGTTAAATGCTTGTGGAGGAAAGTTAAGCAGAGTAGATAAAATCCTCACAAATAGCTGATCCTCTTTGTCATTTAATTTGCATTCTGGGTGACTTAAAGTCATGAAATCTGCTCATGGACCATTTCCTTTCACTGGAGGTCAAATTTAGAGTACAGTAGCAAGACAGATACATGTCCACACAAGTTTCTCACTAATTTCTAACACACAATAAAAAGTGTGGTTATAACCTTTGGAGAAATTCAAAGAATAGAAAAAATAGCTTCATTATTAGTTTGCAACTAATCCAGCAATGTGTGGCAACAAAAGATATGCCACAATTTCTAAATCATTCACTCTATGAAGGCTTATGTGGCTGTCTCATTAACCTCGCAAAATGGGAAAATTGTAATCATGCTGGGAGTTTCTTCGCTGAAATACATCGCATGTCATGAAACTGTCGAACTTGCAGTGTTAATACAAAGTAATCTCAAAATTAATCAAAATCCTGGAAACTCCTTCCCTAACAGTACTAGGCATGTACCTCCCCAATATGGATTGTGGTGATTCGAGAAGACAGCACAGTGCAACCTCCTTAAAGGAAGATTAGGGATGGGCAATAAATGCTGGCCTCTGCTGCAATGCCCACATCCACGGAATAAATGGCAAAGTAATAATCTCATCACAACCGTTTACAGCTGGTACGTTATGTCCTAGGACCCCTAATAAAGTCCTGATTTATGGCGCTGGAATGACACTCAAATTTGGTAGTCCAGAAGGGAACAATGAAGCACTAGTGTCTTAATCTAGCAAGTAATGAATTGTTCCAATGGGTCTTCAAGACTTTTTCATCTGACTTAGCAGTATTTTTATCCCTGTCTTGCGATAAATTTCAGGATGCAAAGCTGTTTCAACATTCAGAAATGGAAATTAAAATTATTTTCATAAAGAAATCTATACAAGATATAGTTTGCACAATTTGGGACATTACAATGGTTTGTGCAATTCATTTGGAGAGAAGAAAGATGATTTGTAGCCTACGATTCCCAAAACATTCTACCACTGGGGTTTTGCTCTTGTCATATCTGGATTGATTGATCGATTGGTAAATAAAATCGTTATCATTGTATCATGTGACTACTAAGATAGTAGAAGATAACCCCACACACCTTAGGAGTTGTTAGATGAAAAAAGACTATGTGCTTATGAAAGCAGTTGCACCCTGTCTGCAGACATGATGAACAGGGCCATTGGTTCTTCAGGTTATGTTTGTACATTTCACATATCTATCCTGATATGCAGTTCTCAATTACCAAAATTCCCAAACATGCAATATTTTTGGTAGTAATGTAAAAATATTCTTAATTTACCTTCCTAATGTGTTTTCATTACATATAATAATCCAGTCCTTTAGTTTTCTTTCTGCTCCTAATTTGACTAATTTCACTCCTATGTCTCTCCACTGATTGCTCTATTTTGTTTTCTACACTTTCATTTTATTGATTAAGGACATTGACTATTGGGCATAATATTTGCGAGGTCCCAAATGTTAACAGTGACAACACTGAACCATTACTCATTTGTATTTCCTGCAATTTGCAACATGATCTGAAGGATGATTGCTTGCCACAAGATGCACCATTCCACTGCACATTATCGGAACCTCATCCCACACATGCCAAAAAGCTTTAACTTACCAAATTCTGTTGTCTGTATTGCATCTCAAAAACAATTCTGATCTAAAGTTCCAACTTTAAGATGAGAAGGTTGCAGAAGGCACATTGTAATCAGAAAGAAGGAGCACTTAATGTGAGACACTCCTTCATAAACCTCTGAACATGCCCCAAGAAGGTAACATTCTTTGAAGTTCAGATGACACAAATAAGCTGCTCAAGGTTCTTGCGGTTTATGCTGCCATCTCACTCCTTATCGTATTAGTACAGGACAGCATCCAGCTGGTATTTTATCTTCCATGTAACACAAACGATTCAGCATTTGTTACCCTCTGTAATGTTCTCCAGTCTGCGTGTTATCCTCCATACAATGCAATTTTAGTTAATTCCATAGATATAAACAGAGAAGTTAATGAACTCTATTGTGAAATTCCAGCATTTTGCAGCATCAAATGCTTGTGGTGGGCATATCAGTCTCCACTTCACCGCATTCTCTTGGACTGATGTCTCTTTCTTTGGTGCATGTAGTATCAGAAGGCTTCAGTGTGTGAAAAAAATCTTCCATTACACAAATAATTTTTTCAACTTTTGCTCAGATTTGATTCAGCCATCAGCAAAATATATCCATGCACTTAAAGTGAAAGATTAGACATTTCTCTCAGTGTCAGTTAGAGAAAGACACTGTGTTGTGGAGATGAACAACCACAACATAGCAGGGTGCTTTTTATAGACTGCACTGACAACCACATGTGTTTGAAAAAATCACCTTATCTTCCTGACCCCTGACTGACTCTATTGTGTTACTTGAAGTATGGTTCAGAATTGTGTCTGCAGCAATGCTGAACCTAAATTTACAAATATGAATTAAGAGCAGGATCAGGCCAGTAGAACCCTCTAGTCTGCTTTGCTATTCGAAAGATCATGGCTGATCTGATTCCACATTCTGTCTAGCCCCAGCAATTACTGACTCCTTTATAAGTCAAGAATATACCTACCTCTGCCTTAAATATATTAAATAACCCTACCTCCACCACTCTCTGGGGAGGAGTGTCCTAATAATCACCACCCTCAGAGGGAAAAAAATCTTCATCTCATTTCTGAATGGGAGGCCCCCTATTTTTGGTAAGGGGTTGGTTATCTTGGTTGGTTGAATAGCTGGTCTACGATGCAGCATGGGTTCTATTCTCGCACTAGCTGAGATTACCATGTAAGACTCTCCTCAACCTCTCCTCTTGCCTAAGGCCTGGTGACCATTAGATTAAACTATTACCAGCTGTCTCTCTAATGAGAGAGTGGCCCAATGATCTGGTAGGACAATAGTGACTTTACTTTTTACTTCAAGTCTCTTCAATTCTGAACTTCAATTATTTATTCTTTATGCAAGGAATCCACTTATTCTTGTTTCTTCAATACTCTGTCTCTTCCATATGTCTTCAAACACCAGTTCAGGCCATATGCTAAACTAACCAGCATATCTGAGGTGGGCACTCTCAGAATTTTGGAATGAAGGATTAATGAACCATAACCAAGTGTGTTTTTTTTAAATAGCAGATGCATACAGAAGCACAGAGGCACAAAGTAGTCTTCTCATTCAGTCATGGAAAGGTTTAGAATTCAAATGTTTCCTATCCTGTCCTATTTTTGAAAACATAAGGAGAGAGGAGGAAGGGCAGTTTTGCAATATTACTATTCAATTTATTATCTTGAAATAACTTTACAATACTTCATGTTGCAGCATCCACAATCCATCTCAGGGTGGCAGTTTCAGCATACAAAATACTTGGCTGAAAACTATATATATACAGGTTGGATCTAATATAAATGATAAATTGCTTGCTTTAAAAATATTTTAATGTTGCAGGTCAGAATTATTCAAAACCTGTGGTCTGATAGCTCAAGCCAATTGCCACTTGGCTCTATTAAAACCTTCTCAGAATTTCTCAAAACTGGATCTAGCCAAAACCAACAAGTGTTTAACTATCAATGTATTCACAAGACCCAGGAGGGTAATCTGAATTCAATTACTATAAATAACATTAGTTAGAAAACAAGCAGAGGGCCCCTGAGGGACAAGGAGCTGTGATGACAAGCTGCAGCCTCTTCCTGCAGAACAATTCATTAGGCAGAGCATAACAGATGTGCCACGTGCTCACTGAAACCCATCAATCCTACTGGGGATTCATGTAATTATTTGAGTTTCGAGTGGCAGGAGCCACCAGCGGCATGGCAGCTGCACAGGCACAGGGGACCCTCATGTTTTAATCAGCATCACTTAAACAGGCCCTCAGTGCACTTGACGCTAGCTTGATATGCAGTCAAGTGCAAATCTGAGCTGATGGTACAAGTAACTACAGTCTTGATCATTTTAAGTGGGATCTGCAAGACTTCACTAGCATGATGCCCATGCCCGTTTGCACGAGCAAGTTTGTGACTGGGGTTAATAAAAACAAGTATAACTCTCCCACTTATTTGGAATGCTATGAATTGCCAGATTAATTAAGGCAAGAAGGTGCATCAGGTACTACCCAATAAATCTCGATTCCTATCCTACTTAGTCACACAGTGTACCATTTTTGGCAATGCTGGATAAAAGAGGAACCTATTCACAGACCTCTGCTGATGCCACTCTGAAACCAGTCACTGTACATGCTTAATTTAATTAAACATTAAGACCACCTATTCCTAACTCCATAACATCTCCTGGCTTTGACCTTACTTCAGTTTATCTGCCACAGAAACCCTCATTTGTGCCTTCATCCAAAATTTTAAGCACTCCATCATTGGGATGGCGAGTCAGGAAAGGTGCCTTCAGCTGCATAGATCCGCAAATGTGAAATTCCCTCCCTTTGTCTCTCTGCTTTTCCTCCTCTCTCCCTTTTAAAAAATTCTTTGAAACTTACCTTGTTCAAGTGCCTTTTGCCCATCTGGCCCAATATTACATTAAGGAGGCTGTACAAATGCATGGTGCTATTGTTGTAATTTAGTCAGGCATTAGGCAAGTTTTGATTTAAAAACAGGCTCTTATTCTTTCACTTCATTCTATTCTGGGGCCGTGTCTGCGGAAATCTATTACCCTTGGGGATATTGGAATGAGCCACAGCTCTGTTCTGTAAAAGGACATCAGGAAATCTAATGACACAAAAACATCTTAGAAAGATATGTTCTTAGTTTCATTGGAGTCGGTGGAATGGAGGATTATTATGTTTGTTACCCCTCCCTCCACTTCACAAGGAGATGTCATAGAAAATGACAATGCACAATGCACTTTATGCCGATGATGGACGATATCACAAGGATTGTGATGAAATTGCTGTAAATCATAATCTGTACTCATTACTGTGAAACAGCATTGTCAGCATAAATATAAGTTAAATAATGTTGTATGTTGGAAAAGAGGGAGAACATGTATTCAGTTGCTGACATAATTCTGAAGTGCCCCTCCCTCGTCCCAATAAACAGTGATGACAACTGACATTACAGGAAGATTATCTGTTCTGCCTACTAGCCTGTTGCTAATAGACTATACATTTTATGACAAGCAAAAGCATTTTCTAATGTTCTACTAGCCTTCCAATCCTCTTTTTAACACAAGAAGGAACTGACAGGTAAGGGAATGCATTCCTTTCAGCTGCATCAAAACAGTTAGTGCCAATACTAAAATTAATAGCAGGAGAAATTTCACCTCCTAAAGTTTAAGGTTAGTAAATTAGTAACTAACTTTTTGTGTTTTATGCACAAAAACAACCAGATCCCTCTGCGCTGCACTTTTTGAAGTCTCTCTCAATTTAAATAATCTATCCTTTGATTCTTCCTACTAAAATGCATGATCACATACTTCCCCACATTAAACTCCATCTGTCACATTTTACTCATTTACTCACCTAGCTGTATCCCCTTGCAGATTCCTTATGTCCTCATCACAACATGCCCTTCTATTTATGTTTACATCATCAGCAAATGTGAATACACTGCAATCTGTCCTGTTGTCTAAGTCATTAACATAGAAAGGAAATAATTGAGGTCCTGAATTGATCCTTGTGGCACTCCACTATTTATGTCTTTCTAAACTGAAAAAGACCCGTTGATTCTGCCTTTCTGCCTGTGTGTGTTAACCAATCCTCACTCCATGCTAATATATTACTCCCAAACCATGAGCTCCTATCTTGTACAATAGCCTTTGATTGCCTTCTAGAAATTAGATCAGTAGTTGCAGGAAATGGGAAATAAAGGTATATTGAAGCAGGGATGCAACTGGGATTAGACCTCCTATTTTATTGACAAACACCAACACTAACTGTTTGGCTGAATCAACAATTTCCACAATGTAATTTCTCTGCAATTCTGTCTACTTTGATTAAACTTTAGCAGGTTCCATTAGTCTAAAAGACCTTGTTCCATCAGAAAGGCAAACACAAATACAAAACTAGATGGCGGGATCACATGGAGATCAAAACATCAACACCTCCTTGATTATACCAGTGTTTGGCAAAAGACTGAGAGGATTTAGAATTGATTTCAGACAGTGAGCTGTTATG
This sequence comes from Rhincodon typus, assembly GCF_021869965.1. Taxonomy (NCBI): domain Eukaryota; kingdom Metazoa; phylum Chordata; class Chondrichthyes; order Orectolobiformes; family Rhincodontidae; genus Rhincodon; species Rhincodon typus. Next base: position 12,326,833 of record NC_063339.1, on the reverse strand, counting down.
ATCTAGAGTGCGCTGCCTGAGAGGGCAGTTAAAGCAGATTCCGTGATAAAACTTTCAAAAGGGAATTGGATAAATTCTCAAAGGGGAAAATCTACAGAGCTATGGCGAAAGAACAGGGGATGCAGACAAACTGGGGAGCTCCCTCAAAGAAACGATACAGGCACAAATAGTCTCCCTCTGTGCTATACAATTCTGTATGATGGCGGACAAAAATTTATCATACCAGTCATTGGCTGCGTTTACCACATTAAAGATGTTACTTCAAAAACAGTCTTCAAAACCATGGAAACCACCTATATCCAGGAGGTCATTAATGCTAAATAACTGGAATAAAACTAAATGCAAAACATTTAGAACATTTGCTTTTTCTCCACCGTCTCAGAATGAAAACAAAATGGTGTCTATTTAAAATTTTATTTTTTTAGGCATTCATCCAATTCCCTTTTAAAATCTATTATGATTCTCCTAACACCATTACCCTTTTTACACTATAACATTTCCTGATTTATGCCTTTTTTTTGATGATACCCTTAAAATAATGTTTTCTAGTTACCAACTCACTGACCAGTGAAAATAGCTCCATGGTAGGACTATGAATAAATAACCATTTTTTACCCAGGCTAGATAAGGAATATTCCTAAAGGTCCTGACCTCTCTGGATGCTTTATCTTTATTCATGAACACTTTTTGTTAAGCAAGTTCAGTTGGATCTTTTACTGAAATTGGACAGTCAGAATCCATTTCCTAATCCTCACCAATTTACAATACAATTCTATCACATGCTGCTACCTTTTGATCTTACTCAAAAAGAGGGGCAGCACGGTCGCTCAGTGGTTAGCACTGCTGTCTCAGAGCGCCAGGGACCTGGATTCAATTCCAGCTTCGGGCGACTGCCTGTGTGGAGTTTGCACATTCACCGCCTGTCTGCATGGGTTTCCTCCAGGTACTCCGCGTTCCTCCCACAGTCCAAAGATGTGCAGGTGAGGTGGGTTGGCTATACTAAATTGCCCGTAGTGTCTAGGGTGGGAAATGCAGGGATAGGATAAGGATGGGTCTGGGTGGGATGCTTTTCAGAGGGTCAGTGTGGACTTGATGAGCTGAATGGCCTGCTTCCACACTGTAAGGATTCTATGAAAAGGGGTACAAGGGTGGCTAGTTAGCGAAAATGTAATATATATATTAAGTAGTAATCCAGGATTTGCACCCACTCTTTCACTGGCTCTAACCATTTGATGCAAATACTGGGAGGTAAAAGCAGGAAGTGTTGTATTGCCTAGCAGCAGAGGATCAGTCAATCAACCACATTCACCAAGAATTCCAAGGAAAAGCTGGAGTCCTCATCAATGCCATGGTGTCATTTAGGATGAAGAAGGAGGCCATTCACCTACTGGCCCCTTGTCAGCTCTGTGGAACAATCCAGTCAATCCCATTTCCCAGCTCCAAACTCACAGCTTTGTTTCACTCTTCATCTAACTTCCTTTAATAATCGATCATTGTTTCCGCTTCCATTAACGTCATGCACAGCAAGTTCCAAGTGATTATTAGCAAAGTAATGTTCTTTCTCACATATCTCCAGTACGTCTGGCCAAAACTTTAAATCTGCCCTTGTATCATCAACTAATGGAAACAGCTTCTTCTCACTTGCCTTATCCAATCGGTCACAATCTTGTAGACTTCTATCAAATCTCCTCTCAATATCCTTTGCTCCAAGGAGAACTCTGGCTTCTTCAATGTAATCTTGTAGTTAAAATCCCCCATTCCCAGAACCATTCTAGTAAATCTCTTCCGCACCCTCTTCAGAACTCTCATCCTCAAAAGCGGTAAACAAAACAGCTCACCATATTTTAGAAGTGGCCTAAGAGAACTTTACAAAGAGATTCCGCACTTTTGTATTCAATGCTTCAGTTATGAAACACAAGATTTCATATACAAATTTTGTTTGTTTTTTTCTTCAGATTTTAAAGGCATCAAGGAGTGTGGGATAAAGTGGGAATATGTCATTGAGATAGAGGATCAGCAATGATTATACTGAATGGCGGAGCAGGCTGGATGGCCTGCTCCTGCTCTATGTCTACATATACTTTGCAACTACGCTCTGCCACTTTCAAATATTTATGCACATGCATCCCAGATCCTGTATCTCTGCACGTGATTTAAGATGTATCATTTAGACTGTATTGCCTCTCCTTACCCCTTTTATCAAAATACATCAGCTCATGCTTATCAAATTAAATTCCATCTGCCATTTATTTTCCCGTTCTGCTACAGGTATCATGGAGAATCACAGAATCCCTACAGTGAGAAACAGACCATTTGGCCCATTGAATCCACACTGACCATCCAAAGAGCATCCCACTCAGACCCACCCGATCCCTGTAACTTTGCATTTCCCATGGCTAATCCACCTAGCCTGCACATCCCTGGACATATGGGCAATTTAGCACGGCCAATTGACCTAATCTGCACATTTTTGGACTCTGGGAAGAAACCAAAGCACCCAGAGGAAACCCACGTAGATACGGGGAGAATGTGCAAACTCCACACAGACCGTTGCCCAAGGCTGGAATGGAACCCGGTTCCTGGAGCTGTGAGGCAGCAATGCTAACCACTGAGCCACCATGCCACCCCAACGGTAATTAGCATAACCTGACAGTTTGACAAAATGAGGTGCCAAGCCATAAAAGGAGATATTAAGGTAGGATTTGTCAAAGTAGTTGTTTTGGAGAATCATCTCATAGAAGGAAAAAAAGATACAGAAAGTTACAGATAGAATTGCAGAACTTAGCAGGGATTGTCCACAATGTAGAAATGACGGAAACTGAGGATATGCAAAATACTGGAATTCAAAGATTGCAAGATCTAAAAAGGCTGTGGAGCTGGACGATATCACAGAGGTAGAATGATGCGAGACAATGGAGGGCTTTACAAATAAGGAAAGGAGCTTCAAAACCAAGAGCAATGTACATGTAGGTCAGCGAATTGGGGAATGATAGATGAATAGGAGTTCAGATGCAAGCAAGACAATTATGGTCAGCTCGAGTTTAAAGGAGCATTTAAGGTGGAAGGCCTACTTGGAATGTGTTGGAATAATTAAATCTAAAGGAAACATACAGAGAAAAATACAGTGCCTTGGAACGAATAACCTCACTTATACAGTCATAGAGTAATACAACATGGAAACAGGCCCTGTGGCCCATCTGCTCCATGCGAAACATGGTGCCCATTCTGCTAGTTCCAAGTGCCCACATTTGGTCCAAATCCCTTTAAACCCTTCCCATCCATGTACCTATCCACATGTTTTTTAAATGTTGCTATTGTACCTGTCTCAACAACTTTCGCTGGCAGCCCGTTCCATATACGCACCACTCTCTGCGTGAAGAAATTGCCCCTCAGGTCCTCCTTAAATCTTTCCTCTCTCACCTTAAACCTATGCCCTCTAGTTTTCAATTCCCCATCCCTGGGAAAAAGACTATATGCATTCATCCTATATATGCCCCTTATGATTTTATACATCTCAGTAAGATCACCCCTCATTCTCTTACGTTCCAAGGAATAAATTCCTATCCTGGCCAACCTCTCCCTATAACTCAGCATACTGGTCCTGGCAACATCCTCGTAAATCTTCTTTGCACACTTTCAAGTTTAACTAGGTCTTTCCTATAAAAGGGTGACCAAAACTGTGCACAATACTCCAAGTGCGGCCTCACCAACAACTTACACAACTGTAACATAACATCCCAACTCCTATACTCAATGCCTCGACCAATGGAGGTCAGTATGCTAAATGCCTTCTTCACCACCCTGTCTACCTGCGATGCCGTTTTCAACAACCTATGTACTTGTGTTCCTAGGTCCCTCTGTTCCACAATACTCCTCAGGACCCTACCATTTCCTGTATAAGTCCTACCTTGGTTTGACTTTGCAAAGTGCAACACCTCACACCCCAACCCCAACACCAACACATTGAATTGCACTTGCCAATCCTCAGGCCCACTTCCCCATCTGATCAAGATCCCTCTGTAATTTTTGATAACCTTCCTGGTAATCAACGATGCCTCCTAGTTTTGTATTATCTGCAAACTCACTAACCATGCCTTGTACATTCACATGCAGATCATTTATGTAAATAACAAATAACAAAGGTCCCAACACCAACCCATGTTTATGTATTCATATTCTGAGGAAATCTGTGAACGTCAAAGATAATCTTGGAAGTAAAACACCTGTTTTATTTGTGGAAAAGATCTTCTGGGTTGCTAATCAAACACAATACTTTTGGAAGTTTTTTTCCATTTTAAAAAGGTACATACATGGTTATGCCACATAGCTGGAGAAATGCAAAGACATAGGAAAATCTGGAAGATGGATGAACAGGTCATGGTATGAGTTCAGATGGCCCTCAAGAATGGGAATTGATCAGTTTGCATTCACGCCTTAAGAAAAGCAGTGGAAATTAATGAAAAGAAAACACTTAAACAAGTCCTTCACATCAGCACAACTAAGCATAACATGCTGCATAAATCTAACTATAAATACATCATCAAAATTGCTAGATAATTTAAATTACAAACTAAATTATAAATTGCAAACTACAGCTACAATTATATCATAAATTGACCTGCTTTGTCCAAATTATTTTCCTTAATACATCCACTAGATCCAATGATCTGTGTTGCAAAGACATCCAGTTTCTCCTAAACTCCAAATGCTACAATCTTTATCAAAATAAATAACGTTTTGCTGCATTCACCGGGTCAGAGTTATGCTCCAGTTCAAACAAATGAATAGTATTTTGAAGAAACAGTCTCTTATTTCAATTTGCTGATACATTGCCACAAGCCAGTCAAATAGGAGTTCAGAAAACGCTTTAGCTGCAAGTTTAACGTAGTGGTATCACCTTGTGGAGGCAACTTGCACTGCAGCAATCAATTTCATCCAGTTTAGCCTTTTTGAAAATTTTAATCAATGGTGTTTTAGCACACATGAAACTCTATTATCATGCTTGAAAGTCTCCAATTCATGATTCCATCTGCCCAATACAGAATGTGCAACCTTTCCCACATTCCACCTATCCAAGGCCAGACTGAAATATTGTCTTCGCATTGAGAATCTTGTCCTTTGTGTTGTGTAGCACAACTATAACAGAACAAAATTTAAACAGATCTGGAAACTGGAAACTAGCCATCCATGCGGTGCTGTGGACCATCAACAGTAGGAGAATAGTATTCAATTACAATCTGTGACTTCATAGCCCAGCATATTCTCCACTCTACTACTAAAAACTGAAAGAACTGCGGATGCTGTAAATCAGGAACAAAAACAGAAGTTGCTGGAAAAGCTCAGCAGGTCTGGCAGCATCTGCAAAGCAAAAATCGAGTTAACGTTTTGGATCTGGTGACCCTTCCTCAGTTCTATTGGTGGGGTGTTTAAAAGTCCCACCTTGATTCTCTGGGACTTCGCCCCAGTTGTTTGCTTATCTTTTGTGCTTGACTAGGCCTCACTGCTCACAGTGACCTCCCTCCACATACTCTGCATTAATACTCCTCACCCACTTATAGAGTCATAGAGTCACACAGCATGGATACACACCCTTCAGTCCAACCAGTCCATTCTGACCATAATACCAAAATAAACTAGTCCCACCTGCCTGCACTTGGCCCATATTCCTCCAAACATTTTTTATTCATGTACTTATCCAAATGTCTTTTACATGTTGTAACTATACCCGCATCCACCACTTCCTCTGTAAGTTCATTCCACACACGAACCACTCTCTGTGTTAAAAAGTTCCCCTCATGTTACTTAAAAATTCTAATGGCTCGTCTTCATTCTTCAAGCAGATCATGCCCTCCTACTCACCTCCATACCTGCCATTTTAACTTATGAGCTGCTATCCAAACCCACTGCTTCTCAAACCCTCCATGTCAATTAATGACGTTCCAAGCCAGTTGATCTGGTACACATACTATAAGACCATAAGACATAGGAGCAGAAATTAGGCCATTTAGCCCATTGAGTCTGCTCCGCCATCCAATCATGGTTGATAAGTTTCTCAACCCCATTCTCCCGCTTTCTCCCCATAACTCTTCATCCCCTGGACAATCAAGAACCTATCTATCTCCATCTTAAGTATACTCAATGACCTGGCCTCCACAGCCTCCTGTGGCAGTGAATTCCATAGATACACCTCTCTCTGGCCGAAGAAGGCTGTTCTCAAAGGCTGTGCCCTCAGGTCCTATTCTCTCCCTTTAATGGAAACATCTTCCCAACATCCATTCTGTCCAGGCCATTCAGTATTCTTTAAGTTTCAATTAGATCCCCGCCTCATCCTTCTAAACTCCGTCAAGTATAGACCCAAAGTCCTCAAATGTTCCTCATATGTTAAGCTTTTCATTCCTGGGACCATTCTCATGAACTTTCTCTGAACCCGCTCCAGGGCCAGTATATCTTTCTTGAGATATGGGTCTCAAAACTACGCACAATACTCAAATGTGGCCTGACCAGAGCCTTATAGAGCCTCAGAAGTACATCCCTGCTTTTATATTCAAGTCCTCTCAAAATAAATGCCAAACTTGCAGTTGACTTCCTAATTACTGACTCAACCTGCAAGTTTACCTGGAGAGAATCCTGGACTAGAACTCCCAAGTCTCTTTGCACTTCAGACCTCTGAATTTTCTCCCCATTTAGAAAATAGTCTGTTTCTATTCTTCTTACCAAAGTGCATGACCTCACACTTCCTCACGTTGTACTCCATCTGCCACTTCTTTGCCCACTCTCCTAACCTGTCCAAATTCTTCTGCAGCCTCCCCACATCCTCAATACTACCTATCCCTCTACCTATCTTTGTATCGTCTGCAAACTTAGCCAGAATGCCCTCAGTTCTTTCATCTAGATCATCTATGTATAAAGTGAAAAGTTGTGGTCCCAACACTGACCCTGTCGAATATCACTTACCATCCGCTGCCATCCTGAGAAAGACTCTTTTAACTCCACTCTCTGTTTTCTGCCAGACAATCAATCTTCGATCCATGCTAGTACCTTGGCACTAACACCATGGGCCCTTATCTTACTCAGCAGCCTCCTGCGCAGCACCTTGTCAAAGGCCTTCTTGAAGTCTAGATAGATAACATTCATTGGCTTTCCTTGGTCTAACTTGCTCGTTATTTCCTCAAAGAATTCTAACAGATTTGTCAGGCATGACCTCCCCTTGATGAAGTCACGGTGACTTTGCCCTATTTTACCATGCACTTCCAAGTATTCAGAAATCTCATCCTTCACAACGGACTCTAATATCTTAGATTGAGGTTAGGCTAATCGGCCTGTAATTTTCAGTATTTTGCCTTACTCCCTTTTTAAACAGGGTGTCATCTTAGCGATTTTCCAGTCCTCTGGGACCCTCCCTGACTCTAGCAATTCCTGAAAGATCACCACAAATGCCTCCGCTATCTCCTTAAGAACTTTGGGGTGTAGTCCATCTGGTCCCAGTGATTTATCCAACTTCAGGCCATTCAGTTTTTCTAGCACCTTCTCGTTGGTGATGGCCACCATACTCAGCTCTGCCCCATTGACTCTCTCAAATTTTTAGGATATTACTCGTGTCTTCCACTGTGAAGACTGATGCAAAGTAATTATTCAGTTCCTCAGCCATTTCCTTGTTCCCCACTACTATCTCTCCAGCGTCATTTTCCAATGGTCCAATGTCCACTTTTGCCTTTCCTTTGCCCTTTATATATCTAAAGAAACTCTTACAGTCCTGCTTATATTACTGGCTAGCTTACCCTCATATTTAATCTTCTCCCTCCTTGTTTCTTTTTTTTGTTGCCCTCTGTTGGTCTTTGTAACCTTCCCAATCCTCTAGTTTCCCACTGCCCTTCACCACAATATATGCTTTTTCTTTTGCTTTTATGCTATCCCTGACTTACCCTGTCAGCCATGGTTGCCTCATCCTCCCTGTACATGCTTCTTTTTCCTAGGGATGAATTTTTGCTGTGTCTCCTGAATTACTCTTAGAAACTCTTGCCATTGCTGTTCCACTGTCTTTCCTGCTAGGCTCCTCTCCCAGTCAGTTCCACCCAGCTCCTCCCTCAAGCCTCTGTAGTTGCCTTTATTCAGCTGTAATAGCTTTGATTCTATCTTCTCGCTTTCAAATTGCAGTGTAAATTCAATCATATTATGATCACTGCCTCCTAGGGTTCCTTCACCTTAAGCTCCCTTATCAAGTCTGCCTCATTACACAACACTAAATCCAGTATTGCCTGTTCCCCAGTGGGCTCCACCACAAGCTGTTCCAAAAAACCATCTCATGGACATTCCACAAATTCCTTTTCTTGCAATCCCCCATCAACCTGATTTTTCCAGTCCACTTGCATATTGAAATCCCCCATGATCGTCATAACCTTGCCTTTCTCACACATCTTTTCCGCCTCCTGGTGTATCTTGCACCGCAGCTCCTGACTACCTTTTGGAGGCCTGTACATAATTCCAACTATGGATTTTTTTTTAACCTCTGCTGTTCCTCAACTCTACCCACACAGATTCTACACCATCTGACCCTACTTCATTTCATACTATTGATTTAATTTCATTTTGTACTAATAAGGCAACCCCACACCCTCTTCCCATCAGCCTATCTTTTCGATAGGCTGTATATCCTTGGATAGTCAGCTTCAAATCCTGATCACCTTGCAGCCATGTCTCCGTGGTGCCCACCACGTCATATGTGCCAATTTTGATCTGCACCACAAGCTCATTTACCTTCTTTCTTACAATGCGTGCATTCAGTTATGGCACCTTCAGTCCTGTCTTAACCGTCCTTCTTCTCATTGTCATTCGTTTATCTAGTGTGCTTGAAGTTTGATTCCTAACTCTTTCCAAACACTCTGTCCTAGTTGTGTCTGTGCTGGAGACTTTAATAAACTCAAAGTACTGTGCAGAACTAATATGTGAAACAGCCTAACAACACCCATTCCTAATTCTCTGTTTAAAAAAAACTATTGTTACTACAAAACTTGTAAAAGTGACAATCAACCAAGCCTTTAAAGTATCACTAACAGAAGCTGTAAGCACTGAACACCTCTTCCTCCTGTGCGCTCATTGAGCTATTGACAATAGAGTCCAAGGAAAAAAAACTTATTATCACATTATAAAGCTGTAAATCATCTTGTCATTTGTGTCAACAAAGTAGTTCATACTTTTGTGAGTCTGCATTTTCCAAAAATTGTTGTCCTTGTCTAGAATTATTAGAATAGTATTCAGCAACAACCTCATGTAATTCAATTCTTTTAAAAAAGGGAGATTATCTTTAAGAACAGAAGGCTAGCTAAAGCACACACTCTGGGTTTTTTTTCTTGTTTAGTGTTACAGAGAGTGTGTGCTTTAGCTAGCCTTCTGTGGATTCTAGAAATCAGAAATAAAGTCAGAAATAGCTGGAAAATCTCATCAGGTTGGCAGCCTCTGTGGAGAGAAAGCAGAATTAATGATTTGTGTCCAGTGTCCTTTCTTCAGAACTCAGTAACACAATCTCAGTCCTGCTGAACATAGAGGGAGCCAGCCATGTAGCAAATGTTCAGCCCTACACTAAACCATGTAGATGAGGTCAGAATGAAATTCAAGTGGTGCTTATCTGTAAAGGAAATGATGCAAATCACAAATTCCGGGCCTGCTTTCTTTGGGAAACTTGGTCAGTATGGATGAGTTGGACTGAAGGGTTTGTTTCAGCGCAAAATGACTCTATGACTCTATGACTAATGTCACAATTTAACCTTTAGCCTCATCTCAGAATGTAGTCATAGAACTTCTGTTTACCAACTACCAATCGCTTCTCAATACACTGGCAGTAATTCACAATTTCTTAAATTGTGAACACCACCATAGATTGACATTGAATAAGTCTTCTGTCATTGATCACATTACTAAAGCTGCTGTGAACAGTGTCAACACAGTAATCTAATTTTGATTCTTGTACCACTTGAAAACATACAAGCATTGCTCTGACAATTTAGGAAATCAACTAACTGCTCAATTACATTACTGTCTTGTAATCAATCCCAGGGATCCATTACTCTCCATATTATCATATCCTCAAGTGAATCACGATACATATTACTCTGCAATTAAGACAATATCTAGTTTTGTGTAATCTTCAATCGGTCTCGTATCAGCATTATCATTGAATATTATTAGCTCTGTTTAATTTTTGTGAAATTACAAATTCTTTTTAACAAAAAGACCCAATCAGCTCATTCTTTTCTTTCACACTGTTAAGTTTATATTTGTTTGGCTTTTAATTCATCTTTTTTTAACCAACACAACCTTTCCTATATCTCTCACTCACCCCAATAACATTCTATTTTTGGGAGATATAATCCAGGACTGCTCTTCACCATACAAAATAAAGTGTAATCATGCGCCGCATATCCAAGATTCACAAGCACACTGAAAAGCTTGGATCCTGCAACTTTTTTACCACTTCAACTGTCCACCCTCAATTCCATCCCAATGTTTGAGTTGCACTCTGCTATAACTTACCCCAGTGGTATAACAGCTGCCAGGACCTGCCAGACACAAAATTTGCAACATACATATGAAAGAACTGGTTCCTGTCCTCATATAAAAACAATCACCCACCAGTACAAGTGGAAACTCTTTCAGCTAATAATACCTATTCTTGAATGTATTAGTCATATTTCATTAATACGTTGATATTATAGTTAAAATCTCAAACCATTTAAATTTTGCACCCTTATCCCAGTTTGGCTCCAGAAAGCAGATTTAATGCCTAGTCTTGACATTCCCCTCACCCCATGAGCATGCAAAGATCTAAATTCCATTTGTATGTAGCATACCTGCATTTCAGTGGTACGTGTGTTCTTGATTTAAACTATGTTGAGCTAAGCCTCATGAACACAAACACAGGATTATTATGGAAAATGAATAATCTTCATTTCTCAGTTTTAACCAAGGTTTTGAACAAGGATTCGGTAACACCTTAATCTTGCTGCCATATTTACTTCAAATTAGATATGGGAAATTTGGAATTGGCATACCCAACGTGAACACACAGAGGCAATACGGCAAACAAGAAAAGAACAGGACTGAGACTAGAAGGAAGTGTTGTTATAAGGCAGCAGTCCAAGAAACGTGAACATGAGCAGCCAAAAGCAACTATACTTTCCAAGCAGTACATGATCTGTCATCTGCATTTATAACCATGATTTTTTTCTTCTCTGGTAAACTATCGAGTTATTCCAAGCTTGCACTAGCATAATTACATACAATGATTTCCAACTAAAACAAACACTTACATTCATCCAGTCCCAATTGGTAAGCAAGATTCTGCAGCCCTCGTACTTTCTCCATTAAGTTAGCGGTAGTAAGACTTCCCAACTCTGTGATAGCAAACACATTTAATTAGGATATTGTATAGAAATGATATCCAAACCCATATATTCAATTGATACTCAAAGAAGCAAGTAAGAGAAAGTGCAAATTTACAACTTTGCAAATAGTCTAAAGCAAACTTTCATTTAAACTTTTCAAATATGCATGACACAAAGTTTTAGCAGATCTGTAGCTCGGGTTGTGGGCATGGTTGTTGACTTGCTTGCCGAGCTGGCTTGTTTTCATTCAGATGTTTCGTCACCATAGCATAGTGACGAAACATCTGAACAAAAACAAGCCAGCTTGGCGAGCAAGTCAACAACCTCATGCATGACACATTTTTCGCTGCAGAACAAGAGAGATTCTGAAAAGAAAACTACACAAAACAAAGCGAAACCACTCATTTCCATTTAGTTTTACGAGCTTCCTATACAAAACAATGTAATACTTCACAATTAGGAAACAGATACCAGAATTGTGACAAGGATGTTTGTGGAAAATTGTTAATGCTCAGTTTTTAAAAACAGGATTTAAATGATATAATAAAACTTGCATATTCAAGGAGGATTGAGAAATGGTGGCAAATTCTTCTCCTATCTCCTCTCTTAATCTTTCCAGTTTACATAACCAGGGATCAAAGAATTAGCCACTTGATATGCTAATTGCAAAAGAACCAAATTGATTTATTAACCATTCCTCTCAAGTACCTCTATGTTCTCATTCTAAAAATTAATGCTGAATACTGAATATCACTATCACACAATCACTCTTAAAATTTCAAATCCTGTCACTGTGAGGGTAATCTAACTCTCTCTTTATATGAACTTTTCCTTGTTTGTTTCTAAATTATCTGCTAGCTCTTTTTAAACATATTATTTCTCAGCACTAGACATCCTTTTCACCTCCATAATGCACATTCTATGTTCTTTGTGTTTCTCTTTACTATTCTTAATCATATTTGCACAATATATCTCCTTTATAAAGTGTTTAAGGACATTCTAAGGTTCTAAAAGGTGCTATATAAATGTAACTTATTCCTTCTTCACAGCTCTCACCTATAGCATCTTAGTTTTGTATTGCCAAGGTTTTGTTGCTTTGAATAACCCTGCATTTTACAACAAATAATTAAGGCTGATAGTAAACATAGTAAATACCTTTCAGCATGTCAATATCATCTTTTTCAAGTTCTGCCATCCATTTGGGTGGAGAGCTGGTAATAGGCTACAAAACAAAAATGGAAAAATGCAAAGACTAAATCTGTTTTACTGAATTGTATATTTTGCTTTGAGAGAATGGGTGGCACAGTGAATTAACACTGCCTTTTTGCCATACAGATTGATACTCACACCCCCATTGATACTCATACCCACCTGGAATAAACAGATGAAAATAATGTTACTGTACATATCATTGCGGGAGATTCAAGAGTTGAGAAAATACCATTGTAGTGATTGGAATAAGGGCCTGGTGGAGGTCATTGACTATGAGATCCTTGATTGGGGTTGTTAACCTGGGCCAATCGGGGAGCCCTGGCTGACAGACATAAACAGGAGATTCAGAGACTCTCCTCATTCTAGGGACTGGCTCTGAGCCGGGTGGGCAGAGCCCATGTACTGTACACATATAAATAAAAGATGACTTGTGACAGGATACAGGCCCCTGAAGTATTTCAACTGTCAAAGCTAATAGGAGGAAAGGGAGTGGAAGGTGTGTTACAGAGCTATTCAGTATGGACTGAGGAATGGTAATGTACAGGAAACACTGAGTCAGCTTGAACTGGCCATTTTTTGGTTGATAGACTATAACTTAGTAGGGTATCAAAGGATCAGCACTAGAGCCTCAGCTACCGATAGTTTTTATCAGCAGTTTAGTTAAGAAGGCCAAGTGTATAGCATCTAAGTTTGCCAACAATACAAAGTCAGGCAGGAAAGTAAGCAGACAGATGTAAAGAGGCCTCCAAGGAGACTTTACTTGCCCATCCCTGCACATTAGGCTTGTATTCAGCAGGCAGGGATGATGGTGGGGGTGTGGGTGTGGCAGCATGTATAGCAAACAGTGAGAAAAATAGGAAAGATGGAGGCCATTTCATTTACAGGGGCTCCCTTGTGTTGTATACTGGCCTCCTCCTGGCCCCCTCACCTCACCATCCTCCCCCAAACCTTGGTATTTCATGTCAGACAGTAATATATTTTTAGACACCAAGGGAATGAAGAGACATGGGTATAACGCAGGAAGGAGTAACTAAGCTCAGCCATGATCTTACTGAATGGTGCAATATGTGCAACAAAATAGACTACTACTGCTCCTATTTCTTACAGTCTTGTGGCATTATCTGTAGGTGGGTTTCAAATTGATATAAAAAGAGAATATATCCTATGTTATTCAACTAATGGGATTAATTTTAAAAGAAATTGTTTTTGACAAAGTTTCATTTCAATTGAATAAACAATTATGTAATTTTGCTCTAGAAACTAAAGACTCTGGAAAGACTGAGCTTTTATTGTTTGATTGGAGCCAAGCATTATACAAGGGTAGATTGAAAGAAACTTTTCCCCTTGGTAGAGGGATCAATGACCAGGGCAGTATAGATTTAAAGTAAGGGCAGGAAGTTTAGCAGGGATGTGTGGAAACCTTTCTTCCCCTAGAGGGCAGTGGGAATCTGGAACTCCGCCTGTAAGGGTGATAGAGGCAAAAACCCTCATAACATAACTAGTATTTAGATGTAAACTTGCGATGCTAAAGCTTACAACACTACAGGCCAAGTGCTAGAAGATGAGGTTGGAATAATAAGATATTTCTGTTTGACCAGCACAGACTCGAAGAGCCAAAAGACCTTTTTCTGTCCTGCAGTCCTCTATGACTCCATAAACCATCTACAATTATGGAAATGACATTCCTTTTGTAATAACTTTAGCAGGCTTTTTTTTCCAACAGGAATTCTAATTTTGCACAAATTATTTACTTTTTACTGAAGAATTTCTCAAATTTTTGGCCTGCACTAATATTGTGGAACATATTAATAATGGAAACTGCAAAAGCAACTACAATATATCTAATCATTTATCAGGACCAAGATACTTACACTCTTGAAAGATGCTGCAAATTCTGCTACACCTGGCACTGAAAGATACAATGAGATTGTGTGATTTTTTTTTAAAATGCTATCTACGTGAAAAGAGTCAGTATTGAATTACAGAATACTGTTTCTCTTGGGCGACTTCATGGCAGATCCAGCACAGCACACAGGCAGGAAATTGCTCTTTGCTCTGTCCTAATATTGTGCCCCAGAAATAGGATATATCTTCAGAACTTTGTGAGATTTTTTTAGTATCTCATACCAGCTATCTCACCTTGGAATTAAACCGCCAAATTTGGAACAGTTTTTGCACACCAGGAACTGGATTTGGACATCACAAGTGTATTTCACACTGGAGTCTTGCAACAAGGTAAGACAGGAGGCTTTTTATCATCAATAGTCTAAGCTTAAATCTCTGCAAGAATAATGTACTATCTTATTCCCCATCCTTTTTAGGAAGCGACACTTGAGAACAATGTACTTTATACAGAGGTTATGTCACACACATCCCCTATATTGCATAATACAAACATTCTGCTTGTACCAACCTTCCTTACTTTCATTAATGTCTGTTAATTTTTACAAATCTCTACTGTAATTTTGAGCAGTGTGTGGCTCAGTGATTAGTACTGCTGCCTCACAGCACGAGTGACCTGGGTTCAATTCCACCCTCAGGCGACTATCTGTGTGGCGTTTGCACATTCTCCCCATGACTGCATGGGTTTCCTCTGGGTGCTCCAGTTTTCTCCCACAGTCCAAAGACATACAGGTTAGGTGGATTTGCCATGCTAATTTGCCCATAGTGTCCAGAGATGTGCAGGCTAGGTGGATTAGCCATGGGAAAAGTGAGGTTACAGGGGTAGGGTAGGGTGGTGGCTATGGGTGGGATGTTCTTTGGAAGGGTTGGTGTGGACTTGATGGACCAAATGGCCTGCTTCCATATTGTAGGGATTCTACGATTTGCAACAATTTAAGAAACATCTTTTGCTACTGTGAGCTATACAGCCCACCAGTTGCCTGTGGCTTTTTAGCCCATAGTTCTGCTGTAGATTGCGATACAAAAGTGGAATCCAATCCACACCCTGCATTGTCCTGTAGGGTGTGCTTACTCACTGTGGACTCTCTTGTGGCAGGCACTGCTGCCTCTGTGAAATGTTTGGTTTATTTCATAGGTGATGCACCATTTGCATCTTGTGGTACTAATGAGATCTCATACTTTTAATCCATATGGTATTATATAGGGTTTTCAAATCATCATAGAAATATCTTACTTTGTTCTGGCCATAAATCTGGTGAAGCTCTATCCAACTTCTCAAAGCTCAGCAAAGACTGCTCCAAATCTGCACCTGATGGCATTGAACCAAAATATTAGATAAGAGGCCAGAATGATTTAAATTATATATTTTACAAAAAAACGTTTGTGGCTGAGTAGCAAGAACTAGAAGTAAGAAAAATTAGATGAAATTAATACATTCTAACTGTTACATGCAGTACTTGAATCTCTACAATCCTTTCAGAACTCCGTATCCAATTTTCAAAACTTCAGTACTGAATTTATGTAGGAAAGTCCTGAGTGCTGTAAACATAGTTTAACCCTTGAGGTACTGGCAAACAAATGAATTTCTGAGTCTTGCTGTTTTATAACTATTTTTATAACTGAGCATCACCTCTGCAGTGAGACAGAGTAACAGAAACTGCCTCAGCAGCATTATACCCATTCAGTTTAACATACTAGCAAAGTGAGCACTACCAACTCAAGGATTTTAATTCAAAGTAATAAACTAGTAAGGCTTCTTTTTAAACACACAACATGGTGACAGACAGACTTCAGAAACTTGGTCCCTCACCACAAACTACCGCATAACACCTACAATTACATAGTCAATAGCCATTTTATATGTTTAAATAGGCAGTTTCAATATTAAATGTTGACATAAAAGGATTACTAATGCATGGAAACAAAGAGGTGTACATAACCCGTTTTGTTGTAATAATATACTAATCAATCAGCGAGTAAAAAGTCAAAGATCACTGGAAAATAGAACAGAAAAGGTCATTCAGCCACTTGAGTCTCTTTCACCATTGAATTAGAACTTGGCTTTAGTGTATCTTCATGTATCTACCTGCCTTAGCTCTAAATTGCTTAACATGCATGCCTAGCAAAAAAATCTACCAATCTCAGTTTTGGAATTTTCAATTCACTTCCAACTAACAAACTCTTTGGAAAGAGATTTCCATGGTCCTTTGTGTGAAGTACTAAACATCACCCTTCATCTTCAAGCAACTTTTACGTGGACCAGGTCCGCAGATATGAATCAGTGTGCATTTGAAAAGTCTTGCAGTGTATTTACTATTAATGTTAGAAGCCTATATTTAGAATCTTCAGTAAATTATGGCATATTTACAGGCAGTTTCCATTATACACGTTAAACATATAGCATCATTTTGATATTCATATCAACGTCGTGGACATTGGTGGCTGGCCAGTGTTTCTCATCCGTCCTTATGTGCCCTTGAGAAGATGGTGGCGAACTGCCTTTTTGAACCAGTATAGTCTACGTGCTGTAGGTTGCTAGGGAAGTAATTTCAGGATTTTGACCCAGCAATAGTGAAGGAATAGCAATATTTCTCCAACTCAAGATGGTGAGTGACTTGCCGGGAAACTTGCAGATGGTGGAGTTCCCATGTATCTGCTGCCCTTGTCCTTCTAGACGGAAGGGGTCATGGGTTTGGAAGGTGCTGTCTAAGGATCTTTGGTGACTTTCTGCAGTGTACCTTGTAGGTAGTACACACTGCTACTACCAAGCATCCATGGTGAAGGGCATGGATGCTTGTGGATGTGGTGCCAATCAAGTTGGCTGCTTCTGTCCTGGCCAGTGTCAAGCTTCTTGAGTGTTGATGGAGCTCCACCCATTCATGCAAGGGCAGACTATTCCATCACACTCCTGTCTTGTGCTTTGTAAATGGTGCACAGGCTATGGGGAGTCAGGTGAGTTATCCACAGCAGTATTTCTAGCCTCTGACCTGCTCTTGTAGCCATTGAGTTTATGTCACAAGTCCAGTTGAGTTTCTGGTCAATGGTGACCCCCAGAATGTTGAGAGTGGATACTTCAGTGATTCATTGAATGTCAAGGGGCGTTGCTTAGATTGAGTTTTATTGAACATGGTCATTGCCTGGCACTTATGTAAAGTCATAGAAGTCTACAGCATGAAAACAGGCCCAACTTACCCATGCGGCACAGTTATTACTTGTCACTTGTCAGCCCAAGCCCGGATATTGTCCAGATCTTGTTGCATTTGAACATGCACTGCTTCAGTATCTGAGGAGTTGTGAATGATGCTGAATATAATTCAATCACTGGCGAACATCCCCCTCCAACTTCTTACATTATGATGAAGAGAAGGTCATTGATGAAGCAGCCGAAGATGGTTGGGCCTGGGATAACACCCTGAGGAACTCCTGCCAAGATGTTCTAGAGCTGAGATGACTGACCTCCAATAACCAGAATCATCTTCCTGTGTTGTGGAGGTGCCGGTGTTGGACTGGGGTGGACAAGGTTAGAAAGGTCAGACCTTATCTTCCTATGTGCCAGGTGTAACACTAGCCACTGGAGAGTTTGTCCCCAATACCCATTGACTCCAGTTTTGCCAGGACTTCTTGATGCCACAATCAGTCAAATGCAGCCTTGACATCAAGAGCTATCACTCTCATGTTACCTGTCTTACAATCTCTAATAGCAATGTATGTGGAGAGTCAAGTAAATGAATCTTGCTGTGTAGCAGTAATTAACAAGGTCTATAAAATAATTAACTGCATAGTGTAAACAGTAGATTACAAGTTGGACAAGCTAAATGATCAAACCTTATAGTGCACTGGTCAAACTGCATCTTAAATTCTGCATTCAGTTCTGATTGGCAAGAAATAACACAGACAGTAACAAGTCCTGGAAGCTATATAGAGAAGAGTCACAAGCTATGCTCCAGAATCAAAAGACAGAAGCTTGGAAAAAATTGACATTTTAGCACTGATGGAAGATATCGAAGGGTTGATTTAATAGAGGCATGTAAGGCTGAATTGAAAAAGTTAAAGAAATATTGAGTTGTTATGTAATTGAATCAAACTGGTCAGTTCGAAAAATTAAGAAGCAATATAAATTCAATGGTTTAATTTTTAAGTGATGCAGTTACAGAGTGACCTGGAACAAAAATTGCCGGAGAAACTCAGCAGGTCTGGCAGCATCTGCTAAGAGAGAAAGAATAGTAATATTGAGTCCAAACTATTCTTTGGAACTGGCTTCACATACACAAATCTTTGAAGACTTTTTTTTAACAACCTTGTCAAACAGGCCCCAAATAGAAGTTTAAAGTACAAGAGCAAGAAAATCATGATAAATCTTTATAAATTATTGGTAAGATTTCAGTTGGAAACATTCCACAGCATCCACTCTGACAACCACACATTTTACGTAGGTTTTCAAGCCTTTACAAAGGGGATTTTATATTTATTCATTCATGGGTTGTGGGGGCATTCAAGAGTCAGCCATATTGGTTTGTGGTCTCATTTAAGCCAGCCCAGGTAGGATTGTAGATATCCATCTCTAATGCCATTAGTAAACCAAATGCGATTTTTGTAACAATTGGCAGTGGTTGCATAGTCACCATTGGCTAGATTTCTTTCTATTAAATTCAAAATTTGCCCTCCACCATTGTGGGATTTGAACCAATGTCCAAAGAATATTATCCTGAGGTTCCAGATTATTAGGCAGTATCATTGATATTGTTCTCTTTAAACAGAGAAAGTTAAGAGTGTCCAATTCACATAACATTTGATAAAGTAAATAGGAGAGATTATTTTCATCAGCAGGCAAAATACTTGGCAAAAATGTTGGCTGGGATGTTATGGTGTCAGAGGATCAAAAATTTTGTTTACACAGCAACTTGACATAGGGCATTTCAGATAATGTCAAGGAGTGGAGAAACAGATTCAATTGAATCTTTTAAAATTGAATTTGTAAAATAGAGAAAATATTTTCACAGCCATGGGGAAAGAGGAAGGGACTGTGATGAGTTGGATAACTCTTTTATATAGGCATGACAGACCGAAAATGCAGTAATGACACGATGTTTCAAGATGGCTTCAAGACAACAGAGAACTTCAATTCAATCAAAAAGTTACTGAGCAAAGTACAAGACTGTGCCGGCAAAAAACAAACCTAGAACGATTCACAACAAAAGTAATTTAGATGTTAAAGCAGGAAGTGTGGATTAGAGTGGAACAGAATACCCCTGGATTAAAAATTAAGCTGAGGCATTGGTGGTAATGCTATAAGGGCGTGTAACAAATAGACCTGTCAAATTCTGACAACAATGTAGTTTAAGTTTCACAGTAAAACCTTTACTCTAACATAACTAATGGAGCAGGGGAATAAGAGGAATTAAACCCAAATTTAAATCTAGTTTTAACCGCTCCTGTAGTGATTGTAACAAGTTTAGCCAGTTGGATATCATAGAAATAACATAGTGAGGAATTGGAGGAACACAGCAGGCCAGGCAGCATCAGAGGAGCAGGAAAGTTGATGTTTCGGGTCGGGACCCTTCTTCAGAAATGGGGGAGGGGGAAGGGAGCTCTGAAATAAATAGAGAGAGGAGGGATGGGGGTGGGGAAGGTAGGTGATAGGTGAGTGCAGGTCGGCAGTGGTGGGGATTGGTCAGTGAGGTGGGAGGAGCGGATAGGTGGGAGAGAAGATGGACAGGTTTGTTAGGTCAAGGAGGCAGGGATGAGAGGGAGGGTTGGTCATGGGATGTGGGAAGATTTGAAACTGGTAAAGTCCACATTGAGAACATTAGGTTGTAGGCTCCCAAGGCAGAATATGAGGTGCTGCTCCTCCAGTTTCCGGGTGGTGTCATTGTGACATTGGAGGCGGCCCAGGGTTGACATGTTGCCGAATGGGAGGGGGAGCTAAATGGTTTGGAATTGTAAGGTTGTCATTTGTCGCGAACAGAGCACAGGCGCTCTACAAAGCAGTCTCTGAGCCTCCACTTGGTCTCACCGATGTAGAGGAGGCCACATCAGGAGCAGCGGATGCGATAGACCACATTGGCAGATGAGCAGGTGAACCTCTGTCTGATGTGAAAGATTTTTTTGGTTCCTTGGATGGAGGTGATGGGGGAGGTGTGGGGGCAGGTGTAGCACTTCTTCCGGTTGTAGGGAAAGGTGCCGGGTGTGGTGGGGCTAGTGGGGAGTTTGGAGTGGACGAGAGAGTCGCGGAGAGCACGGTCCCTACGGAAGGCAGATAGGGGTGGGGAGGGAAATATGTATTTGGTTGTGGGGTCAGATTGCAGGTGGCGGAAGCGGCAGGGAATGATACGTTGAATCCGGAGGTTAGTGGGGTGATACGTGAGGACAAAGGGGATTCTGTCTTTGTTTTTGTTGCAGGGAGGAGATGTGAGGGCAGAGGTGCAGGAAACACAAGAGATGCGGTCAAGAGCATTTTCGACCACTGAAGGGGGAATGTTGCTGTCCTTGAAATAAGAGGACTCCTGGGATGTTCGGGAGTGGAATGCCCCATCTTGGGAGCAGAAATGGCAGAGGCAGAGGAATTGCATCAGCTGTTCTTACTATCTCTCAGTGGATATCATAGAATATGAGTTCCCTGACTGGGGAATGTTAATCCGGTCCAATCAGTGAACCCTAGCTGACAGCTGGCTGTAACAGAACTGGATCAATGTCGAGAACTCTCCACTTGTAATTAAGATGACTTGGTGATGGGATAACGGTCTCTGTGGAGTTATTTCAGTGGTGACAAGAGAAAAGCACGTTCTGAAGAAATTTGCTTGCAACAGTTGTCTTTAAAGTTGGGGTAAGCATTTCTGACATTATGTCGTTATTTGGGAAGCTTGACTCGTTCGATCCTGCCATTGAAAATTGGGCCCAGTACGTGGAAAGAACGTATTATATTTTTCCGGGCAAATGACATTGGGGCAGATGAAAAGTAACGAGTAATTCTCCTGACAGATTATGGACCTGCAGCTTTTTTGGTTATTAGAAGCCTAACTTTCCCTGAGGCACCAGATACTAAAACCTTTCAACAGTTGTTGGATTTCACGAAGGAATATTATGACCCCAAGCCTCCTCTAATCCTGATACGCCATCAGTTTTACTTGGCTATTTCTGCACCAGGGGAATATGTATTGGGATTTTTGGCCGAGAGTCTGTTTGGTGCGTGGAATTAATGACGTAACCATGCTATGATTACGTAGGTAAATTTGTAATCATAACAGAAAACAAGCTTCTGCTTGGTCTACTTAAACAGGACAAGGCAGTGCCGCCCATAGCTTCAAACCAAATTCAGCAGTGACCTCTAATACTAAATGCATATAGTTTCAAGTTGGAACACTGTCCAGGAGGCCAAGTAGCAAATGCGGGTGCATTGAGCTGCCTCCACTGGCAGATACACCACAGTGGTACCACCATCAGAAGAGTCCATAATGTTTTCAAATCTTCTGGACACACTTGCAGTCACAGTTGACAATATCAGACTTTGGACTCAGAAATATCCGGTCCTGGCAAAACTGAAACAGCTGGTGGTGATGGGGGAAGCCAAAGGGCCATCACAACCAAAACTGAAACATTTTTGGACCAAGAGAGACCAGATCACAGTAGATGACGGCATATTATTTGGGGAGTAAGTGTGATTGTCCCAAGCAAAGGCCACCACCAGATACCGGCTGAACTCTACTGGGTATTCCAAAGAGAAGATGTTAGCAAGAAGTAACATTGTTCTGAAGTGTCACTGGACCTGAAACATTAACTTTGCTTTCTCTCCACACATGCTGCCAGACCTGCTGAGCTTTTAAAGCAATTTCTGTTTTTGTTTCGGATTTCTAGCATCTGCAATTCTTTTGGTTTTTATTGGGAAGTAATGTCTGTTGGCCAAGATTGGATGCAGACATGGCTGCATTGGTGGGCGAGTGCACAGTGTGCCAACAAAGATGAAAATTACCACTAACAGCTCCCCCACATTCGTGGGAATGCCCTGGAATTAGTTACACGTCAACTATGCAGGTTCTTTCATGGGCTTGACATTCTTAGTCGTTGTGGACACCCACTCAAAGTGGCTGCATGTCCACAGAGTTCATTTGTCAAACATGAGGATGATGGTAGAAAGACACAGACTGCTGGAAGTATTGGTCACAGATAACGAGCCATCATTTACCAGCAGGCAACGTGAATATTTCCCAAAAGTCAAATGGTATTTTTCATACAAGGACAGCTCCATACCATCCGTCACCAAATGACATGGCATAAAGAGCAGTGCAAACTTTGAAGACAGGCTGAAAGAAACAACCCACAGCATCACTAGATACCAAACTATCCCAATTCCTATTTGATTATAGGACCACCCATCATGTAACCACAGGGATAGTTCCAGCAGAGTTGCTAATGGGAAGACGACTCTGTTTAAATCTTATCTTCACAGATCCGGGGGAACGAGGGTGAAACAGCATCAAGAATGCCAATGCCAGACTCAAGACTGTACTAAGTGAGAAAGACAGTTTATTTCAGGGGACAAAGTTTGGTGTAGGAACCAAAGGAATGGCGCTAAAAGGCATAGTCAACACGTGTTCAGGTCCAGTGATGTATACAGTTCAGGTAGGTATGATGATCCTGAACAAGCACGTGGACCAAATGAAAGCTGCAAACTTGCAAACGGTGCAGGACCAAAACATGTCCAGTTCCTTGACTGCCTTTCTGATTGTTCCAGAACCCGTGGGTTCGCCCTCTCCGTCAAGCGTTGAAGATACCGTAGAATCTGAGATGGATGTGGCAGATGTCGCCACCTTGACATCACAGTCGCCTGAAGAGAATGAACTTCTTCCAAGACACACCGGGCACAAGTGGCGTGCTACTGTGCATTACATACCACCCATATCCAAGGCAGAGTTGGAGGAGTCTGAGCCGGTGAGCTACGATAAAAGAAACACACCAGCCTATATTCTCAGACTCAGAGGGAGAGGGGTGTAATGATTGTAACAATGTCAGCCAGGTGGACCTCAAAGAATATGAATTCCCTGATTATGGATGTCAATCTGTTCCAAAGAGGGAGGCCTGGTTGACAGATAAAACAGAAGTGTTAGACATCCTGCTCACTCTGAGAGCTGGCTCTGAGTTAGTGTCAAGGACTTTCCACATCTAAATAAAGGGTGACGTGGTGACAGGATACTGGCCTCTGTGGAGCTATTCCAGCTTTCCAATCTCTCACCTAAACATCTCGGCTGGTAGATGCAATTGAGGGTAAGCAGGATTGCTGTGGCGACCCGCCAACATCTTAAAGGAGGAAAGGGAATAATTAAAAGAAAACAAACAGATGCGCACGCTGGAGATCTGAAAGAAAAAAAAACAAGGAAACGTTGGAGAAACAGCGCAGGTTTGTGGGAAGAAAACTCTCCCTGACTTGAAACGTTAACTCTGCTTTCTTCCCACAGATACTGCCGAAGAAAAACCATTACAGCGTAAATAAAAGACCATAATTTTTGTTTTCTGTTCAAGTTGTCCCGGTTCTGAGAGGATGAAGCAGCCAGATAGCAAGATCGAGTGCCCAGTGTCTAGAAGCGCGCTCTCTCATTCTCTCACACACTCTCTCTGTCGCAGAAGCAAATTAGAATTTACCCGCACTCGGCGACGCCATCTTCCCCGGACCGTCACATGATCCACTCGCCGCCAGTCCCCAGAACAAAACAAACACCAGCGAATTATTTCCTTTCGAACGGAATAGTCGTTTCCGATTTCAAACGCGCCATTTAGGGGGTGTAGATTTAAAAAAAAAACAAAATGCGTGCAAAAAGTTAGCGCCTCGACCGTTAGCCGTCGGGAATCTCGCGTGATTAGTGGGTGGGGGGCGGGCGCGTTTTCTGACGGACGTCCACATTGGCCGATCGGAATCGGGAACTGGCGTGTCACGTGGTCCGGCGTATCGCCAATTGGCGTTTGGATGGAGTTAATCCCCGCCTCCTCGGGTTGCGGCACGCGTGGTTTCTGACGGTTTTGTTCGCGGTCTCCGCTCTCGGGAGTTAGTGTTTATTGGGTCGGACAGGTTAGGGGAACGGGAGGTGCGGTTGGGTCCGTTATCGGCTTCACAATGGCAGCAGCCCTCAGGGTCACTTTCAGGCGAAAGGTAAACTGGCAGGAATTACGATGTGATTCGTGTGGGGTGGTAGAAGATAGGCAACAAAACAGAGGTTGTCTGTTGCTGTGCAGAATGTTTTAGTTCTATACACGTCGAGATCGCTTCTCGCAACCGTTTTTATTTTAACCTTAAAGGCGAAGAAATCCCGAAAATCTTATGCGCGCATTCTTCATTTCGCTAACGGGTGCACGTTAGCGTGCAGCAATTTGTATTCCCAGTCGCCTTTCGTCTCGGCGTCCTTTCCAAGTGGTGAAAAGCAAACTTGTTCTATTTATATATTTTGCAGTTGTCGTTTTATTTCACTCTGTATTGTGATTTTTTTTTTGCATCTGTTTGATACCACCCATGTATTTCCCTCCTTTGCCTTCTTGCAAGGGATGAAATCGCTTATTTACGTGGATTGAGTTTTTAAACGTGTCGTAGATACTTGGTAGCCGTACATGTCTCAGTTTCTATTAAACGCAGTAAAGCTGCATTCGTTCGTTGCCTCCCCGATATAAAGCGTTAATGATCTGACTGAAAAGCAGAATTGTTGGAGAAACTCAGCAGGTCTGGCAGCATCTGTGGGAAGAAAGGAGAGTTAACGTTCAGAGTCCGGGGATTTCTCTTCAATGAGATAACAAGGTGTAGAGCTGGATGAACACACAAATCTTTTCTGAAGAAGGGTCTAGGCCCGAAACGTCAGCTTTCCTGCTCGGCCTGCTGTGTTTATCCAGCTGTACGCCTTGTTTTCGCAGATTCTCCAGTATCTGCAGTTCCTACTATCTCCTCTTCAATGTTCTGACTTTCGGACCTTACTTTTTTTTCATAGAACATAGATTGTAGCATTGTTGCGTACTGAAGTTTTTTGTTTACTGATACAATCTCAGATGAGTTACAAGATGTCAAAGCTAATTAGTTTCCTAAATCAGTTGATCAGTGCCCACCAGTACTATTTAATGCCTTTCTTCTTCTCCTGTGGTTTGCATTAGGGTTGTCTGAGAGAAAAGCAGACAATGCTTGTTCATATAGTAGGAGTAAATTACTGCAGATGCTGAAATCGATACTCAAAATCAGCATTTTTTTTATTTTCAATCCTTGTTGATGTCTTTACTCGGCATGTGGAAGTCTGTAGGTCAGATTTGGTGGGTGGTTTCCAGAGCTCCCTCGTTATTGGTTCAAACATGTTGGAAAGGATTGTCCTTGGTTTTCTGCCCTACTGCATTGTTGTAAATTTTTTTTCTCACTTATTTCATTCTCTGTGGGATAGTTTCAGGAATCACAGATCTTCAAATATTGTAAGTGAGGAGGCTTAATCCAGGTTTTTTGAGATGGGATGGATTTTTTTTAAATTGTCAGGTTTCATTAATTGTATGTAATAGTAATCATTTTAAGGACCAGTCATTTACACCTTTCCGCACTGGAATCTTGTGTTTTTTCTCATCAGTCGTGGAAACCTTCAGTTTCAATTTCCAGCTGTATTATGGCATTCTTCATTTGTCCTCTGTCAAAATGTCTGATACGCTTTCACTGGATGTGAGGGTCATTGGCTGGGCCAGCATTTATTGACCATCCGTAGTTGCCCTCACAGGTGTCAGTGAGCTGCCTTGTTGGTGACTTGGGAACTTACAAATATTGGAATTTCCAAAATCTTTTGCCCATACCCTTGCACGTGATAGGGTTATTGGCTTTGGAAGGTGCTGTCAAAGGAGTCTTGGGGTGAATTTCTGCAGTGAATCCTCTAAATGATGCAAACTGCCTCTGTATGTCAGTGGAGGGGGCAAAGAATGTGGATGTGCTAACAATAAAGTAGGCTTCTTTGTTCTGGGTGGTGTCAAATTATTTAAGTGTTGTTGGAGCTGCACTAATCCAGGCATGGGTAATATTCCATCACACTTCTGATATGTTCCTTGTAAAGGTCCAGGTCTTGCTATATCTGCACTTGGGCTGCTTCAGTATCTAAGTAGTTGAGAATGGTGCTGAACATTATATAATCATTTTTGAACATCCCCACTTTTGACCACCTGAAGGTGGTTGGGCTAGGAACTACCCCACAAATTCCTGTAGAGATGACATAGAGCTGAAATGGCACTATTTCTGTAATCGTCTATCATTGATCTGGCTTCTTTACAGTGGTGACAATTGACTTCATTATCAGTTCTCTTCTTCAGGGCTTGCTTCCAAATCTTTATTGTCCTGCTTTTGTAGTCTTTTAACCTTGCTTGACTTTCAGACTTGTGCCTGATTTGTCCTATGCTTGTTTTAAACGCTGTTATCTCAATTGCTCTTTCAATACCTTTAATTAGGTCAAAGATCCGTACACTGAAAATACATTTAGTTGCTAAAGCATTTTGCCGTTGCTTTCATAGAATTACACAGCATGGAAATGTCTATTCATCTCATCTGGTCTCTGCTGGTGTCTGTATTCCTCTCCACCTCCTTGATTTAATTCTATTCCAAATCTTTCTACTCCTTTCTCCCTCATCCAGTTATTAGCCTCCCTTTAAATGCATCAAAGCTATTCACATCATCAATTCCTTATGATAATGAATTCCACATTTTATGGGTGAAGACATTTTCCTGAACCAGTTGGATTTGTGAGTAACTATTCCTTTTCTCTTTCCCCTTTCATGGGATGTAAAATTGCTGGAATGGTCAGCATTTATCACCTTCCAGAGAGGTGAAGGCAGGGTCATTGAACATTTGAAGGCTGATGCAGGTTGAT
Organism: Rhincodon typus; assembly: GCF_021869965.1. Taxonomy (NCBI): domain Eukaryota; kingdom Metazoa; phylum Chordata; class Chondrichthyes; order Orectolobiformes; family Rhincodontidae; genus Rhincodon; species Rhincodon typus. The sequence continues at coordinate 12,299,487 of NC_063339.1, read as the reverse complement.
CCTTGATAGACAAACGATTCGGTGTGTGTGTGTATGTATATAAAACAGATAGGAAACTGGGTTTGAAGTCGCAGTCAGATCATCCGTGATCGTACCAAATGGTGGAACAGGCTCGAGGGACTAAATGACCTACTGCAGTTACTTACTTGTATGTTTATATTTCACACATATTGAACTTCTGTTTAACACACTCACTTCATCCATTCATTGAAAGTTTGTCTTTATTGAGCATGATGACTGATAGGTCTGTTTCCGTGCTGTGTAGTTCTGACTGCGTTGTTCTGTGACGCGCTCCCACAGTGAAATTTGTTTTTTCCTGCAATAGAAGTGCAAAACCAATCTGGAACGTTACGTAACTTCCAATTTCCTCAGAATCCAATTTATCTCTCATGGTGCCTTGACAAGGTGACATTACTTTTTATTCTTAAATTTTCTATATGCTTGTAAGTTGGCTTTTTTTTTGTATTTCCCAGTTTTGCCCAATATTTATTTAAATCATTGTTCATTGGCTGTGAGCACTGATGGCAGCATCAGCAGTTATTGCCCTGGAAAATTTGGTGATCATCTACTGCCTGAACCACTGTCGTCCATCATATGTAGGTACACCTACAATGCTGTTGGCAAAAAAGTTCCAGTATTTTGACCCAGCGACAATGACCAAGCAGTGATTCAGTTCCAATTCAGATCTGGCGTGGAGATGGATCTTCCAGATTGTGGTGTTGCCAAATCTCTGCTGCCCTTGTCCTCCTAGGTGGCAGATGAGGGTTTGGAAGGAGCTGTCGAGGAAACCTTGGTGAGTTGCTGCAGTACATCATGCTGCCACATACATTGGTGGTGGAGTGAGTAAATTTTGAAAGTGGTGGGTGGGGTTCAACTCCACTCCTCAATCTGTAGCAGCGGTGTACCATCTACAAGATGCACTGCAGAAATTCACCAAAGATCCTTAAACAGCATCTTCCAAACCCATGACCACTAGAAGGACAAGGGCATTAGATTCATGGGACATCATCACCTGCAAGTTCCCCTCCAAGCTACTCACCATTCTGACTTGGGAGTATGTTGCTGTTCCTTCACCGTTGTTGGGACAAAATTCCCTCTGCCTACCGCACGTGGTCTGCAGCAGTTCAAGAAGGCAGCTTACCACCACCTCGAGCAGTTGGAGATGAGCAATAAATGCTGGCCCAGCCAACAATGCCATGAGTAAATTAAAAACACAATAGTGCATAAATGGCCAAAACTCTGTCAGAAATGGATCTCTCCATCGCTCTGTGCACCACATTGTAAGGTTTCAGTTAGCCGTTGATTCTAACCTCTGCATCATTATTAATGTTTAGTGCAGATGTAGAGCTAGGGTGAAATGCTTATTCCTGCCATCATCACCAGAAAGGTGGGGTGGGAAAATAAGTTTGGGTTGCAATTTGGTAGGTTGCTATTAGTCAGAAATCTGCTCATAATTTGCCTGGTTGGCTGTAAAATGACATGAAATTAGGCAAAGAAGAACTTTTTTTTTGAAAGGACTTTATATTTTTTGTCACAATTTCATACTTAAGCTGTTAACTAGAATTGCCCAGTGAAGTTTCAAGGTCACTGCTATCACATTTGTAACACAAAATGCACTATCTAAAGCTTTTATTCATTTACAATGTGATCCTCCTTAAAACAAATCTGTCAACTTTTAACTATTAATGAATATAAACTCCTTGGCTTTGGTAAGCAGACTTTCCCTTCAGAAAGGCAGAATGTACACTGCAGTAAATATCTTGTTTTTGTGGCTTTGAAAAAATGGTTTTGGGTTTTTCTACAGATACTGGTCCATCAAAATTATGCAGTGAAGAGCCACGTTATCATGTTTTGAGCTTTCCAATCAAGATTCGTCTCTGCCACAGCACTCCAATTACTCTAATCAAAGCCACAAACACATTCCTCTAACTGTGATCATGGTAAATCGTTGAATGTTTACAGTTCACAAGGAGACCATTCAGTCTGTTAAATCTGTGCTATCCCTTTCGAGGAGCAATTCACCAACTGCTACTCCCATACCTTTTCTCCATAGCCCTGCAGAAATTTCCTTTTTACAAAATCCAATTCTTGTTGAAATCCTTGATTGAGCCTGCCTCTTAACACACTTTCTTGGCGAGTGTATTCCAGATTCCAACCACATGTTGCATGAGAAACATTTTCCTCATGTAGTTATTGCTTCTTTGTCATTGCTTTGAACCTCTTCCCTCTGGTTCTTGATCCTTCCACTGACAGGAATAGTTCCTCCCTGTGTACATTTTTTCGGGGCCCCCATGATTTTGAATTTCTAATTTCTCAATCTTTTTCTGGCATTGTCCACCACTATCCTAGTTTTATTTTAAAACTGCCTTCACATGATTCCCTTTCATGTCCAGTCATAGCCAGAGAATCTTCCGCAATCTCTTCACCTTGTGAGAACTTCTTTGTCTACAATCTGTCAAGGATCTCTGGTTGCTTCCTCTTCCTCGTCTGCATTTTGCTGTTTGGCAGCATCCACGGAATGTGGATCAGCTTTTACATGCAAGTTATGACCCAAACTCACCCCTTCACCTCTCTTAACTGCTCCATCATATATACAGGGAGGCTATCGTATCTATTCTTAGTTGTGCCCCTAGTTAACCATCAGAAAGTTTAAAAAGTGTTGTCTTTGCCTCCAGCCAGAAATATCAATTCTATGCTGTTGACATCAGTTCAGTTTTTCTTCTTGATCTTCTGGTTTCTGGTGAAGCAAATGTTCAAACCCTCAGCATCTTGTTCGACCTCAAGCCAAGCATCTGTAACCTCTTTAATATTGCCTGCCCCTCTTCTGTTTCACTCTTTAAAATGCTAATATTTGCATCTGTGTTTTGGCGAGTTCTCTCAGATTCAGTACTCAATTAATATCAGTTCATCCATAGTTTTGTTCATATTTTTGACCAAGTCCTATTCGTTTGTCAATCTTGCTAATGTATATGAGTTCCTGATCCATTTTTCTTTGTTCTTTAGTGGGATCCAGGCATTGCTGGCCAGGGCAGAATTTGTTGTCTATAGCAAATTGACCTGAATTAAGTTGATAGGCCATTTCAGAGAGAAGTTAAAAGTCTAATACATTACTGTAGATCTGGAATCACATAAGGCAGCATGGATGGCAGATTTCCTTCTTTAAAGAACATTAGTCAACCAGATGGGTTTTTACAACAATCAACGCTAGTTACACGCTCACCATTATTTCATTATGTTTAGGCTGAAACACAGAATGAGGAATTTTGGATACAAAGAGAGAGAAATTAGGCTTATTCTTCTCAGAGCAGAGCAGATTAAGTGGTGACTTTATTGAGATGTTCAAATAATGAACAATTTTGATAGGATAAAGAGGATATTCTGATTTGACTAGTTGGTATATTAATAGCTCGAGGTCACAATTTCAAGATGCTGAGTGAGATGAGGAGAAACCTCTTTACTGAGAGGGTTGTTAGGATTTGCAATGTGCTGCCTGGGAGATTTGGAGGTGGATTCCATAGGAGGTTTCGAAATCAAGCTGGATGCATATTTAAAATTGAGTTTAGAGGGCTACAGAGAGTGGGCTGGCTGGGTAGCACCTTCAGGCACAAGTACAGACACGATGGATCAAATGGCTGCTTGTTTTGTACAATTCTATGATTCTATTATTGAGACTAGCTTTTTAATTCCAAATTCATTAACTGAATTTAAATTTCATTATCTTTCATGGTAGAATATGACTCATTCACTCTGCCACCATTGTCTCACATTTACTGTTGTCAAATTTTAAGACTTGCAATGTCTTGTCCACTGTTATACCGAACTTGCTCCTGCCAAAGAACAATTTCCACTTTTTTTTTTTCCAATTTTGATGTCCTGTTCATTTTCCCCTCTCTTCACCCCATCATTGTTATTCAGAACACAGGGCCCCTTTCTAATGTTTTATCTACATATCTCTGCATAGCTCCAACTCTTCTTAAGACCGTTCCTAAAACTGATCACCGTGACATCCTATTAATATTCCTCACTGGCTAGTCATACTTTTTATTCTCACTCAGATTAACCTCTGAAGTTTTCTTTTTCTTTGCAAGATGATGTTGAATTTGTACTCTGAATCAAATTTTCAAACTTTCGGCCTTGAATTCATTTATAACTTGAGGGGCAGTTAGCTCAGCTGGCTGGACAACTGGTTTGCAATGCAAAGTGATGCCAACAGCATATTTAATTTCTGCACAGGCTGAGGTTACCGAGAAGGAGAATCCTTCTCAACTTCTCCCTTGCCTGAAGTGTGGTGACCCTCAGGTTAAACCACCACCATTTGTCACTGAGCGAACAGCCCTGTGGTCTGGGAACACTGGGGTGACTTTGCCTTTTGTCTGTTATAATTTGTATGTGAAAAAAAAAATTTCATGTGTCCTGTAAAATTAATTGCAGTGTGATGAGAATTCTGAGAAAGATCACAGAACCCAAAACGTTAACTGATTTCTCTCTAGATGCTACCAGACCTGCTGAGTTTTTCCAGCAATTTGTTTTTAACAGTAAGGACCGAAATCGTTTATTCAGTCTCTTGTGGTGGAATGTACTTTTGCAGAGGTAATATAACAGGTTATCACACTAAAATTATAACAGTTGCATGTAATTAAATTCTGTGGATTTACAGATTGTTCACTGTCTTAGGAATCTGCCATTAACTTTTTTCTGCAAAATTAAAAACAGACCTCTTAACATTTTATGTTCTGTGGAAATTCAGGTGAAATAATTTATTTCCAGATTTTTTTGCGATATTTTATAATGCTGCACATTACCCTTCTCAATCTCTACTCACCAAATAAAATAACAAGCATTTGATCCATAAGTTACAAATCTTGTGTGTCAATGAAAGTGAATTTTGAATGTAATTATCAAAGTTTTTTGAAGCCTGAATAAACCAGTTAGCACTTCAGTTGTGTATGTAGTTTTGTTTTAATGTTGTAAAATTTTCCTCCCCATACTATTCAGAGTTGCGCTACTTAAGTAGAGTCACACATCGCAGAAAAGTTGGATTTCGATTAATTTCCATTCTTATAAAGTGTTGAAATAATACAGCTATGGAAAGCGTAATTCCTGGTTTAAAGTTTGGGCATTTAAGGTTGCATTTTCAATAATTGTAGTTGAACATGCCAAAAATCTGAAGGTATGTTAAATATGCAGGTTGCTGATGATCTACCAATCATAGAGTGACAGGACACTTAGCATATAACGATGATGCAGAAGTCATCCAAATATACTGTTTTACCTACATAATGAATTCTGAAGCTACCATGCACACATGTAGGCTGCTGTTGGCGCATCACTCAGTAAGAAGGTAGAAAAATTGAGAAGTCTTCCTATGATGTACAAGGTGTGCACAAAAGCAAAATACTGCTGATGCTAAAACAAAAACTGCTGAAAATATTCAGCATGTGAGCAAACATTTATTGAGAGAAACAAAGTTAATGTCTCAGGTTGAGATTACCATGCATCTGAATGGTTGTGCACCTTCAGCTTTAGAATGACACAGGATCACCTTTGAAAGGTTAAAATAATGTTTCTTCATGCAATAATTTAAAAATGAAAGATCAAGGAAAGATTGAAATAAGCTCCAAAAAGAGGAGCTGAGCTGAGAGTGAGAGAGAGTTGAACTGGGAAATTTTCAGTGCAGCAAAACAGTGAAGGAGAAATTTTTGCTTACATAATCTTTTCTAACTTCTGGTTTCAGATCCTACCACCATTGGGATGTATGTGCTACTCCTCTCCAGTAAGTTTGAGCCAGTTGCAGTTGTTCAATGAAGTTTGTTTGAAAGAAAATCATTTGAAATTGACCGATCAGTATTTTTATTGCATTCCTTTCTCGATTGCCTGCAAAGTGATGCCAAATGTTCCCTTTGTCTTGAATACAGTGCTTGCTCCTGAATGATATTGTTGATTACAAAGCTGTATATACAGTTAATTTTATGTAACTGTGCTTCTTCTTACCTATGAATAGGTTGTGTTTTCTTCCACCGTTCACTTATTTTGCATTATAAGTGAAGAATAGAAAGTCACCAGAACTTCACAAAATAAGCTTGCCACTTTGTCAAGCAAGTGGTTCATGCTTTTGCTAATATCAGAAATATCTGAATTCCATACCATCCAAAGTCCAGTTGTCTGGTGGAAAAGCAGTCCAAACATCAAAAGTAGGTTTAAAGAAACAGTCTACAGCTTCACTTGAAACCAAACTGTCCTGCTTCCTTTTTGATTATAGGACACGAAAGCACTTCCTACTATCTCTGGGATTGTATAACAAGTAATGTATTTGTACAAATTGTGCCTCATTGTGTAATAATGGAAAATCTCACTCACTGCGTATATTTCAAGAAGTAGTGTTTTTTGAATGCACATTTTCTTCAGTTCTCCCAAGCAGTTTCTCATCCACGTTGGGACCAGATATCCCCAAGTAATCAATATGCTTTAGGGGCTGATTTGTAGTCAGTTAAGCAGGGGTTTCTTCTCTTCATAAAACATAGAATCTGCTTTGTTTGCTAATTTCTGGTGAAAACTGAACTTTTTTCTGTATCACTTGAAACTGAATCTTTCCAAGTTGTTCTGCAGCTAAAAATCTTCAAGCTAATTGCATCTTTCAGGGACCCAAGGAAAGATGTTGAGATATAAAGTTCTTGATTTGTGTCTGTCCATGAATCCTTAAAACTTTATACTTCTGATTAAAAGAACTGTGAATATATGTTGAAATTGTTACTGTTAATATTCTGCCTGCAATTGAAATATTTCAATTTGGTACTTTTAAAGTTGTGTTCTTAAAAATTGGAGGTCTGGTTAAGTGTATTAGTATGTTGCTATTTATTTGCAGACTGTCTAACTTGTATTTTGCAGTCAACAACAAAATTATTTATTGATGGGAAGTTTATTGAATCTCGCACCTCAGAATGGATTGACATTCACAACCCTGTAAGCATGTATTTTTATATTAGCTTTGCATGTAAAATTTAAATGACTGAATTGTTTACATAGCTTATTGGACCATCAAGAGTGCTGAGGTAGTATTGTTTTGGCGGTGGCGGCGGGGTGGGGGTAAAAAGAAATAATTGGGCTATGACAGTGCAATCGACATATACAAACTTTGTTTTAACTGGCTCCGAATAAACCGGCAAAAATTATATACCTCAAATACTGCAGAGACTGTTGTATTATTTTGTGCAATTATTATAGATTTTTAATTCACTTGCCGCCATGTAAATATACTTGTTCAATCGAATGGCCACACAAAATGTCAACTATTGATTCAATTTCTCCTCGAATACTGCAATGTCAGAGTCTGTTGAGGGTATGAGTGAGAAGATTCTCTGCCTGTAAGTTTTAATTAAGTCAAAGTTGCATTATTATTTGTGATTTATGCTGTAAATAAAGTGTAACAGTGTGTATGCCTGCTGCATTATATTTCTGTTACTTAGTGTGTGTTTCTACATTATGTGGACCTCTTGCTTATCCAGATAATTTGATCAATTGTCCCATAGATGCTGGATAAAAGAAAGTTTACTGTATTTCTCTTCCAATTTTTACAAGTTAGGGATTTTGAAATATCAAATCTCTTCCCAAAAGTGAAAGTAGGAAATCATTAAGGAGCAGTATGTTAACTAGCTATGACATATCTTGGGGAACCAGCATAAGGCAAGGTGGAATCGTGGCTCAAAAGCATTTTGGGCTTAGAGCTTAGTGTATATTTTTCAAAATAAAAGCTCCTTTCTTTTATCTCAGTGAAGAAAATTCTGCCTGTAGCGCCTCTCTCTTCATAGTAGGGATGCAGATGCAGGGAATTTTACCTCCAGCTTCACAACAACGTGCCTCTCAGTGCTATCATTGCACCATGCTGTGGTTGTGTTGAAAGCTTTTGTTTTTTAGCAGTTTGAACAAATAAAAAAGTTAATAATTAAAGATTTGTGACTTGAATGACATCTCTCTTTTCATTTTCTCATGCATACGGATTCCTTCATCTAATATAGTAATTCAGGGATTTATGATAACTTTTTTCCTGATATTTCTGCCCTTGATGCTTCTAGGCAACAAATGAGGTGATTAGCAAAGTTCCAAAGGCCACCCAAGAGGAGATGCTTGCTGCCTTGAATTCCTGTCAACGTGCTTATCCCTCCTGGTCAGAGACTTCAGTCTTGAGTCGGCAGCAAATTTTCCTAAGGTACCAGCAACTCATCAAAGACAACATGGTAAGTGATTACAGTACAAATGTGTCATTGAATTGAATGTCTTTAAGTTGTGGTGGTGGGGTAAGGAGAATCCTGTGAGCAAAAGGCCTCTAGTAATAAGTCTTTTCTCATATTAACCAGTCCCTCCTGAGAAAGTTTGCATGTTTTTTTTTGAAGGGAAGATTACCTGTGATTTCCAGGTTTTCTGCTGACTAATTTTCAGGGAGGTGCTCTCCTCTTCATTGTACCCCTGAAGTAGGTGCCGAGAGTTGCGTAAGAACACACCAATATGCCTTGGGGCTAATATTATTCTCCCCCACCTGTAAAATCTTGCCCCCATCCAATTTCATCTTAAGTCATCGATTTCCGGTTGAGCAGACTTGATTAAAATCAGCAACTCTGTTCTTGCTTTCTCATTGGCAGTTGTTTGTCCTCCCGTCCATCTTTCTGTATCAGTGCAAGAGAGCTTCTGAAGTTCCACAGCATGGGCTCAGATCTTCAGCTGGCCATTGGCTGGGTGTTCTGTCACAGGCTTTTTTTTTTCCCCCCTTCCGTTTGTAATTACTTGTTACACCAGGCATAACAATATGGTTTTGTCAAAGGGAGACCATGTTTAACTGATTGGAGTTCTTTAAATAACTTTATTGGTCAGTGTCTAAGGTTTTGGAGTAAATCTGTATCTACTTCCTCAGAACTCAGAAGGGTCACTGGACCTGAAACGTTAACTGTTTTTTCCTTCACAGATGCTGCCAGATCTGCTGAGCTTTTACAGCAAATTTGTTTTTGTTCCTGATTTACAGCATCCACAGTTCTTTTGGTTTTCAAATGGATTCTTGATTGCCAAAGAGATGAAAGATTATTGGGGATACACAGGAATGTAAAGTTGAGCTTAAAATAAAATCGCCATCTTCCTACTGAATGGCGGAGTAGGCTTGAAGGACTGAGTGGCCTACTTTTTTTCCTTAATAAAAACCAAAAGAACTGCGGATGCTGTAAATCAGGAACAACAGAAGTTGCTGGAAAAGCTCAGCAGGTCTGGCAGCATTTGTGAAGCAAAAAGGGTTTCGGGTCCGGTTCTGAGGAAGTGCCACCAGACCTGAAACGTTAACTCTTGGTTTTTTTTTTGTTTCTTCACAGATGCTGCCAGACCTGCTGAGCTTTTTCAGTAACTTCTGTTTTTATAATTCTGTTCCTTTTGTTTGAATGTTCATAATGCCAGGGTACAAAAAAATTCTGTTCAACCTTGCTGCTATCACCTACAATTCCCTGACCACAATTCCAAGAAAAATCTTTCAGATAAGATGTCTTTTAATTTTATTAACAGACTGAAATTGCCAAGCTCATCACAAAAGAGCAAGGTAAAACTTTGCCAGATGCTGAAGGAGATGTTTTCAGAGGCTTACGTAAGTAATATGTGGATTTCTAAGTAAAAGCATGTCTGTGATATCTTGCTGAAATTGCAACCTCACATAAATGTCAAATATCTCAAATATAATTACAGATGACAAATTATTCAGCTGGCTTCCATCATAATCCATGATAACTTCCTCCAGAACTGTCAATGACTTCCTATTCAATGATATTGTTTCTCAAGTATTATTTTCTTCCTTCCCACTTGAGCATCTCTTCCAAGAATTTTAATTTCTCTTATAAAAATCTATTGTTCCAGTCAAGTGACAGTAAAAGAATTATAGAGCATTTAATTGGTCCTCCATAATAATAGTGATCTTTACGTTTCTCTCCTGACAGAGGTTGTTGAACATACTTGCAGTATCACGTCTTTAATGCTGGGTGAGACCTTGCCCTCTATCACTAAAGACATGGACACATTCACCTACCGACTCCCTTTAGGAGTGTGTGCTGGCATCACTCCATTTAACTTTCCAGCCATGATTCCACTCTGGATGTATCCTATGGCTTTGGTGTGTGGTAATACCTTCCTGCTCAAACCTTCGGAGCGTGTTCCAGGAGCAGCCATGTTGCTGGCCAAGTTATTACAAGATGCAGGAGCTCCAGATGGAACCCTTAATATTATACATGGGCAGCATGATGGTAGGAAATTTGATATTTCTGTAAATCTTTTTAAAATGTTGTTGAAGTTGGCCTGTACCAACTCCTTTAATCATACGTCTACTAATCATATGATTTCATATCCAAGTTTGAGTTTTGATGGCTACAACAGTTTAAGAAAAATGATCTATTGCTCTCAAAGTTTGTCTCCCATTGCTTCGATGCATATGGAAGTAAATTGGATTATACTGGACACTTTACCTTGTCAAACAGTATTGATGCAGATAGATATCCATTGTGATACCTTTCATTTGGTTGTGTGGCACATAAATCTTTTATCATCAAGATATTCATGGGCTATAGAAAATTCTGTTGAATACTGTCTGTAATGACTTCTCATTCCGTTTAAAGTGGAGACAATGACATTTTATTATGACATTTCTTCGCTTTAGATATTGTAGTTAGTTTTGTGAGGCAATGAATTATTGCTCCCACATAGAATGTGTTTGGCTATAATGGTGTCAAAATTCAAGAAGTGAGAAAGAAAATGACTGTTTGGAACTATAGTAACATTTTTCCGAGATTCTCCATTCTTCCCCCACCCCAGAATCAACTCTGACATCTGTTGCAGATATCTCCACCTGCATTCTGTGTGCTGTATTAAATGGGAATAATAAAATGCATGTTATTTTTCAACTTTTTCTTTAAAGCTGTGAACTTCATTTGTGACCAGCCTGCTATAAAAGCCATCAGCTTTGTTGGTTCCAATCAAGCAGGAGAGTACATCTACACAAGAGGTTCCAAAAACGGCAAGAGAGTGCAGTCAAACATGGTGAATATCCTTTGCACTCCTTAGTTATTGGACTTGTTCATAGTTCATTTGTAGACCAGCTGCATGCAGTATGAATCTTTTACTTTTTTACCTCTTTTTTTCCACTTTCCCCCTTGTATTGAAAATATGTAATTGTTTTACCTTCCCCAGCTCTATCTCTTACCAGATCCCTCTCCCCATCTTTTCAAAAATATAGATTCTCTTCAGTAAAATTACAAGAATCAGAACTAGGTTTATTGTCATGTACTCAAGTTACAAAAGAACGGGAGTACAGTGAAAAGTGTACAATGTTGCTAACACACTGTACCCAAGACGGTGCCCTAAGTACCTTGATACAGATTAGGTATGAAAAAAGAGAAAATTAAAAATAGTTTGTTACATTACAGATATACATAGTATATGTTAGGAAAATTAAATAAATCTAAAACAATAGACAGCCTTTCTATAAGGGCTCCACTGGTTCCCACCCAGTAGCCATCTTTGCTCCAAGCCCACCAGCTGCCTTCCCCATTCCACTCCAGGCCTCAGGCTGAAGAGGGAAGAAGAAGAGAAAAAGAGGAGACAGAAAGAATGGACAGAGCAGACGAGCTCCAGCTGGAGCGTCCTGCTCCACTGCTATCTTGGAATCAAGTCGTATCATGACGGGCCAACCAAGAAATTTAAGTGGAACTTCACAATAGCCAAGGATACCCTTGTACAACCCAGTTTTCATACAAACACAGTTTTGAAACAAAAACTTTTTTATACAGCAGTAAAAATGTAAGAAAATCTTTATTTTTCAAGTTGTTCATACTGCACAAGTTCAGGTGATTGTTAAGTAAAAGGCATTGAAGGATGTTGACAGTTGGCTGTGTAAGAACTTAATTGTTAAGTGCTGTCGATGGATGCCAGTGCAGTTGGAAGACTTTTTTTCATTGTTTTGTGCCTATGGCAGGTTTGGCTTCAACTAGGGAAACAGATGTGTGAGTAGACAGACATTTTTGAGAACCTTTTATTGAAGTCTTCAAGGTCGTTGGGCTCCTCGGTCGAGGAGCTACTGCACTTAAGATTGCCTCATCTGTCAATTCTTCTGTTGTGTAGCGTATACCATCATCCAACTCTGCATATGTTTACATGCTTGTCTCCGCTGCAATTTCCACGTCGGCCGTCAGCAGGTGAACGAAAAGAGTGTCAGGGCTCGATGGCCTCTTCCTACTCCAAAATGCAGCATCTTGTGTAGTTTTAACTTGTGTGAATCAAATGTCGTGGAAGCAGTTAGCAATTGAGGCTTCCATCACCATCTTTCATGCCTTCTTTATCGTGAACATTTGGGTTCTTGGTCACACACCCCCGCCCACTCCGATCCATTGGTTGCACAGGACCAAGTGTCTGTAATGATATATCAGTGAAGGAAGAGGAAGATTTTGTCCACTTTTCAGATCCAGGCCCCTCAATGCTGAAGGTCACCCAGGTTGTTTTATTAGCCGCGTACTGCGTGGCTAGCCCCTTGTTGTTTGCAAAGCCAGGTGGCCTCCTGTTGCTTCTTGTGGTAGGGAATTCCAACTTTTTGGCACCATCCATGTTGGCACAGTCTGCATCATGAGACACTCCTTGCTTTGCTATCCATAAGTACGCATTTCGAGATGATCTGGTAACAGATGACAAAACAGTCCACTTGAGCCGTGGTTTAAAACGGCTGTTCATGTATGCTTGGTTGAGACTGTGATACTCAATATAGTTACCGTTTGTACAGCAGTTCTCCAGTCTGTTGCATGTTGTTAGCAAATGGCTTGGGTGAAAAGGATGATTCTTTTTCAAAGGGGTATGACATTTCCAGTCCACCATTGCTGTAACATTGAAGTCTACAGACAGATTGAGATCTTGAAGTTACCTTCCGTATCTGAAAAATGCAATCAAAATCCTGCCTCACCAGGCATCTGCTATTGCTGACATAATAACTGCACCTTCATCACTTACCGTGTGGAAGACCATGCTGTTCCTTAGTTTTGAATCAGTCTGGCCATCCATTTGTTACAGGTGAGCTGCTTGTGACCCAGTTCTTTACCAGGGCAAATTGCCTTTCCTATAGAATTGGATCAGGGATCGAAATATTCTCTGCTTGAACAGCCTTGAGCTAATGTTAGCAGAGCAGTTTTGTTAGGAAAGGCAGTCTTTCTCATTCTCTTCCTAGCTGGAAAGAATGCCTGCTTGTCAAACCGTTCAAAGATTTTCTTTTTCTTCGCTTGTGTTTCAGAATATTTGACAAACTCTGGTGGAATCTCCCATTCCTTAGCAATGTCAGCCTTTTGCATTGCATCACTGTATTCCACTTGCTACATCAAGTTCACTTTGTCTCCAATCAGCAGCATTTTTTTTCCCCCTCCGGTTTACTACACTTGTGGAGTTTTTCAGAAATCTTTTGAATGGTGTTTGTCCATACCTGTTTGCATAATCACATGACCATGTGGGTTCAGCTGACCCAGCGGGAATTGGCTGACAACTCCATCAAATCCAGGGTTATCCGATTTTGACTCACCACAATTTCAGTGTGCTTTTCCTTCCATACAATTTGTGTTTGCAATGAAGTTTTTCAGCAATCCAACCTTTTGGTCTTTCTAAAACAAATTAAGTTGGAAACAATAAATGGGCTGGCTTCAATAGCTTCACACACCCAAGGGTTTCACTGAGATGGGTTTATTGCATGTTTAATTGAGGTCCTGCTGATGATTGAGAAGCTCAGTCAAGCAGCATTGTTTGCTTGCTTCTCTCTGTTTCTATCAAGATTTTATTTTTGACTCTCTTTTTATTTGTTAATTTGTGATGTCGGTCTGGCTGGCATTTTACAAAAGCTGACAGCCAGGCAGCAACAATACCTTTTCCAAACTTACACCTGAATAAAGACATCATGCCCCATACTGCTGCTGTGTGTCAGGAACTAATAAGGGGCGATGATGAATAAAAAAATATGTTTATATTGCAGTGCTGTCACGGAAACGAAGGAGAGAATTTCTCAAAGAGCAGCTAACTATTAATTGGATTGCTTTTCTCTCTGCACTGTGCACACAGACCCTCTTGTGGGAGTTTGGGGGACGAAAGAAAGAAACTTTGAGTTCTACATTCTACAAGCAGAAGACAGTCCTCGAGGGATCATTGGCTTCAAAACATTAACTCTGCTTTCAATCCACAGACACTACCAGACCTGCTAAGTTTCTCCAATTTTGATTTTTATTCTACTTCAAGCAGCACAGGTGATAGTGTGTGATCTAGCTGCTGGTTATGTCTGACCTGGGGGAGGATTACATAACAATTCTCTCCGAATAAAATATAAATCCTACCCCAAGCTGTAGTTGATGACAGACCGATGTTTTACAAATGTATGGTAATGTGGAAGAAATTATTTTGGAAGAGTCCCTCTTTTTAGTTCTACTATTAAATAGTGCAGCGTACTGTTAATCTTGCCAGTTCCTGCCAGTGTTGTGATGGGTTTTTTTTTTTAAAAAAAAGATGTGGTCTGTGCTTGTATAAAGTGGTTTGAAGTTCTTATTTTCCATGTAGTTACTTGGAGAGTGCAGGAAGATATCTTCAATCTGCCTTTTCCTTTTTTCTGAATTCCCTGTAGGGTGCTAAGAACCATGGAGTCGTGATGCCTGATTCTAACAAGGAAAACACTCTGAATCAGCTTGTTGGTGCAGCTTTTGGTGCTGCTGGACAGCGTTGTATGGCCCTGTCTACTGCTGTCCTGGTTGGGGAAGCAAGAAATTGGCTGCCTGAATTGGTGGAACGGGCAAAGAAACTGAAAGTCAATGCAGGTCTGATTACTTTCAATGCAATGGGAGTATGAGGGGATTGATTGATTAAATACGATGCTGTAGTCCAGGAGGCAAAATATGGAATATAGAGGCACTGTGACTTGTACTCATGGCCACATTTTTGTTCTTTCTACTGTAGTTGCAACTACATGAAACTTTTTTAAGATAAATATGCACCACATCAAGAATGTGGTAGTATGGGCATTGTTATTTATTGTCCATCTGTCCCTGGTAGTCCTTGAGAAGATGGTAATGAGTCCCACAAAGCTTTAGAGAGGGAATTCTTGGGATTTAAACCACTTGACACTGAAGGAATACTAGAAGCCAAACTTCCCTTACCTTGAACTGAACTGAAATTATTTTTCCCCCCTTGAGAGGTTCCATTTTACCTTTCTGAATTCATTGCAACAGTAACTAAAATAGCTTTTCTAAGATCATTTTTGGTTGAAGCAATTTTACTATTCTATCACCTGACTGAATTCAATTACTTCTGTACACTTGAGAGAATTAAACTTTTGATTTACTAGCTCTCCTGACTAGACTGTTGGAAATACTTACTTTCTATGGGCGTTTGTGATTGAGGTTAAGGAATTAGGAACCTAATTACTATGTACTCTGATTTACAGCCTTAATGGACTGCTGTACATTTCTCCCACAATATGTAAACAATAGAGGATTGTCTTGGTTGACCACATGCTTGTAATTTTGTTTACTCCCTGATCCCAGGTGACCAGCCCGGATCTGACCTTGGCCCACTCGTCTCCCCTGAGGCTAAGACCCGTGTGTGTGATCTGGTCCAAAGTGGAGTGGAAGAGGGCGCAGAGCTGCTACTGGATGGCCGGAAGATACAAGTGAAAGGGTACGAAAATGGCAACTTTGTGGGGCCCACCATCCTCGCAGGAGTCAAGGTGAGAAGATCACTTTGTTTTTTGTCACCAGTCAATTGGCCACAAGGCAACCCTTTCAAATTGTATCATTCTTTGCTGCTCAATATGTCAATTGATAATTTGCCCTAAAACAATTAGTAGGTATTTGCTGGCAGTACCTCTGGGCGTGGTGAGTTTCATGAATGTTTCAGAAATTGAACTAGCTTAGATTTGCAGTGAGAGGATTTAATAAATATTTCCTGTGCCCAACTCAAGAATAGTGGTTATTGTTCACCAGATAAAAAGATTCCCACGTTTGATTTAGAGGCTCTGGTTATCCTCCTCTTCTGATGTACTTCACTATTTTAATGTTTCTGATCTTTATTGTCCAATCATAACGTAGTAGTTTTCCAGTTTAACTGGTACTGCTTAGGTTAGAGCAGATGATTGCATTCATTAGAGGGGAAGAAGAAATAACAGTAGAAAATTAAGTATTAAAATTAAATGGCAAATCAAGTGTGGATTAGTGGAATGCAAGCTCTTAGAAAGAAATAGTACAACACAATTTGCATTTATAAAGGAAAGGTTGACAAGTTGTGGCTTTTTCATTGGAGTTGAAATGGATAAAACCTGAAAAGATTTTCAACATTGGTAAGAATTATGATGGGGTGAATGGTGATGAATTGTTTCCACAGGCTGGCAAAACAGAAATGTAGGTATAAATTTTATTATCACAAAAAAGGTTAGAAAAGAATCTCTTCCAAATGTAAATGGAACATTATTTTTATTGCTGCATGTGTTTGAATCAGATCAAATCTTTGAGGGCTAGGTAACAATGACCATAGTGCAGAAGGAGGCCATTTATCTGATTGTGTCTACTGGCTTACACTCTGACTTGTCTCTTTAGATCATAGGCTTTGGAGAGGCAGAAAGTACAACACCCTGCTGCAGGATTCCCAGTCTCTGACCTGTTCTTGTAAGCACTTCTAATGTAAAGAGTAGTGTATAGTTGCCAGTCTGTTATTAAAAGGCATTTTTTTTTATACTTGTTGTCTCTGTGTAGCCTCAAATGAAGTGCTATACTGAAGAAATCTTTGGACCTGTCCTAGTAGTCCTTGAAGCAGAAACACTGGATGAAGCTGTCGATATCATCAACCAAAACCCATATGGAAATGGCACTGCCATCTTCACCACTAACGGTGCCACAGCACGTAAATTCACGCACCTAGTTGATGTGGGACAGGTATGTTGTTAAACATTGCTCCACAGTCTCTCAGAGGACATACCCACATTTATTCAAATAAATGCAAAATGCTACAGACGCTGGAGACCTGAAATAAAAATGCTGGAGAAGCTCAGCAGAGTCTTTGGACTCCATGTTAATTTTGTTTCTTTCTCCACAGATGCTGCAAGATGTACTGAGTTTCTGAACCACTTTTTATTGTTCCACATTTATTTGGATTGTTGTCAAAGTAGCTTGCTTGACTAAGAGTGGCATATAGCTCTCGGTAGATGAAAATAGTGATTTTTTTTTTTTTAATCCTCAAGCAGTGATATCTTATTGCAATGTTTGTAGTTTTGTATGTCCTGGCTATTACTTGTCCTTTGTGAATTGGTTACCAGGCAGTGCTTGAGATGTCCAGTCTAAGTGCTTTATCTGTTTCTGTCCTTCTGCTACCAGCATGAATCATAGAATCCCTACAGCACGGAAGCAGGCCATTTGGCCCATCAATTTCACACAGACCCTCCAAAGAGCATCCCACCCAGAGAGACACTCTTGCCCTATCCCATGCTAATCCACCTACCCTGATATCGCTGGACACTACGGGCAGTTTCACATGGCCAATCCACCTAACTCCACCAATCCTCTGTGGGAGGAAACCAGAGCGCCTGGAGAAATTCACACAGACACTGGGAGAATGTGAAAACTTTACACGTGAATGCACAAACTTCACACGTGAATGTGCAATAGTCATGCATTTAGACAGGAAATTAGAACCATGTTTGTGTGCTCCAGACAACAGGTTTCATTTAGATTCTCCTTTTTCTACATGGAACAAAATTATTACAGTGGGGGGAGGGGGTAGTTCATCTTAAGTCCTAAAGGTATTTAGGGCTGGCCTAGCCAGTGACACCCACAACCCATGAATGAACAAAAAACGCTTTGTTGAAATTTCTCCTTGTAGCCTCTTTAAATCATAATTTACGGTCTAATGCTCCTCTGGTCTTATTGTAAGCTGCTGTATAGTTAAATCAGAACAAATTTAATTGACTTGATAATGAAATATGTAATACCCAAAATCACACTTTGTTAGAGCCATGGTTAAATAACATTCATCGTGTAAGTGAAAGGTCAGATCAACTTGAAGTTAGGTTGATGCCAGCAGACCTTCTTTCACTGTTCCTCCTTTTACCATGTAACCTCTTTCAGATGTGCCATCTATTTTGTGTTTCCAAATAATTTCAAGTTTGAAGTACCAGCATGCTATGTGGTGATCTCATAGGCATCACTTCATAACTGATATTCATAATTTGAAATGTCTGTTTTGACACCCAGTACTTTGCTCTGATTTTTGTGACAATTTTTTAACCTTTCTGTTCAGATTGGAGTGAATGTGCCTATCCCAGTTCCTTTGCCCATGTTCTCATTTACTGGATCAAGAGGTTCATTCAGGGGTGATACCAACTTCTATGGCAAGCAGGTATGTATGTTAATCTCCAAAGCCAGTTAGGTAGCAGCAATGTAAGTTTGAGATTAAATGGTTAACCAGCTTTTTTTATTTTTTTTTTTTTGTTTTTTTTTTTCTGTGATGATTTTCTAACAGTCTGCCTTCTGTAGTCCTCTCTTTCTCAGATCCTGAGATCTTGGGTGTGCCAGAGCCCTCACTGCTTCTGGAGTATTGCTAACGTGCCCACTCCAGTTAGGGGCTATCAGTTGCATCTCAGTGGTAGTTTTCACTCTCAGCTGTTCCTTTTTTTGAAGAGCTTTCAACCTTTAAGAAGTATAAAGCTTTGGTTACTTTTGAGCCCCAGTGGTTCCAGATTCTGGTTCTGGCTCTGGCTCTCAAATTTGTATGTAATGAAAATATATTTAGTATTGGTGGTTAGATGTTTTCCCAGAAGTTTTGTCTTGCTGCATCCAACTACCAGATTTTCATACTTTGCCATGCCAGTGTCATGATGCAGACAGCCATTTTCCATAAGCATTAGAAAGAGATTACCTGAAGAAATTTTCATGGCAGATCAGCAGATTAATTACAAAATCATCAGACACGAGAATAAAAATGTTTGAAGAAAATTTTGAAAGCAATATTCTCCCTCCAACTTCTTTGGCAGATTTCCTTGCAGCAGTGTCCTGGAGGTTAACCTTTAATTCTTCAACTCCAGAACAACCCTAGAAAGTTAGCAATGCTGTACAGAAATGGGTACAATGATTTAAATGTGAACATGTCTGGGCTGATGCCTAGTTTTGAACAGCTGAACTTGTGAAATAATGCTGAGCTCAACTCTGAAACCAAAGGTGATGCATGCATATGTACGTACAGGCTTTTAGCTTTTTTTTTTGTTGTTGTCCACCTTTCATTCCAGGGTATTCAGTTTTACACTCAAGTAAAGACAGTCACATCCCAGTGGAAGGAGGAGGATGCCACATTAACCCGCCCATCTGTTGTCATGCCAACAATGGGCCGCTAAGTTCACTTCGCCGAGATGGCAAGCCGCATGTTCAACACGTTCATCACTACCGACATATCAAATCTGATGTGATGCATTTGGGCACGAGCGGATAGGCAGGTGCAACATATTTCAATGTGGCCCTTTCGGGACATCGGCACAGCAAGAAAAAATGAAAGGAAGTTCTTTTCAACTGATTTGCTATGTTCAAAATTGCTAAAAACATTCAGTAACTTGAAGTTATCCCTTAAATCAGTTTTTAAGCTGCAGAAGTTCTCACATTCTGATCACGTAGCACATGTCTAGGTTAAAAACAGATTTTAAACAAAAATATTTTACTTCCCTCTCAATTTGAACAGGTTGCCCAGTTTGTTTTTCAAAATATGATCCACACAAAATAGTATGACTGATCGTAGCTTGCAAAGAATGTAAGTTAAAGCTATGTAAGTGTGCAGCCTTAAACCGTTATGATTATATCCTTTAGTGTAAAGAATATCAAATAGCTGACAATACTTCTGTACTGTTTTTATTCTTATTTGTGGTATTGGGTGCACAGGTACCGTTTTTATTAGACTGAGAAACAAATGTAACTGAGCAGTTTATTTGTGTATATTACAGTTTTAGTCCTGAAAAATACCATTAGGCTTAGAAGTTTAGTCCTTTGCCCAAGACCATTTTCAGAAAGAAAATAATTATAAATTTGGTGCCTTGGACAAGTGTGTTTTGTCAAAACAAGTTGGATATGAGTTAACAGCAGTGACACGTATTGATCCAATGAATTACTGAGTCTCTCAGACAGAAAGATCCCAAATTAGAAATATGATGCACTAAGAAGCACTAATTTAACAAGGGATTTTTTTTAATTGTTAGTTCTTTTTTTCTTTGCATCTCTTCACAATCTCTTTCAAGCGGGCATGGCTAACAATCTGAATGTCATAGCTCTCAATAAAGAAATTAATAACAATCTAGCTTTTGTGGTACCGGATGAGGTGAGGGCTGATGAAATTGCGCATCTAGATTATTGGATAGTCAGACCTCCTGTTTGTGATCTAACCATAAATGGCAATAGGAGTGGACCATTTGATTCTTTCAGCCTGCTCCACAATTCACTCAGATGGTATCTGATCTACCTCAGTTCTCCTCTTCATATAGTCATAGACTTTTGCATACTAACAGGACACTGATTCAATTTGTGTCAAGTATTCATGACATCTGAGCAGCCACAGCCCTCTGAAGTAATGTTCCAAATACAACCCTTTGGAGTGAAATTATTTCTCTTCATTGCAATTGTAAGTGGCTGACCACCTTATATGAAGTAGCAACTTCTTACCTCTAGACTCCCAGACAGGGAAACATCTTTCCAGTATCTAATTTGTCTACTTGAGTTTTGTTTCAATTAGATCAACTCTCATTCTTCTAAACTCGAATATAGGTCTTGTCTACTTGAGCCCTCCTTGTAGGATAATCCTTTCATTCCAGGAACCAATCTAGTGCACTCTGTCTAAGAAAAACGAATTCTTCCGTGAATATGGACACTAAAACTGTAGACACTACTGCACATATGGTCTCTCTGAAGCCCAATATAATTGTAGTAAGATTTCTTCATTCTTTTACTTCAGTCACTTTTGCAATAAAGTCTGTTTACTTTCATAATTGCATGTTAACTTTCCATGATTCCTGAATTAGGACACCCAGTTACCTCTTTACCCTTAACGAGAATCTTTTTTTAATTCCAAATTTTGTTACATATTATATTCCTTCCACTATGTTCTTTATGCATTTTATCTGTACAAACTATTTCAGCCTCTTCTCATCCTCCTCTTGGTATCCTCCCATTTGAGCTTTGCGTCATTAGAAAACTTTAATTTATTACACTTGAGTCCTCACCTAAGTCATGGGTATCATTATAAATAACTGAGGACCAAGCATTGATCTTTGCCGTACCAGTTCACAATAGCTGTCAGATCAAAAATTGAGTTTAGTCTTTGTTTTCTATGTGTTAACCAGTCTGCTGTGCTAATCTATTATCTACAATACCATGAGTCCTATTTTTTTCATAATCTCATGTGGTACTGTATCAAATTCTTTTAAAACATTGAAATGCACTATATCCTCTATTTCCTCACCCTTTATCCTGCTAGTTGTAACCTTAAACTCCAACAGATTTGTCATGTGTGTTTACCCTTGCATAAATCAATGTTGACTCTCCCAAATATATATTTAGATATTCTTATTTCTAAGTGCCCTGTTACCATGTGCCTAATAGATTCTAACAGCTTCTCTTTTGACCAGGTAACCTGACATGCACAGTTCCCTATTTTCTATTCCTTTTTCTAAGTGGATTTATGTCTTCTACCTTCCAATCTGCATAAATTTGTAATTATGTAAGATCCAAATCTATGCTGTTTTCTTTGAGCAGTCAATGTGAAGTTGTGCTTAAGAAAAATTGTGAATTCATAGTGCAAATGAGCTATCCAATTAAATCTGGGTTGGAGTGT
This sequence comes from Rhincodon typus, assembly GCF_021869965.1. Lineage (NCBI taxonomy): Eukaryota > Metazoa > Chordata > Chondrichthyes > Orectolobiformes > Rhincodontidae > Rhincodon > Rhincodon typus. Next base: position 12,277,611 of record NC_063339.1, on the reverse strand, counting down.
GGAGTATATAACCTATAAACCCAATGTTGAGGTTTCCCCTTCAAATTGAGAAGAGGTGGTAGAGAAGCATTTAGTCACGCATGAAGCTCTTTCCCTGTCTGTTTGAGTTTATTGTAACTCTAACTAATCATGTAGAAAGCATTTGCAAGTTGACAAATTAAACTTTTTATAAATGCATTGTGGTTTTACGGATATGAGTTTTGCAGAAAAACAGGATATTTTAAAGATCAAAATTTTCTGGAATGCAGTTTTCATGAAGTAAAATCACAAGGGTCTGTGCTCATGCTGCCTCTTGCAGCTCCCTTTTAATTTGTCTGGTTGATGAAGGGAATGTGCACTAGAATTTTTCAGACAAGTCATCCCAAGTCTAACAAAAACAGAAGTTGTTGGTAAAGCTCAGCAGGTCTGGCAGCATCTGCAAAGAAAAGTTAACTTCAGGTACGGTGACCCTTCCTCTGTTCTGAGGAAGGGTCACTGGACTCAAAACGTTAACTTTGATTTTTCTTTGCAGTTGCTGTCAGACCTGCTGAACCTTACCAGCAACTTCTGTTTTTATTCCTGATTTACAGCATCCGCAGTTCTTTGGTTTTTGTCCCAAGTCTGTCGCTGCTTCATCCAGAGTTTACAAGGGCTGCAGTTTGGCTTAGAGGTTGCCTTTAATACATGTAAGCGAAAAAAAGGAAAAAAAGATGTTCTCAATTGGAAATCCCTCAATGAATATATAGAGGAGTCTTGGGAAGGCCATTTTCTCTTTGTCCTGTCCTTAACCTCCTAATCGGGCAAAAAACATGACCCTCCCTTTCTAAACCCAGATGTGAAAAGTGGTTACTTGTTATGTATTTAAGGATGTTGTAAATGGAACTATAATCCAATAAAAGATGCCCTCGAGCTGATGGGATAAAACAACACTATAATCTGGAGTAACGGTGAGATGTGTTTTCTTATGTAAACTTGAAAAATAAACTTTCCAGTTTGAAAAAGACAAGATCTCCACTCAGTAATTTTCTCACTGATCAGGAGGCAAATTACAGCTAGTCAAGGAAAGGGGTGTATATGTGCATACAGTCCTGCACTTTTTTAAAATCTCCTCCTCTGATTTGATTAATCTCTTGACCTGGCACAGTCCAGATGGCTTTAATCACCTAACAATCAAAGAGAATTGTTACTTTTTCATCCCTTAAACAGAGAACAAGGTATGAAGGTATCATTATTAATTCAAAGGTACATGCTTGAGAAAAATACTCTGATCAAGAAACTGATTTCTATCACAACTGATGGTATACCAGCCATGCTCGCCATAGCAGAAATCCTGATTTTTTTCTTTTTCCGCCTGTTAATTACCACTGTGTATGACCCCTCAGTAAGTATTAGTAAACTGCTTGTTTAAATTCTTAAACTAATCACCTCTACTGATTTGAAGGTGTTGAGCCAAGGGAAGATCCTGCAGAGACTCTTTGGCATGATGCCTGAAATTGTAATTTTTCTTAAATCAAGGAATGAAGTGAGTGAGCTGTCAGACAGTGCGTAGTTGCTCAATTTCAGGTTCCTTGTAGACATAATGTTAGAACTGAATGGGGTTAACTGTAGGGGAAGGAATCAGGTTTAGCACATTTTGATCTGCGAATGCATACAAACTGAACCTGGGTCTATGGTCCACCCAGCGACTACTGCACAGTCCTTTTGGGGACAATGTCCTGCCTTCATATTGAGAATCCATTGTGTTGCGAAGTTGGGTAGAGCATTTGTGGATTAGAAGGCGGGAAGTTAGAATTCGGTGTTTACAAAATGCAAGGAGGGAGAGCACTGTGTAGTCGCTTTAAAAGATGATGTGCTTTTTCTGTGCTTAGAAATTTAATTAAAATGTCTTGGGTAGCAGCTTGTGGGTTTGCAGGTGCACAGAGCACCCGAATTAAAACACCTATCAAAAAGCAATACAGTTAGCAGGCTAAGCAGCAGTTCTGTTTTGTTATCAATTCAAGTTTTTTGATTTTAGCCAATCAATTTGAATCAGGCACTTAGATACCAAAAACCAAGTAAATTAAATCTGATAGTTTTGACAACATAGGACCAATCCTATTGTAAGAAATTGATATGTCATAAAGGGTATAAAAGAAGAGGACAGTTGGACAAAGACTGGAGAGTGAACTGCCATCTGCAGGAGTTATAGCTCTTGAGACAACAGCTAGATCTCCATCTTCTCTAAGTTTTAGAGAAAGCACCATCTAAATCTGTTGGGCACCCCTCAATCGATGGCTGGTCTGGAGGCTTAGATTCATTCTTGGCACTGTTCACGATTCTGAGCCGAAGCGAAGTCCAGCAGCAGCTTGGAACGAAACTTTCTCTCTCTTCTATAGTGTGACAAACAGCCAGCACAAAGAAAGATACTGAAAGACAAATCAAAGGTACCTACAGCACAACTAGTTAATATTCCTGACAGAAGAATTTGATGGAGAAGGCACAGAACATTCTGGAGGACACGTGACCTGGCTGTAATTTTTGAGAGACTAAATTCCTTTTTTGTTTAGTTTTATATAAATGAGACTTGTACTTATTGGAAGAGCATACCATTAGAATTTTGTTTTATTTAGGAATAGTTAGTTAGGAGTTTAATCAGTTTGTTAGTAGTTTAGCTAATCTGTTCATTGTTAGATAAATAAATTGTTACTTGTTGATTTGTAAAGTGAGTGTCAGGGTCTTATTTTATTTAACCACTAGAAATTGCTGAGAAGCACGTTACACCACTTATCATACTCCTTTTTCACAGGGTATAAGGTGAGGTGCTCCTGTTTGGGTATTTCGGTTTTAGTTCTCAGGGGGTGAGGGGGTCAACCTCCGCTTTATAATAAATGTCTTATAGCACTATCAACAAGCTGAATTGGACAGACTCAAAACTGGCATCCATAATTGTACTCCAGCGCAATCTGCAACCTTATGGCCCCCACTCAACCATTACCAATGAGCCAAGGGCCCAATCCTCATTCAGTGGAGAATGCAGGAGGGCATGCCAGGAGTGGCTTCAGGCATTCTTAAAAAGGCAAATCGCCCAAACAGGACTACTTGCATGCTAAACTGTAACTGTTAAGTGATCCCACAACCAACGGATCAGATCTAAGCTCTGAAGTCCTGTCACACCCACTTGTGAATGGTGGTGGACACCTAAACAGTTCACTGGAGGAGGAGGTGGTTCCACAAATAGCCCCATCCTCAATGAGGATGTTCAAAAACATGTGCAGCAGTCTTCAGCTAGAAGTGCTGTATGGATGATCCATCTCGGCTTCCTCCAGTGGTGTCCAGCATCACAGAAGCCAGTCTTCAGCCAATTCAATTCCCTCCATGTGATATTAAGAATGGATGCAATGGACAGTGGGAAAGGTTTCGGGTCCTGACAACATTCCAGCAACAGCACTGGAGACAGGACAAATCCAACCCAGCCAATTACTACACTGTCAATCTAATCTCAATCATCAGTAAAGTGATGGAAGGTGTCATCAACAGTGAGGTCTCTTCTAGAATACAGTGTCTAGTTCTGGTTGTCCAGTTATAGGAAGGACATTATTAAGCTGGAGAGGATTCAGAAGAGATTTACTAGGATGTTGCCAGATATGAAAGGTTTGAGCTATAAAGAAAGGCTGGATAGTCTTGGACTTTTTTCACTAGAGTATATAAGGCTCAGAGGCGACCTTACAGAAGTTTATAAAATAATGAAGGGTATAGATAAAGTTAATGGTAGTTGTATTTTCCCTAGGATTGGGAATTTCAAGACTTGGGGACACATATGTAAGGTGAGAGGAGAGAGATTTTTAAAAAGACATACAGGGCAAATTTTTTGCACAGAAGGTGGATTATGTTGGAATGAACCTCCAGAGGAAGCGGTGGATTCAATTACAATTACAACATTAGAAAGACATTTGGATAAGTATGTGAATAGAGTAGATTTGGAGGGATGGGGTCAGGAACTGGCAGGTGGGACTAGTTTAGTTTGGGATCGTGGTCAGCACGGTCTGGTTGGACCGAAGGTTGTTTCTGTGCTGTGAGACGCTATGACAGTGCTATCAAGCAGCATCTGCTCAGCAACAACCTGCTAACTGATGCCCAGTTTGGATTCTGCTAGGGCCACTCACCTCCTGGCAGCCTTGGTTCAAACATGGACAAAAGAGCTGAATTCCAGAGGTGAGGTGAGAGTGACAACCCTTGACCTCAAAGCTACATTCAACTGAGTGTGGCATCAAGTAGCCCTGACATAACTGGAATGAAGGAGAATCAGGGTGCAAACACTCTGCTGGTTATGTCATTACCTGACACATAGGAAGATTGTCGTGGTTGTACGAGGTCAGTCATCTCAGCTCCAGGACATCTCTGCAGGAGTCCCTGAGGGTAGCGTCCTAGGCCCAACCATTTTCAGCTGCTTCATCAATGACCTTCCCTCCATCATAAGGTCAGAAGTGAGAATGTGCAATTATTGGCAAACAATGTTCAGCACCATTCGTGACTCCTCAGATACCGAAGCAGTCCATGTTTATCTTGGATCACAGCCAATATCCAAATGGCTCTTTCAGATTTGGTTAAATATAATAAACCAAAGGCTTGATAACAGCAATTTGCTTAAATATGAATGTTTACTAAGTAAGAATAGTGATAATTGAGGTAATGATAAATGATAATAGTGGTAATAATAAAAGGAAAAGAAAAGAGGGGGAAAAAAGCAACAAGTCTCATGTTTTTCTGCCTGTTGGGGACCCCTCAATCGATGGCTGGTCTGGAGGCTTAGATTCATTCTTGGCACTGTTCACGATTCTGAGCCGAAGCGAAGTCCAGCAGCAGCTTGGAACGAAACTTTCTCTTGCTTCTACAGTGTGACAAACAGCCAGCACAAAGAAAGATACTGAAAGACAAAACTGCTGGCTGGTACAGACAACACAGGACGGGAAAACAAGTGCAGGTGTCAGCTTTGGCTCATAAAGGAATGTTCACAGGACTCATTCAAGGTCATGCAGCTTGTTGAGTATCATCAACAATTTTAGCCCTTTAGCCCATCCTATACAATCTATCTTCTCATACAGCTGTTGAATACCATCATTAACTTTTAGTTCTTAGGCCTTTCCTATACAATGTTCAAATGCAAACGGCAAGTAACATATGTGCCAGACAAATGTCAGGCAATAACCATCTCCAACAAGACAATCTAATCACCATTTCTTGATATTTATTGGTGTTACCATCATTGAATCTCCCACTATCTACATCCTGGGGGTTACCATAGACCAGAAACTCTACTGGACCCACCACATTAAAAACTAGCTACAAGAGCAGCACAGAGACTAGGAATATGGCTGCAAGTAAGTCACCTCCTGACTCCCAAAGCCTGTCTATCATCTATGAGGCACATATCAGTAGATGGAATACTCCACACTTGCCCTGATTGGCGCAGCTCCAAAAACACTCAAGAAGTTTGACACCAGCCAGGACAAAGCAACCCACATTGGTTGGTACCACATCCATTAAACCATAAGACCATAAGACATAGGAGCAGAATTACTGCATTCAGTCTACTGAGTCTGTTCCGCCATTCAATCATGGTTGATATGTTTCTCAACCCTATTCTCATGTCTTCTCCCCGTAACCCCATACTAATCAAAAACATATCTATCTCTGTCTTAAATACACTCAATGCTTTGACCTCCACAATCTTATGTGGCAAAGAGTTCCACAGAGTTACCATCCTCTGGCTCAAGAAATTCCTCCTCATCTAGTTCTAAACGGTTGTCCCTTCATTCTGAGGCTGTGCCCCCGGGTCCTAGAATCTCCTACTAGTGGAAACATCTTCTCCATATCCATTCTATCCAGACCTCTCAGTATCCTGGTCAAGGTCACATGACACCAGGTTATAGTCCAACTCTTTATTTGAAATCACAAGCTTTCATATCACTGCCCCTTCGTCGGGTGAGGTGAAGAGAACACCCAGGCACAGACTATATAATCAGAGATCAAAAGATCATACAAATGGTGTGAGTGGAGTATCGACAAGCCAAATGATAGGTCTCCGCAGGTGATCAAGAGTGTCAAATGGTGTGAGTAAATTATCAACGGCTGAATAATGGTGAAGGGATGACTTATAATTTCATTAATTGAGGCAGAGAGATAATTACAAAACATTAAAAATAATGTGATGCTGGAGTCAAGCCAAATGACTGGAATAACATGCTAGGTGTTAGAGTCTTGGCCAATGTTGTCTACCTCATACACTGCCCACAAGGATGCCCCGAGATATGATATATTGGTACAACCATGCAGATACTTAGACAACGGATGAATGGACACTGCGCAACAATCGCCAGACAGGAATGTTCCTTCCCAGTTGGGGAGCACCTCAGCAGTCAAGGACATTCAGCCTCCAATGGTCGGGTAAGTGTCCTCCAAGGCAGCCTATGAGATACACAACAACACAGAATCGCTGAGCAGAAACTGATAGCCAAGTTCCGTACCTATGAAGACAATCTCAACTGTGATCTTGAATTCATGTTGCACTACATGTGACCCCACTACTGTTCTGTAAAATCTTCCTTACTGTCCTGTTTTGGCACCATCACCTTGATAACTTGTTATGATCTCTCTACCTTAACTAGTTTGTACACTTTTGGATTACTTGTTACTTTGGTTAGACCCTTGGCATGCAACTCTCATATCCATACAACCTGGTGTGGTGTGAATTTTGACCTTGTCCACCCCAGAACAACACCGGAACCTCCACATTTCAGTATTCTGTAAGTTTCAACCAAATACCCACCTCGTCCTCTAAACTCCATCAACTACAGGCCCAGAGTCCTCAAATGCTCCTCATATGAGAAGCCTTTCATCCCTGGGATCATTCTTGTAAACCTCCCCTGGACCCGCTCCAATGCCTGTACATCTTAGACACAGGGCCCATAACCACTCACAATATTCCAAATGCAGTCTGACCAGAGCCTTATACAGCCTCAGCAGTACATCTCTAATCTTAAATAAAAACTGAAAGAACTGTGAATGCTGTAAATTAGGAACAAAAACAGAAGTTGCTGGAAAAGCTCAGCAGGTCTGGCAGCATAGGACAAGAAAAGAATCAGAGTTAATGTTTCGGGTTCTGAGGAAGAGTCACCGGACCCGAAACGTTAACTCTGATTATTTTTTTCACAGATGCTGCCAGAGCTGCTGAGCTTTTCCAACAACTTCTGTTTTTGTTCCATCTCTAATCTTGTTTTCTAGCCCTCTTGCAAGAATTTCAACATCGCATTTATCTTCCTAGCCACCAAATGAACCTGCATGTTAACCTTAAGAGAATCCTGAAAATAGGACCCCCAAAGTCCCTTTGCGCTTCAGATTTCAGAAGCCTTTCCCTGTTTAGAAAATAGTCTAAGCCTCTATTTTTCTTACCAAAACGTATAACCTCACACTTTGCCACATTGTATTCCATCGGCCACTTCTTTGCCTACTTGCCTAGCATGTCCAATTCTTTCTGCAGCCTCCTCCCCACTTCCTCTACTTATTTTTGTGTCATCTGCAACAATGCCATAAGCATCCATTCCCTCCACTAGCAACGCTTGGTAGCAGCAGTGTGTACTATTTAGAAGATGCCCTGCAGAATGGCACCAAAGATCCTTAGTCAGCACCATTCAAATGCACAACCACTTCCATCTAGAAGGATAAGGGCAGCAGATACATGAGAACATCACCACCATAAGTTCCCCTCCAAGCAACTCACCATCCTAACTTGGAAATATATCGCCATTCCTTCACTGTTGCTGGATCAAAATCTTGAAATTCTATCCCTAACAGCCTTGTAGATCAACTTAGAGCACTTTGACTGCAGCAATTCAAGAAGGCAGCTCACCACTACCTTCTCAAGGACAGCTAGAGACAGGCAATAAATTCGACTCAGTGAATGACACCCATGGGAATAAAAAAGAAATTAAGAAGCAAAATGCAACTCTTCTGGAGAACATACTAGAAGAAAAGAGAAAAATAGTTCCAGCCAGAAACCTGTGCATACCTAAGTAAATTAGCAGAGGAATTCAACAAGCGATTTCAGGAATTAGAGGTCATCAAATCATCATGTATCTCTCAAATCCATTCCTTCAAGTAGACATTAGTGGGTTGCCTACCAAATTCTATAAGGTGATTGATTTACAAAACAGTGAAGTTGAAATTGAGATAATTACTAGACAAATAATACTGAGTTAAAGTATAATCAAGGAACTCAGTTTTGGGGACTTCTAAACAGAGAAAAACACCTGTTTCCAAACATCCCATGCTTTTAATGTGAAAGATCTCTGAGAAATTGTCCAATCAAATGAAGATAATTGAGTCTAATTATTGCACCCTCCTCACTGTGTATGATCAGCAATCTCAAACTACAATCCAGACTTCAAAACACTGGCAGTTAATATGTAGTCACGTGTCACACTGACATTTGGTGAGTAGAGAACGTAAAGAATAATTATACATGGTTTTAGATTCATGTAGCATTAAAAATGGCATATAGTCTATATTTGGAGTATATCCTAAATTCATAAAGTACTTTAAAAGTTTGGAGACCTAGAAGGGTAAAAGCTGCGGATACATGGGAGGTGTCACCCTTTCCTCCCAAGCTGCACTATATCCTAACAATATTCAAAATCCTGGAACTCCCTCCCTACAGCACAATAGTTGTACCTACACCATAGATTTTAGCAGTTCAAGAAGGCAACTCACTGCCACCACCTCAAGGGCAACTAGTATGGGCAATATATACCAGGTTTGCCCCGTTCCAAAAGTAAATACATAAAGCCTCCTCCCAGCCTTAATGATTTGCGAAAAACCTACTGTGTTCACTCCGACCCATCACCACCAGCAATATTCTGTGTGTTTTTTCCAGATGTTTTTCCCAGGTCCTTCAGAATGTTCACCAGAAATCCACTTTGTTTCTCTCTGGAACAGTATGACTTCAGTACATGAGAGATCAAATAAAAATATGTTATCACACATCACACAAATGTGGGTTTTTTTTACAGAGTCCCTAATAGTTGCAAAGAAGTGGAGGAGCGGATTGGGAGGCAAATACTGGAAAGGTGCAGAAGTCACAGAGTTGTAGTCATAGGTGACTTCAACCTTCCAAATATTGATTGGAAACTTTTTAGTTGTAATAGTTTAGATGGAACAGATTTTATCCAGTGCATTCAGGAAGGATTCCTGACACAGTACGTAGATAGACCAACACGAGAAGAGTCCACTTTGGATTTGGTGCTTGGCAATGAACTGGGTCAAGTGTTAAACCTGTTGGTAGGAGAGCATTTTGGCGGTAGCGATCATAACTCTGTTACTTTTACAATAGTCATGGAAAAGGATAGGTACATACAGCAGGGTAAAGTTTATAATTGGGGAAAGGGTAATTATAATTCTGTTAGGCAAGAACTGGGTAACATAAAATGGGAACAGATGCTGTCAGGGAAGAGCACTACGGAAACGTGGAGATTGTTTAAGGAATGCATACTGCGTGTGCTCAATATGTTTGTCCCTAGCAGGCAGGGAAGATGTGATTGAGTGAGGGAGCCTTGGTTCTCGAGAGAGGTCGAACGACTGGTTAAGAGGAAGAAGGATGCTTATGTAAGGTTTACGAAACAAGGATCGGAAAAGGCTCTAGAGGGATACAAGTTAGCCAGGAAGGAGCTGAAGAAAGGGCTTAGGAGAGCTATAAGGGGGCATGAGAAAACCTTCGCAGAGAGGATCAAGGAAAACTCCAAGGCTTTTTACACGTACGTGAGGAATAAGAGAATGACCGGAGAAAGGGTAGGGCCGATCAAGGATTGTAAAGGGAATTTGTACATGGAGCCTAAAGAGATAGGAGAGGTCCTTAATGAATACTTTTCTTCGGTATTCACAACTGAGAGGGACTTAGTTGTAGGGGAGGACAGTATGAAACAGGCTGGTAGGCTAGAGGAGGTCGATGTTAGTAAGGAAGATGTACTAGGAATTTTGAGGATCTTGAAGATAGATAAATCCCACGGGCCTAATGGGATTTATCCAAGGATTCTATGGGAAGTGAGGGAAGATTGCAGGGCCTTTGGCGATGATCTTTCCGTCCTCACTGTCCACGGGTATAGTGCCAGATGATTGGAGAGTGACAAACGTCATTCCCTTGTTCAAAAAAGGGAATAGGGATAACCCTGGAAATTATAGGCCAGTTCATTTTACTTCAGTGGTGGGCAAATTATTGGAAAGGGCTGTGAGAGATAGGATTTATGATCACTTAGATAGGCACAGTTTGGTTCGTGATAGTCAGCATGGATTTGTAAGGGGTAGATCATGCCTCACAAACCTTATTGAATTCTTTGAAGAGGTGGCCAAACACGTAGATGAAGGTAGAGCAGTGGATGTGGTATACATGGATTTAAGTAAGGCGTTTGATAAGGTTCCCCATGGTAGGCTCATGCAGAAAGTAAGGAGGCATGGGATAGGGGGAAATGTGGCAGATTGGATTCAGAACTGGCTGACCCTTAGAAGACAAAGGGTGGTAGTGGACGGAAAATATTCAACATGGTGCTCAGTTACAAGTGGTGTACCACAAGGATCTGTTTTGGGTCCTCTTTTATTTGTGATTTTTGTAAATGATTTGGATGAAGGAGTGGAAGGGTGGATTAGTAAGTTCGCGGACAATACGAAGGTGGGTCGCGTTGTGAATAGTGCGGAGGGCTGTTCTAGATTACAAAGGGACATTGATAGGATGCAGAGCTGAGCTCAGAAGTGGCAGATGGAGTTTAACCCTGAAAAGTGTGAGGTGATTCATTGTGGAAGGACAAATTTGAAAGCAGAATACAGGGTTAACGGAAAGATTCTTGGCAGTGTGGAGGAGCAGAAGGATCTTGGGGTTCATGTCCACAGTTCCCTGAAAGCTGCCACTCAGGTGGATAGAGTTGTTAAGAAGGCGCATGGTGAGTTAGCTTTCATTAATAGAGGGATTGAGTTCAAGAGCCGTGAAGTTATGCTCCAACTATACAAAACCCTGGTTTGGCCACATCTGGAATATTGTGTCCAGTTCTGGTCGCCTCATTACAAGAAAGATGTGGAAGCATTGGAAAAGGTGCAGAGGAGATTTACCAGGATGTTGCCTGGAATGGAGGGAAGGTCTTATGAGGAAAGGTTGAGAGAGCTCGGGCTTTTCTCTTTAGAATGACGGAGGATGAGAGGTGACTTGATAGAGGTGTACAAAATGATCAGAGGTATAGATAGAGAAGACAGCCAGAGACTTTTTCCTAGGGTGGAGGTAGCTATTACGAGGGGGCATAGTTTTAAAGTGAGTGGAAGTAGATATAGGGGAGACGTCAGAGGTAGGTTCTTTACTCAGAGAGTGGTAGGGGCATGGAATGCATTGCCGGAGAGGGTAGTGGACTCAGCCTCATTAGGGACGTTTAAGCTGTTCTTCGATAGGCATATGGATGATAGTATAATGTAGGGGTGGTGGTTAGATAGACCTTAGGTTTAGGGTAAAAGTTCGGCACAACATCGTGGGCCGAAGGGCCTGTACTGTGCTGTACTGTTCTATGTTCTACGTCTATGTTCTACATCCCTGCCATTGTATGATAAGTTCAGAATGTGCTGCCCTGTTTGTTTAAATTACATGCTTTTGAAATATCAACATGAGCCACAAAAGACAGAAGAAAGATTTTAAGTACTTTAAATTATATTTTAATTTCATGATTTTTGTTCAGGCACTCATTTCAACATATTAATATATCAAACTGTTTTATGGTTCTTTTATTTTGACACTATATCTGGTAATATAATTTCTTGTGACAGCTGATCTGATAAGCTAACGATAGGGCTTGATTCAGGCTCAACAGGAGCCTGAGTGATAAAAGTCGGATTGTGCTTCTCATCTTGAGGGCTGTGGAGGAAATAGTGTTCAGGTCAGACTTTTGAAATGAGAAGGACAGAAACAAAATAGACCATGAAAATTACGCAGAGCTGCTAAACATACCTTGTTTTCAACTTCTTAAATTGCTACTGTTCTGTAAAGTTTATAATCTGTTCATTCATTTTTATTACATATTACTTGTCAGTGTGGTACAGATTTTCCTCATTAATGTATTACTTGATTTATAAAGTAAATTATTTTTGTATGTTGAACTTCTGTGCTCTATGGTGGCACAGCAGATCAACCAGGTATTACAGTGCAAAAACAGAAATTGCTGGACAAATTCAGCAGGTCTGGCAGCATTTGTGAAAATAAAGCAGAGTTAACACTTCAAGTCCAGTGATCCTTCTTCAGATCTCGAAGAAGCATTTGCAGTTCTTTGCTTTCCCTTATGTTATGTATTACAGTACCTTTGCTTCAGGCATTGAGGTATTTAAGGAAAATCCAAGAAAAGGGAAGGACATTTCTTATAATTTTTGGAAAATCCTATGACTACCCATGATGCTTCCACTGCGATAAGAAGTGTTGGTTCACCTTCAGTTTGTTGTGGTTCATTCCCACTTTGAAGCCCTTTCTCCAGTTTAATATGCATCAGAAAATAATCAAAGTGGGTTAGCCATTAGGAAACAACATTTGCACAACATGTACATTTATGTCAAATATTTCTAAACTGTACAGAGATGATATATTAACTACTCCCCCATTACTCCATACTGCAAAAAGAAAAATGTTGGGAATGCATAGGTCATTCACTGGATCTGAAAGGGCCTCACTGGCCCTTTTTACAGCTCCCGATTTACAGCATCCGCAGTCCTTTCGGATTTTAGAAGTCACACGACATAAGGTTACAGTCCAACAGGTTTATTTGAAATCACAAGCTTTCAGAGCGCTGTCCCTTTGTCAGGTGAAGTCTGATCTGAAGACCCCACACACTCCAACAGCCTTCAGGATGATACAGACATCGCTATTTTAACTGTGAGCATAAGTTCATCCTTCGGTAATGATGGGCCATCTAGTGGGCAAAGATGGAAATACAGCCTAAAGCAAATCACCATTATTACGCCACTACTGTATGGTATGTTTAGGTTTCGTAAATCATTTTTGTCCTGCACCCTTCCATAATGTATGACATCACTTTATTACAATACTCATCGAAGTAAAGAATTAAATTACATTCTATACACAGCTGTTGAAGAATAAAATGAGACTATTTGTATTGCAAGATACTTTTAGAGTCTGATTGATCCTTACCTAACTGCTTCTGGTTCCTTTGCAGTCACTCCATTTTCAGGAATTGGTTTCCTCCTCAGTCTACAAGTAAATGAGAGATTCATAATATGGATTATGCACACACACATGCAGAAAATTTAATACTAGTCTATTGACTAATCAAGCAATGAATAATCAATGAATAATCCAAAAAGCTAGCCAAGAAAATGTAAAATCATTTACAAAATATTAATTTTAGTAACCATTACTGAGAAATCTAATTCTATTAACGTTGTAGCATGTCCTTTTAGTATTGACTGCAGCCAGACATAGTGTAATGGTTCCATCATTCAGCCTAATCAAATAATCCCTCCTGAATCAAATGATGAAAGGTGTATTATTTATGTGCAATATCATCATTCTTGGAATTTGAATTTCAAAATAAACACGGTAGGGTATTGGGTTTCTTCTGTGAAGGGTTTTCTTTAAAAAAGAACAAAGTCATAGTATCCTTCCAGACAGTGATTAAAGACAGCATTTAATAATGGAGCTAACTGCCAACTCCAGTGATATTGATGGATAGATCTTTACACATAATTACATTATGTTATATGACAGGTAAGTTTTTTTAATTCATTGATGGGATGTGAATGTCACTGACTGCCCAGCATTTATTACCCATCTCTAGCTGCCCCTGAGAAGGTTGTGGTGAGCTGCCTTGTTAAAACGTGCAGTTCACCTGCTGACCCACAAGAGGGAATTCAGGATTTTGATCCAGCAAAAAAAAACACATTTTAGGGCATTAGCTTTTTTTTCAGTTCAGAAGACACCAGGGTTGAGTTTAGAAGCTTAGTTTCTTCTTAGAAGAGATTTTAGACGTCTAGCTTCTTCTTAAAAGAGATTTAGGCCAGTTCAGAACAAGTCACAGCGTCGCAGAGTCACACAGCCCGGAAACAGCCCTTCGGTCCAAATTGTCCGTGCTGATCAGCTTTCCTGAACTCAACTAGTTCCATGTACCTGTGTTTGGATCATATGCTTCTAAACTGTTCCTATTGATGTACCTGTCCAAATGTCTTTTAAATTGTACCTGCCTCTACCACTTACTCTGGCAGCTCGTTCCATTTTTGTACCACCCTCTGTGTGAAAATGTTGCCCACAAGGTCCCTTTTAAATATTTCCCATCTCACCTTTAACACACGCCCTCTAGTTTTGGACTCCCCTAGCCTGGGGAAAAAACCTTGACGATTCACTTTATCTATGCCCCTCATGATTTTATAAACCGCTATAACCTCACCCCTCAACACCCTACACTTCAGAGAAAGAATGCCAGCCTATGCAGCCGATGCTTATAACTCAAACCGAGCAGTCCCAGTAACATCCTTGCAAATCTTTTGCACCCTTTCCAGTTTAATAATATCCTTCCTATAGGAGCACAGCAAAAATTGTACGCTGTACTCCAAAAATGGCCTTACCAATGTCTTGTACACTTGTAACATGGCATCCCAACTTCTGTATTCAATGACAGATAGTAGGAACTGCGGATGCTGGAGAATCCAAGACAACAAGGTGCAGAGCTGGATGAACACAGCAGGCCAAGCAGCATCATAGGAGCAGAAAGGCTGACGTTTCGGGCCTAGACCTTTCATCAGAAATGGGGGAGGGGAAGGGGGTTCTGAAATAAATAGGGAGAGAGTGGGAGGCGGATAGAAGATGGATAGAGGAGAGGATAGGTGGAGAGGAAACAAACAGGTCGAAGAGGCGGGGATGGAGCCAGTAAAGGTGAGTGTAGGTGGGGAGTTAGGGAGGGGATAGGTCAATCCAGGGAGGACGGACAGGTCAAGGGGGTGGGATGAGGTTAATAGGTAGGAGATGGGGGTGCAGCTTGAGGTGGGAGGATGGGATAGGTGGGAGGAAGAACAGGTTAGGGAGCTTGTGAAAGCTTGTGAAATCCACATTGATACCGTGGGGCTGCAGGGTTCCCAAGCGGAATATGAGTTGCTGTTCCTGCAACCTTCGGGTGGCATCGTTGTGGCACTGCAGGAGGCCCAGGATGGACATGTCGTCTGAGGAATGGGAGGGGGAGTTGAAATGGTTCGCGACTGGGAGGTGCAGTTGTTTATTGAGAACTGAGCGTAGGTGTTCTGCAAAGCGGTCCCTGAGCCTCCGCTTGGTTTCCCCGATGTAGGGGAGGCCACAACTGGTACAGCGGATGCAGTATACCACATTGGCAGATGTGCAGGTGAACAGGCTTCAAAATCTCCCCTCCCCCTACCGCATCCCAAAACCAGTCCAGCTCGTCCCCGCCTCCCTAACCTGTTCTTCCTCCCACCTATCCCCTCCTCCCACCTCAAGCCACACCCCCATCTCCTACCTACTAACCTCATCCCATCCCCTTGACCTGTCCGTCCTCCCTGGACTGACCTATCCGCTCCCTAACTCTCCACCTACACTCACCTTTACTGGTTCCATCCCCGCCTCTTCGACCTGTCTGTTTCCTCTCCACCTATCCTCTCCTCTATCCATCTTCTATCCGCCTCCCCCTCTCTCCCTATTTATTTCAGAACCCCCTTCCCCTCCCCCATTTCTGATGAAGGGTCTAGGCCCGAAACGTCAGGCTTTCTGCTCCTATGATGCTGCTTGATCTGCTGTGTTCATCCAGCTCTGCACCTTGTTCTGTATTCAATGCTCTGACTGATGAAGGCAAGCATGCCAAATGTCTTCTTCACCACCCTATCTACCCATGATGCTACTTTCAAGCAACTATGTACCCACACCTCTAGACCTCTACTTTTAATATACACCACAGTATCCAGAAAGCTGTACATTAGTGAAGTGAAGTGAAGCAGCATTCTCAACCTGGACTTGTGCTAAAATAACTCCTGCAAGAAGGATGTTGCTGCAAGAGTTGCAGTAAATTCACTGGCATTGACCAAGCTTTCCTGCACCTCTGAAAATATTGCTGTCACAGAAATAGTAGATGCACTGGTAGTAATCTCCTAGGATGCCTTAGATTCTGAAGATGTCCGGGAGGATTGGAAAACTGCCAATGTATTAAAATTTCTTTAACAGGGGAAGGAATCAAACAACAGGTAATTATAGGCCAGTTAATTTGACTTTTGTTATTGGGAAAATATTCGAGTCTATTAAAAAGAGCAGAGCATTTAGAAATGCATAATTTGATCATGCAGAACCATAGAATTCCTACAGTGTGGAAACAGACCATTCGGCCGACTCACCAAAGAGCATCCCAGCCAGACTCACATCCCTACCCTATCACCCTGCATTTCCCATGGCTAATCCATCTAACCTACACATCTCTGGTCACTACAATTTAACACAGCCAATTCACCTAACCTGCACATCTTTGGACTGTGGGAGGAAACCAAAGCACCCAGAGGAAACCCACACCACCAGTCACCCAAGGCTGGAATTGAACCTGGGTCCCTGGCGGTGGGGCAGCAGTACTCACCACTGAGCCACCATACCACCCAGCATGACTTCACAAGGGAAGTCATACTTGACAAATTTATTATAACTCTCCGAGGTGGTAAAAAGCAGGACAGATAAAGGGAAAGCAGAGGATGTAATATATTTGGATTTTCAGAAGACATTTGATAAGGATACCACAATATGCTTGATAAAGGTAGCACACAGAAGATTAAACAAAGAACAGTGGATGCTGGAGATCTGAAATGAAAGCAGAAATTGCCAGTGAAACTTAGCAGGTCTGGCAGCATCCAAAAGGAGACAGGACTGACACCCTGATTCTGGTGACCACTCACCAGAAATGCCATCAGCCAGGAATCAGCAGAAGTGTTTAAATTTAAGGAACTTCCAAACCAGCAGAGAATCACAGAATCATACTGTACAGAAGAGGCCCTTCAGCCCGTTGAGTGTGCACTGACAAAAAATGCTACTTTAATCTACACTAGTCCCACTTTCCAGCACTTGGCCCATGGCCTTTTGAATATTAACACATTTCCAGTGCTTATCCAACAACAGTTGAACCAAGCACCATGAATAACAAAGTAAACTGGGAATTTAGTGCCAAAACATGGAATTATCAGATAACTTGAAGACCCAGCTTTTAAGAGTGAGCTGTTGGGTATTTCATTGACTAATCAGTTATCCAAGTGACAACTGTGCAAAATGATAAAAAGAATAAATGAATGAAAAATGATAGCCAGTACAATTTGAAAAGTTTGTGGCATTCACTATAGTACACGATACGATGCATTATATTGGTCACCATTGTAGCTCAATCTGATGTTCTGAAATTCACAATTAAGGTATCACCTTTCAATGCGACATACCTATTTGTTTTAAATCCATTCATCTTTGCAAACAGCAGGCGCAGGACCTTTTCCTTCTGCTCCCAAGTTAAGTCAGAGATATTTACTTTTCCAACATGAGTGCTAGAAAAACATCATATAGTTTTATTCAGGACTAAAATTAATGGAGAGGTGGTGGGCAAGAAAAGCAAACAGCAGTAATGTAAATTTCAGGCCAACGTAAATTAACCAGCAAGTTCTATAAATTTGTTGCATCCATCTCCTGAATTTCCCTAATCCCCTGAAACACATTAAAGGCCTACAATTCTGACTTTGATCCAAGTTTTATTTTTTTTAAAAACTTTATTCTTATTATGGGACATGGGTTTCATGGGCAAGGCCAGCATTTTTTGCCCATCCCTAACTGCCCACAAACTGAGTGGCTTGCTAGATCACCTTAGAGGGCATTTAAAAATCAGTCACATTGGAGATCATTTAAAAGGGCATTTAAGAATCACTCACCTTGCTTGCTGTCAGTCTGGAGTCACATGCAGGGATGGTGGTATGTGAACTCATGTCCCCAAAAAATTAACCTGGATCTCTTGATTACTGGTGCAGTGACATAATCGCTATGCCAATTATATCTCCACCCAGAAGTTTTAAGAACCTGTATGCATTTTCAGTATACAACTGCTTTATCACTGTATATATGGTATCATATAAAATAAAATAAAAATAACATATTGACATACCACTTATCAGCTTGTTCCATATCTTGGTACACACAGTTTGTGCTATGCTCGCTTTTGTTAAAGGTCCTGATCTTGGGATATTCCTCCTTGCCAGTACTTGCTTTCAGCATTAATTTCTGGTATGCAACTTGGGCTGCCTGCTTGTAGTGAGCCCGACTGTGGAAGATCTGCTGCCTCACTTCATCCAAGGCTTGCAGGAAAAACAGTTCTACTTCAGTACGCTGGTCCAGGATGTTTTTGGCAAGCTTCTTCACTCGATTCATCTCTTTGTCTTTCAATTTAATCACTGCCTGCAGCCTGGCAATCTCTACCTTGCCAGTTGCCATTCTAAGTTCAGTTTCTCGTTTGATCGCTTGCTTTTCTGCCTCAAACTCAGATGCCATGAGTCCCAGCGCTTTTTCCAGGTTCTCCACCTTCCTTTGAAGCTCACTGATCTTTTTTCTCTGCTGTCTCGACTGTGACACTTTTTCTTTCACTAATAGCTCATTAGTTTCCTGGAACAAGAATTGAATGTGACTCTCATCAAAGATATGGAAACATGTAAGCACGAGAGAAGATACAAGGGTAAAAGAAATAGGTTATCAAGTAAAAGGTGCAGGGCTGGATGAACACAGCAGGCCAAGCAGCATCATAGGAGCAGAGAGGCTGACGTTTTGGGCCTAGACCCTTCATCAGAAAAGGGGGAGGGGAAGGGGGTTCTGAAATAAATAGGGAGAGAGTGGGAGGCGGATAGAAGAGGGATAGAGGAGAGGATAAGTGGACAGGAAACAAACAGGTCGAAGAGGCGGGGATGGAGCCAGTAAAGGTGAGTGTAGGTAGGGAGTTAGGAAGGGGATAGGTCAGTCCAGGGAGGACGGACAGGTCAAGGGGGCGGAATATGAGTTGCTGTTCCTGCAACCTTCGGGTGGCATCGTTGTGGCACTGCAGGAGGCCCAGGATGGACATCCATCCCCGCCTCTTCGACCTGTTTGTTTCCTCTCCACCTATCCTCTCCTCTATCCCTCTTCTATCCGCCTCCCACTCTCTCCCTATCTATTTCAGAACCCCCTTCCCCTCCCCCTTTTCTGATGAAGGGTCTAGGCCCGAAACGTCAGCCTCTCTGCTCCTATGATGCTGCTTGGCCTGCTGTGTTCATCCAGCCCTGCACCTTGTTGTCTCGGATTCTCCAGCATCTGAAGTTCCTACTATCTCTGATTCAAGGTTATCAGATAAAATCAGTTTATTGAGATACACTGACTTTTTTTCCACAAACAAAAATTTTGTACAGACAAAATAAACTCAAGCTATATGAAATACTTAAAGCATGGCTAGGATATCATAATTTTGAGTTAATAAAAAATAGTTTTAAATTATTCATAGTGATAAATGAAATAAATAATCATCAGGAATGTAATAGTTAAAAAATCTAAAATGTTTAAAATGATAAACTATCATATTAAATTCAGGGATTATATGAACATAAACAAAAGGGTGAAGTTTGTTTTTAATCAAATCTACCTAACTCTGCCTTAAAATTACTCAAAGATTCTGCTTCTACCACTTTTTGAAGAATGGTTCCAAAGGATTGCAACCCTCTATGGGAGTAAAATACTCATCTCTTTCTTAAATGGAAGAGCCTTTGTTTTGAAAGGTAACCCCTTTTCTAGATTCTCTTACAAGGAGAAACAGACACACACTCTGTCAAGACCGCTGAGAATCTTGTATATTTCCTTCAAGTCACCTCATACTCTTCTGAATTCCAAGAAGATATTACAGAGGAGCATTGTACCAAACTTATTCACCTAAAATAAGTCTAGATCTCCAACCTTACAGCTATGACCCTTCTGAATTTGTAAAGTTCCACTGTTCTGTTTACAGAATTGAGTTATACAAAAAGCAGACACTTTGCTTAGACTTTAACGAATGCAACACCTTTTCACTCTCCAGCTGTGTGCTTTTTTCTTCGAGAGTCTTGTGAGACTTCTTCATAAGTTCTTCATCTTTCTTATAGATCTTCACCATCTCATGTAGCCTTATGTTTTCTTTGAAGACACAACGAGATCTTTCATTAAGATTCCTGTGGGATAAGGGGAACAGTATTTGAATAACTACAGAATTAAAACTGCTGGTCATAGACAATGGGGCCATCAAATTTGTATTGAGACTTTCTACACATAGACTCAGAGACCCTTCAATCTAACTCGTCCATGCCGACCAGATATCCTAAATTAATCTAGTCCCATTTGCCAGCATTTGGCCCATATCCATCTAAACCCTTCCTATTCATATACCCATCCAGATGCCTTGGAAAAAGTTACCTTTTAGATACATGATTCATTTAATCTAATAACATCCTTCTGCTCACTGCCCATATCTTACCATACTACATTTTATCAAGCAACCATTTAAAAACCATGGTCTCTGTTTCAAAAATTGTTAAATGTTATTTCAGAGTTAGAACTAGACAAAAGCAATATTCAGTTATTAGTACCAATTAAGGCATCTCAACTCAAAAGGATCCACCATGTAGCATAGAAACTTTTGAAAACAGGTTGCTCAGGAATATGAAGTGAAGCATTTGCTGGGAGTAGTGTTTCAATTTATTGTAGCCCAAGGAAATCACTAAGTAGCTTGTGATTGTTCATCATCTGTCTTGGACTAAAAAAGCATAATGCTTTGCATGATTGTAACTCATGCCTTTGTCTCCAGGATACCAACCAGCAGTTGACACAATCCTCATTGAAAATGAGGTTCTTGTCACCGTCATTATTTTTGAAATAAGTAACTGATCACAAACAAAGTAAATCTTTTCTTTCTTGAGGGTATATAACACTAGGTCTTAATATTTTTGATGGGATTCAGCATCTAACATCAGCTGATATGCAATGGCTGATGCTCTCATAGTTACCAAAAACAGCATTTGGAACTTTCGCAGAAGTGCTTTAAGAGGTGTCGGCTTTTGGATGCATTACTAAACTGACATTCTGTCTGCTCTTGCAAACAGGTATAAAATGGCACAAGTAAAAGAAGCACAGAGGAGATCTCCCTAATAGAGTCTAATACCAGTCCCTCAACTAACACTACAAATATATTGGCTGCTCACTACCTCATTCTTGTTTGTGGGATCTTGTTGGGTGGATTTTAGCACATTTATTCCTATTGCAACAGTGACTATAATTCAAAAGTACCTAATTGTATATAAAATGCCTTAGGGTGCAAAGTGAAAGGCATTATAAAACTGCATGTCTTTCTTTGTACCAGAAATAAGAATAATTAAAGCATCTTCTGTAACATCACTGTCCTCTTTATTATTTTCTCACTAGTTTCAGAGCTGTCCTGTTCTCCCAAAATAATGCCCAGAAATGCATATCACAGAATCACAGAATTGTTACTACATAGAAAGAGGCCATTCAGATCACAGCACGTGCACCAGCTCTCCAATGAGCATTACTATAAAGACTACCTTTTTATTTTTCTGACTGTGGACTGAAATGGAAAAGGGGCTATTTAAAAGTAAGGGCTGTGGAAGGAATTTCTGCAATTTTTTAACAGCAATTAGCAAAACTCAATGAATGTGGTATTTACACTACTCCTTTGTTTAAGCAGTGCGGTAAATGCTTGCAGACAGACGGTCACGAGGTGAGATGGTGGGGCATAAAGTGAGATTTGGCTGGGCAACAAGTAGTAGATTGGTTTGCAGTATTGTGAGCAGTTGTGGATGTCAAACATCAGCCTGCCAAATGTGATTGGCTCCTGGGTAGCTTGTGGGTCTGAACAATACTGGCAGAAGCCTTCAGACCTCCAGAAGGGGACACGGTGCATTTCTCTTCAGTAAAATACTGAAAGCTTGAAGAAACTTTCTGTAAACCTGCATCTAAGCAGACAGGTAAACGGAAGAATTTTTATGCACTCTAATAAAATCTTCAGCTTTCGTGATAACTATGGGATTGGGGACTTGAGTTCCAGCACGCTACCCCAGTGTAATGTAACATTATGCCTTTGTGTTATTCGCCTGCCTTTGCCCCATACCCTTGCATATTGTTTCTATTCAAATGATCATTCGATGAGTTCTTGAGATGCTTCTATTGTCTCTGCTTCCACCATTTCTAGATAGTGCATGCCAGACCCAAACCACTTGATGTGTATAAAAGTTTTTTCTTGCATTACATCTGCTAAATTTGCAAATCACTTAAAATCTGTGGCCTCTTACAATCTTTTACATGCAAGAACACTTTCTCCCTATTTACTCTATCAAGATCTCCCACAACTTTGATAATTTCTTTCAGATCTCCGTGCAGTCTACTTCTCCCAAGGAGAACAGCCCAGCCTCTCCAATCTATCATCAAAACTGAAGGTTCTCATCACTGGCATCATTTTTTGTAAATTGCTCTGTACTCTCTCAATGTGTTCACATCCTCCCCAATGTGTGGCGCTCAAAACTGTACACAATACTCCAGCTGAGGTCTAACAAATTTCCTGTATACGTTCAGAATAACTTCCTTGCTCTTGTATTCCATGCTCTTATTAATAAAACCTAGGATAGTGTATGCTTTATTAATTTCCCTCTCCATATATCCTGCCACCTTTTGTTATCTGTGCATATATACACTTATGTCCCTCTGCTCCTGCTGTGCATGGTACTTTATACTTTTTATTGTCTGTCCATGTTCTTATAATCAAGGCATCACCTCACACTTCTCTGCACTGAACATCATCTGCCATCTATCTTCTCATTATACCAACTTGTCCTTTTTTTATAGTTGTAAGCTGTCATAGGGTCATACATGTATGCAGCCCTTTCCCAATTCGTCCATGTTGACCAGGTTTTCTAAACTGAACTAGTCCCATTTGTCTGAATTTGGCACACATTATCCCTCCAAACCTTTCCTATCCATGTATTTGTCAAAATTTTTTTTAAATGTTATAATTATACCCATCTCTACCACTTGCTCTGGCATCCTGTTCCATATACAGTCCCTGTCACAGTTTACCCTGCTTCCAAGACCCCTGTCATCCACTAACTTTGAAATTATCCCTTGCATACAAAGATCTAGATTATTAATATATGTCAGGAAATTCAAGGATCCCAATACCAACTCCTAGGGATCTCCATTACATACTTTCCTCCAGCCCAAAAAATATCAATTGAATACAATTCTGTTTTCTATTACGCTGCCAATTTTGTATGCTACTTAAATGATGTCATGGGCTAATTAAGCCACATAGTCACTTCTACAGATTGTTTATAAAAATTCCATGATAACCATTTATTGCTTACTAAATGATGTTTTTTTCATGCAGAAAATATATCAAGATCTGGGAGTGGTACAATCAGAATCTTACAGAATAGCTTCAGTGTGAGCCTGTTCAGTCAGCTGAATTAGCCTTTGTTCTGCCTCCCTCTCCAAACGCATCTGAAAGTACACAATAGTAAGATAAAATCAGAACACTTCACTTAAGTTTAATACTTGCCATTGGTTGCTTTATAACAAACAACTGTAATACACCACAATAAAGTAGTAACCCTCATTTCCCTTTCTGTTGATTTTCTTGAAAGGAGAATTCTGTGCCATTTTTGTGGCAGAGTGCATTACTTCTTCTAAGGAAATTAGAAAGTTGCATCAGAAGGGAACTATTGTAAATAAGAAAGTAGAATTAGACTAGGTAGCTCATTTGGAAAACATTGCTGCCCCAGATTGAGTGGATCTGTTTCTGTGCTGTAACATTCCATAATTGTACGATTATTTTCCTTTAAAGTTAAGCTTTGGATGAGTCAGTTGAGTCACAGCTGGTATCCTAGGTAGCAAAACCAGTCATGCAAGAAATATACAATTAGTTGTGCCAACATTTCAAAATTTAAAAAGACAGATAACATTTCAGGTCAAGAGCCTTTGAGTATTCAGTTTCAAAGACCTAACACTGAAATTCAGGATCTCTACTCTTTCAAATGCCAATAGATTTGATGTATGGCCCACATTTTCTATTTTTTCTCCATGATTCAGCATTTGTTGTAAATCTTCATTCAGTCATGAAACAATTTCAGTGGTACACGGATTATTTCAATTCTCTAGCACTGCAAGGCTTAGTAACCCCTCCAAATAAGTAGTCTTATTTTTTAAAACCTACAAAGAAATTGGTAAATTGCTAAAGTATTACCTTTCTTTTCAATATTGAAATATTTTATAAACTGCTCCCTTTTTTCCATGTTCTTCTTGCAGTGTGCACTGTTGCCAACATTTTACACTCAGACTTCTACAAATATTGCTATTTGTGAGTTTTTATTAAAAGAGTCCAGATGACTAGCTCACTGTTAATTTTCCTCTGCCCCCAAACACCACATCCCTCCTCGTCTTCTGCCCTACCTGGAAAGCTCTGGTCTTTACTTTAGGCCCAGAAGTCACCATTTACGACACAGTAGAAGGAGCAAAGAAGGAAAATCCTCTTCAGAGTAACCCTGTACCTTACTGTAAAACACTTTATTAAATGCCATATGTGAGACTGAATTAGTTTGACGGTAGCCTCCTGTCTCTTGTTCACATACCTTTTCTTCAAAAAACTTGTTTTCCAGTTTTCTTAGCGTTTCTTTGTGCTCTTTGTTTGTTGTGTTCATTGTGTCCTTTATCTGAGAGAAGAAAAAAAGGAGGAAACGTTTGTTTTATTCTGCATCTCTCCTTTATATCCAAAATCTGCAGAGGTACTCAGCATTCTTTCCAAGTGATAGCACGTTTAGGATGCAATGTTAAATTGAAGTTGCATTTGCTCACTCAGGTACATGTAAAAGATTCTATGACACTATCTTGAAGAAAAATAGAGGTTCTCCTTAGTGTTCTCAATCAATGCCACTAATACTGATCACCTGGTTATTTATCTCATTGCTGTTTCTGGGACTTTGCCGTTCACAATTGTGTCAACCTACATTACAAAAGTGACCATTCTCCAAAATCATTGCATTAGCCGTAAAGCTCTTTCAACCCAAGATTGTGAAAAATGTACAGCAATAAAAGTCCTACAGGGAAACAACAGTTCACTATTCTACAGTTGTGTACTGGAAAGCCCTTTCGGAGATGCATGTATATTTTGTTGTCTCCACTTGAAAATGCTCAACTTTTGTGCAAAAGCAGCAGCATTGGGTTCAACATGCATGGCGTTCAACATGCATGGAATATTATTAATGACATCTGCAATTACTTAGAAGTTTATTTTTATTTCCTAAATAAACTTTACACTGAGCAAAAGCTGCAAATTATTTAACCATTTAACCACAGCTCGGTGAGCCAACCAACATCATCTACAACCTGAGCTACAAATCTACTCTAAACCCTTAGAGATCCCCAGCCTATTCAGCCCCTCCTGATAGCTCAAACCCTCCAACCCTGACAACATCTTTGTAAATCTTTCCTAAACCCTTTTAAGTTTCACAGCATCCTTCCTATAGGAAGGAGACCAGAATTGCATACAGTCTTCCAAAAGTGGCCTAACCAATGTCCTGCACAGCCTCAACATGACCTCCCACCTCCTATACGCAATGCACTGAACAATAAAAGTAAGCATACCAAATGTCTTTTTCACTATCCTGTCCACCTGGAAATCCACTTTCAACAAACTACGAACTTGCACACCATGGTCTCTTTGTTCAGTAACACTCCCCAGGACCTTATCATTAATGTACAAGTCCTGTCCTGATTTGCCTTTCCAAAATGCAGCACCTCACATTTATCTAAATTAACTACATCTGCCATTCCTCAGCCCATTGATCAAGGTCCAGTTGTACTCTGAGGTAACCTTCTTCGCTGTCCACTACACCACCAATTTTGGTGTCATCTGCAAACTTATTAACCATACCTCCTATGTTCACATCCAAATATTTATATAAACGACAAGAAAGCAGTGGACCCAGCACCAATCCTTGCGGAACACCAATGTTCACACACCTCCAATCTGAAAAGCAACCCTCCACCACCACCCTCTGTCTTTTACCTTTGAACCAGTTCTGCATCCAAATGGCTAGCTCTCCCTGTATTCCATGTGATCTAACCTTTCTAACCAGTCTACCATGAGGAACCTTGTCAAATGCCTTACTGAAGTCCATATAGATCATATCCACTGCTCTACCCTCATCAATCCTCTTCCTTTCTTCTTCAAAAAATTCAGTTGTTAGTGAATCACGATTTCCCATGCACAAAGCAATGTTGACTATCCCTAATCAGTCCTTGCCTTTCCAAATATAAATTCTGTCCCTCAGGATTCCCTCCAGCAACTTGCCCACACCAATGTCTGTTCCCTAGCTTTTCCTTACCACCTTTCTTAAATAGTGGCACCACGTTAGCCAACCTCCAGTCTTCTGACACCTCACCTGTGGCTATCACTGATACAAATACCTCAGCAAGGGGGCCAGCAAACACTTCCTTAGCTTCTACAGAGTTCTGGGGTATACCTAGATCAGGTCCCAAGGATTTATTCACCTTTATGCATTTTAAGCCGTCCAGCACCTCCTCCTCTGTAATATGGAGATTTTTCAAGTTGTCGCTATGTATTTCACCCATTCTATATCTTCCATGTCCTTCTAAATGAAACATAGAACAGTACAGCACAGTACAGGCCCTTCGGCCACGATGTTGTGCCGACCTATTATCCTACTCTAAGATCAGAACTAACCTGCAATTCACTTCATTTTACTATCATCCATGTGCCTATCCAAGAGTCGCTTAAATGTCCCTAATGTATCTGACTCTACTACCACCACTGGCAGTGCATTCCATGCACCCACCACTCTCTGTGTAAAGAACCTATCTCTGACATCTCCCCATACCTTCCTCCAATCACCTTAAAATTATGCCCCCTCATGCTAGTCATTTCCACCCTGGGAACAAGTCTCTGGCTATCCATTCTATCTATGCCTCTCATCATCTTGTACACCTCTATCAAGTCACCTCTCATCTTTCTTCTCCACAGTAAATACTGATGCAAAATACTCATTTAGTATCTCTCCCATCTCCTGCAGGTCCACACGTAGGCAGCCTTGCTAATCTTTAACGGGTCCTATTTTCTCCCTAGTTACCCTTTTGTCCTTAATGCATTTATAAAATCCCTTTGGATTCTCCTTAACCCTATTTCCCAAAGCTATCTCATGTCCCCTTCCTGCCCTTCTGATTTCCTCTTAAGTATTCTCTGACCACCTTTATACTCTTCTAGGGATTCACTTGATCTTTGCTGTCTATACCTGACATGTGCTTCCTTCCTTTTCTTTACCAAAACCTCAATTTCCCCAGTTATTCAGCACTTCCGACAAGTACATGCCTTGCACTTCACCCTAATAGGAACATACTGTCCCTGGACTCTCATTATCTCATTTCTGAAGGCTTCCCATTTTCCAGCCATCCCTTAACCTGCAAACAAACATCACACTCAACCAACTTTTGAAAATTCTTGCCTAATGCTGTCAAAATTGACTTCCTCCAATTTAGAACTTGGTCTATCCTTTTCCATCACTATTTTAAAAAAATAGAATTATGGTCACTGGCCCCAAAGTGCCCTCCCACATTTCCCAAGATTAGGTGAAGTCTTGCACCTTCTCTAGTAGGTACATCCACATACAGAATCAGACAATTTTCTTTACACACTTAACAAATCCTTCTCCATCCAAGCCTTTAACATTATGGCAGTCCCAGTCTTATATCTGCGGTGTTACAGGTCACTGCCATAGCCATCCTAGTGTTCAGAGGCTGAGCCAGTACACAGTACACAGGCTGTGGCCAGCCAGCTCAGAGTCAGTCCTCAACTGAGGACATTCTAATCTCCTGGTTATATTGGTCAGCTAAGACTTTCCAAATTGGCCCAGGTTAATAATGCCAAGCAAGAACCACATAGTTAACAAGCTCCACCTGGTTCCAATCACAGCAGGTTTCCATGGCACATTTGAGTAGCTTATAAGAAAGTGAAGATGAGAAAAAAATCCCAGCGTACAAGTGGGCCTATCACTATCAACAACCTTCGAGGTTGGATGGCTGGAATTTGGGGTAAGGGGAGTTACCAACAACATTTGTTAGCTTTGGCAAGAGAGAAGAAGTTGTGCAGTGAGCAATTCCCTGCTCATCGTTTTAGCCACAAATGGTGGATGGGAAGAGAAAATTTCTACTTTGTTCTTAAGATTCTGTACCTAGGTACTTGTACCTAGGTTGGCACCTTGTTTGGCAATATTATACACTTTTCACTATGCTCTTGTACTTTTGTACTTGAATACACGTGACAATAAAATCAAAATCAAAATAGGAATAATTATCAGAAAAATAGGATATTAATATTGAACAAAAAAACTTGCATTCATATAATAACTTTCAACTGAAAGTTCTCACTTCACATAAATGAAATACTTTTTGCATTCCAATGACAACTGTTAATGACCAGTGATCCACTTATGCAGTTGCTATCTGCAGAAAAATGGCACAATTGCGGGCAAATATGAAAGATGGTACTGATGCAAAGGTGACATAAATTAGTAAGTTGTCCGGAATATTGTGTTTTTTGTGTATTTACTTTAAGACTGATTATAAATTTAAATTATATGTAGACAGAGGTGGTAACAGTTTTGTATATGACTGCGCATCTTGCTTAAAGATGTACATACATAATGAAACAGGAAATCTGAATAGACTCACATCATCCAATTCATTTTCCAAGAAAACTTGTTTCTTCCTAAATTCTTTGACCCTGTTCAGTTCCTCTTGAATCAGCTGTATTTCTTTTGTTTTTTGTAACATTTTGCCTTGCATTTGTTCCATCTTTTGGGTGTAGGTTTCGACCTGTAGGAAGATGAAGGTATGAAAGAAGTTTCAGCTAACAGTCACTATAGTGGATGTCTTCACAGACAGAGCTGAACTCCTGAGTCCTGAGAACAGAGCTGAACTTCGCTGAACTCCTTATAAATGTAGGTTAGTTGCTTATAATTATGGATCCAATTCTATTTCCCTGAAACACTTGGATACCACACATAAGTCCAAGAGAAATTACAGCACAAAAGGAGGTAACTTGGGCCATCATATTTACATCACCCTTTGTCAGTCTGATACCCATAGCTTTTTTAAGTTTAATTCACTCAAGTGCCCATGTAATTTCTTTTTGAAATCACTGGATTATCTCTGTTTTCACTATGCTCACAAAGTAAGAATTCACTGCATATGAGGTAAGAACCATTCTTCCTCCAAAGATGCACTCTACAGACCTTGTCCAAAACTATGAATCTGTGACCCCTATTTCTCATTTGATCAGGTGATAAGAACATAAGACATAAGAGCAGAAGTTGGCTATTCAACCCATCGAGTTATTCTCTGAGATTATGCCCTCTGAAACAACATCTCTGCATTTACCCTTTTAAGTCCCTCAAAAATCCTGTATGCTTCAATAAGGTCACGATTCATTCTTCTAAACTCCAATGAGTACAGGGCCATCTACCTTACCTAAACCCATCATAATCTTGTTAAACTTGAACAAGTCTATAATCTTCACTGTTAGCTACACCTCCAAATCCTTTTGGTAGGATTGGCAGATATTGAAATTTTACTCTATTCCAAATCCAAGTCATTGATATATAATTTTAAAAAGCAGTGGTCCTAGTAATGACCCTTGGGGGAACAGCACTGTTCCTTCCTGCAGTTTGAGAAGCAACTATTTAGCACTGCTTTTTATCCTTTCTTTCATATCCAACATGCCCTGGGCAAAGAGGGAATGGGGTGAATTTAATTAGGGGGATTACTTTTCTCCTCGAACCCAGGAGAGTGAGATATTGTTTATTTTGCTCCTTCCCCGCTTTAAGCCTAACCCTTACTGAGGTGGGCTAAAAGTGTTCCCAAACCCTGTGTTTTTGTTAAACCCATAGCAAAATATTTTAAAATTAAATTAAAGGTAGAGTTTATTAACAAGCATTCAAAATGCAGGTCTATTTCTTTGTTACTTCATTTCTTCACACACATACAAACACAACAGAAAGGCAAGTTACAATTTATGAACTTTTTAAAAGTCAATATGTTGGTACTAATGTACATGACTTAGAATTCAGTGAGTTAATGTCCAATTGGAAATCTGTCAATAGGTTAATCTTGTACCAATTATTTTCCTGGAAGCTGGGATGCAGTCAAAAGGCACAGCAATGTGTCTTATATTCAGAGAATTAGTCTAGATAGGCAGACAAAGTGCAAGATATTTTCTGGAGATGATACTATCGAGAGAGAAAAAAGATGGAGAGTAAGCCTCCTAGCTTCTGAGACCTACAGCTGCTCTTCTCATGATGTTAAGACAGCAACTGATTTAGAATCCCGGATTTATACATTTAAGCAATTCAACAAGCTCAAATTTCCTTCATGTGACAAGGACAGACATTTTAGGTGCTGAAGGACCATCTTAATGGGCTAATTGGGAGGTTGCTATGCTAACATTATAGCATTACTTTCCCCCATCAGAGTTTCCATTGTGAGGTGCCAAGATAACTGTAAGAGCAATAGTGCTATTTTAGTTTAAAAAAATGATGTTTTCTTTTGCCCAGAGCTGGATGGAAGCAGGCTAGCCTCCAAGTACTTTCTGTCAGCTTTAGCTGGAATATCTACACAATTCAGTCATGTGATCAGCCTTGGCCATTTATAAGTTCAGCAAGGTTGTCTGTTTTTTGACACAAACAGAATTTAAATATGAAAATAAAGAAGAGAATACAGTTTTCTTTCAGATTTCTCTTCATGACATACATTTCAACAGTGATAACAACTTCAAGTGTACTTTGTTGGATGTTAAGTGCTTTAAAGTTATCTGTTAGTCATGTGTATAGATATTACATCTAGAATATATATATTCTGCTTAGTTATATTAATTTAGTGGTATATTTATTCCTTCTTCAGCAATGGTGGGGTGCTGTTGTATCTCAATGCAAGGATGATGTCTACTGTGGCTCAAAAGTTTTTTCCATGAATCTTTGTGTCACTCTCACACTTGCACACACACACTCTCTCACACTCGCGCGCACACACTCTCTCACACTCGCGTGCACACACTCTCTCACACTCGCGTGCACACACTCTCTCATCCACACACACACTCACACACACCATTAACTGTGCTGAGCCTTGTTCTGATGTTGGGGCAGATCGTCAGCTTAAAACAGTGAGTCGGGCACTGGGAGTTCTAGCTGATGAGAATGAGCCTGCATCTGGGTAGGTCACACTCAGGATGTCTGAATCTTCTTGCCACAGTGTTGTCTGCCAAAATCCCTAAGCCAAAAGGGTCCCCTATAGGGCAAGTTCTCTTCAGCTGCACCTGGACACAGTAAGAGGGAAAGGAAAAATAAAACCTCTAATGACACATAAATGCCATGGATTACACTTCATTGTAAATACCTTACCAAATTTATTCAATTTTCTTCATCACCTGTGTGAGCGAAAGTCATTTTAACTACAACTACAAGAGAGGCTAGCAATCCTTTGTGCTACACAATGTTCCAATTGCGACTGAATGATAGCTGTCCTTTCTGTAATGCTCATTAAAATTTTGTCTAATTTGAATTAGGAAGCATCAGATGTTGTGAAGGTTTCCATAAGTTTGTTACATTACTTTTTATTAACCAACATGAAATGCATAGAAAGAGCAAAAGATTGAGCCGCCATTGCTGTTGGGATTATACAGGGGTTGCTGGCCTCAGCAGTAACAAAGCATTTACAGTCAGTGAAAGATGATTTCATGCAACTCTGTTCCACTGAACAAAGTTCACAAAGAAATCATGCCTGTGCTGCTGTGGCTGATACCTCTGTGCCATTGCATGTTAAAGGTACTATTCAACTAAAGAACATCCTCCTGTTCCTACGTGGCGCAATGCTGTGCACACCGCAGCCCCCACACCCCACCCACCACATCACGCCTCCCCAAATCCTCATTGTCTTTCACATAAACTCTGGGCATATTCTACGAAGAGAATCCAATGACTAAGCAGGTGGCTACTCTCCAGCAGGCCTCTGAATGCCAACAAACTGAGGTGTTTCTTCCTTAGCCGGCTGCAGAGACATGGCACTAATGCGCTCAGCAGAATGTGTTTTCCTATCGCAGGATTCCACTGGACTATAGATAGTGGACCCAATTTCAAACCAGGCTGGCTGGGTCTGGGGTTGTGGTCTCCTTTTGCAGTCTTAAGAAAAGAAAATGACCCACCTCTCCAACACCCCAACCACCAGGATTTCCAGGTCCCTGATAGCAAATCAAGTTGCCATCAGTGCAGCAATTCTTCCAACGCTGTAATTATGAACAGTTGTTCCTAGCTTGCAGTGAATGACCTGGTGCACAGCTAGGGTTTACATGTGGTGGGAATCCTGGAAGTTGCAAGTACTGTGACACAAGAGAGCCCAAGAGCAGCATGATGTATATGTGATGAGGTGAGTAGTGCAGAATTGAGATAACGCAGTAGTGCTTACTAAGAGAACCCTTCATGAAACTTGCAAAATTTGATACATAACTGATTGTTGCTAAATCTTTTTGTTTATTGATTAATGGGATGTGGGTGTCACTGGATGGGCCAGCATTTATTGGCCATCTCTAGTTTCCCTTGTGAAGGTGATAGTGATCTTCCTTCTTAAACTGCTGCAGTCCACTTGCTGTACGTACATCCACAATGCTGTTAAGGAGGGAGTTTCAGGATTTTGACCAGCAACAGTGAAGAAACTGTGATATATTTCCAAATCAGGATGGAGATTGGCTTGGAGGGGTCTTGCAGGCAGTGGTGTTTCCATGCATTTGCTGCCCTTGTCATTTTAGATGGTAATGGTAGTGAGCCTTGTTTAATTTCTACAGTGCACATTCTAGATTGTACTCACTGTTGCTGGGCATTGGGGTGGAGGGAGTGAATATTTGTGGATCTGGTGCCAACCAAGCAAGCCAATTTGTCCTGGATGGTGTCAAACTTCAGTGTTGATGGAGCACTCATCCATTATTCTCCTTACTTGTGTCTTGTAGATTGTGGACAGCCTTTGAGGAGTCAGGAGGTGAGTTACTCATTGAAGGATTCCTAGCTTCCATCCTGCTCTTGTAGCCACAGTATTTAGATGTCTGGTTCAGCTCAATTTCTGATCCTGGATGTTGATAGTGAGGCTTCATTATTGCTATTGAATGTCAATAGTTAAATTCTCTCATGCTGGAGATGGTCACTCCCTGACACTTGTGTGGAGCAAACATTACTTGCCACTTTTCAGCTCAAACCCGGAGGTACTGGACTTCCAGGTCTTGCTGCATTTGGACGTGGACTGCTGCCATATTGGAGGAGTCATGACTGGTGCTGAACATTGTGCAGTCATTAGCGGACATCGCTGAATATGACTTTATGATGGAGGGAAGAACATTGTTGAAGCAGCTGAAGATTTATGCCACTACCCTGAGGAACTCTTGCAAAAATGTCCTGGAGCTGAGATGATTG
Source organism: Rhincodon typus (assembly GCF_021869965.1). Classification (NCBI taxonomy): domain Eukaryota; kingdom Metazoa; phylum Chordata; class Chondrichthyes; order Orectolobiformes; family Rhincodontidae; genus Rhincodon; species Rhincodon typus. Next base: position 12,244,041 of record NC_063339.1, on the reverse strand, counting down.
ACCTCCGACAACCATAACCATCTTCCTTTATGCCAGGTATGACTCCAATCAGTGGAGAGTTTTCCCTCTGATTGCCATTGACTCCAGTTTTGCTACAGCTCCTTCATTCCACACTCTGAAAACGTAGACTTGATGTCAAAGGCAGTCACTCTCACTTCACCTCTGGAATAGAGTCCTGTTCTCAATGCTTGAAGCAGGGTGTAATGAAGTAAATAGTAGTTAATAGTAAACCTGGTGAAAACCAAACTGAGCATCAGTGAGCAAATTATTGGTTAGCAAGTACTGGTGATAAAGAGTAGATTGATGCGTGCATTGGTAATTGGCTGGGTTAGATTTGTCTTGCTTTTGTGTACAGGAGAAGCACATAACTGAACAATTTTTCACAATGTCAAGCAGATGTCAGTGTTGTAACTGTACTGAAACAACAGTACTATTGCCAGAATGTTGTCAGGACCTACAGCCTTTGCAATATCCAGCGCCTTCAACCATTACCTAATATCAAGAAGTAAATCACATTGGGTAATGACTGTGATGCTGGGGACCTCTGGAGGAGGCCAAGATGGATCATCCATTTGGCATTTCTAGCTGAAGAATGCTACTGCCTTACCTTTTGCACCAATGTGCTGGATCCCCATTATTGCAGTTGGGAATGTTCGCGCAGCCTCCTCCTTCAGCGAGTTGTTTAATTGCCCACCACCATTCACAACTAAATGTGGCAGGATTGCAGAGCTTAGACATGACCTTTTGGTTGTGGAATAACTTAGCTCTGTCTATCACTTGTTGCTTATGCTGTTTGGCACACATGTATTTTGGCCTAGTGTCTCCTTATTTACCCCATCAAAACCATTCTCATGATTTTGAATACCTTTATCAAATTTGTTCTCAAACTTCTTTCAGCACAATAACACCACTTACACCAGCTTCTCCATATAATTCAAACCACTCATCCCTCAAGTAAATTGTCTGTACACCCTCTCCCTAGTTTTGACATTCTTCCTAAAAACATGCGTTATTAGTCAACATACTTTAATCCAGTGCTTCCCTTGAACTTTTGGATGTCTGAAGTACCATAAATACTGCTGTAATTGGAAAGCTGCAGTCACTTACAATTGTTTTGTTTTCCTCCACAGCTTGTTGCTTTTGGTCCACTAATTGCTGCTGCAGTTTGTTGATCTGAAAATACAAAATCTGCAATTACATTGACAAATTTCAATGACCCATTTTAATTCCCTTCATGCAGGCAAGCCCTTTCAAATACCAAGATTCAGAATATGCCATGTCAATTCATGCACATTTTACCCATTCTGCACCAAGAGCACTGAATTAATCAAAGTAAAAATTAATATTGGGAAGACAGGAATAGCAGCAAGCCAGTTAGTCGTTGGAGTATACTCTGCAATTCAATTTGATCATAACTGATCTACATCACAAACTCATTTACCCATCTTTTCCCATATCCCTTGGTACCCTTACCTTGTAATAATCTATCATTCTGAGTTTTGAAAACTCCATGTGCAAATTTAAGGAGATAGATTGTAAGGATGCTCCCGGCCTTTTTGTGAAAAGATGCATTCTGATTTTGTTACTGAATAGCTTTACCTCTAATTTTAAGATTATGTCTCATGGTTCTTGATTTGTCAGCCACAAAAAAAGTTTTTTGTTTCAAATGTATCAAATCCTTTCAACATTGCAAACACCAGTAATCCTAACCATCAAGGAAATACAAGCCACAGTTATGTAATCAGTCTCCGTAATTTAATCCTTTAAACCCCATTCTGATGAAACTACAGTCTATTCTCTTCAAAGTCAAAGTCAATCTGTTCACATCGAACACAGTTCTCGAAATGGGATCTGACCAAGGCCCTTTACAATGCAAGTATAAATTCCAGTTCTGTTGAGAAAAGCTGATAGTCCATTATCCTTTTTGATTGCTTTTTATACGTCAAATATCTCTTTCTTTTCTAGCTCCCTCATGCCTTATCCATAGTCCATCAAGACCATGAGATCTAGTTGTTGCTCCCGCTACCCATGTTCTCACACCCCTTCTGACTACCTTACTTCCTATGTTAGTTGATAATGTTAATGATTCTTTCTCCACAGGGACTGTACCCCTCTCCATTAAATTTACTGTTACCAGGCAGTATGCTTGCAGCATTTTTGGAGGAAAAAACAGAGTTAATGATTGGAGTCCACTTGAAGATCACTGGACTGGAAACATTAACTCTGTTTTCTACCCAGCAGACAGACCTGCTGTGTTACCCCAGCAATTTTTGTTTTTGTTTCAGATTTCCAGCACCAACAATTCTTTGTTTTATTTTATTGTCCTATTCTTGTGTTCTGTTCCTTAACACAAAATCACTTGTTCCCACATTAGAAAATAAGTAACGTATGTTCAATTTACTTGACAATCTCAACTGGTTTACTTATCAGACAATTGATAATTTTCATTAACTGAACAACTTCGGTACATATTTTTGGTCCAGCATGTTGCTGCTTGGACTCTCTGTTGGTGCTGATCATGCGGTGTCATCATGGTCCGTGGCTCATTAGCATACCCATGAGTATGAATCAATCCGGACACCTCAAAGAACTAACATTTGACCCCTCTATTCCTGAAAATGGTACCTCATCTTCAATCTCCCTTTCTAAAGTCCTTGAGCATGCAGTCACCTCCGAAATACATGTATATCTTTCTCAGTCCTCCATGTTTAAATCCTTCCAAAGGGGAGAAGATTAAATACATAAATACATCCAAAATTTTAAAATACTTAATTAAACAAGTAAACAAGATTATTACCATTGTCTCTTTCTCCAAGTCCTGTTTCTTTAAGTATGAGATCACTTCCATGGCATCCTTCTCTACCTGAAACCGATCGTTCATTAAGGTTTCATTGGTCCTGGCAAGAGTCCGTGCAGTGTCACGGTACTCTATACGCGACTTTTCAGCAGCATTCAGTCTCGATTCCCACAAAGCAGCACTAGCCATTGCCTTCTCTGTATCTGATTCCATGGGTTTTGGATCAGCCTTTTCATCCTTATTTCCTTTCCTTAAAAAAAGGTAATTTTTGAATTTTAAAAGAAGTCTTCCAGCTATGGTAAGTCCCACCTTTCCAACACAAGCATTTGGGCCACAGCTGAGCTTCCTGGCTGTCCTTCCACCAAGACAGCCTTCTGTGAAAACAAATGCTACCATTTTGAGGCCACCGCGCTCTCTTCCTGTCTGCGAAGGTAGTGCCAACCTCTGTATGTGGAACAACTGATATGTCGATCATAGAATCCCTACAGTGTGGGGACCGGCCCTTCGGCCCAACAAGTCCACGCCAACCCTTGGAGCATCCCACCCAGACCCATCCCCCACTAAGCTACACATCCCTGAACACTACGGGCAATTTAGCATGGCCAATCCACCTCAACTGCACATCTTTGAACTGTGGGAGGAAACCGGAGCACCCGGAGGAAACCGACGCAGACACGGGGAGAATGTGCAAACGCCACACAGTCGCCCGAGGTGGAAATGAACCCTAGTCCCTGGTGCTGTGAGGCAACAGTGCTAACCACTGAGCCACCGTGCTGCCCCAATGTTGGAGATAGTTCTCCAAGGACGAGTATAAATGCACAGTATTTTAAGGTTTGATTTTTTTTTGTAGGGAGTGGTGGATAATTAAATAAAGAAAATCAAAGGTCACCCGAAGTCGGGGGTCCTCGTCCCAGAACAAAACTTTTCTTATTCACCTGATTTGCTATATATTTCAAGCATTTAATCTAGAGTAGTATATGCTTGTTATATATGTAAATATAAAGTTGCCCCAATTTGAAATCATAGAGCTTTACATCATTTAACAATTCAACGGAGGTCTCTTTCTATCCAAGAGAACAAGGTGTAGAGCTGGATGAACACAGCATCAGAGGAGCAGGAAAGCTGACGTTTCGAGTCTGGACCGTTCTTTCTATCCAGTTCGCCTGTCAGTATTCATACAAGGGTGCGTGCGATTCTATAAACGTCAACCCTCTGATACTCCATTCAAGTTCACATTTTTCAGCGTTTTCACGGGCTAGTTTAATCATAAAATGGCATTCCAATTAAACAAGTATGTATTTGCATAGGTATTTTACCAAGGAGGAAAACTTTGATGGTAAATTCTACAGACTGACTTTGGACAGCAATCTAAATTAACCCTTTCTAAATTAACCCCATCTCCAATCATTCTCAAATTTCTTCCTACTTCCTGAAGGAAGCAAGTACCCTACATAAACCTCGACCTGAGCTCTCGCAACAATTGCTAGTAATGGTATCATCAGCGACGGACTAAGAGCAGATGCCCAGCCTTTCATCCGGCGAAGATAAATGGCACAGGGAGACACGCTTAGAAGAGAGCACTAAACTAATTCTTAAAAAGAAAATTAAATATCACCCCACTACGCACAAATTAATATATATATATGTTTTAAAATTTTACATTAGGTTACCGAAGTGCAGCTAACTGCGCCATCGCAACTTGGATTATGCCCCGGACATATGTTCCTACGATGGTATTTATGACTATGATGCAGTGAGCTAACAGAAGATCTTTGTTGATTGACATACGACGAGCGTAATAATAATATGGCCGTACAGGCAAATCAAACTAGTTGGTATTCTAACAAACTACCTTGACCTTCTTGAATTATATGCTAGTTGTCATGTTCCTACAGTACACGGTTCTGTTTAAGAATAACAATACAAAATTAACCTCAACATTTCATATGTACAAATAATATTACACCCTTAACTACTCTGATAATGAGTCATTTTCCAAATGTCAAACTGCTTTGTTTTTCTCTTTACAGATGTTGACCAACAGGATCCCTACTTCCCAGGTATCCATTTCAGTATTTCCAAGGTAAGGGGATGGTGAGTGGTCAAAGATATTTTGCAACACCGAAAGAGGCCCTTCAGCACATCGTGTTGGTGCTGGTAATCGAATATCCATCTCTTCTAATCCCTTTTTTACCCAGCACTTAGCCTGTACCTTTGTATACTATGGCGTTTCAAGAGTTCATCTAAGTAATTCTTATATGTCTTGAGGGTTCCCGACTCTACGATCCTTTTTAGTTCCAGATATCACAACCCTCTTTTTTTTCCCTCAAATCCCCTCAAAACCTTTGTTCCTCGTCTAAAAATACAATTGTGCCCTCCGTTCAACCACTGACCCCTCTACTAAAGGGAAATGTTTCTCCCTATCTATCTTGGTTAGCCCTTCGAAGTTTGTGCACCTCAAACTGATTCTCCCACCAAAGAGTTTTTGTTTATTAGTACTTCCCCATTCCCCAATAATCTTTTAACTAAATGTTCTGATGGCTTCTTCATGCAACAGTTTGAATGCAGAGGTAGCAAAACAGAGTAGGGACGGCGAAACTTTTAAAATTGGGTTTGAACAGCACCGAGTTAATCATCATTTTAAAAAAATACGATGGCATGTTACCCTTTTCCCTTGTTCTTCGGCATGTTCACGGAGCGGTAAGTTTCGAAGTTGTTGCGCTATGAAGGTTTCTGCTGCAAGCAGAGAGTCTCCTAAAGCTCCCAACTGGGAAATAAACCCTTTTGCTTGTCACGCCTGCACAATGATGTAGAATACAAAGGGAGGCTGCCAGCGAGGTTCTGATCACAAATTCATCCTTTCACCCCAACCAGGATGGAGTAACTTTAATGATTTTTCTCCCCAGCGCTGCCTCTTTTCTGACTAAAACATTTGAGTTTCTGAAGATGGCGACAGCGCCTGCTGGAAGCGATCTTCCTCACACTATGTCTTCGAAGGATAATTTCTCCTGTTTCTTCCTATTCTGACCTGGGCACAAAGACTCGGTTTTAAAAATAATGGACTATCGGTTAAAGAATGGCTCCAGACAGGCGTGGAGTGGGGTGGCGGGGGGAGGTGACGGTGTGGAGGCGTGTGGATCGACACTGCTTAGTCGAACGACCAGGCCGGCGGAGCGTCCGTCGCCATAGAAACCGGGGAAGGGGCGTGAAGTACCGGGGCGGGGTGGTGGATATGATGTGACGTTCGACGCGCTTGACGGATGACGTCGAACTTTTACGCAGCCTGCGCGTGACGTAGACACCAGGAGGCGGACCGAGAAGGCGGGGGGTAGGATGGGGGCGGGGCGGAGGCCGGGCGGCCCGAGTGCGGAGCCGCTTTGGCCGACACTCCGCACAGGAGCTGTCAGCGAGGGGTAAGTGACGTCCGTTTCTGAAGATCTGTCGGCTTGTATTTTTTTTTAAAACGCGGTTGTAGTGAGGGTTTGTATCAGGTGGACAAGGCGCTGCTGAGAATTCTCCTATCGCTATTTCCTGTCAGTGTGGAGTTGGCCACTGTGTGACAGCCTGTCACAGCCACAAATGTCAAGAGTCCCCCGTGCGATCAAATCCAGACCAAGGGGCTGTGCTGGATCAGGCAACTGTTTTGAGATAAAAAAGAGCTGCGGGTGATGGAGACCTGAAACAAGCAGAATCATACATTTGGCAAGAAAACAGTTCTGAAGAAGAATGATACCAGACTCAAAATGTTAACTCAGTTTTCTCTCCATAGATGCTGCCAGACCTGCTGAGTTTCTCCAACAATTCTGTTTTTGTTTTCTCACTCAGCTTGCCTAGCTCACTCAAATTTCCTCTCACTAATATTTCCTCACTCAGGTAATTAACAACAAGAGCTCAAGAAGCTTGACACCATCCAGAACAAAGCAGCGCACTTGACTGGCACCATATCTATAAACATAGATCCCCTCAACCACCAATACTCAGTATCAGCCTTATGTACTACCTACAAGGTGCTCTGCAGAAATTTGCCAGAGATCCTTAGCATCTTCCAAGCCCAAGATCACTTTCATCCAGAAGGATAAGGGCATCAGATACATGGGAATTATCACCTGTAATTTCCCGTCCAAGCCACTCACCAACCTGACTTGGAAATACATCACTGTTTTCTCACTATTGCTGGGTCACAATTCTGGAATTCCCTCCCTAAGGGCAATGTGGGTCAACCTACAGCACATGGACTACAGCAGTTCAAGAAGGTAGCTCACCACCATCTACTTAAGGGCAACCAGGAATGAGCAATAAATGCTGGTCAGCCAGTGATGCCCATGTCCCATGAATGAATTAAGAAAAAACATTTTTCACTCAATCTGCTTGCATAACTCACATATTCACTCTGCTTGTCTCACTTATCTCATTCACTCATTCACTCACTGAACTTTCCTCGATTCCCCATTCATTTGTTCACTTACTCAGTTTGCATCACTCATTCATTCACTTGTTCAGTCAGCTTTCCTCACTTTATCATTAATTCATTCACTCACTCAGCTGGCCTCACTCATTCACTTATTCACACACTCAGATCACAGTAAATACCCTTGGTTCTGAGAGGAGGAATAAACCAGATCACATGATTTAGCTGGTTATTTGGCAGCATGGTCTTTTTTAAAAAAACGTCAACAAAAGGAGGAAGGAAAGCAGAAGTTGGATTTTGAATGAATGTGTGAAAGGTTGTTGATGTCCTGGCAAAGCAATTAAAAGTCACCATAGCCCTATTAGACCATGGGGTTGCTCTCTCATTAGACAAATATGGCGGTGGTTAAATCTGAGGATCACCATGCCTCAGATGAGGGAAGAGATTAAGAAGGAGAATCCTTCATGGTAACCTCAACCTGTGCAGAAATTGAACTCATGCCGTTCGCATCACCCTGCAAACTAGCTGTCCACCAAATAAGATATCAGCCCCAGGGAACAGCAGTCAAAACAAAAATGCTAGAGAAATGGAACTAAATGACTAGCTTTCTTCAAAGCTTTCTGTGAGGTACTTACTTCTCCAGTTGTATGTAGAAGATTAAGTTATCCTGGATGGACTAGCTGAAAATCCTTTGGGTAGTTATTCATTCAGACACAAGTAATGTATAATATAAAGACAAAGTATTTTGGTCCTCTTGAAGCGTCTAATATTTTTTCTGCTTGATTATTGACATTTTTGGAAGGGATATGCTCCCAAAAATCTAAATGACATTTTTAAACTTGATTTCATGATAGTTAGGTTTTTTCTGAAGTTATTTTAAATATATTCTTTATTTGATTTTGCAAACAATGTGTGAAAGCTTTTCAGGGTAATTCAACAATAGCAACTTATTCTGGTAGCTGTCCAGTACTTACTGTTCAGTGCTGCTCATCCAGAATGAGCTTGTCAGCCAGCTAGTTGATCATAGGGAAACCTTATCTAAGCCTGTCCTCTCTTAATGATAATAATTATTTAAAAGAGATGATTTAATAAACTTTGGAAGACATAATTGCTTGTTTGTTATTTAAACCTCTACCCTCAGCCAATGTTATGGCTAAAACTGGATAACTCAGTACAGACTATTGCTCCTGGAATGTCTGAATCAGTGCCATGCCACAAGTTGACTGAGGCATTGGGAAAGCTCTGATGTTATTGTTGGTGTTTCATTACTTATTTTCCCCTCTCTATGTCTGTAAGTAAGCTTGAGTAGGTAATCTGATATTAATACTGTTTTCTGTCATTCATCTATCTCAATATTATAGAAGCACAGCACAATCCATTTTATTCTGTAGCAGTTGTTCATGTGATGTGAAACTAGGAATGTTAAGAGTCAGCAGACTAAGGTTAAATAATAGATTGAGGATGACCAGAGAATGTTAGTGCAAATGTTCCCTTGGCGGGGGTTTAAGGTACAGAATAATGTAATGGGGAGGAGCTTGATGAGTCTAGTGGCCAACTCTTATGATGTCTTCTCAATTTCTTGCTGCTAAAGTTACTTTGAAGATAAGCAACACCATTGATCTTTTTGCCATTTTTAACCTAAAAGTGTCCTTCTCAGCTGCAGAATGACAGAATTGTTACCGTGCAGTGAAGGTCATTCAGTGTGCTGCAATGGCAGATTTGATCTCTTTGTGCTAAATTAGGTGATCTCAGTGAAACCTGAAGGTGGGGGAGGCGGGGCGTTAGTATAGGCTGCTACACCTCTGTACTAGTAAGAAGTAAAAATCAGCTAGGCCTCCAAGTCACAATTGCTATTAGTAATCTCTGCTGAAATCCAGTTAACTCTAAGCATAGGTTAAAAACGAAGTCATGATCTTCTTTGATGTCCCTGATGGTATTGTGGCTTGTTAACATTTGCTACCCAAGGCCATGCAAATCAGGAATGTTCAGAAGATTTGGGAATAGTTTTTTTTGGAAGTACAAGAGGATATTCCAGACAATTAGAACACTGTTGATTACCATTGTGTTTTGTTTCACTGTAACCTCCTAATGGTACTGTGCAATTGTTCATCATTTTACTTCTGAAATTACTTTCTAGAACTCTCCTAACATCTGCTGAAATGAAATTTGTCTAACGCAGAAAGAAAAAGAGAGTATGTGTTTCTGTAGTGCATTTTCACTACCTCTGGCTCTCCAAAATGCATCACAGTGAATGAACATTTTTGAATTTCACTGCTGCCAGGTAGGCAATATAGCAAACACTTTGCACTCAGAAAACTCCTATAAACAGCAATATGATGATGCCAAATGATCAGTTTTAGTGATATTGTTCTGAGAGATAATGTGGAATAACTGTTACATTTCTGACCCAAAAAGCCAACACTTCCAAATGCTCAGCACCCCTGTGGCTCTGCTTTGGAATGCCAATTATTGTGCTACAGGTTTTGGAGTTGTACTTGAACATGCAACTGTCTGACTCCAGACAAGATTTCTATCCACCGAACCATTACTGGAACTGAATGTGTTACTCGGTTCTGCTATACTGGAAAGTTGCAAGTTTGGCCCAAAGGCACTACCAATTCAGATGATGTCCTCAAGAACACTACAGTTGTCCTCTATGCTCGAGCTAAGAAAGAGAAAGCTACAGAATAGTTTCCACTCCTAACTGATATGGTCTGTTGGAAATGGTGGCAGGATCACGGTTCCAGCTATGCTGTTCAATTGATTACCCCAACAATCATCATCACCAAGCTGTTGTCATCCATTTGAATTGCATCTCAAGAAGAGGATTGGTTAGCTGAGTTGACTGGATGGCTGGTCTCTGATGCACAGTGATGCCAGCAGTGTGGGTTCAATTCCTGCAAGGCTGAGGTTACGATGAATGACTCTCTTTCTTAACCTCTCTCCCTACCTGGGGCTTTGTGACCCTCAGATTAAACCACCACCTCTCTCTCAAATGAGAGAGAAGCCCTTAGGGGCTATGACAACTTTACCTTTAGCTTTTATCCCAAGAGCCGTTGCATTTGGAAAGGAAGAGTAGTAAATGGGAAAGGCAAGAACAGCATTGCTTGCTGAAACCACTCATGAAAGTGGATGCTTATAGCAAATTTCCCTATTATAACACTGGTCATTTTCTTCTTTACGCAAAATGTTGTGTACAGTTTATGACCCTTTTCTGTTTTATAAAAACATCTAATCTATAGCAAAAGAATCAAAGAAGAGGAAAATTGATTATGCGTTTTAAAACTGTGAAGACGTGAAGAGTTTGTAGGATTATGTTTCGTAACGAAGGGGGAAAAGATCCAGGTACACAATTTGATTGATGAAATGAGTACCAAATCAAATTGTTTTTCATGTGGCCTTTTTGCTGTCAGGTGAAGATGAAGTTATTTACCTCCATTTTTGTTATTCTTTAAGAAACCTTGGCAAAGGGCCAAAGTCTGGAGTACAGCGCAGTACCAAGGTTGAAAAGAAGAGTTGAATTGTGTAATGTGCAATGGGGTGGTGTCAATTTTCATTCTTTTTCCTTCTCTTCTGCACTTGTGGGATGTATCATAGAGCATGTAGTCAATTGGGTTTATCATGCCTGACTGTCTTGTTGAAAGAGAAGCCCTGCTCAGGCTCAAGGCCCAGCTTTTTGTTCATAACCCTGCAAGGTTCCTCAAACTTGATGGCATTTTCTACATCCACTTTTATTTTTTGATGCATGGTGTTGTTTCACCACCTTTTAACATACAGCATTCTAGATCTAACAATTGAGTGAAACAAAATTCTCTTCCTCTTACCCTCCAATTGTCTCCAGGATGATTTTAAACTTGTGGCTTCTTATTATTGCTTCATTCACCATAGAGTCATACAGCACAGAAACAGACCCTTTGGTCCAACTCATCTAGGTATCATAAGCTGAGCTAGTTTCATTCACCTGCATTAGGCCCATATCCCTCTAACCCTTTCCTATTTATGCACCTGTCCAAATTTCTTTTAAATGTTGTATTGTGCCCGGTTCTAACAATTCCTCTGGCAGCTCGTTCCATACACACACCACCCTCTGTGTGGAAAAAGTTGCCCCTCAGGTCACTTTTAAATCTTTTCCCTGTCACCTTAAACCTATGCCCTTTCATTTTAGACACCCCTACCCTTGGAAAAAGACATTGGCTACTCACCTTATCTATACCCCTAATGATTATTTTTATTCTTTATTTATTCCAACAACTTATTTTAGTCTTGAAACCTTCTATTAAGTCATCTCAATTTCTAGAAGAACAACCCTAATTTCTCCTCCTGTTCCTCTCAATTGCAGTTCCTTGTCCCCAATAAATGTCCTCTGTAACCTTTCTAATATACTTTACAATTTTCCTTATGAAGAATTACCCACAATACTCCAGATGAAGCTGAACCAGTGATTTGTAAAGTTCAGCATGATCTATATTCATGATTAATATTCTGTTTCCTCTATTTATATACACAAGTATTCATTTGCTTTTTTTAACTACTGTATCAACTTGCCCTGCCACCTATAAGGATTTGTGACAAGGGACTACAAGTTCTCTCTGCTCATCTATACTTTTCAAAATCGTGCCATTTATAGTGCACAATCTTTCAGGATCAGTCCTCTATCGATTCTTCACAATGAACTTCATCTATTATGTTTCTCCATGTTTCATCATCCATTCTAATTCAGCTTACAGATCACAATCTACTACCGTGCCAAGTCTTATCAGCTGCAAACTTTGTAATGCTGCTCCCTGCACCTGAGTCTCAGTTGCTCTTATTTCCCTAATTGCAAATCACTTTAAAAGCCAACCACTCTTTCCCACGTTCATTCTTAGAGTGACCACAGATTGTGCAGAGATCGTCAATTTGATTGTAGAGGAATAACAGCTGAGGCTAGACCAGTCCATGTTCGGTGTCTGTACGCAGGAGCTGTTGAATGGTGGACCCTTAAGACAACAAATCCTGTCAGATATCTGTCGTAGTTCTGATAGGAAACATTTAATTGAACGCCAAAACTCTACACTCACTTGAAAACCCTCGAGTTTCACATGTGCATTTTCAAGAATTGAATTAACATGTCATTGCTGCTTTTAATGCATACTTTGTGTTGCCTGCTTTGAATTGAAAAGTAATTGTTGCTTTGAGTAGTGATTTGGATTTATATCACTAAACTGTAACTTACTACGGTGAACTGTTTTTTGGATGTTTTCAGAGAGATTTGAGCTTTCTGTAAGGGGTAAAAAGATGTTAACTAAAATCTAGTATAAGAAAGGATTGTGATTTTAAAGGAATAAATAGAATTGTTGAGCTACTGGGTAGGGAGAAGCTGACGAGTCCTTGTTGGCCAAATCATGATTTGAAGTTGAGAAATGCCTTGCATCTGATGTTGACATGCAACGTTATTTGAATGAGCAAATGCTTTAGCCCTTCAACCCTGCCCTCCAAAATGTGCTTATTCTACTAAACGTTAATCTAAAGACCTCTTTACCTATTTCTAATGCCAAAACCAAACAACATAATCAGTGCAATGTATCCTCTACATTGTGCAGTTTGGGCTTAGCCATTTAAAAACAGTAGAATCAAGTTTGGCCACCACCCAGATAACACAGCCAATTACTGAAATTATCAGAGGGTCATGGGGGAAGTATTTGTCACTGTATTGAATATGCTTTCCTGCTAATTTGTATGCCTTCAGAGCAGAATAATTATGATCTAAAACAAAATAACTCTTAACATTCAAAATCAACAAATGCTTTGGCCTTTCAACCCTTCCCTCCAAAATATGCTTATTTTACTAAAAGTTAATCTATAAACCCCTTTACCTATTTCTAATGCCAAAACCAAACAACATAATCTGTGCAAAGTATCCTTTATATTGTGCACTGTATTATGCTGTGCACTTCACTGTATTGAATATCCTTTCCTGCTAGTTTGTGTGTTTTTAGAGCAGAATAATTCTTGACATTTGCTCAGTTCTCTCCTTATGTTTTTTTATGCTCGTGGATCAAAAGTGAAAAAGTTCAGAAGAAAAATTAAATATCTGTTGGATTACTCATTCATGGATCTGTTAAATGTGTACTTACTATTTAGCTGTATTTCTGCAAGAGTAAACGTTGGCTCTCATTTAAGTCAGCAGTTTCTGATTTTAAGCCTTGCTTCAGAAGTGAGTACATAATCTGGTCTCACGGTTGAGCGCAAACGTTGGAATGAGGCTTTAAAATCGAGGTTCTGCCTGACTCCCTCAAATCAAAATAAAAGATATTATGACACGATGTAAATAGTTATCCTGCAACCCACACTTCTGCAACAGATTATCAAATGGGATTTTGCTGTATCTATCTTCACCGTGAACCCCTCAATCACCAGAAATGTTATCTATCCCATCCTATCCCTTTATAGTTTTAAGCACCGAACAACTTGTCTTGTAATCTCTACTATTCCAGTGAAAACAGACTGATACTCATCTTCATGTTTGTTGTTTCTCAGAATGGACTGCATCTTAGGAATCAGTGCCATGGTCTCCATTGCTTCAACATTTTTCATTCTGTTTGCAGACGAAACATCATAGAAACCATAGAAATGATGCAGTTCAGAATGGAACCATTTGGCCCATCTTCACCATGCCGAGCATGGACCAATCCAAACACTACACCAACTGTACTCTAGTTAAAATATGTATTCATGGCCTTAAACTGTTGGAGTATTTTCATGCCTTAGGAACATGGGAACAAGAATAGGCCATTCAACCCTTTGGGCCTGCACTGCCATTCATTTAGGTCTAGGCTGACTTTCTATCTCATTGCCACTTTTCCGCATTATCTCAATCTCTTTTAATGTCAATAGTCTCCAAAACCCTTTTTGGTTTCTGTCTTGAACATGTTTAATGATTGAGCGTCCACAGCTCTCCATGATGGAGAATTACAAATATTCACCAAGTAAGAAATTCCTCCTCGACTCTGTTTTAGTTGGCATACCTTTTATCCTAAGATTATGTCTCCTGGTTCAATAGTCACTAGCCTGAGGAAGCTGACATTATATGTTATCTGATACTCATTTTGTTATTTTTATTATCTCTTCAGTAACCCCTCCTGCAGAAGTTCATTCCTATTTTAGATTAATCCTCACAATTAAAAACCACTCCATCTAGCCCTTTGTCTAAATTATTTACGTTGTCATGAACAGATGTGATTCAGAACTGATCCTATTTCTAACCACCTTGAGAAATTGTTTCCTAACAGACGTTCCCTATCTCCTTTCTTCCAAACAAATTTTAATCCAATTGCATACTTATCAATCTTCTTCAATTACATGTGTTTCCTTGTCAAAGGTTTTCTGAAAGTCCATTCCCCTATACCTCTTCTAAAAATCCTGTTAGGTTTATCAAGCAAGTCTGTCCTGTCTGAAATCTGTGGTGATAGGTTCCAGTTTTCTTTTCATCTTAATTAAACATTGCATTTCTTGATTCTCTGCTGCTGATTGACCTTAAAATTACTGGCCTGCCACCGTCTCTGGAAAAAAGCCCCTTTATTCTCACTCGATTGCTAACCCCACTATTGCTCCCACACTGTCCCTGGCACCCCCCCCCCCCCCCCCCCCCCCCCCATATTCTATTTCAGTTTGTTTTTCATAGACTTGTGTAATATCAGGGCAAGTAATCTCACAAAGCATGTTTAGTTTGTTTGACTGGTGAAGTGGGAGGGACAAATGCCACATGTTAAAACAGATTTAGAGCTTACACTATAAGTAGCTGCTTGTTAGGCTAGCATCAAGTATTTGAAGCTCATCTCAACAGTAAGATGTATTTTATATAGGGTTTTGAGTAATCTATTAAACTATGCATTGCTTCACTTTAAGAAGAAAGTGAAAAGGATCTTTCAAAGTGCTCAGCAAAAGTATATTCCAATGAAAAGGAAGGACTGTAAGAAAAGGGGTAATCTGCCATGGGTATCTAAAGAAATAAGGGAGGCTATCAAATTGAAAGAGAAGGCATACAAAGTGGCCAAAAACAGCATGAAACTAGAAGATTGGCAAAACTTTAAAGGTCAACAGAAAGCCACAAAAAGAGCTATAAGGAAAAGTAAGATAGAACATGAGAAAAAAACTAGCACAGAATATAAAGACAGATAGGAAAAGTTTCTATAAATATATAAAATGAAAAAGAGTGGCTAAAGTAAACATTGGCCCTTTAGAGCATGAGAAGGGGAATTTAGTTATGGGATATGATGAAATGGCCGAGGCATTGAACAGGTATTTTGTATCGGTCTTCACAGTGGAGGACACTAATAACGTGCCAGTAATAGACAAAGAGATGAAGGTAGGTGAGGACCTAGAAACAATCATAATTACGGAAGAGGTAGTGTTGGGCAAGCTAATGGAGCTAAGGATTGATAAGTCTCCTGGCCCTGATGGAGTGCATCCCAGGGTACTAAAAGAGATGGCGGGAGAAATAGCAGGTGCACTGGCGGGTAATTTTCCAAAATTCGCTGGACTCTGGGGCAGTCCCAGCAGATTGGAAAACAGCAAATGTGACGCCACTGTTTAAAAAGGGAAGTAGACAAAAGATGGGGAATTATAGACCGGTTAGCTTAACCTCTGTAGTGGGGAAGATGCTTCAGTCTATTATCAAGGAAGAAATAGCAAGGCATCTTGATAGAAATTGTCCCGTTGGGCAGACGCAGCATGGGTTCATGAAGGGCAGGTCATGCTTGACAAATCTTCTGGAATTCTATGAAGACATTACGAGCGAGGTGGACAATGGGGACCCAGTGGATGTGGTGTACCTAGACTTCCAAAAGGCCTTTGACAAGGTGCCCCACAAGAGGCTACTGCGTAAGATAAGGATGCATGGCATTAAGGGTAAAGTATTAGCATGGATAGAGGATTGGTTAACTAACAGGAAGCAAAGAGTGGGGATAAATGAGTGCTATTCTAGCTGGCAGTCAGTGACTAGTGGTGTGCCTCAGGGATTGGTGTTGGGACCACAATTATTTACAATTTATATAGATGATTTGGAGCTGGGGACCACATGTAGGGTGTCAAAGTTTGCAGATGACACTAAGATGAGTGGCAAAGCAAAGTGTGCAGAGGACTGTGAAACTTTGCAGAGGAACATAGATACATTGAGTGAGTGGGCAAAGGTCTGGCAGATGGAATACAATGTAAATAAATGTGAAGTCATACATTTTGGTAGGAGTAATAGTAAAAAGGATTATTACTTGAATGGTAAAAAGTTGCAGCATGCTGCTATGCAGAGGGACCTGGGTGTCCTTGTGCATGAATCACAGAAGGTAGGTCTGCAGGTACAACAAGTAATTAGGAAGGCAAATGGAATTTTGTCCTTCATTGCTAAAGGGATTGAAATTAAAAGCAGAGAGGTTATGTTGCAGCTGTACAAG
This sequence comes from Rhincodon typus, assembly GCF_021869965.1. Lineage (NCBI taxonomy): Eukaryota > Metazoa > Chordata > Chondrichthyes > Orectolobiformes > Rhincodontidae > Rhincodon > Rhincodon typus. The sequence continues at coordinate 12,227,408 of NC_063339.1, read as the reverse complement.
GTGCTGGTGAGGCCACACCTGGAGTACTGTGTGCAGTTTTGGTCTCCTTACTTGAGAAAGG
>NC_063339.1:12215633-12227337 GCF_021869965.1 Rhincodon typus | reverse complement strand
GAGCAGGCTCGAAGGGCCAGACGGCCTACTCCTGCTCCTAGTTCTTACGTTCTTAAGGTTAACACTCTGCATTTATACTGCTGCACGCAAGTGACAAAGTTCCAAGTGATATCAGCGAGTTTATTTGTTCATGTGCCTTGTTCTTTCTCTTCTCTTTCTGGGGTGTTTGGGGAGGCAATTAAGATCCTTCCCTTTTTCGTTTTACACATGTTCTATGCTTGAGAGCTTCCCAAAACTGTTTACCACCGATATTTTACGCTCCCCATGATTACTTAATTTTCAACAATCATGGAGATATTAAGAGCACTGGGATGGTAGACAGTGAAATTGATGAATCACAGTGATTTTTCATACAGCAGTTCCTATGTTTTTGTTTTCAACAACAGCACCGGTCTTAATCTGTAAGCTATATCTCCCAAGTAATTATTGAACTTGGTACCCAGACAGAGTGAGCCCAAGGAAGATCTAATATGCTTTTGGCAGAGATGGGCTTTTAGATACAGATACAGGAACTTTTTAAAGGATCTGTTAGCATTGGATGATTGAGTGAATTAACTGTTTTATATTAACTGTTTGATTCAGAATGTTGCTAATTGTTTTGGAACATTATAGATTGTCCCTGCTGCTCTGGAGGGATCTGTCAAAATGCGAACAAAGTTTTCAGAGAGGGTTATGGGAATGTGAATTGGCCTGAATCTCCTTCAGTGAAATGGCAATTCTTAATAGATTTTAAAAAAACTTCTTTCAGCTTCATGGCTACAGAGCATCCAACAGGCAGAAGAAAGCCTTTAAGGAGAACTGTGCACTTTTAAGTAAACAGTGTGGCAAAGGGAAAATCTCCACTGAGTGCCCTATTCACTTATTAGAAATTGAAGTGTTGATAACAGTTATTGTATACATAAACATGTATGTATAGTTTGAACCCTATCGACACTTGTGGTGTTTCCTTTATCGTCTAGTGGAAAATTAACAGCATTTTAATGAATCACATACAACTTTTATACAAAAAAGGACATTGTACTGAGTCAAACAGTGACTACCTTCATAGCGCTGAGCTTTGTTTATTATGCTATCATTTGAAATCATTTTCTGTGTACAAGTAATCAGCTCTGGCATACTCGATATATTGTGCACAACGGACAGTGGAAGGCCTGTTGTTTAAAGCCCTATGTTGTTGTATTTTAGGGTGCAGAGACTGTACGAGAACTACTGGATGTGGCAAAGCAGACAATACCTTCAACCCACTGGCATACTACCCCTGTGGTATTAAAAGCCACAGCAGGACTGCGACTGCTTCCAGAGCAGAAAGCCCAAGCTTTGCTATTAGAGGTGTGACCTTGTAATGTATTGATGCCATTGTAAAAACCCAGCTGTATTGCTATTATGTGGAAAAAGAGCCAAATTCAGTATTCTGGACCACTTCAATATCTTGGTATCAGGCAAAGTCATTTGTGTGGGTGAAGTCACAGAAAGTGATCCTCAAAATGCCAATAAGCTCCTATGTAGTAACAAGGATTTTGACTTTTCCAGTTATCAAGAATCAGTGACTTTTTTTTTAAACAGATCATATACTCTTTGAGCTTGGTAACACTTTGAAGACTGGAACTGTGCCATTTTATGAGGAAAATATGTTGCTTATGCCCAAGGAAAAGTGCTCAAACCAGCCTCGCTGACTTGTTTATGCTACCTAGACACAAATCAGAAAGATCCATGGTATTATCCTGATTTAAACCACACCAGGGTAGTTTGCAAATTTGAATTCAGCATATTTTTAAATATCTAAAAATAAGTCTTTATCAATAAAATAATTAAGTTATTATAATAAATATCCAATTAGTTCACTAATATCTATTTTAGCATATAAAATTTGCTTTCCTTATCCAAACTAACATAAATGTAAATCTGAGATAACAAGGTGTAGAGCTGGATGAACACAGCAGGCCAAGCAGCATCAGAGGAGCAGGAAAGCTGACGTTTCGGGTCTAGACCCTTATCTCAGATTCTCCAGCATCGGCAGCTCCTACTGTAAATGTAAATCTAACATTTCCTGCCTGGGCAGGAAATGACTCATGAGTCATTCGCTTGTTTCAAGTCATCAATGCTTCAAGAAGGAGGCCTATGACCATCATTTCAGGATAGCTACAAAAGGCAATGAATGCTGGCCTTGCCAGAAACCCCCACATTCCAAGAATGAACTTGTTTCATATGCTTCTGAAGCACTGTGGCTTCAAGAGAATTGTATCCCTGTAGGGAGGATGATTCTTTGAAACAGTACTGTGGAAGGTGGAAAATTGTGAGAGCTATTTGATGGATGGTAAGGGGAAACAGTAAAAATGAGAATCTAACCTTGAGGGCGATTTTAAAAAATAGACAAAACCACATGGAGTTGTTGGTCAATCGGCATATTATAAAATAAATCAGTAATTGCACTAATGTGTGTATTCTCAATCCAGGTCCAGGAACTATTTGAGGATTCTCCTTTTTTAGTACCAGATGACTGTGTTAGTATAATGAATGGCACATATGAAGGTTGGTACCAAAATTTCGAGTGTGCTTATTTTCTCCTCTGTTGCTAATTGTATATCTAGATTGGGAATTACTTCCCAATTTTTAGAAAATTAATTATTTTCTACTGCACCATTTGAGTTGGAAAGGGACAATATAATTCTATGACCCTCTACAAATTTGATGACCAACTAGATATCATTTGAAGTCTACATTAGTTATGCTGAGTTATGATAATTTAAGTTGCAAATTAGATATAATTATTTGTATTACGAGTACTTGCTTCCTCAACAAATATGAAACCTCCCGTCTTTCCTGCCTTGAGGACAAAGGTGTGTGGTTTGCGCTGCTGTATTCTACCCAGCATTTAGAGGTGTGTGTGTGTGTGTGTGTGTGTCTGTGTCTGTGTGTATTGGATGCTAAAATGTATTGGTCTTGGATAGATATTTTGAAACAAACTGTTCAGACCTATTGTAACTTGAACCTAGGACTTCTGACTCACAGGCAGGCGAACTAAGACTTGAGCCCCCTTGGAGTTTGATAAAATTGATCCTGTGGTCAATAGGCCTTTGTTCACCCAATTCAGATTTTTGCATGAAGACTGTCCATTTGCGTGAATTGCTGGGAGGAGCTTATTTGAGCATGTGTCCATTTCAGAAGTTGGTTAGTGAGGGAGGAGATGGCAGGAAGGCTAGAGTAAAAAAAAAGATAGCAAATTTTGGCAGAATTGAATAACATAATCATTCAAATTAGGTACATAAAGCAGGGCAAGGTTTACAATTGGGGGAAGGGTAATTACAATTCTGTTAGGCAAGAACTGGGTAACATAAAATGGGAACAGATGCTGTCCGGGAAGAGCACTATTGAAATGTGGAGATTGTTTAAGGAATGCATACTGCGTGTGCTCGATATGTTTGTCCCTAGCAGGCAGGGAAGATGCGGTTGAGTGAGGGAGCCTTGGTTCTCGAGAGAGGTCGAACGACTGGTTAAGAGGAAGAAGGATGCTTATGTAAGTTTAGGAAACAAGGAATGGAAAAGTCTCTAGAGGGATACAAGTTAGCCAGGAAGGAGCTGAAGAAAGGGCTTAGGGAAGCTATAAGGGGGCATGAGAAAACCTTGGCAGATAGGATCAAGGAAAACTCCAAGGCTTTTTACACGTACGTGAGGAATAAGAGAATGACCAGAGAAAGGGTAGGGTCGATCAAGGACTGTAAAGGGAATTTGTGCACAGAGCCTAAAGAGATAGGAGAGGTCCTTAATGAATACGTTTCTTCGGTATTCACAACTGAGAAGGGCCTAGTTGTAGAGGAGGACAGTGTGAAACAGGCTGGTAGGCTAGAGGAGGTCGATGTTAGTAAGGAAGATGTACTAGGAATTTTGAGGAAGTTGAAGATAGATAAGTGCCCCGGGCCTGATGGAATTTATCCAAGGATTCTATGGGAAGCAAGGGAAGAGATCTCAGGGCCTTTGGCAATGATCTTTTTGTCCTCACTGTCCACGGGTCTAGTGCCGGAAGATTGGAGAGAGGCAAACGTCATTCCCTTGTTCAAAAAAGGGAATAAGGATAACCCCGGAAATTACAGGCCAGTTAGTCTTACTTCAGTGGTGGGCAAATTTTTGGAAAGGGCTCTGAGAGATGGGATTTATGATCACTTGGAAAGGCACAGTTTGATTCGTGATAGTCAGCATGGATTTGTGAGGGGTAGATCATGCCTCACAAACCTTATTGAATTCTTTGAAGAGGTGACCAAACACATGGATGAAGGTAGAGCAGTGGATGTGGTATACATGGATTTAAGTAAGGCGTTTGATGAGGTTCCCCATGGTAGGCTCATGCAGAAAGTAAGGAGGCATGGGGTAGGGGGAAATGTGGCAGATTGGATTCAGAATTGGCTGACGCTTAAGAGACAAAGGGTGGTAGTGGATGGAAAATATTCAACATGGTGCTCAGTTACGAGTGGTGTACCACAAGGATCTGTTCTGGGTCCTCTTTTATTTGTGATTTTTGTAAATGATTTGGATGAAGGAGTGGAAGGGTGGGTAAGTAAGTTCGCGGATGATACAAAGGTGGGTCACGTTGTGGACAGTGCGGAGGGCTATTCTAGTTTACAAAGGGACATTGATAGGATGCAAAGCTGGGCTCAGAAGTGGCAGATGGAGTTTAACCCTGAAAAGTGTGAGGTGATTCATTTTGGAAGGAAAAACTTGAAAACAGAATACAGGGTTAATGGAGTGTGGAGTGGAGGAGCAGAGGGATCTTGGGGTTCAAGTCCACAGTTCCCTGAAAGCTGCCACTCAGGTGGATAGACTTGTTAAGAAGGCATATAGTGTGCTACCTTCCATTAATAGAGGGATCGAGTTCAAGAGCCGTGAAGTTATGCTCCAGCTATACAAAAGCCTGGTTCGGCCACATCTGGAGTATTGTGTCCGGTTCTGGTCGCCTCATTACAGGAAAGATGTGGAAGCATTGGAAAAGGTGCAGAGGAGATTTACCAGGATGTTGCCTGGAATGGAGGGAAGGTCTTATGAGGAAAGGTTGAGAGAGCTCGGGCTTTTCTCTTTAGAATGACGAAGGATGAGAGGTGACTTGATAGAGGTGTACAAAATGATCAGAGGTATAGATAGAGAAGACAGCCAGAGACTTTTTCCTAGGGTGGAGGTATTACAAGGGGGCATAGTTTTAAAGTGAGTGGAGGTAGATATAGGGGAGATGTCAGAGGTAGGTTCTTTACTCAGAGAGTGGTCGGGACGTAGACTGCATTGTCAGAGAGGGTAGTGGAGTCGGCCTCATTAGCATTTAAGCGGCTATTAGATAGGCATATGGATAAGGTAGGGGTGGAGGTTAGATAGACCTTAGGATTTGGGTAAAAGTTCAGCACAACATCGTGGGCCGAAGGGCCTGTACTGTGCTATTCTGTTCTATGTTCTATGTTCTATGTTCTAAATTATGATAGTATTGAGTAGCAGGCTAGGCTCCAGGCGCCGCCTCCTGTTTCTATTTCTGATGTTATATCCCTGACCCAGTTCTACCTCTCAACTCCTTCATGGCCTCTTTGGTGTCAGACTGTTAGTTTGAAATCCTAGCTAAACTAATTTCGAATTTCTATTCCTGATGCGCCAATTCCCTGCTTACTGCCTCAGGCTGAAACAGACAACTTGCTATCTTGTTGTGTTTGTTCCTAAGCTCTACTTCTGACTCCATATCCTCTCCACCATTAAGACCTGCCAGCTCCATAATATTGTCATCCTCACCTCAGCGTTAATACATATACTACTGCAAGTTTCATTCATACTTTAGTTACCTATAGACTTGATTGTTCCATTGTTCTCCTGCCGGACCTCCCATCCTTTTAGTCTCCATAAATTTGAGATGGACCAACTCCATTTACTTATTACTCCTGAACATGTGTCTGCATTGGCTTCCAGATTGGCAATACTTTGAATTTAAAATTCTCACCCTCCTGTTCAAATGCTAACTACCAACCCCTCCCCATCACAACCCATTCTGTTTCCAATTCATTGGGCCCTCTATATCTCTGTGTCCTCCTTTGATAAGGTGCTGCACAGGAGGCTGCTAAATCAGAAAAGAGCCCATGGTGTTTGGGGCAAGGCCCTGGCATGGATTGAGGAATGGCTGACTGGTAGAAGGCAGAGAGTAGTGTTAAAGGAGTCTTTTTCAGGATGGTAGCTGTCAACTAATGGAGTTCCACAGGGGTCAGTGTTGGGACCACAAGTATTCACGTTATACGTAAATAGTTTGAATTGAGGAACGGAGGGCATTGTTGCTAAGTTTGCAGATGACACAAGGTAGATGGGGTGGGGAAAGGTAGTGTTGAGGAAATGGGAAGGCTGCAGAAGGATTTGGACGTGCTAGGTGAATCGGCAAAGGAGTGGCAGATGGAATTCAATATGGTAAAGTATGACATATACACATTGGTAGGAAGAATAAAAGCGTGGACTATTTTCTAAATGGGGAAAGGCTTGGGAAATCTGAAATGCAAAGGAACTTAGAAGTCCTAGTTCAGGATTCTCTTAAGGTTAAATATGCTGGTTCAGTTAGCAGTTAGGAAGGCAAATGCAATGTTGGCGTTCATTTCAAGAAGTCTGGAAAACAAGTTTAGAGATGTACTGCTGAGGCTGTATAAGGCTCTGGTCAGACCACAATTGGAATATTGTAAGCAGATTTCGGCCTCATACCTATGGAAAGGTGTGCTGGCATTGGTGGGAGTCCGGAGGAGGTTTACAAGAATCATCCCAGGGATGAAGGGCACTCCGAATATGAGGAATGGTTGAGAACTCTGGGTCCATACTCAATAGAACTTAGAAGAACGAAGTGGTATCTGATTGAAAGTTAGAGGATACTGAGAGGCCTGGACAGAGTGGACATGGAGAAGATGTTTCAACTAATAGGAGAGACTAGCACCAGGGGCAAAGACTCAGGGTGAAGAGTCAACTGTTTAGAAACTAAAATGAGGTAGAATTTCTTCAGCCAAAGGGTGATGACTCTGTAGAACTCATTACTGCAGAGGGTTATGGATGTCAAGTCATTTAGTGTATTTAAGACGAATGGATATGTTCTTGATTAGTAGCGGGATTGAGGGTTACGGGGAGAAGGCCGGAAAATGGGGTTAAGAAACATATCAGCCATGATTGAATGGCAATGCAGACTCGATGGGCTGAGTGGCTTAATTCTGCTCCTATATCATATGGTCCTATGGTCTCCAGCTATACATTGCTCTGAGAACTCCACATTCCTCCAGCTTTGGCTTTTTGGCCCCATCTATTTAACATAACCATGGTCTGATATGCCTTCAGACATCTAGGCATAAACTCTGAAATTGCTCCATTTAACCCTGCCAACCCTAATCCTTCAAGACTACCTCTTTTGGTTGCCAGTCTTGACATCTCCTTTATTTCAATGCAGCTTTATCTGATTACATGCCTGCAAGGTACCTTAGAATGTATTACCAGTTTTAAATAGAAATGCAAGCTGTAAAGCTAACAGTACACAGCAGATTGGGCAGCATCTATAGACAGAAGTTGAGTTAATGTTTCAATTCAATGGCCCTTCATCAGAACAGGAGGTCATACCAAATAATTTTAATAAATATGAACAAAAATGCAAATTATAATTGTATTCATTTTATATTTCATCTCATTATTTGAGCAAAGTTTGTTGTTGTGATTGACAATCACATGTTCCTTTAAAAAAACTTTTTTTTAAAAGACATTCCTTTCAGATAAAAGAAGATTAATAGATTTTATGGAATTGTTAAATTTTGTTGTGAATTACTGATTCAGATTCATTAGCATTTACTTCACTTGTCTCAGGTTTTAGTTTTTATGAGTCATTGAGTCATACAGCATGGAAGCAGACCCTTTGGTTCAACTCATGCGTGCTAACCAGGTTTCCCAAACTAAACTAATCCCATTTTCCTGTGTTTGGCCCATATCTAAACCTTTCATGTACCCGTCCAAATGTCTTTTAAATGTTGTAACTGTATCTGTATCTACCATTTCCTCTGACAGCTTGTTCCGTATACACATCACCCTCTGTGCGAAAAAGTTGCCCCTTAGGGTCCCTTTTAAATTTCTCCTCTCTCACCTTAACCCTATGCCTCTAGTTTTGAATATCCCTGCCATTGGGAAAAGACCTTTGCTATTCACCTGATCTATGCCCCTCATGATTTTATAAACCTCTATATAGTCAACCCTCAGCCTCCTACACTCCAGAGAAAAACGTCCCAGCCTATCCAGCCTGTCCTTATAACTCAAACTCGCCAGTCACTGTAACATGCTTATAAATCTTTTCTGCACTTTGTCCAATTCTTCCTATAGCAAGGCAACTATAACTGTATGCAGTACTCCAAAAGTGACACCTTTACAGCTCCACCATGATGTTCCAACTCCTATACTTAATGCTCTGACCAATGAAGGCAAGTGTGCCAAATGCCGCCTTCACCACCCTGTGTACCTGTGACACCAGCTTCAAGGAACTGTGCACCTGAACCCCAAGATCTTTCTATTCCACAACACACCCTAGGGCTCTACCATTAACTGTGCAAGTCCTGCCCTGGTTTATCCTACCAAAATGCAACAATTCGCATTTATCTAATTTTTTTTATTCATTAACGGGATGAGGGCATCTCTGACCAGGCAGCATTTATTGCCCATCCCTGATTGCCCAGAGTGCAGTTGAGAGTCAACCACATTGCTGTGGGTCTGGAGTCACATGTAGGCCAGACCAGGTAAGGATGGCAGTTTTGTTTTCTAAAGGACATTAGTGAACCAGGTGGGTTTTTCCTGACAATTGACAATGGTTTCATGGTCATCATTAGACACTTAATTCCAGATATTTTTATTGAATTCAAATTCCACCATCTGCCGTGGCAGGATTCGAATCCGGGTCCCAAGGACATTACCTGGGTCTCTGGATTAACAGTCCAGCGACCCCAAATTAAGCTCTATCTGCCACTTCTCAGCCCACTGGTCCAGCTGATCAAGATCCCTTATGATATAACTATCTGCTTTTTATATTGGTAAACCAAAATTTGTCACTATTATAAATGTTATTATGGCTTCGACTTTTGAAATCTAGTGATTCATGGTCTTGATGTAAATTGCTTATGAAAGGAGGATTTGGGATGATTTCAGATTTTGGATCTGTGGGTCGACTATGAGGGTGTTGCCTTTGGATTTTATAGAATCATACCGGACAGAGCCTGTACAACCCTTGGAATAATCTAAGCGACTCTGTTCTTCAAAGTTATATCCCACCTCATAGGGTATGTGGCGGCCATTTTTTTATTTATGTATTTACTTGTGGGATGTGGGCATTCCTGGCTGGCCAGCATTTATTGCCCATCCTTTGTTACCCTTCAGAAGGTGGCGGTGAGCTACCTTCTTTAACCACTGCAGTTGGGGCTTTAATGTCAAGGGCTGTCACTCTCACCCCACCTCTAGAATCCCTCACCTCTAGTGCCTCTAGTTCTGGGCCGGAAGCCCCGGGTTAAAGTGCTACCTTCTTGAGAGGTGTTTCATGACATATCTGAACATATTAGTGTGGCACAAAGGAAGGTGGTTGTGGTTGTTGGGGTCAGTCATCTCAGGTCCAGGCCATGTCTATAGGATTTCCTCAGTATATAGTCCCAGGCCCAACCATTTTCAGCTGCTTCATCAATGACCATCCCTTAATTGTAACTTCAGAAGTGGGGATATTCACTGATGACTGCATAATAGTCAGCACCGTTCATGACTCCTCACATTCTGAAGCAGTCGAGGTCAAAATACAGCAAGATCTGGACAATATTCAGATTTGGGCTGATAAGTGGAAAGTAATATTTGCTCCATACAAATGCCAGGTAATGACCATGTCCATCCCATGACACTCAATGGCATAATCATCACTGAAGCCCCCACTGTCAACATCCTGAAGGTTACCAGTGTCAGAAAACTGAACTGGACTAATCACTAGCCCAAAGATATGGAGGCTAGGTGGATTGGCCATGTTAAGTTGTCCATAATGTCCAGGGATGAGCAAGCTAGGTGGATTAGCTATGAGAATGCAGGGTTTCAGGGATAGGGTAGGGGGTGGGTCTGGGTGGGATACTCTTCAGATCCTCAGTGTGGACTTGATGGAATCAGTGGGGACTTCACCAAAAATCCATAGACAGCACCTTACAACACCTGACCACTTCCATCTAGAAGGACAAATGTAGCAGATACATGGGAACATCATCACCTGCAAGTTCCCTTCCAAGTGACCATTCCTTCGCTGTCACTGGGTCAAAATCCTGCAATTGCCTCCCTAATAGCATTGTGGAGTACCTGCACCAAATGGATTGCAGTGGTTAAAGAAGGTAGCACAGCATCACCTTCTAAAGGGCAACTAGGGATTGGAAATAAATGCTGGCCCAGCTACCATCTCCCACAAGTCATGAGTGAATAGAAAAATGTTGATGAAAATATTTATATGGCCGTCCTTTTTTTAAAAATTATAATTGAATCAGTTTCCTCCAAGTCAGTCAGAGCATTCAATATCATGATCAGTTGCTGTGTTTTTATTCCCACCAAAATCACCTCAGGTTCTGACCTCTCTGCAATATTTTGCCAATTGTCTTACTGAAAGGCATGTTTTTGTATTAACGAGAGGAATGTGATGCATAAGGTCAGTGGGTTATATATGTAAAGAACCAAAGGCTATAATTGTAAAAAGATAAGGAAACCATAAACTGAATGTTACCTGAGCACATTAAGCTGGTTGAAGTATTCGTTAAATAAATAATGGCCCAGTGCTTAATTTATTACAGAACTGAGAAAGGAGAGAAGTGCTGTGATCCAGAGAGTTCTGGAGAAAAGTCTTAACAAGGGAACAAGCTAAAGAGCAGTCTCCTGCATTGCATTCACATTGTTTTGTGCACCTGCTGTGTTATTAAATGTTGTCTAAATATTTTGTTGGTTGTGCTGATTACATTTTATTTTTTTGTAGGAATTTTAGCCTGGATCACAATAAACTTCTTGACTGGTAAGTGTGTATTTTCTCTTCTTCCTGCCGATCATCCTCACTGATAGTAGGAACTGCAGCCTTCCTGCTCCTACGATGCTGCTTGGCCTGCTGTGTTCATCCAGCTCTACACCTTGTTATCTCGGATCATCCTCACTGTTTTATTTATTGTAACGTGGACGTGCTGGTGTTGGCCTGGGATGGACAAGGTCAGAAATCACACAACACCAGGTTATAGTCCAACAGGTTTATTTGAAAATATAAGCTTTCGGAGCCTCAGTCCTTCTTCCAGTGTTAGTGAGAGAGGTAGTATCAGACACAGAATTTATAAGTAAAACATCAAAGGTTCACACCATTGATGAGGATGTACTAAACAAACCTAAGATGCTGTTAAATCTTTAATCAGTTAGAAGGTTTTAATTGATTAATATGTATATGTAAATCCCCGAATTCCTTTCAAGTCACGGTCCAGTGTTAAGAAGAAGTGACATTTTAGACCAGACAATGCGTGTTAGGTGTGAGACCTTGTTTAGAATCTGTTTGTGGTTTAGTTTGGAGTCAGACTGGTTTTATTTCTAAAGTAGGAATTTATAAAACTGTGTGTTTTTTGAACAAAATAAAATGTATCTGCAAATACAAGTTCACTCCATAGATATGTGTGTGTGTATGTGTGTGTGTGTGTGTGTGTGTGTGTGT
>NC_063339.1:12151986-12195633 GCF_021869965.1 Rhincodon typus | reverse complement strand
TGGCTAGCACGAGGGGACATAGCTTTAAATTGAGGGGTGATAGATATAGGACAGATGTCAGAGGTAGGTTCTTTACTCAGAGAGTAGTAAGGGCGTGGAATGCCCTGCCTGCAAAAGTAGTAGACTCGCCAACTTTAAGGGCATTTAAATGGTCATTGGATAAACATATGGATGATAATGGAATAGTTTAGGTTAGATGGGCTTCAGATTGGTTTCACAGGTCGGCGCAACATCGAGGGCTGAAGGGCCTGTACTGCGCTGTAATGTTCTATGTTCTATGTATACAAGACTATTCCATTGTCTAAAGGTCAGGCCAAAAATGGATAGGCTCATTGGGCTGAAGAGCCTGTAGTTTCAATAAGTACACGTAGTACTGTAGTACAAGTGAGTTTGTATTTTTTTTACGAGAGGAAGATTTATAGTATCATTTTAAAACCAGAATTTGACTTTAAAAATGTATATTTTGTAGGCCACTTGTACGGTGCAAGTGAAAACACTGTAGGAATCCTGGACTTGGGAGGTGCTTCCACTCAGATTACTTTTCTCCCTCAGGCAGAGGTAAGAAGAAACAGCAAGGTCCTGACTCAACCGGAAATCAATGTCATTAAATCTTGAAAGGAATTTCCCTTCCTTTCCTCCAGACCTCCAAACCAGTAACTAATGTGAAACACATGCTCAGTCTTAACACATGCACCTGCGTGTAGGTGGCATCAATACCACAATGCACAATGAAAGTTGTTATCTAAGGGTCTTGTTGGTGCAGTGGTAGTGTCATTACCTCTGAGCCAGAGGGTCCAGGTCCAGGTGTCATCTGCCCATCCTGAGCCATACTGTCCAAACAGCTGATTAAAATAACTGAAAACTTTCTTATTCATTCATTGCCTCACATTTATTGCCCATCCCTAATTGCCCAGAGGGCAGTTAAGAGTCAACATTGCTGTGGGTCTGGAATCACATGTGGATAAGGACAGGTACCAGACCCAGGTAAGGACAGCCATTTCCTTCCCTAAAGGACATTAGTGAACCAGATTCATTTTTTTTAACAATTGACAAAAGATTCATGGTCACCATTAATTCCAGATTTTTTTATTGAATTCAAATTCCACCATCTGTCATGACAGGATTTGATCCTGGGCCTCCAGATCATTTCCTGAGTGTCAGAATTAATAGTCTAGTGATAATACCACTCGGTCATTGCTTGCCCAAAATGTGAGAATGGGTTTCTGGAGGAGTGAAGGAACGGACTATCATCCTCCAAGGTGTTGGCACACTATGATCCCAAGCGAAATCCGGTTTTGACATGCAATGCTTCCCCGTATGGCATTGCGGTAGTATTAGCTCATATTTGGCCCAATGGACAGGAACACACAATAGGGTATGCATCATGGATTTTGGTTAATGCAGAGTATAAATATGCCCAAATAGAAAAGGAAGGTTTGGCAGTCGTATCTGGAGTCTGGACATTCCACCAATACCTTTACAGACATAAATTTCGGGTCTAGGCCCGAAACGTCAGCGTCTCTGCTCCTATGATGCTGCTTGGCCTGCTGTGTTCATCCAGCCCTGCACCTTGTTGTCTCGGATTCTCCAGCATCTGCAGTTCCTACTATCTCTGCACATGCATAGAGTTTATTTGTGAAAGAGGCGTCGACAACAGAAAGACTGTGCACATTTTTTTGGGGAGGGATGTGGTGATTATAATGAGGTTAGCCAGGTGGGTTTCATAGGACACACGTTCCCTGATTGGGACTGTTAACCTGGTCCACTCAGGGAGCCCTGGCTGGAAGATCTTAAGAGGAGTGTTGAGGTTCTATTCACTCAGAGCTGGCTCTGAGGAAGCTGGATCAGTGTCAAGGACTTTCCATGTGCAAATAGTGACTTGGTGAAGGGATACCGTCCTCTGTTGTGGTATAGTATTATACAAAATAATCTCAGGTACACGTTACAATTGTCTATTTTGTCAATGCATTAGGAGAGCTCTGTCTCAGAAAGATTCTGAAGCAGGACCCTGCCCAGCCAGGGTCAGATATTTAAACATTGAGAAGCAGTAGGCAGTAAATTACTTGAATTCAAGCATGGTCTGCTTAGACTTATGTTAATCAAAATACCTTGCTGCAGGGTGTCAGATACCCCTTATCTACCACTCTTATCTCTCAGATGCAGTCCTATCTATCCTCTGGAGTCTCTGTTTGTTATTAATTTGCACCCTTGAGAATCTAGCTTTGTCGACAACATCATATTGCCCAGTAGCTCAGGGTGGTATCAAGGTCACTAGACATTCAACCTACTGATAAGGACTCAAAAGTTACTTTCAGTTTAGCTGCCTGGCCTCTGTTTCTGCTTTATCATCATTTTATTTGTGGATTCAATATAATTATAAAACCTTTCTTAATTCAGTCAAATGGGAATAAGTTAGCTATATCAATGAATTTCTCTTACTCAACTAGCTAATTTCACTAGTCCTTTCAAATATAACCACTTAACCCCTCTTAAGACTTTTATTGATCATATTCATTCCTTCCCTCACTGAATTGTTGTGGAGGTAACTCATATTCAATACTATCCCCTTACACCCCTGATAATCAAGAATCTATCTTCCTCTGTCATAAAAATATTTAACGGTTCTGCATCCACTGCCTTTTGAGGAAAGAAATTCTGAAGACTCTCAACCCTCTGCCTTAAATGAGCAACCCCTTATTTTTAAACTGTGACCTCTATTTATAGGTTCTCCCACAAGAGGAAACATCCTTTCATCATCCACCCAGTCATGTCCCCTCAGGATCTTATATGTTTCATTTAAGTCACTTCTGACACTTCTAAACTCCAGAGGGTACACACCTAACGTAGGTATTAGTCCAGTGCCTAGTTTTTAATCAGGTCGTGTCTATTTCTAGTATGCGTGGGGCCAACTCATGCACATGTGTGTTCCAACAGATATTTGCCCAAACTTCTCAACCTTAGTTAACTAAGTATTGCCCCAAAGAGGAATTGACAGGGGAATATCTGTAGTTAACTTTGTGTGTTGAGTTGACATTTTTTTTCAATCTTGCAGAGGACACTTGATGCTGCACCTAAAGATTATATCAGTTCCTTTGAAATGTTTAACAGTTTCTACAAACTGTACACCCACAGGTATGTTACATAATACTGACTTTCAACAGTTTTTGCATTGAAGATAAAACCCATGATAACTAATGTTGTTGAGTGCATTATAGTTATTGTAGAGTATTGATAACATATCTAGCTAATTGTAACTCTCCATCTTTGTTTGTCCAGGTTATCCAGTTAAGGGCTTACTGAGTCAATTGTCTGAGACCCAAATGTTGTACACATTATTGAATATTTAAGTTTGACTATTTTAATAAAGATTTAAGTTGTGCTATAAATGCATTAGCATATTGAATCAATTGTGTCCTTGATCAATTAGGTATTGTACAATATCCTCCAATGATTTCATTGTATTTATCTCATCTTTCCTGGAAATCCATTGCATATGTTGACTGTTTCCTGTGTGACAAACTTCCTGACACCAGTGAAACATTTGCAGGATTGTTACACCCCTCTAACTGGGGACAGAAAGTGAAGTTTGTAGCCTATCATCCCTTGTCCCAAAGACTTCTGAACTGTGTCCAATCCAATATTCAGTCAGATGATGTCTCAAGTTCCTGACAGTCACAATACAACTGTTAGGTTCATGTGAGTCTCAATATCTGACCACTAACTACATTGAACCAGGCCTCCTCTTCCCAGGTTTGTTCATTTCAAACTGGAGTAGTGAATTTCTGTCTCTAGTAGTTTGCGCCAGTGCCCCTTTAACCTGCTATTGCTGTATTTAGCTTAGATTTTCAATGCTATTTACTGTTGTATGTATCTCTCCTAAGATTGACAGTGTAATTTTTTTCCATTTGGATGCCTTGTGAAGTTAGTGATTGTATTTTCTGATTTTTATCTATATCATTGTTCTATCTTTTCTATATCTTGGTGACCTAACTGACTCATATTACACTATTATTGCACAGAAGCTTGAAGCCTTCTGCAAATGTGCATAAGGATTCTGAGGGAGTTAAAGGTGGAAATTGTAGAGACACTGGCCATCATTTTCCAGTTTTCCTTGAATACAGAGGTGGTGCCAGGGCACCAGAGAATTGCAAACATTATCCTTTGTTCACCCTTGAAGTACTTTTCAGGCAGTTTAAAAGCAAAGGAAGTTTTGGTGAATCTGTATAAAACATTAGTTCGCCTCAGCTGGAGTATTGTGTCCAATTCTGGGCATCATAATTTTAAAAAGGATGGAAAGGCATTAAGACAGTATGCCAAAGGATTTAAAAGAATTATCAAATTTTGAGGAACTTCACCCACGAAGATGGATTGCAGATGCTGGCCAGCTCTTCTTAGAGAGGATCAAGAGATTTGATAAGAGATGTTCAAGATCATAGGGGATTTAGACTGAGTAAATCAGCAGAAAATGTTCACATTGACAGAAGGGTCACGAACCCGAGGCTACACTAATTTAAAGTGATTGACAAAAAGGATGGCAACAAGAGGAAATACTTTGTTTTTGCAAAAAATGACTGTGATCTGGAATGGGCTACCTGAGAGTATGATGATGCCAGATTCACTAGAGGCTTTGAAAAGATAACTTTCTGAAGAGAAGGAAATTGCAGGGTGATGGGAAGTGGGACTAAGTGAGATGCTCCTTCTAAGAGATGACTTGGCCACAGTGGACTATAAGTCTTTCTCCTGCCCCGATTCTGTTTCTAAAGAATGTTTTCTCTTCCATTGTGAACTTGGACAGTAGATTTATTAAGAACATCAGAGGTCAGCCTGACCTGTCCTGTCTCGAAGCACGCCCTTGTACTCTCTAGCTGTGGTCACTTGACAATGACTGGGGAAAAGAACCTTTTTATCCTGTTTTTCCTTTCTTCTCTGTCATCCACCACTCTTCACATGCCCCCCAATCCTTTCAACCATGACATTTAGTTCAGGAACACCAGGATCACTTGTAGTGTGGTGAGATCAACTAAACCATTTCAAAGCATGGATTGAACTTACGACTTTTCTTGTCAGCAAAACCACATTCCATATCTTGCAGTCCATATGCTTGCCAAGTCCCTTTGAAGAAAGTTTGAGTGCATTTACAATAACATTGTTAATGTGCTGCCAAATTAACCAGTCTCTTCCGCCAAATGTAAGTTTAGATCCCTTTTATTCTGGTTCCCAAGGATTAGTAACAGTGATCAATATTGAAAAATTATTTTCATGTAAATTTGCAGAAACAAATTGATATTGCATGTTTGCTAGAATATTAGTAGGATTCTCACCAAAGGTCCTGATGTATTTGATATTCTTGACTGTCAGTTATTTAGGTTTTGGACTGAAAGTAGCAAGATTGGCTGTACTAGGAGCATTGGATGCAAAAGGCAAGTGCAATCTCATTTTAAATTACTCCCTAAGTATTTCTTGGTTATGTAGTTCAGGGAAAAATGGAAAGTGCTGGAGTTTTGCCCTGCTCCAGTTGTTTCTGGATTTTACCTGATTCTTCATTGTGTTAGGACTCCATAGAGTCATACAGCATAGAAACAGACCCTTCAGCTCACCAAGTCTATTCCAACCAACAAACACCAAACTACACTAATCCCATTTACCCTATACTTGGTTCATAGCCTACTATACCCTGGAATTTTAAGTGCTCATCCAGATGTTTCTCAAATGCTGCGAGAGTACCGGCATCCACACACATCACACCACCACCTCCCCACCCCAGCGCAGCATGTTCCATATATCCGCTACTCTCCAGGTGAAAAAAAATTATCAGATCGCCTTTAAACTTGGTCCTTGCCTTAAACTTATGCCCTCTGTTCTTAGACACATCTGTCATGGGGAAGATACCTCAATCAGATTCACCCCTTCAGCCTCCTGTGCTCCAAGGAAACAAACCCAGCCTTTCCAGTCTCACCTCATAACTGAGACTTTTCATCCCAGGCAATAGCCTGGTAAATCTCCTCCACACCCTCTCCAGTAAGTCATGTCCTTCAAATAGTATGTCGACCAGAACTGTACACAATATTCCATCTGTGGCCTACTCAATATTTTATAAAGTTATAACAAGACTTCCTTGCTCCTGTATTCTAGGTCCCAGCTAATGTAGGCAAACGTCCCTTTTGTCTTCTTCACCACCCTGTGTATCTCTGCTGACGCCTTCAGGGACCATGGACTTGTACACAAAGGTCCCTTTGTTCCTCAGTACTCCCTAGGGACCTATCATTCATTCTGTATATCCTTCCCTTATTAGACCTCCCAAAATGCATCACCTCACACTTATTCGGATTAAATACCATCTGCCGTTGTTTGCTCTGCCCAATTTAGCAGCTTATCAATGTCAGTCTTTAGCCTGAGACCATCCTTCTCACTATTAACAACATCACTAGAGTTACTCATCTTCTAACATTAAATCTTCTACATTCACATCCAAGTATTAATGTACATTGCAAACAGCAGGGGTTCCAGCACTGATCCCTGTGGTACATTGCTGGTCACATGCTTTCAACTACAAAGCCAAACATCCACTGTCACCCTTTTCCTCCTATTTGTAAGCTAATTTTAGGTCCAGTTAGTCAACTTACCTTGGATCCCATGGACTGTTACCTTTTGGACCAGACTTCCCCGTAGGATCTTGTCAAAGGCCTTACTGAAGTCCATGTAAACTACATCAACTGCACTACCCTCATTTAAATTTAGTCACCTTTTCAAAAAACTCAATTAAGTTACTCAGACAGGATCTCCCCCTAACAAATCCGTGCTGACTATCCCTGATCAATCCCTGCCTTTCCAAGTATTGATTAATCCTGACTTTCAGAATTTTTTCCAATAATTTCCCTACCACTGACATCAAACTAACTGGTCTTTAATTACCGGGCCTATCCCTGCTGCCCTTCTTGAACAAAGGAACCACATTAACTATCCTCCAGTCAGCTGCCACTTCACCTGTGGCCGATGAGGTTTTAAATATATCTGCCAGGGTCCCAGCAATCTCCTTCTTTGTCTCCCATAGCAGCGCAGGATACATCTCATCAGGCACAGGGATTTGTGTATTTATATACCTGCTAAAATATCTAATTCTTCCTCCTTATTATTGTTAACAAATTCTAGAATTCCAGGTAAGCTTGTTTGAGTTAAGGTTTGGTGTGCAGGAAGTTGGGGTGAATTCATGTTGTACACCTCACTTCATGTTGTAGTAAGTATATGTGTGGATTCCTGGTGCCCTGGAATTTATCCCATTTACACTGGAAAAAATGTATGTGCTTTGGGCAGTAATACAGAAATGACTGAACAGTTTTAAATGTCACGTGATGACCATATCCAAACTAAACCCAGTTTTTGTTTTGTTCAAGTTCTAATATGCATATTTTCTCTCTGCTTACACCTCCTGGTTCCCCCGCAGCGGCCACCCCCCCCTCCCCCAATATACATGGGAAGCAGTAAAAGAAAGTGTAATTCCCCACCGTCATCCTGACTAGGATGGACCACACAGGCTGGAAGATGAATCCTGAACACCTCTGGTTTCAATGGGCCACTGCTAAACCATGTGGTTCACCTGCATCCTGAGTCATTGGGAATGCTCAGTAATTCTGAGGTTAGGGTGGCTTTGTTGCTTGTTTGTTTCCGACTTCCAATTCATAAAAATGACGCAAGTTTCATTTTTCTCAATTCATTTTGCAATAGAATTCCTACCTTACACTTTTCCTAGGTTTTTTTCTGGTGGTACAGACTTGTTTGGTGCATCATTGCAGTAAAACTGCCTTGAAATCAAAGTTATTGCAGATGTGCACTCATTGGAACTCAGTTGTTTGTACAATGTCCAGTTGCTTCCCATATAATTTAATTAATGGGTCAGAATCCATGATCAGGGCGGCACGGTGGCTCAGTGGTTAGCCGTGCTGCCTCACAGCACCAGAGACCCGGGTTCGATTCCAGCCTCAGGGGTACTGTCTGTGTGGAGCTTGCATGTTCTCCCTGTGTCTGCATGGGTTTCCTCCGGGTGCTCCGGTTTCCTCCCACAGTCTAAAGATGTGCAGGCTAGGTGGATTGGCCATGTTATATTGCCCACAGGTGTAGATTAGGTGGGTTATAGGGGGAAGGGTCTGGGTGGGATGCTCTGAGGGTCGGTGTGGACTTGTTGGGTCAAAGTGCCTGTTTCCATGCTGTAGGGGTGATGATGATGAAATTGTCAAAGGAGGGACTTTGAGATAAACCTTCAATACCCTAACTTTGTTCGTAGGCTCATAGAAGTCTACAGTACAGTCAGCTCATTATGTACACACCAATTCATAAAGATCCGTGCCCTTGGTTATTGACCCCTTTACTAATGGAAAAAGTGCCTCCCGTCCACTCTATCTATGCCCCTCATAATCTTATGCACCTCTATCCCTCGCAACCGTCACTACTCCAAGAAAACAACCCCATCCTGTCCAAACGTTTCTCATTGCTCAGACCCTTCAGTCCAGGCAGCAAGTTAGTAAATCTCCTCTGCATTCTCTCCAGTGTAATCACATTCCTCCCACATTGTGACCAGAACTACAAGTTGTTGAAGTTGTGGCCTAACCAGCATTTTATACAGTTCCAAGATTACCTCCCTGCTGTGGTATTCTGTGCCTTGATTCATAAAGGCAGATATCACATGATCCTTCTTAATCACCTTATCAGCCTGTCCTGCTATATTCAGAGACCTGTGGATTTGCCCACCTCTGACCTTCAACATTTTCCAGGGGTTTACTATTCGTAGAGTAATCCTTTGCCTTGTTAGCTCTCTCCAGTGCATTATCTCACTTATTTCCAGGTTGAATTCTATTTACTACTGCACTGTCTACCTGACTAGTCTGTTAATATCCTCCTGCAGTTTACAGCTATCCTCCTCACTGTTTACAACATTACCAACTTACGTATCAGCGTGATTGGAAACAAAAATAGGTTTTATTTTACTTTGGCAGGACTTTTAAAGCTTCAATGTCAGTGTGGACTGTTTGCATTTGTTTTTTTTTTAAACCTTGTGGATTTTTCATTTTTTTTCAATTGTACCCTTCTAAGCATTGTCTGTACTTGCTTTCAGATGTTGACAACAGAAGATTTACGAGTTCATGTTTACCACAGTCTTTGAAGGCTGAATGGAAATTTGGTGGAATTAACTATAAATTTGGAGGAATGAAAGAAAGTAAGATAACATTGCCCCACAATTGGGCAACTGTGATTGTACAAAACTTAATGTGATTGTAAAACTTTTGGTAAGATAAACTAGGGCAAAGCTTGCACAGTTAATGGTAGAACCTGAGGAGTGTTGTCGAACAGAGACCTAGGGGTGCAGCTACATAGTTCCTTGAAAGTGATGTCGCAGGTAGACAGGGTTGTGAAGAAGGCATCTGGCATGCTTGCCTTCGTTGGTCAGAGCATTGAGCACAGGAGTTTAGACATCATGTTACAGCAGTACAAGACATTGGTAAGGCCACATTTGAAGTACTATGTACAATTCTGGTCACCCTGTTTATAGGAAGGATGTTATTAAACTGGAAAGGTTGCAAAAAAGATTTACAAGGATGTTACTGAGACTGGAAGATTTGAATTTTAAGGAGAGGTTGAATAGGGTGGGTCTTTTTACCATGGAGCATAGGAGGTTGAGGGGTGACCTTACTCGAGGTTTATAAAATCATGAGGGGCATAGATAAGGTGAATAGCCAAGGTTTTTTCCCCAGTTTAGGGGGTAATAAACTAGAAGACATAGGTTTAAGGTGATGGGGAAAGATTTAAAAGGGACCAAAAGGGCAACTTTTTCACACAGATGATGGCGCATGTATGGAACAAACTGCCAGAGGAAGTGGTAAAGCTGTGTTCAATTACAACATTTCAAAGACATTTGGACAGGTACTTGGATAGGAAAGGTTTAGAGGGATATGACCCAAATTCAGGCAAATGGGACAAGTTGAGTTTAGAAAACCTGGTCATCATGGACGAGTTTCCATGCTGTATGACTATATGGCTGTATTCCCATCGACTGGATCTCCATGATCCAGGTAGATAGATTTTTGAACAGTAAAGGAATTAAGGGTTTTGGTGAGCAGGTGGGTAAGTGGAGCTGAGTCCACGAAAAGATCAACCGTGATCTTATTGAATGGTGGAGCAGGCTCAACGGGTCAGATGGCCTACTCCTGCTCCTATAGTTATATTTATGTGTGTCCATGCGGGTACAGTTACAACATTTAAGAGATATTTAGGTAAGCACATGAATAAGAAATGTTTGGATGGATATGGGAGGGAAATGTTTGGAGGACCAAGCGCAGGCAGGTGGGACTAGTTTAGTTTGGGATTATAGTCGGCATGGATTAGTTGGACCGAAGGGTCTAATTCCATGCTGTATGACTCCATGAATGAATGAGAATATCGCAGTCACCCATGGACATGGCCTTAATGGCCTAAATAGAATGACCTGTGTAAAGATGCTTGTGTTAGCAATTGTTCAGTGGATAGCACACTTGCTCTGATATATAAGATTGTGGATTCACGACCTACTCCAGAAAACAAAGGTTTAGGTTGATACTGTAGTGCAGTACAATGGAGTAGAAGTATCTTTTTTTTATGAGACTTCACGCAGAGGATATGTTGGCTTTCTCAGGTAACCATGAAAGAAATCATGTCATGTTCGAAGAGTAACATTGGAGAAAACCCAATGTCTTGGCCAATATTTTATTCTTCAATCAAAATAACTAAAACAGATGATCTGATTGTTATCACATTGTTGTTTATAGGAGCTTAATGTGCTTCCCCCATTCAATGACATCATGTCTAAACTGATAATCCTCAACTCCGCTCTGCTCTCTTCCCCCCATTGTTAAAAATCTGTCATTCTCAGCCTTTGATATACTTGATGATCCAGCCTCTACAGTAAACAATTCCACAGATCCATGTCCCTCTTAGAGAAATTCCTGCTAATTGCTGGCCCAATTGGATGACCTTACTCTGAGATTATGCCCTCTTGTTCTAAACTCTCCTACAAAGGGAAACTTTGTATCTCTGTATCTTTCCTATCAAGCCCTTTAAGAAACATTTTTGTTTCAATAAGTTCTTTGCTCATTCCACTCCAATGAGCATTCAACCTCTTCTCATAATTCAGTCCCTCCATACCCAGAACTAGCCAAGTGAACCTCCACTGGACTCCCTACAATCCTGTATTCTGGTAATATAGCACCCCTAACACTCCATTTTTAAGTGGTCTAATGTGTAGTACTTTATCAAGGGGAAGTAATCCATAGACCCCCTGACAGTAGTTTTACAATAGGTCAGAATAAATCAGGAGATAATGAAGTTATGTACATAGGGCAGTTCATTAATCATGATTGACTTTAATCTTCATGTTTTTTTTCTTTACTTGTGGAATGAGAGTGTTGCTCGCTGGCCAGCATCTATTGCCCATCTCTAGTTGCCCTTGAGAAGGTGGTGTTGAGCTGTCCTCTTGAGCTGCTGTAAATTGATGCACAATGCCCTTGGGGAGGGAATTCCAGGATTTTGACCCAGTGACAGTGAAGGAACAGCGATATATTTCCAAGTCAGGATGGTGAATGGCTTGGACAGTAACTTGCAGGGGGTAGTGTATCTACTGATCTGTGAATGAGAAAGTCAAATTGGCACTATATAAATGCAAGTATTTGTTATTTATTTGTAATCACAGTTCCTTCTGGCTTCCAATCCTGCTACACTGAAATTATGAAGGTGATACAAAAGAAACTTGATCAGCAAGATGAAATCAAAAGGAGGACATTCTATGCATTTTCATATTACTATGATCGAGCTGTAGATGCAGGTATTATTGGTATGTGAGCAGCTAAATTATGTTTTTGTTCTCATTTTTCTACACATCTCTAAACTGGTTTTCAACAGCTTTATTTCTCATTTATTTTAGATGTTGAGAAGGGTGGCATTATACGTGTGAAGGATTTTGAAATGAAGGCAATAGAAGGTATTTTTTAAATGTGGTCTGTTTAAATAGGAATATTCTGTGCTTGGAAGTAATTCTGCCAAAGGCTTGTACCCTAACCTTAACTAAATAGAACTGGTAATAAGAAAATAAGAACAGAATTTTCTACACTCTTTTGAGTGGAGAGGCATGATTCTATTCCAACTCTGACTAAAACTAAGTTCCAAAGCAAGATTTTATGAGCTAGAGAGGAAAGAGTGTACAAAGAAGTAATTTTCAGGGTGAATTCTTTGCTTTTGTCAGGGCCTATTACCTTCCTAAATGAAGGGAAGTGGGTTTTTTTGTCTATTCATTGGTGAGATGTGGGCATCGCTGGTTGGCCAGCATTTCTTGCCCATCCCTAGTTTCCCCTTGAGGAGGCAGTGGTGAGCTGCCTTCTTGAACTGCTGCAGTCCTCCTGCTGTGGGTTGGCCCACAATGCTATTAGGGAGAGAATTCCAGGATTTTGACCCAACGACAGTGCAGGAACAGTGATATATTTCTAAGTCAGGATGCTGAGTGACTTGGAGCTGGTGATGTTCCCATATATCTGATGCCCTTGTCCTTCTAGATGGAAGTGGTCATGGGTTTGGAAGGTGCTGTCTGAGGATCTTTGGTGAATTTCTGCAGTGCACCTTGTAGATAGTACACACTGCTGCTACTGAGCATCAGTGGTGGAGGGAGTGAATGCTTGTGGATGTAGTGCCAATCAAGCGGGCTGCTTTGTCCTGGATGGTGTCAAGCTTCTTGAGTGTTGTTGGGGCTGCACTCATCCAGGCAAGTGGGGAGTATTCCGTCACACTCCTGACTTGTGCCTTGTAGATGGCGGACAGGCTTTGAGGAGTCAGGAGATGAGTTACTTGTCGCAGTATTCCTAGCTTCTGGCCTGCTCTTGTCGCCACTCTGTTAATGTGGTGAGCCCAGTTGAGTTTCTGGTCAATAGTTACCCCCAGGATATTGATAGTGGGGAATTCAGTGATGGTAACACCATTGAATGTCAAGGCATGGTGATTATATTGTCTGTTATTGATGATAGTCATAGCCTGGCATTTTATGTGGCGCGAATGTCACTTGCCACTTGTCAGCCCAAGCCTGGATATTGTCCAGACCTTGTTGCATGTCAGCATGGACTGCCTCAGTATCTCAGGAGTCATGAATGGTCCTGAACATTGTGCAATCATCGGCAAACATCCCCACTTCTGACCTTATGATGGAGGGAAGGTCATTGATGAAGCAGCTGAAGATGGCTGGGCTGAGGACTCCTGCAGAGATGTCCTGGAGCTGAGATGATTGACCTCCCACAAACCACGACCATCTTCCTATGTGTCAGGCGTGACTCCAACCACTAGAGTGTTTGCCCCCTGATACCCATTGATTCCAGTTTTGCTAGGGCTTCTTGATGCCACACTTGGTCGAATGCAGCCTTGATATCAAGGGCTGTCACTCTCACCTCATCTCTGGAATTCAGCTCTTTTTTCCATGTTTGAACCAAGGATGTACTGAGATCAGGAGTCGAGTGGCCCTGGTGGAACCCAAACTGGGCATCACTAAGCAGGTGCTGCTTGATAGCACTGTTGATGTCACCTTCCATCACTTTACTGATGGTCGAGAGTAGACTGATGAGGTGGTAATTGGCCCGGTTGGATTTGTCCTGCTTTTTGTGTATAGGACATACTTGGGCAATTTTCCACATTGTCGGGTAGATACCAATGTAACTGTGCTGGAACAGCTCAGCTAGGGGATTACAGCACGTTGTGGAGCACAAGTCTTCAGTACTATTGCTGGAATGTTGTCAGGGCCTGTAGCCTTTGCAGTATCCAGTGTCTCCAACCGTTTCTTGATATCACATGGAGTGAGTCGAATTGGCTAAAGACTGGTATCTGTAATGCTGGGGAACCACAGGAGGAGGCCGAGATGGATCATCCACTCGGCACTTCTGGCTGAAGATTGCTGGAAAGTTTCAGCCTTATCCTTTGCACTGATGTGCTGGGCTCTTCTATCATTGAGGATGGGGATATTTGTGGAGCCATCTCCTCCAGTGAGTTGTTTAATTGTCCACCACCATTCACGACTGGATGTGGCAGGACTGCAGAGCTTAGATCTAATCCGTTGGTTGTGGGATCACTTAGCTATGTCTATCATTTGCTGCTTTTGCTGTTTGGCATGCAAGTAGTCCTGTTTGGTGGCTTCACCAGGTTGATACCTCATTTTCAGTTATGCCTGGTACCCTCCTGCACTCTTCATTGAACCAGAGTTAATCCCTGGCTTGATGGTAATAGTTGAGTGGGGGATATGCGGGCCAGGAGGTGACAGATTGTGCTGCTAGAGTACAATTCTGCTGCTGTTGATGGCCCATAGCACCTCGTGGATGCCCAGTCTGGAGTTGCTGGATCTGTGCAAAGTCTGTGCCCCATTTAGCACGGTGATAGTGCCACACATGATGGAGGTTGTTCTCAATGTGAAGGCAGGACTTTGTCTCCACAAGGACTGTGCAACAGTCACTCTTACCGATACTGTCATGGACAGATGCAACTGCAGCTGGCAGATTAGTAAGGATGAGGTCAAGTATGTTTTTACCTCATGTTGGTTCCCTCACCACCTGCCGCAGACCCACTCTAGCAGCTATGTCCTTTAGGGCCCAACCAGCTTGATCAGTAATACTGCTGCCAAGCCACTCTTGATGGTGGACAGTGAAATACCCCACCCAGAGTACATTTTGTGTCCTTGTCATCCTCAGTGCTTCCTCCAACAACAATGTTGTTCAACATTGAGGAGTACTGATTCATCAGCTGAGGGAGATCGGTATGTGGTAATCAGCAGGTGGTTTCCTTGCCTATGTTTAACTTGAAGCCATGAGACTTCATGGGGTCTGGAGTTAATGTTGAGGACTCCTAGAGCAACACCCTCCCGACTTTATACCACTGTGCCGCCCCCTCTGCTGGGTCTGTCCTGCCGGTGGGACAGGACATATCCAGGGATGATGATGGTGGTGTCAGGGACAGTCATACTCAGAATCATACCTTACAGACAATGTCAGGCTGTTGCTTGACTAGTCTGTGAGACAGCTCTCCCAATTTTGGCACTAACCCCCAGATGTTAGTGAGGAGGACTTTGCAGGGTCGACATGACTGTTTCTGCCGTTGTCTTTTCCAGTGCCTAGGCTGATACCAGGTGATCCGTCCAGTTTCATTTCTTTGCGTCTGTCGCGATTGGTACAACTGAGTGGCTTGCTAGGCTATTTCAGAGGGCAATTGAGAGTCAACCACATTGCTGTGGATCTAGAATCACATATAGGCCAGACCAGGTGAGGGTGGCAGATTTCCTCCCCTGAAGGACATCAGTGAACCAAATGGGTTTTTCCAACAATCGGCAATGATTTCATGGTGATCAGTAGATTCTTAATTCCAGACTTTTTTTAATGTTTTGAATTCCAATTCCACTATCTGCCGAAGCGGGATTTGAACCTGGGTCCCCAGAACATCAGCTGGGTTTCTGGATTAATAGTCTAGCGATAATACCACTAGGCCATCGCCTACCCCAAAGGGTATTAAGGTGAACAAACTAATAATATTGTGGAAACGTCTTCTCTGCACACACTGCAGATCTAGAATACAATACACCACCTCCTTCTTATGGATAACTAGGTAATGCTTAGTAACTGGCGACTTTGGCAATAACAATCACATTCCAACACTGAAACCTATCTAGGTATTGTTACGAAACCGAAATCTATTCAAATGGTTATACAATGACAAAGCAATAGAGCACAGTCCTAGTGTCCATAATTATGAGAAGGGCATGGAAGGCCTGGAGAAAGGTACAAAAGATGATTTACACAGATGAAGTCAAAAGTCGCACGACACCAGATTATAGTTCAACAGATTTATTTAAAATCACAAGCTTTCAGAGCATTGCTTCTTCAGATGGTGAAGGGAGGTGTACTGATAAACTAAGAGGTTGTACATGTCAGGAAAGACTGAACTGACGGTTTAATTTTGTCTAGAAAAGAGAGGGCTGAGGGGTGACTAATAGACATCTTTAAAATTATGGTGAGGTTTGATAGGGTAGACTTAGAAAGATGTTCCACTTGTCACAGAGTCTAGAATCAGGAGAAACTGAAATAAGAAAAATAAAAAATGCTGGAGAAACTCAGCAGGTCTGGCAGCATATATAGAAAGAGAAATAATCAATGTTTCCAGTCCAGTATGAAACTCTTCATTAGAACTCAGAAATAAGATCTACATTAACAAATTCAGCAGAAAATTCTTGATCATCTTATCACATCGTTAGTGATGAATTGCATTAATGTATTTTAGAGAAAGCTAGATGAATACCAGAGAGGAAGGGTTAGATAAAATACGGTGTGAGAAAGCTCATGTGAAGCATGGACCTCTTGGATACAATGTTATTTCTGTGTTGTAACTCCTATATGTACTTTTCTATGAATGTAGTGCCCTTTTTAAAGGAGTAAAAATGTATATTAAGAAGTACAGGAAAGTAACGGCTAGTTGTGATGTGTTTACAGTACAATTTCTCCTAAAAGATCAGAGTGAAAGTAAATCACTCCTGTTTTCCTGTTGTCTAATTATGAATTTTGAATTCCTCAGTGTGTGAAAACTTCAGTAAAGCAACCAAAGGTAGTCCCTTTCTATGCATGGATCTGACATACATTACTGCCTTACTCAAGGAAGGTTTTGGATTCCATGATAACACAGAACTACAGGTAAATGTGCTGCCTATTCGACTTCACTTTCTGATGTACAATAGACAGACTGTAAGAAAAGTCGTTAGTGGCTCAATTTTGAGTTTTACAGAAATGGTTCCTTTTGTTATCAAGTTTATAAAGGTAGTCTAGACTATTAATACAGAATCCCTCTATCAAATTGTCTTCTGTTTATTCCAAGTCATTGATAATTCAGTACAACTTAACTGTGTAATAATCTTTTTAAGACCATAAGGTATAGGACCAGAACTAGACCATTCAGCCCATCAAGTCTGCCTTGCCATTCGATCATGGCTGATGTTTCTCGATCCCATTCTCTTGCCTTCTGTCTGTGACCTTTGATATCCTTACTAATCAAGAACAATAAGGGACTTGAGACCAATTACAAACTAGAACTATTTATTTTTTTCTTGGCCAGAACGTCTAGATGGTTTTAGAACTTAAGTAGAATTTTATGGTTCCCATCCAAAGACTTGCCAGAGAATTTGGAGAATATAAAATTCTGCTTTTAAGTTTTAAAATCATTTGGGCATTATATCTAAAAAAATAAATAACTTTTGTTTGTAATTGGTGTCAAGTGCTCTTGGCAGTTTGTTCTGTGGATCTTGGAGTAGTTCCAGTAGTGTCCATTGCTGCCAGTGGTATAGCTGGGAATAGTGACTGTCAGCCAATCTCTAAGACGGGAATTCCTTCCCAGATTAAGTATGTTAAATGTTTGCGAGATATCCATTAGGAACAGATAGGGGCGTGGTGATGATGGATTTTTTTTAAGGCAGGGGGATGTGAAGGTTCCTATTGACTTTGTGGTCGTGCAGAAAGTCCAACTATCTAAAGACTTCTGCCCTATAAGTAAAATCGTATGGTGTTTGTTGTGACTTCCCACTCAATTCTGCCCCAATCTTTCCTGGGCTTGCTGAAGATTGACATTTATTGTATTGTAGTATTTATCATTCTTGCATTTATTATTTTCACAGCTGACCAAGAAAGTAAATAATATTGAAACTAGCTGGGCACTAGGAGCAGCATTCCACCTCATCCAGTCACTGAGGAGCACTGCACGAATTGTAAAGCAAATCTAATGAGACACTTTATTTATGGGGGCACTGACCCACATGATCGTTACCTGTTTTAAGTCTGAGCACTGATTTATGTCTGCATCCAAACTGGACGCCATTCACTGAAAACAACTCGGAGATATGCTCCCTTCTACTGCGTGTCTCATTATTTCATGAGGAAGTGGGGTGGGAGGAGGCTATGCTATATTGCCACATTTTTGACTTGTCTTGGATAAAATTAGCAGAAAAATAAAATATATTTGATGGCATTGCCATCTGATAGTGGAAATCCTCAATACCTCAATCCCAAAAAGTCAATGGGCAGTAATTGTGCTATGCTCTCTTCTACTGGACTTGCAGAGAAACTTTGATATACTTTAATCCTTTTCAGAATTAATAACTTAAGTTGGTTTGTGCTTGCTCCTACTTAACAAAACTCAAAAGTCTGCAAAAGAAAATGTTGACGTAAATCAGCTCTAAACCTTCATCAATTACAGCAGATATTTTTAAACATGTTCAGATTAGAGTTTCAGTGAAAACATGCCTAGATTTTTAAAAATTACAGCAAATTTGATTTTACATGTAGATTTTTCTTAGAAGCTTGATTTCAAAGTTGATGGGATTTTTTTTTAAAATCACTTACAATGGTAGAAGCACAACATTAAACCTTCCTATTAGAACCAGCGTTGGTTGTACAAGTAAATTGAGAGAGTAGTGGGGGAAAGCCAGGGATTGGCATTTTAACCGGAAGAATGTGGGAAGTTGTTATTCTCAACCAAAATTGAATGCCTCCCAGTGACTTTTAACTTGGACCTATTTTGCCAGGAGACCATTATCTGATATCAAATTGTTTGGAGGTGGTAGGAAGTGGGAAATAAATATAAAGCAATTAAGCACTGAAGAGATTGTTGGGAAATACTGTTCCTCGAAAACCACAAATGTATTTAAATGTAGATTTTTAATTATGACTGTAATAGATATGTTACCTTGTAAGTCAATTTAGCTCTTCGATAAGTTTGAATTTCAAAAGGTTCAAATCACTAGTACATCCAAAGCTCTGCCTTAACCAGACTTTCATCTGTTACATAATTTCCTTACAAGTTGCAACTCTATGAAAACCTGGAGCAGTATGATGTTGTTCATAAGACCACTCAGGATTCTGCTTACCATACTGTTTTGAACTGCAATTTTAAGTAACTGTAACAAAAATTGGTCTGATCAGGTATTAAAATTATGTAACTTAAACATTTAATTCAACTAGCTTACTTCCAGTAATCCAAACTGTGCCAGAAAGTTGCCAAACTTGACTGGCATTTTTGGTAAATGTAGTGCCAAGAGTATGTTTCACACTATTTATTGATCTTCTGATCTATACAGCTGGCTGCTGGGTTTGGCTCATCAGATTCTCTTGTCCAATCACTGTCTCAGAAATTTAAATATCTCTGACCAAAGTTGTTTCATTTTCAGAGTCTAGCTTTTAACCAACAAAAGCTTTCAAAGTAGGAGAGTATTGTTGGGGAAAGAGAGAGAGATTCTCACGTGACTGCTAAATTATTGTGGTTATATTCTGTGTCCTGGTACAAAATGATGTATATTGCACTTGTATGACATTTTAACTGCATGATGGCTGTAAAAAGTGATTTTTATATAAAATGTTCACTTGCAGTAATTTCATTGAGCAATTCAGGACACCTACACACTGTAATATTCTCAATGTCCTGATCATATGGTGTGAATTGAACTTATTAAAATATGTTTAAACATATCATGAATTAAACCTACAGATTTTTAAAATTAAAAATGGTTATTGAGAAGTAGGGTACTTCTTGCTGTTTTCCTTCCTTTCTACTGCATCACCCACATTTGGAAGCAGCTCCACAATCTCTGAACGACAGACAATTCCATTTTATCTATACCAGTTGGGACTCGTGGTGCAATGCTGTCGTCCCTACATCTGGGTCAGAAAACCTGGGTTGAAGTCCCACCTGCTTCAGCAGTGGCAATTTAAAATAAAGTTCCTGCACAGCTATTCACTTGGTTTACCACTTTGAACATGGTCACTTCAAGTTGAAATAAATCTATATTTAATAAAATATACTTAGCTCCCGCATCTCTGATGCAAACTAAAGACAAAGCTGGAACATGTTTTACTGACAATACCTTCCTCTTGAATTTGAAGGATGGGTTTATTTGAAACAGGTAAGGATGCTTAAGGTAGGCTGTTTGTTGTGCAACATGGTTTCCAGTAGACTATGCAGCTAAGAAGCTAAACATTAATCTTTAATCCTTCCAGAATACAGCTCTATAAGCAGGGAATACTATTACGTATTGAAGCGCACAGGATCATATATAGCACAATCACATCCTTTATAATAGATTCTAGCACTTTTCCCTATTCTAAAACCATTTAATGGGCTAGAAAACTCTTCCATCGGGCACGAGATACAAAAGCTTAAACACTGCCAACAGATTCAAGAACAGCTTTTTCCCCCACTGTTATTAGACTTTCGAATGGACTCCTCAAATTTTAAATTTAATACTGATCTTGCTCTTTGTGCGCCTTTCTCTGCAGCCGTAACATTGTATTCCTTGCTCTGTTCTATTACCGTAATGTACTTTGTATGGTATGATCTGTCGGTACAAAACTTTTCACTGATTTGATTTATTATTGTCACATGTACCTAGGTACAAAGTCAAAAAATGGTTCAGGGGCAAATCTCTTATTTGGCAAGGAGATGTCTTCAGACCCATAAAACATTAGCAAGCAGGCTGTTAAATTACCAACTGGTACTGTACTAAAATAATAGTGATTTATATTAAAACAGGACAATGAATATGCTTTTGGAGTGCAATAAGTTTTCAAAAATAGTACCTATTAAACCATTGTCCAGATTAACAGATACCAAGGTAACTTGACTAAAAAAAAGTTAACAGACAAAGTGAGATTTTCATCTGTATTTCATCTCAATTCACTGTATTCGTGGAAGTATTAAAGCTAGATTTTAAAATCCACAGCACTCAAAGGTCAGAAGTTGAACTCTGGAAGCAAATGCATCCTGCTCCAGTAAAAATAGTTGGAAAGTCAATCTATACCCAAGTTCACTGATGGACTGAGCCCAAGTGACACACAACCATCTGTATCTGCAGTTTACCCAGGAAACATCTGAAAGATCTGCTTAATTTGCAATCTTGACTTTTAGAAACCCTGCTATTTTGTGACCATTCACTTCAGAAGTTCTGTCAGTTCTGAAGACACCACTTGCAATATCAGTCCACAATTTATCATGTATGTACATCAAAATTAGTAACAGAACATGAGTGTTACTTTCGTCTCTGATCTGTAATTTCACTCTTTGGCCTTATTTTATAAAAGTACCATTTGCAAGTGTTAATTAGCCCTCTTCTAGTGTTTGTCTCAGTTTGCTTTCTCGCTTTACCTTAACCCTGCACTGACTCAGACGGCATCAGATACAACAGGTTCAGATTTCTTGAAACACAGTAATAGTTCAACATACACCACTATGTGAAGTTCGTGCATACTGTTCACACAAAACAAGTTGCTGTGCTCCCTTCCCATAAACAAATGACAGTGATCACAGTGTATATTTCAGTCTAAAGCAGAACACTTCAATACATGTAAGCATTCAAGTGACCTCTCTTTTTAATCCACTTGTTAAGATTTATGAGCCTTCTCTCCTTTTAATCCACTTGTTAAGATTCGCGGGCCTGAATTAATTTGTGTTTTTCTTTATACAATGTAACAATGCATTGGACTGTCACAAATCACAAACAAACTTCATCAATGATTGGGTGATAAGGTCATTCTAAATGTTTCTGGATTTCTTGCACCATTCATCACCCATGCTGTACACAGCTCTGTGCCATACTGTATGTTAGACGCAGCCTGCCAAGGAATTTTTGATAGTAAATATTTGATTTGTACTGTACTATGTATTCAATTCCAATGTAATAAATTAGAAAAGATAACAAATCAGTCCTTTACAGTGAACAGCAGGAACCCAAAATAAAAATTTCCGAGCAGCCAGACTTGCAGCATCCTCCACAGATAGAAGAAATCCAGGGTAGATGCAGAATACAATTCACCTACTGGCAAATGCCATGATTTGCTCCTGGAAAATAATAGAAAAGGTGTTTTAATAACATGTCAAACATAACTCAAGCCAGTTTTATTCAAATACTTTGTTTAAAAAATATCCTCGAAATGAGAGCACACGATCCTACCCCCAGGCTTCCGTCAATGTAATTTTACAATGGCCTCTAGGTTGTGTAAGAGCAACATTGGCGGAAACAACTCGGCTTTTTCTGCAGCTTTTAATATTTGTCGTCTAAGCACTACTTAAATTAACAAAATCCACAAGCAAGCTCACATTCTGATAACCCCATGAAAACGTATGCCCCATTCTCCCCTTTGTTTCTAGTACCAAACCAAATTTAGGTGTCAATTCTTACTAATTAATAGACCAGTGGAAATGTTCAATCAGGGTCTTAAAGTGTTTTATTCCATAACTTTCATGCTGCCAAAAATAAATTGATTACCTTAATAGGTACAAATGCATTTGTCGCCTGCAGACCAAGACTCCTCAGCAAGACCAGTGGTATACTTTTGGTTGAATACAACCTTTTCAACAGGTCTATTGCAGCCATGACAGGGAGATTATGTCTCTGACGCTCTGTTTCAAATGCATTGAGGTGGTTGGTGGATCCTGGATAAACAAGAGAAGACAGTGGCTGATGAAGGCAGTGGTTAAAACACAGAGCAGTCAACTCAATTCCACTAGTTAATGGTACTTGCATAAACAAGTTATAAAGCATTATAAGTAAAAGACTGAGGACTATAAAGCAGACACACTGGAGTCCCCTTCCTGCACAATTCTGTGAACTGCTGGAAGTCTCACCCCAACTCTGTGATAGCCTATAAGGTTTAAGCGCTACTAATATTCATGCTGTTGCCCAAAGCTGCTAGGTTCAATTTTTGATCTGTGCTGAGCTGGTATCAGTTTGAATACTGAAAATGAAAAGCATCCCTGGCTACTGCGAGTTTTAAAAAGAAAAGGTCAGCATTGCTGACAACTATCCACCTGCATTGGGCAGTATTAATGGAGAGGAACATCATGCACTAGATTATCCTGACTCTGGCAGTGTATTATTTTGGCAGACCCGAGTCCAATTATTCCTAGTTTTTAAACAGCGGTTCATCAGAATGCTGTATTTGCTCATAATTGCCTTGAGGAAGACTCAGTGAGACGAAGCTTAGTTAATCAGCCAGGTTTTGGGAGGAAAATGCAGACATACTAATCACACACATGAACCTCCTACCTCAGGCAAGTTACCTGCTCACATTCAGCCACACTTGGCAGATAAGTGGGTCAGGGAAGGAAGTAAAAAGTCATGTAAATTATAGGAATTAGCAACCAAATCGGATATCCAGGGTGCAAACTTGTAAAGTCTGCAAAGACAGCATTAAATTGAGAATTCTTAAGAGGAGAGCCTGGTGTTTTTTAGCCAGCCATCTTTGCCAAAAATGACCCCATTTACAGTTAAACTAGCCAGAGACAAAGGTTTTCCTACCTAAATCTTCGCCATTGTAGGCTGCCTCACTGAGATGTTGAGAGAGACTGGCAACATCCCCAAAGCCCAGGTTGACTCCCTGCCCTGCTAATGGGTGAACTCTGTGTGCAGCATCCCTATAGAAGTAGAGCAATTACAAATTAAGAGAATAATTTATTAAGCAAATGAAACAATTTTTCCTACCAAGTCACTAGGAGGAGGACCCAGTCATATCAAGACAACCAGATTTTACTTGCGTCATTTCTAATCGAGAAAGGAAAATCAAAATATAACACCAAGACCTTTTTGCACACTATCTGTTCAAATTGTTCGGAAGTCTGAAATTTATTTAGCAGGACAATGATTTTGGATTTTTCACCTGGCTTATTGAAAAGGACTTTTATTCTTGCAACAGATAATGATAATATAGAAGCAAAGCTAACTAATCAAATAATTGAAGCCCACAAAAGGAGATAAACTAACATTAGCAGAATATCTCTTTGTACATTTCTCAACCTATAACAGCAAAAACAGATTAACTGTTTATTCATCTGAATAGGGCTTGTGGTGATGCTGATCCTTATTTTCAGAAAGTGGAGTGTTTTCTAACTTCAAAATTGTCAACCATGGCTCACTTGGTATCTCTCTGGCCTGAAAAACTTGTGGGTTCAAGTCCTAGTCCACAAATTTGAGCATAAAAGTCTCAGCTGACACTCCAGCACAACGCTGAGGGAATGATGCACTGTAGGAAGTGACACCTTTCTGATGAAACATGAAATAGATATTCATCTTCACTCAGGTGAACGCAATGACACTTATTATCCCAAACAATGTCATTACATTAAATTCTTGTCCACAGCACATTGTTGTTTGTGGAAGTTTGCTGTGCACAAATTGGGTGCCTGTTTCCTATACGATAGTAGTGCCCATAGTTTAAAAAAAAGTTCACCGATTCCAATGCACATTGGCACGCTCTGAGTTCATGACAAGATCTGAAATCCAAGTACGTTTTCATGTTTAAAAACTAATTTGTGTAAGTGTTGACAGAAATTCCATGGATGCTATATGAACCAAAGGCCCATTTAAGATCAAGTCATTTTATCAGTATTGTGTGTACTAATACAGCTCCTTGCATCATAGAATTATATTAACTATTTAATCAGTTTCTCCAACGACAACTTTGGTTCTTGTTACTTAATAAAACTTAGAATAATACAGCAAAGACAACTATTTGGTCCATTGCACCCATGCTCAGCGAAAACTACCAATTACTCCCACTCTTTCCTATGGCTTCCCAAGTTAAACAGAGATCAATTTCCTGTGGAAAGTTACTGTTGAATTTGCTTCCATCAGTCTTTCTCAGATCCTCAGTAAAACTTGAAGCTGGGTCAAAATCTTGGAATTCCCTCCCTAAGGGCATTGTGGGTCCACCTATAGCAGGTAGACTACATAGTTTAAGGTGGCAA
The DNA here is from genome assembly GCF_021869965.1 of Rhincodon typus. Classification (NCBI taxonomy): domain Eukaryota; kingdom Metazoa; phylum Chordata; class Chondrichthyes; order Orectolobiformes; family Rhincodontidae; genus Rhincodon; species Rhincodon typus. The sequence goes on along the minus strand of NC_063339.1, from coordinate 12,170,823 downwards.
CTCACCACCACTTTCTCAAGGGCAATGAGGGATAGGCAATAATTGCTGGCCCAGCCAGTGACATCCACATCTTATGAGTGAATTTTTTTAAAAATCCTCGCTTCGAATTTTGCAAAAATTTTGATTTTGAGATGGATAAGATGTAGGAGAACAAATAGCTATTCAGCCCATCAATTTGCTCCACTAACAATAGCACTTGTTTAAATTTGCATTGCCCAACAGCAGTTTACATTTAAATTACGAAGGGAAATTAGAGTTAACATTCCTCAGAACTTCTGAAGGAGGATCACTAAATTCCAATCATTGACTGTTTTCCCTCCACGGATGCTGCCAGACCCACTGGTTTTCTCCAGCAATATCTGTTTCTTTTGCTTCAGATCTCCAGTAACCGCAGTTCTTTGTTTTATATTTAAACTCTACTGTTCATACAGTGAGATATTCCAAGGCACTTGACAGGAGCATTATCAAACAAACTGAGTTATATAAGCAGGTTTCATAAGGAGCTCTTTAAAAGGAGAGAGGCTGAGGGAGCAAATTCCAAAACCTAAAGAAGCTAAATGTAGATGCAAGGTCATGTGGGAACATAATCATGGATGGAGCAGACATTTGCGGCATTCAACCTGCCTTGCTATGAACAGATAAGGTACAAGGATTCTTCAAAGGGCAGCTTCAAGTTTTTGCTGTCCTGTCCAAAGACCCACAGAGCAGTTGCGTGCAACATTCAAAGTGTCACCTCCCAAAGTTAATACCAGCACACAGGTTGGCTTTCTAGACTTTCGGTTATTACGTAAGGAGATGGGAGGAGGGAATTGATTTTCCATTATCTTACCCGATGAGAGCAACACGTGGTCCGACATACTTCGTGGCATGACCCAGTCCAAGTGGAAATATAGCCCTGCTTTTTGGGTCAATATGAGCCACGCTTGGTGGCAGCTGGCGTACTGATGTGCCCGATGGCATCAGAAACGTTAAAGCTGTCTTTAATATGGAGCTTGCAGTGTCAATGAATTCAGTGTGATTCTCATTGCTCCACTACAAAAAAACAGCAGAAAATATCCACCGATAAAATTTTTCTTTTTGCATAAGTCAGGACTTTAGCCCCATTTTATCACAAATCAAACTGTTATCATAATGCAATTGTTACAAATTTAAAGTACATCTTAAACGTTTGCTCAAGAACTGAGGTAAAATCGCCATGGTCCCAGTGGACAATAACACTGCTCTCTCATTAGAGCGAGACGACAAGTGCTGAGTTTAACCTGAGGGTCACCATGCCTCAGGCAAGAGAGAGGTCAAGAAGGTGGGGCCTTCATGGTGATCTCAACCAGTTTGGGAATTGAACCCACACTATTGGTGACACTTTGCATCACAAACCAGCTCTCTGGCCAACTCAGCTAACCAATACCCAGGTATAGAGGCACCAACCTGGTGAACTACAACAAAACTGAACAGTTTTCTGCATAGTAAATTGCTGATTTTGCCACAATGATGAGGCAGAGCCAAATGAAGGCTATGCATTCTCTTCAAGGAATTGATGACTAACGTATGAGAATGTTCTGGAAAAGGCAAATCAAGTTTAGCTGAAATGTCGACCATCTGCCCCACGGACAAGTAGCCCACCACACATGGATTCCACTATCAAGAGGCAAGTGCTGGAGGGCTGCCAGTTCTGTAGAAACACAGCAGCATGAGTAAATATGTAAGTGCAGAAGACAAAAATAAAAGATTAATTGTTTCAATCAAGTCTCAGCTTGCCTACATAGGAGGAGAATATTCACAATCTGGAAGAATTCAAGGCAATACAGAAAAAAATAATCACAACCTGTGCAGTGAAATAGTAAGGCATGGGTTTGCAGAGCGTACCTTTACATGAGTCCACTTAATACATAAAATCTGACCATGTGAAGGTGATTTTTTTTTAAATTCACAGCAACAGAAGTTTCAGTTCTTTCCCCCCTCAATTTTCAACCTCTCTTGAAGGAGAAATTTTGCTTTCAGGTTTTCATTTCAGAATCTTCACAGTAAACATTGATTTTTAAATAATAAATATCAGAACTTAGGAACAGGAGTAGGTATTTCAGTCTACTGAGTCTGCTCGGCCATTCAATATGGTCACTGCTCATCAAACAATTCAATGCCTTTTACCAACCATATCCTTTTACTCTGAATGCCATAAATATAAATAATTGCTGATGGATTATTCATCGTCTTGCCCTGCTTCATTGTCTGAAGTAAACAGCGACAAAACAGGAAGACTTCAGATATTGCTCCATAGTGTCACCTATTAACCAGAACCTCCAATTACCTGTTCAAAAACTGCTATTTACATACAAGATTTCAAATCTAAGTGCTTACATAGATAATTTAGAAATTGACATATAGATGTGAACAAAACCTGTGGCAATAGGAGTTAGACAGGCCGCGTTCCTATGCACCAACGCTAATAACAGACAATTAGATAGGCATTAGAGCTCAACTGAACAGAAACAGTAAGTCTAGTTTATTTATTCCTTTCTCACATGGGTGAACATCACCTGAACCAAATTCAGTGCACTCTGCATGGACTAATATCCAACCTGTAAATCCCAATTCAACTGTAGCCCCATCTTCACATTCCACTTACAAAAGCTGAATTAATAGCATCAACAAAAGTCTCTTCATCCATACTGAGCAGGTCAGATGCATGCTGGTGAGAAGTTGACCACACCAAGGAACTGAGATCATCAGAGAGCTAGAGAGACACAGTTCAAGGATTGTATCAATAGGACGTAATCATTCTTCTATAATGATATCAAAATGCAGCCTACTCTTTGCCAAAATTAGTTAGTTACAGCTGGTCACAACTCCCAAAACAATTGATTTGTAAAGTCCATTGTAAAGACCATGTCTTTTTATTTTTGTTTTTGTTTAAATTGTGGACTGAAAGAAGAAAGAACTGTTTTAAAACCAGGGAATAGAAGGATTTCTGCCTGGTTTGAAAGCAAATACTCATTGTGAACCCTGTTTGCACAGCTGCGGGTTAGTTATAGCAATGGTTGAAGACAAACTGGAGCCAAGGGGTTGTGTACAAATGGAACTTAGGCTGGCAACAAGTAGCGAATTACTTTGTATACTAGTGACCAGTTACCGATAACAAACATCTCTTGCCTGCCAACAGTTATGTGAATGGTCCTCATGTAGCTGAACAGCTTGTAAACAAGCCTTCAGATCACCAGAGCTTAGCACTTTTGTCTTTCCTTCAGCTGTTGCTGTAAGCCGTGACTTTTAATTGATGTGTTAGAGACCTTTTATAGTGAACCAGCTACCCTGTGCCTCTTGCAAATCAGTGAAGCATCCGAGTAGGACGACTGAGAAGCATCATACTAATCAGCAAAATAATGATGAGGTACCCTTGCACCACTGAACAGCCTTCCCAGAATTTTTCTCCGCCCTTAACCCAGTTTCTTTTTCCTTTGTGTATTGTGTACCCAGTACAGATTTATTCACGTGCAAACAGAATAGTCAAGTCATCTGAGACATGACAGATGGTTAAGTGCAGCATGCTTTTAAGGAACAGGTGGCTTTGAGTCCAAACATTCCCAAAGTTCTCCACCATTGGAGGTTTCCTCATCTTATGTCTGGACCAGTTGGTCACTACAATGAGTCAACAACTGACATTATCCATGTACCATGTGATTAGTAGAATTGTAGAAGGTAAACGAGATAGACCTTGGCCTTTTACTGTTGAGGAATCCCTGCACCAAAAGCATTGATTCAAGCACTTCATAAAGATGAACACACTATCAGAAAATGTAGTTGAGGCAAACAGCATGGATGCATGAAAGGGAAAGTTAAACAACACACAAGGGAGAAAAGATTAAAAGGATAGGTTGACGGGGTTTGATGAAGGAGGATCATGTGAAACAAATAATAGTAATAATTTATTGGGTAATGAACTGTTTCTAAGCTGTAAATACTATATTTTCAACACGATGTACTAATTAAATGATTGCGCAATCAGGAACATTTTAATCAAGATCTCTGATTTCATGACAAACTTTTTAGTGCAATGATTTTAGAGAATCTGCATCTTACTTCAGAAAGTAAATTCAAATTGAGAGTGAAGCATACCGGAAGCATTGCGATCGGCCCGGTCACCAGAAACCTCTGCCAAGCCACATTGTTGTCAGTAGGCTAAAGATTTAAAAGGAAGAAAAATTAGTTGGAACCAATGACAACCTCACACTTCATTCACAAATTAAATAGCTATGCAAAGACATCTGTCAACTGTTGAAGTACATTCCCAGTCATCTACTTACTTCAGCAAGGCGAAGAGTAGCAACCACAGCAGATTGATCATATTTCCACTGCATAGTCTGAATACCAGCGGACTGCCGTACCACTGAGTTTGGACCATCTGCACCAATCTATTTGGATGAAAGATATTACCTTGTAATGTAATCGAATTTAACTGATCAGAAAACAGCCATTACATCAACATGGACATGATTCATTACCCAACCCTTTACCCAGATCCTCTAGTCCAGACATTTTAGATGACTTTTGACATTACATTACTGATACATCATGGGTAAACTTAATTTGGGGATAATTATGACAATGTAATCAGTTCATTCATTGTGCACAATAAAGTACGTACAGATATAGAGAAGCATGTAGACCTTCATTTCCTAGCTACTAGTTCCAGAGAAGCACTGTTCGGGACCAGATCATTAGACTCCTATATTACACTCCCTGCCGGAAAGATATTGGAAATGGGGAAAGCTACATGGTTTCATGCGTGTGTGCATGTGCATGTTTAAAAGGGGATTAGTTTTAATTAGTAGGGCCATTTGCCAACAGTTCATAATTGCTTACCTGTATATAGACTCTAATTACTTGTAATAAATAGTAGTTTTTCTTGAGAGCAAAAACCTAGTCCATGTTTTCTGTCAATCTGGGTCTAAAAGACAGGTAAAATTGGGAAAGAGTACTTCTTAAAATCTTTAACTTTTGTGATGACTCTAGGAATAGCAGGGCTCAACTTCCAGTGCACTGTCCCAAGAGACATAACACCATGCACTGCACTCCTTGAACACCTCAACTCAACCAGTGTGCAAGGTATGGAATGCACATGGGACAAACCTTCCTGCTGCAGATCAATAAGAAATAATAATGTTGACCAAATATCGATAAAAAATAACAGCATAAAAATACACATTGGGATTTGTCATAAACCGTGCACCTTCAAGGTGATCTACACCTGAAGCCTTAGCATGATGTTTCTCTTTACAGATTCTAGAGCCTTGAGCACATTTTCTGAGCTTTATTTCATATTGACACACCCAAGTTTCAATTGCAAGGTAATGGGTGAATGTTTGCAGTGAGGCAAGAGCACCATCTTGCATGGAACACAATAGAAGGTCCCAAAATTAAAATGCAGGACTGTTGGGACAGTGCCAGGGACATTCCATTAGACATTCATATCTCCAAACTTGGATGGGAGAAGAAAGCAAAGGAAACACAGACAATTGGTCAGGCTTCATCTCTCAAAAAACATGAGCAGATGCCAGGTGAGGGTAGGATCAGAATCAGCTGGGATATCTGACCCAATATTGAGGATGTCTGTCAATTTTTTTTTTTAACAACCAGTCAAAGGCACCAGAAGGACCATAGTGCCCAATGACGTGTACTCCATAATGAAGTGACACCTCTAGCTAGGAAGAGGACAGTGTAAAAATTAAAAACATCGCATCTTCTCCACATGCTGAGAGTTTTAATTTCACTATTGCTTACCAGTACTGATGCCTGAAGTTTATTCCCATCAGCCAGTTCAATTTGCACCCATGGATTCATATCAGGTGACAGGCATGGTTCTGGCCAGGTATAGTTCACCGCTTTGCTTCTGTATAACACATGCACCCTGTCTGAGAAAAAGAGCACAAATCTATATCAAGCTTCTCTGCAGTTTCACCACCTGCCCTAGAGTTCCTTCATGTCCCGTGGGAAGGATTCCTAAATCGCACCAATTTCCATTCACTCCCAACCCCCATGCTCACTGACCTACACTGGCTTCAGGTTAAGAAACACTTCAAATTTACAAATTCTCATTCTTGTTTTTAAATCTCTCACTCACCCCTCTGTACCATCCTCCAGCCTTCCAATGATAGCCGTGTTCCTCCAAATCTGGTCACTTGTGCATCAATCACTTCATCAATGGCAAACATGACTTCAGCTGCCTTGGCTAAGCTCTGGAATTCCCTCCCAAAAACTCTTGTCTCAGAAGAGAACTAAAGAGGCAAGTTGGACAGCTCTTCAATATTTTGGTGCTCCTCCAATTTCGGCCTCTTGCATATCCCTGATGTTTATCAACATCACCATTGCTGGCTAACTTTAACTGGCTGGACCCTAAGTCATGGCATGCTTTTTCATCAGCTCGCTGCTCATGTCTCGCATCTCTAAAGCTACCTCTTTGACCAAGATTTTGATTGTATGCATTGCGGTTCCATGTCAAAGTTTACTCGGGAGCTTTTTGTGAAGTGTATTGGGATTTTTTGAACTGTGTTAAAGGCACTGTATAAATGCAAGTTATTGCTCCTGAAGGAGAGCAAAATTTCTCCCTGCTCCATCCTGCAGCAGCAAATCTTTATACAGCAATGAGACTATGACCAGTTCATCTAGTCAAGCACTGACACACAGTGGCAGCAGTATATACCATTAACAGGAAACAACCCACCAATGCTCCTTTGGCAGCACCTTTCAAATCTGCAATCTCTACCACCCAGAAGGACAAGTGAAGCAGACACATGGCAGCACGACAATCTGCAAGCTTCCCTCCAAGCACATGCTGTCCCGATTTGGGGCAATATGACCATGTTTTTCATTTTGTTGGGTCAAAATCCTAAACTGCCTTCCCAACAGCACATGGTGACTCTACAACACCTGGATTGCCATAGTTCAGGATTGCACTTACCATCACCTTCCAGAACCAGGAGTCAGAATTTAAGGATAAGGGGGAAACCTTTTAGGACTGAGATAAGACAAACCAGAGAATGGTGAGACTCAAATTCACTACCGCAGAAAGTAGCTGAGGCCAAAATATTATGTGTTTTCAAAGAGGAGGTAGATATAGTTCTTGTGGCTAAAGGGATCTAAGGATATGGGGGAGGGCAGGATTAGGGTATGAGCATGATGATCAGCTATGTTTATATTGAATGGCGGAGCAGGTCCAAGGGGTCGAATGGCTTATGCTTGTTCCTATGTTTCTCAAGAACAATTATAAAATGGGTAATAAATGCTGACCTCACTCTGATCCCATGAATGAATGTTTAAAAACTTTTGTTGAAGGGATAAATTTGGCCATATCGAAGGACTTACTCCACCTTTTCTTCAAAACAATGCCATGATTTTTTTTTATGCTCCGAGATCAGATGGAACCTCAGTTTAATGTATCATCTGCGAAAGACAGATGCTAAAGCAAGATACTGAAGGGTGGGTTAAACTTAGGGAATCACATCAGTCAGTACCTTTAGAAAAGAAGTGAACAAATCCAAATGGAAGTGAAATTACAAAAACACACTTGACACATTGCTTACTCTTCACAGCACTGTAATTACCTCAGCACCCAGTTTTTAAAACCTTCAGAGAGGTCAACACCTACCAGCAGCAGTCAGTTGTTTAGACAAAGCTGACAATAAAACATCATTCTCAACGATGAAGCCCATGTCCTCCAACAGGTTAGCTTTATCAAAAGTAATCATTGCATCTGAGCATTCATCCCAAACCTGAGTAGAAAACAAGTGAAATTTGGAGTCACTTGCTTAGTTAATAGAACATGGCATAAGCAAACCATTCAACAACGGATCCAGGAATACCAGTTTGTTCAGCTTTGTCCATCAGCTGGGTCATTCAATAGGTCTGTTTTCATGTCCTTTCTTGTCTTTCACGTCAGGTCGTAACAGTACAAATTATGGTTGGCTTGCACTCATCTTAAGATTGCTTCATTTTGCTCCCAGTTCATAAGCAACTAGAAAAGATTTCTATCTTTACCACCAAATCACTTACGGAACTTATAAAACCCTGATCAAGACTCCATTTTGTCTTCCCAATTTTCTATTTTCTTCCTCTAGCATATCAAGTTAGGTGATGAGATTAGACAAGGAGAATTTGTGCAATCACTTGGAAATGCAAACTATGCTGTCCTTTCTTCCATTGCTCACATTAATAATCATCTTCTGTTTTCAGCGGCAGCAGCGCGAGCCAGAGTGCCAACAGGAAGGTAAGGTGGTTTCTGTTTCTCCCTGTATAAAAAAAAACTTACCTCTTGCAGCAAGCGGCCCTCTTGTTTTCAGCGGCGCGTGTGTGGAGGGAACGCTAGCCAGGAAGAAACAGATAAATTCGGGCATTGGCTAAAACCGAAACACTACACGTGTAGTGTCTCCCACCCGTCCTCCTCCTCTAAACAAAAAAAACTGTGTGGAGGTTCGGTAAGGTAAGGCTTTTTTTTTTGTTCTTCTTCTGGAAATCTGGAGTAGAGGGAATGGAAGCTAGGGCAGCTGCATGCTCCTCTTGCAGGATGTGGGAGGTAAGGGTCACTGCTGGTGTCCCCTCTGACTTCACCTGCGAGAAGTGCACCCAACTCCAGCTCCTCAAAAACCATGTTAGGGAATTGGAGCTGGAGCTGGATGAACTCCGGATCATTCGGGAGGCTGAGGGGGTGATGGAGAGGAGTTACAGGGAGGTGGTCACACCCAAGGTACAGGAAAAAGGTAGCTGGGTGACTGTCAGGAAGGGGAAAGGGAATAGGCAGACAGTGCAGGGATCCCCTGTGGCCGTTCCCCTCAATAATAAGAATACCGTTTTGGATACTGTTGGGGGGATGACCTACCAGGGGAAGGCCATAGCGGACAGGTCTCTGGCACTGAGCCTGACCCTGTGGCAAAGAAGGGAAGGGGGGAGAATAGGAGAGCAATTGTAGTGGAGGATTCGATAGTAAGAGGCACAAACAGGCGGTTCTGTGGAAGCAAACGAGATGAAAGGATGGTATGTTTCCTCTGTGGGCCAGGGTCTGTGATGTCACGGATCGTGTCTTCAAGATCCTTAAGGGGGAGGGTGAGCAACCAGCAGTCATGGTACACATTGGTACCAATGACATAGGTAGAAAAAGGACTGAGAATGTGAAAAACAAGTACAGGGAGTTAGGTTGGAAGCTGAAATCCAGGACAAACAGGGCAGTTACCTCTGGATTACTACCAGTGCCACGTGATAACGAGGTAAGAAAGAGGGAGAGAGTGCAGCTAAACACATGGCTACAGGGCTGGTGTAGGAGGGACGGCTTCCATTCTGTGTATAATTGGAGCACATTCCGGGGAAGGTGGGACCTGTACAGTAAGGATGGGTTGCACCTGAACCGGAAGGGCAACAAATATCCTGGGAAGGAGGTTTGCTCGAGCTACACGGGATGGTTTAAACTAGCTTGGCAGGAGGTGGGGAACCGGATTTATAATTCAGAGGACGAGGTATTCGGCCTTCCAACAGACACAACAGGGAGTGAGGTGGCTTATAAAGAAATGAGGTCGATGGAGTGTAATTGCGGACACCGAGATGGTTTGAGGTATGTATACTTCAATGCTAGAAGTATCAGAAATAAAGCGGATGAACTTAGAGCATGGGTCGGCACTTGGAACTACGATGTTGTGGCCATTACAGAAACTTGGGTAACTTGGAGAGGAATGGTTGTTGGAAGTTCCGGGATTTAGATGCTTTAAAAGAAATAGGGAGGGTGGAAAAAGAGGTGGGGGAGTGGCATTGCTAGTCAGGGCAAGTATAGCAGCAGTTCGAGAATGATATGTCTACAGAGTCAGTTTGGGTTGAGGTCAGGAACAAGAAAGGAGCAGTCACTTTGTTGGGGGTTTTTTACAGACCCCCTAATAGTTGCAGAGAAGTAGAGGAGCAGATTGGGAGGCAGATACTGGAAAGATGCAGAAGTCACAGGGTTATAGTCATGGGTGACTTCAACTTTCCAAATATTGATTGGAAACATTTTAGTTGTAATAGTTTAGATGGAGCAGATTTTGTCCAGTGCGTTCAGGAAGGATTCCTGACACAGTATGTAGATAGACCAACATGAGGAGAGGCCACTTTGGATTTGGTGCTTGGCAATGAACCAGGCCAAGTGTTAGACCTCTTGGTAGGAGAGCATTTTGGCGGTAGCGATCATAACTCTGTTTCTTTCAGGATAGTCATGGATAAGGATAGGTACATACGGCAGGGTAAAGTTTACAATTGGGGGGAAGGGTAATTACAATTCAGTTAGGCAAGAACTGGGTAACATAAATTGGGAACAGATGCTGTCAAGGAAGAGCACCACAGAAATGTGGAGATTGTTTAAGGAATGCATACTGCATGAGCTCGATATGTTTGTCCCTAGCAGGCAGAGAAGATGCAGTCAAGTGAGGGAGCCATGGTTCTCGAGAGAGGTCGAATGACTGGTTAAGAGGAAGGAGGAGGCTTATGTAAGGTTTAGGAAAAGAGGAACGGAAAAGGTTCTAAAGGGATACAAGTTAGCCAGGAAGGAGCTGAAGAAAGGGCTTAGGAGAGCTATAAGGGGGCATGAGAAAACCTTGGCGGACAGGATCAAGGAAAACTCCAAGGCTTTTTACATATATGTGCAGAACAAGAGAATGACCAGTGAAAAGGTAGGGCCGATCAAAGATTATAAAGGGAATTTGTGCACAGAGCCTAAAGAGATAGGAGAAGTCCTTAATGAATACTTTTCTTCAATATTCACAACTGAGAAGGACCTAGTTGTAGTGGAGGATGTTGTGAAACAGGCAGGTAGGCAAGAGGAGGTTGATGTTAGTAAAGAAGATGTGCTAGGAATTTTGAGGAAGTTAAAGATAGATAAGTCCCCCAGGCCAGATGGGATTTATCCAAGAATTCTATGGGAAGCGAGGGACGAGATCGCAGGGCCTTTGGCGATGATCTTTTCGTCCTCACCGTCCACAGGTATAGTGCCGGAAGATTGGAAAGAGGCAAACGTCATTCCCTTGTTCAAAAAAGGGAATAGGGATAACCCCGGAAATTACAGGCCAGTTAGTCTTACATCAATGGTGGGCAAATTATTGGAAAGGGCTCTGAGAGACAGGATTTATGACCACTTGGAAAGGCACAGTTTGAGTCGTGATAGTCAGCATGGATTTGTGAGGGGTAGATCATGCCTCACAAACCTTATTGAATTCTTTGAAGAGATGACCAAACACGTGGATGAAGGTGGAGCAGTGGATGTGGTATACATGGATTTAAGTAAGGCGTTTGATAAGGTTCCCCATGGTAGGCTCATGCAGAAGGTAAAGAGGCATGGGATAGGGGGAAATGTGGCAGATTGGATTCAGAATTGGCTGACCCTTAGAAGACAAAGGGTGGTAGTGGACAGAAAATATTCAACATGGTGCTCAGTTACGAGTGGTGTACCGCAAGGATCTGTTCTGGGTCCTCTTCTATTTGTGATTTTTGTAAATGATTTGGATGAAGGAGTGGAAGGGTGGATTAGCAAGTTCGCGGACAATACGAAGGTGGGTCACGTTGTGGACAGTGCGGAGGGCTGTTCTCGGTTACAGAGGGACATTGATAGAATGCAGAGCTGGGCTGAGAAGTGGCAGATGGAGTTTAACCCTGAAAAGTGTGAAGTGACTCATTTTGGGGGGACAAACTTGAAAGCAGAATACAGGGTTAACGGAAAGATTCTTGGCAGTGTGGAGGAGCACAGGGATCTTGGGGTTCATGTTCACAGTTCCCCGAGAGCTGCCACCCACGTGGATAGAGTTGTTAAGAAGGTGTATGGTGTGTTAGCTTTCATTAATAGAGGGATTGAGTTCAAGAGCCGTGAAGTTATGCTCCAGGTATACAAAAGCCTGGTTCGGCCACATCTGGAGTATTGTGTACAGTTCTGGTCACCTCATTACACGAAAGATGTGGAAGCGTTAGAAAAGGTGCAGAGGAGATTTACCAGGATGTTGTCTGGAATGGAGAGAAGGTCTTATGAGGAAAGGTTGAGAGAGCTAGGGCTTTTCTCTTTAGAACGACAAAGGATGAGAGGTGACTTGATAGAGGTGTACAAAATGATCAGAGGTATAGATAGAGTAGACAGCCAGAGACTTTTTCCTAGGGTGGGGGCAGCTTTTATGAGGGGACATAGTTTTCAAGTTTTAAAGATATCGGGGAGACGTCAGAGGTAGGTTCTTTACTCAGAGAGTGGTAGGGGCGGGGAATGCATTGCCGGAGAGGGTAGTGGAGTCGGCCTCATTAGGGGCATTTAAGCAGCTATTCGATAGGCATATGAATGATAGTATAAGGTAGCGGTGGAGGTTAGATAGACCTTAGGTTTAGGGTAAAAGTTCAGCATAACATCGCGGGCTGAAGGGCCTGTACTGTGCTGTACTGTTCTATGTTCTACAGACAGCATCCCCTCATCCAACTGTCTATTCTTCACATTAGCTTAGATGGTTGATGTTAGGGATGGAGCAGGAAACACAGTATTGATTACTACTGAGCTGCATTCTGAGCTGGGGATGTCCATCATCAAAGCTCAGTGCAGAGTGCCAGAGCGATGATTCCAATTGATTTATCCCTTCTCTAGTTCAGGGTTGCTCAGGCCAATTAATAGCGACTTCTTCCCCAAGCCAAAAATCAGGTCACTCATCGTTCATATACACATCTTAACAGCAACTCTCTTATTTACTCACCAAACCAGGATTAAGTCACCCAAATACCTTCATCCCTCACTCCAACAGTGACTCCTTGGTACAGCAAGGTTCCATAGGTGCAAATTATACTCCGCTGCTTGCACAAGTGGCCATTGTTTATTGTTAACGGTGAATATCAAGGAGTCTCATCTTCAGAAGTTGATCCTAATTCCAATATTTTATTATATGAATTCATGGATATGGATATTGCTAGCAAGGGAGCATTTATCACCCATATTCTTGTTAAGGTGTTGGCAATCTGCCTTTTTAAAAGGCTACAGTCCATTTAGTGCAGGTACATCCATGGAGCTGTCAGGAAAGGAGCTCTAGGATTTTGGCCCAGCAACAGTGATGTAGTTCCAAGTCAGAACGTTATTAAATTTGGGGCAAAAACTTGCTTGGAATGGCATACCCATGTATCTACTGTCTCAACCTTCTAAATGGTAGAGGTCAAGAGTTTGGAAGGTACTGTCAGGAGGAGCCATGGTGAGCTGCTGCAGTGCAACATGTAAATACTACTGCCAGTTTGCATTGGTGATGGAAGGGGTTAATGCTGAAGGTTGCCAATCAAATGGGCTGCTTTGCCCTGGATTTGTTGAGCTATTGAGTCTTGTTGGTGCTATACTCATCCAGGCAAGTGGACAAAAGTGGACAATTTTCATTTACATCCCTGACTCGTGTCTTTTAGACAGTAGACATGCTTTAGGAGGTTTGGAGGCCAATCACCCGTCAGATTTGTGTGCGCGTGTGCAGTCTTGTTAAATGTCTGGCTGATAGTGACCCCCTTTATGTTACCTGTGAGATTTCAGCACTGGTAATATCATTTAACATCAAGGAGAGACAGTCATTTCCTGGCACTTCTGTGGTATGAATATTTCCAGCACATATCAACCAAGACGGAATCTTGTCTAAATCTTGCTGTGTGTGAGCACAAACAGTTTCAGTCTCAGAGGGGTTGTAAACAGTACAGAAGAATCATTAGCAACCATCTCCACTTCAAACCTGACTATGGATAGAAGGTTATTGATGAAGCAATGAAGATTGCACTGCCCTCAAGACTCTTGTCACAAAGTCCACAGATGGTTCTTTAACCAGTGATACCTAATCAAAATATATTGAGGAAATAGGAGTAATTGCAGTACTGCCAGTATTAGCCAGGCTAGAATCCCTGTCTCTTCACAGGCACTACCATTGCCTACACCATCACACTAATGATCAGCATTATGTGGCTTTAAGGACAAGAATTAGGCAATAGATACCGTCCTCCTGAATGCCACAATGCCATCAGGATTATGATGTAATACTCTCCATTTGCTTGGATGAGAGCAGCTCCAAAAACACTTAAGGAGGACAACACCATCCAGGACAAATCAACTCATTTGACCGGCAGTTCCACCATGGCAGCAGTATGTGCCATCTACAAGCTAGTCTGCAATAACTCACCAACACTTCTCACAGGCCATAGGTTGAACCATGAGCCTATCCCCTTTGTAAGCCTGCACCTCAATGGCCAAATTCTCAGTCATTAGTGGAACACAAAAAAATTGAGAAAATGAATCAGGTAAACATGCCACTGCAGCAACAAGGGGCTTTACCTGCATTCTCTTGAATGGCTTGTACCTCATGTTGCATATATGATCCCAAGCTCCCAAACCTACAGAGAGGAAAGTGATATAAACATAAAGCTGAAATAACAAAATAGGTCTCTTTTTGGTGTTTTATTCTTGTGTATGCATACATTGCACAAGCAATACTGGTCATTTAGCACCTTCGTCCCTTTACCTCAATGATCAAAAATAGTAACTGAAAAAGTAGCTTGGCATTTTACTCTTTGTATAGAGGAATGGTTCCCAAACCATGGGTCACAATCTAAACTGGTGTGACAGAAACAGCAAATTGTATCACTAGGAATTAAAAATATTATATTAATCACAGACCTCATATCGTCCCATCAGTGGGAATTAACCAATCACAAGACAAACTCCTCAGGTTGGACATGTTGATTTGCGGCAGTGGCTCTAATCAAGCATGCTGTGACACAACCATATAAATACGTATTTAAATACAAAAGATTTCCTAGGGCAGTGGTAAAAGCAGACAATTAGGATGTGATGACTGAGAGCAGCCATCTTCTGACAGCCTGAGACTTTCACAGCAGGTTTTACTGAATAGCTCATTTACATATATGATTATGCGTTGATCTCTAATGCGTGACCTTTAATAATTATACACTGAAGTGAGCTGTTTTATTTCTGTTGGGTTTTGTTTGGCCTCTGCGATAGCATTAATTTTCAACATTAAAATGGGTTTTGGAAATTAGTTGAGGAAGCACTACCATAGAGGCAGGTTGTCCAGAGAGAATATTGAAGTACATCCCACAGCCACTTAGGCAAGTAACACGAGAATAGCCAACTGCAATGCTCAATAGCACCGACTAACTTTAACACAGCTATGCTACTTCTCCACAAATGAACAACTGCAGAACAACACCAACTGAAATAAAAAGTATAAAGGGCCCACTGAGACTTACGGCTTAGGAATGCTGCACTGCCTGGAGTAAGTGCGCTCACTCGGTTACTGTACAATTCTGGCAGCTGTCCGTCTGCTTTCTTATTTCCAGCCTCCAAAAGCAGGATCTTTTTCTCTAACAGATTTGGATCATAAGCTGCAGAGAAATAAAAATACTGTAATACAGATGTTAATTTGAATATTATTTAATATTACTATACAAGACAATCATTGCATAAAGTTCATTCATATGAACATTCAAAATAGTTAAAAGTGGAACTTTCAGTCCCTCAGGCCTGCTCAACTATTCAATAAGATTGTGACTGATCTGCTGGTTTTGAATTTCACATTCCTGTCTACCTCCCAATAACTTTTGAATTCCAAATCTATTTATTTTTTTGAAAGCAGTAATCACGCTATATTTACAATAGTTCCTGCCATGGATCAAAAGACAAAATGGTTTCCTTCTGTGTTATAATTTTTCTATTTCTATAATTAGTTGATTAGGATGACACATTTTGAACCAGACTCCTTTATAACGTATTTCAGGCTTGCTCGGACATATTTATACTCAGGGTAATTGGGGACCTCACTCCAAAGACTACTTGTTTAATTCAAAAATATTTGGATGCCCTGACATTGTAAAAGACACTGTTTCAAGTCCTCTTTCCTTAGCAGTCGGAGGAAGGCTGGAGCCAAATAAGAACTTCAGAGTGAAGTACAGATGTACTTCAAAATTGTTAAAACTCTTGTTCATAGTCTTCTGATCTTCCTTGGATTCTGGACTGGCATTACAGGACAGAACAACTGCAAATGTTACTACTTTATAAAAGGGGAGAGGTTAAACCCACAGGTATGTAGGAGAATGAAGGGTGACTTATTGAAGTGTATAAAATCATGAGGGGCATAGATAGGATGAATAAATATAGTCTTTTTCCCCAGCGATGGGGAATTGAAAACTGGAGGGCTTAGGTTTAAGATGAGAGAGGATAGATTTAATAAGAACTTCATTTATTAATCTATTTAATTAGATTTAATAATAATGAGGGGCAACTTCTTCACGCAGAGAGTGGTGCATATATGGAATGGGCTTGCCACAGAAAGGGGTTGAGGCAGGTACAATAGCAACATTTTAAAAATATCTGGATAAGTACATGGATGGGAAGGGTTTAGAGGGATATGGACCAAATGCAGGCAATTGGAACTAGCTGAGCAAACACCATGGTCAGCATGGACCAGTTTGGGCAGAAGGGACTGTTTCCACTCTGTGACTCTGGGTACTGGTCAATCAGCATAACCAGCAGTGAGAACAGCTTAGGAGACAATTTAATTCATCTACTTGATAGCAAAAGTAAAATCCGTGGGATTAAATGGGCAGCTGGCAGCATGGTTACGAAACTGGCCAACAACAGAAAGGGGAGAGTAGTGCTGAATTTCTTTTTTAAAGCAGACTCCAAACAAGTATGCAGAGGTATTCTGTGAGATCATTATTAATTAGTCTGTTCTTTTTAATGTACATTAATGATATAGATGTGGTTGTATATTAGATACAACTTCAAAGTTTGCAGGGGTTATTATATGTAGAAAAATTCTAAACATCAGGATGGTTAGCAATAACCTTCAGGGAGGACAGATCACTGCAAAACATTCAATGCAGAGAATCATGAGGAGAGGCAAGGTGAATTCAATAGTACAATAATAAACAGGATATAGGAACAGTAAGGTCTCACAGTGAATAACAAGTTTAAAAAGAGATTTGCCATTCTCTAGTGCTCTTCATAACTACAAAACATTCCACAGCACTTTATAGTTAAAGCACTCATGAAGAATAGTCACTGTTGGAATATATTAAATAAGACAGCCAATTTGCACATAACAAGCTCTTACAAACAGCACTATGAGAGTGACCAGATAACATTTTTTTGATGTTGAAAGAAGGATAAATATTGACTAGGACACTGGGGAGAACATTCTTGCTCTTCTTCAAATTACTGCCATAAGAGTGTGTACAACCACTCAGATAATGTTTCATTTTAACATCTCTTGTGAACAACAGCAATTCCAACAGTGCAGCAATCCCTTGATTCTACACTAGAGGGTGGCTGGATTTTTATAATCAAGTCTCAAACATTGTGGCTCAAAGACAAAAGTGCTCCCAACTGAGCCAAAGAGAAACAGCATTCAAAGGCAAGGAATTTACCCTAAACCTCGGAGACTTGTTGCGGCCTCAACTGGAGTTGCATTCCATTGTTAAAGTATGGAGCCCAGAATGATGTTGAAGCCTTGGAGAGGATGCAAAAGAGATTCACTAAAATGATACCAGGCTTAAAGGAGATAACACAGCGTGGAGCCGGAGGGACACAGCAGGTCAGGCAGCATCAGAAGAGCAGGAAAGTTGACGTTTCGGGTCGGGACTCTTCTTCAGAAATTTCTTAATTTCAGAAAAAGGCTTAGAGGAGCTCAGTTAAGTGGAGAGATTGGAGAACATGGGGTTATTCACTTTCCAATACAGAAATTCCAAAGTAAATTTCATAAATGTCAAACACCATGAATAGGTTTGAGAGAGCAGATGAGGATAAATAAACTTTGTCAGTCTAGATCAACGAGTCAGCAGTGGGGTTTGGATCTACAATGTTCAGGCTCAGCACATTAAACAAACAAAAAGCCAAAGAACCTCAAGTGCTGGAAATCAGAAATAAAAACAGAAATTGCTGGATAAACTCAGCAGGTCTGGCAGCATCTGTGGAAAGAAAGCAGAGTTACTGTTTTGAGTCTAGTGACCCTTCTTCAGAATTGATTGCAGCTAGGGAAAGGTTAATATTTATGCTAATGATGGGCAAAGGAATAAATGATAGATTGCAATGGAGCCCAAAGAGAAAGAGAAAAATACAAAGAAATTGGGTAAAGGTCGGCCTGGGAAATTGAATAGCTGCTAATGGGGACCATTATGGCTGACAATGGGTTGTTTGTTGTAATAGCCCAGGTGACAACAAGACCTGGTTTCTGTGGGGGATGGGGTAAGGACATGGGACAGGGTGTTCAAAACCTAAAATTGGTGATCTCAATATTGAGTCCAGAAAGCTGCAGGGGTTCCCAAATAGAAAATGAGGTGCCGTTCTTCCAGCTTGCGTTGAACTTTGCTGGAGCAAGCTCAAGACAAAGATGTTGGCCAGGTAACACAGTGGTGCGTTGAAATGGCAAGCAAACACAAGCTGAGTCATTTTTGCAGACAGAATGCAGGTGTTCAGCAAAGCAGATGCCCAGCCAATGTACAGACCACATTGTGAGCAATGAATACAACTGGCTAGGTTAAGTGAAGTGCAGGCAAATCACGGCTTCACCTGGACGGTATGCCTGGGGCTTGCATAGTACAGAGGGAGCAAGTAAATGGACAGGTATTACACCTTCTGTGATTGCACGGGAAGGTGCCACATGGGGAGCTGCTGGGACTGCAGGAGTGGACTTTGAATGGTCCTTACAAAGGCTGACAAGGGAGGCGACGGGAATAACTTGACCAGATGGGCCAGTGGACCGAGAAGTGGCAGATGGAACAAAAACAAAATTGTTGCAAAAGCTCAGCAGGTCTGGCAGCATCTGTGAAGGGAAA
>NC_063339.1:12124718-12136986 GCF_021869965.1 Rhincodon typus | reverse complement strand
ATGCTGCTTGGCCTGCTGTGTTCATCCAGCCCTGCACCTTGTTGTCTGAGATAGACAAATGTTTGTTTGCTGAGGGGATCTTGGTATATGAGGAGTTAGCAGAAAAGTGGAGTTGATGCAGAAAATAAGCCATGATATTATTGAATAGTGGTGTAAGCTTAGGGGCACGGCATAGTCTATTCCTGTGCCTATGAACAATTTCATTACGTAAAATGGTTAGAATATGGAATTGCTACCACAGTGTGTGGTTGAGGTGGATAAAGTCACTGCTTTTAAGGAAATCCTAGACAAGTACACGAGGGAGAAGGAAATAGAAAGATAAGTTGACAGAATGAGGTAATGAAAAGTAGGTGTGGCTCCTATGGAGAATAGTGAGTGGCATAGACCAGTTAGGCTAAATGGCTGATTTCTGTGCTGTGAACTCTAAGTAATTAGGAACAGTGGAATTCAATGCATGCAATGAGTTATGGATAGTTTAACAACCTGGAAAGAATTTGTGTAGCACCAGACTGTATATGTACTTTCTTATTGAATTGTTCTTTGCAGTTCCTCAGCCATTCAACATGACGGTGCGGGAAAGTCAAAAGAAGACTCAACTTCTCAGATCCAGGCTATTGCTGGAAATAGAGAAGGAGCTATTGGAAACACGGGAACAGGAAGAGGCAGAATGCCAGAAGAAATTCCGGGCTCTTCCTGTACCGGCTCATGTTTATCTGCAACTTTATGAAGAAATGAATGAACAGAATGAGGAAAAGAGAAGAAGAGGACGAGAGAAGCGGAAAGAATTCCTGATGTCCACACAGAAGCCATTTAGTTTTACCGAAAAGGAGGAGGAGGAGAAAAAAGAGAAGGAGAAGTTGAAACTACAGATCAGTGAAGCCACACCAGAAACCGTGAAGAAGGCAAAACAGATAAAGAAAATTCCACTGTCTGTTCAAGATCCAACAGTAAGCGAGAAGCTAAAAGGTAATCTGAGTAACTGATTGCAATACATATTTACAATGACTAGTCTACGTTGTGCTGAAGTATTCAGGTCACGCTACACATAGGAACAAAAACAGAATTTCCCATGGCACACGTCATCTCCAGATGGAATAGAAACCTGATCTCTGGCATCTGCCTATGCAGCTCTGGACTAGAAATAGGAGCTGCCTGAGAGCAGTCAATGGCAGAAGTGGAGATAGGAAATCTAATTATTTTTATCTTCATTGTGGTTTTGTTTCTGGCTCTTGCTCTGACCCTGACTCTTCCAGTGTACAAGATTGGACATTTGCTGTAGAAATCTTGAGAACAAACTAAGATGCTGCTGCCTATTATATGCAGTTGTTGAATGTTTACATGTTCCAAAACACATTATATATTTGATTTTCAATTACGTCTGTCAGATCCATGCTGGCAGTTAAGAATTCTTTTCTGATATTCAAAACTGACTAAGCTGAAATCTTAGACAACTTTCCTAATGGGAGACTAGACCTCTGCTTAGCAATTCTTCATAATAGCACAGCTGAAATTCCAATTGTGCAGTGTTGGAGTCTGAATTTTGTTTATTTCCTCAATGCCGTGGTATCACCTACAGATGCTACCAAGTGTATTGCTAAGTATACATCGATTAAACTGCAGTTTTTTTTTCTTCCTATCTCTTTTTATTAAAGAAGAGGAACTGTTCAGAAAGATCCGCATACAGATGCGAGCTGCAGACTTGCTGAAAAGTGCTTCTTCACCTATTGATCTTCATCCTTATAAAAAGGAGCTGGCCACATCAAGCTCTATGAAAACAAGACAAGAAAAGCTGGGATTCCTGGAAAATAAACCAAAATTCAAGCCGAGAATAAATCCAGAAGTTCCCGATTATGCAAAACTCTACAAAGCTTTTCAGAGAGAAGTGAGGAGAAAGCAGCAGGTGAAGGAGACGACCAAATGTGTGCCCTTTGAACTTCGTACATCAAAACTAGCACCACGGCAAAGCAAAACAAGTGAAGATGTATTGAAGGTAAGTTTTTCACTGCAATGCCACAGTTGGAAGTTCCTCTCAAAACTTAGTGTATTAACGTCAACAGCCAAATACGTACCAGGAATCCCAATCTGGAAACATGGGGGTGGGTCTTCATCTTCACTTACTGAGCTATAATCTGGCAGTGTAGATTGCTTGCCATTTATGATTATGTCATTTCTCAAGAGATTCATTCTAATTTACACTGAAACTGCAACAGAAGAACAGGGAACATGCTGAAGTTTTACCATTGGGATTTTACTTAAAGGTCATTCTCTCTTTTGCAGTCCCTTGGGATCGAGATGAATTACTTTCATTCTGGCTGAATAGACTTACCAGCCATCTCAGAATCCAATGTGAATACTGCAACATGTGGAGCAGTCAGTGCTAAAAAGGGTTGGGTAATTGAGGTGTTTGGAGGGAAGTACGATTCCTCCAATGCATCAACATTGCTTCTGCACATTCCCAGTGTAGCATTTAGATGTGTTCTGTGCTTCCCAAACAAACCTGCGCCATTTAGGTTGGTCGCAAACCAGGCACTCCCATGAGTTGGCAGGGATGTTTGACCTCTTCACAGATGCTTTGAGGTCATCCCTGAAACGTTTTTGCTGTCGTCCTGGGAGTCTCCTCTGCGAGCAACTTCCAAATCGAGCAGTTGCTGCAGGAGTAGGGCATGCAAACTATATGTCCTACCAGTAGAACTGGTTTTGAGTAATTAACTCTTTTTGACTTTGGAGAGGATGCTACTTTTGGATCATCTTCCTTGCCACTAGATTAGCATAATCTTAAGAAGGTACCACTTGTAATACTTCTCCACTACTTTTCAGGTGCTTGCTTACAGGTGTGGATAAATATACTAATTATATGTGTATGAGATATATACGCTTAACAATTTCAGATAGAGGTAGTCACCGTGGTCTTACCAGATCATAGTGCTGATGTCTCATTAGATAGTTGACTAGTGCTGGCTTTACCTGAGGGTCATCACACCTGGGGGGAGATATTGAGAAGGACACTCTTTCAAGGTAACCTCAACTGGTGCAGGAATTGAACTCATGCTGTCAGCATCACTCCACATAGCAACTAGCTGTCCAGCCAACTGAACGATTCCAGACTACATATGTGATGGAGTGGCTGTAGAGCGCACCTCTGGTGAACAAACTTGTTTGAGTCACTGAAGTACATCAGATTGAAAGAAAGAAACAGCGTTTGTACTTTTTTTAAAACTTAAAATGTCAAGCAGTTCCATGTCCTACTTGAGATGATAACCAAAGCCTAGGTTCAATATGCAACCTGTACTAAGTTAGCTATTCATGGCTGGAGATATCAACACCAAAATTTAGCCCAGGGATCAGACCGTCAGATTGCTTAGCGCTAACTCTGGTAAGCATAGCATGGAACAGACTCATTAGCATTGTTTCAAAGCTAATGAGTGTCCAACACCATGACTTCAAAAGACTTAAGCAGCAGCAGTGTAACACCATTATAAAATAAACAGAAACAACTTTGCTCGAAGATCCTGGCATTGAGGAAACAAAGGGCAAAATCTCTAGCCACTTTCCAGGACAGGCTGCATGTGTGTGCTTGGCCAGAAATGTCTCTTAGATCCCTGTAATCTCTTCACCACCCCTATCACCAGAAACCAGCTTGCAAGCAGCCTATTCTCAGTACAAACCCACTGCATCCAAATCATTTAAAACAATATTTTTATACTGTTATTCTGTGTTAGTTGGATGGCTTCATTTAAATTATTGGATGAATCATGGATTTATTAAAATAGAAAATTATTTTGAATCATCACAGTAAACTCTAATCAAATATTGTGATTCTGAAGGTGGCTGTGAGCTGAAGTGAAGCCCTTGACTGCGTACTTGTGGCTCCTTTTTTGGTGTAAGCAACATGCATTTATCTGAACTTAATTATCTAATTTTAGTGCAAGTGCAATAATTTGTCTTTATTTCACATTAAAAAGGGTTATATCATTATACAATTCTTGTGTTAAACAATCACGATGATGCATAACTCTTGAAAAGTAAAATGGGTACTCTGCTGTTACATTACCAGGATTCTCATCAGAAAGTAAAGACTCGTTTGAATGAAAACAATTCTCTCAGTGGCATTCATTCACTATCTTCTGATACACTTCCCACCTACACAACAGATGCTGCAAGGAAAAGGCACTCAGCTGTCAGGTAAATCAATGTTGGAAATTCAGCAAAAACTCTCATGATAGATACGAGCACACTTTCTTTTCAGTACATTGTAAATAAATTGACTGAGTGATGAATTGTGTGGTATGCCTCACAGGTTTTTTTTTTAATTTATTCATGGAATGTCACCATTGCTGGCAAGACCAGCATCTATTCCATCCCTCATGGCCCTTGAGAAGATGTTGGTAAGTTTTATTCAGGAAGGAAATTGAACAGCTTGCCGAGCCATTTTAGAAGACAACTAACAATTCACCATACTGCTTAGAGTTTGGAGTCACACATAGGCTATATCAGATAAGGATAGCAAATTTTCCTCCCTAGTGGATACCTAAACCAGATGACAACCCAGTGTTTCACTTCCTACAGTTAGTGAGTACAGTGATACTGGGGCCTTATAGATGATATTTTGAGACACTTGTAGAATAAACAGGAAGAAAGTGCACCAATGAAACATCAGTTTAAAGTGATTGATTGGCAAAAGAGGCAATACCAACATAAGGAATATCTTTTTTTAATGGAACAAGCAGTTAGAAATTGCATTCCAGATCCTGAATGTGGGTAAATGCAGATTCAGAAGAGAATTAGGTAATTTTCTGGAGGGGAGAAAAAGGCAAGGCTTTGGTCATGGGTGGGTGTGAGGGATTGGTGAATTACTCATGCAATGATCCAATATGGACATGATAGATCAAATGGCCTTTTGTGCTGTGATCAGTTTAGGATTTTTAAAATTCCAAATTTAATTAAATTTAAATTTTCTAACCACCATGGTGGGATTTGAACACTTTTATGTCTGGATTATTATTCCAGGCCTTTGACAGCACGAGTGGCTTTTTGGCCCATTGTCTGCGCAGGTGATCTAATGCCCATCCACTCTAATCGCATTTTCTACTACTTAGTCCATAGCCCTGTTTCTATGGCATTTCAAGTGTTCATCTAAATACTTGCTAAATGTTGAGTTTTCCTGTCCCACCACCCTTTCAGAAAAAAAATCTTGCTTAAGATTGTGGGCAGGTGGTTCAGAAAGGATTTAAGGCAATGCCTGTAGAATTGTAGTTTTGGTTACAAGGCTACAGTACTCCAGAAGTTTTGCAGAAGTTCCCCTTTAGTCAGTAATTAAGTTAAGAAAACGTAATTGAGTTTTTGAAAAGATGACCAAGTGTATTCATTATACTGATGTAGCTGAAGCAGTTTACATTGACGTCAGAAAGGCATTTGACAAGATTTCACACGGAAGGCTGGTCCAAAAGTTATCTGTCCATGGGATCCAAGGCAAGTTGGCAAACAGGATCTGAAATTTAGCTTACAAATAGTACTTTGAGTGTAAGAGTTGGGAGGTCATGTTGCGGCTGTAGAGGATATCGGTTAGGCCACCCTTGGAATACTGTGTTCAGTTCTGGTCCCCTGCTATAGGAAAGATGTGAACCTTCAAAGGATTCAACAAAGAACAGTACAGGAACAGGCCCTTCGACCCTCCAAGCCTGAGCCGCCACATTTTGCACTTCCATACTAAAACTGTCTTCATTTATAGGATCCATATCCCTCTATTCCCTTCCAATTCATGTATTCATTTCAGATGCTTCTTGAACGATGCTATTGCATCAGCTTTCACCGCCACCTCTGGCAATGCGTTCCAGGCACTCGTCACCCTTTCTGTGAAAAACTTGCCTCGCACATCTCTTTTAAGCTTTCCCCCCCCACCCCCACACCTTGAACCTGTGTCCCCTAGTAATTTGAGGGGAGGTGATAACCTAGTGGTGTTATCACTGCAGTGTTAATCCAGAGACCCAGATGGTGGATGGCAGATGGTGGAATTTGAATTCAATAAAATATCTGGAATTAAGAATCTAATGATAACCATAAGTCCATTGCCAGTTGTCGGGGAAAAACCCATCTGCTTCACTAATGTCTTTTAGGGAAGGAAACTGCCATCCTTACCTGGTCTGGTCTACACATGACTCCAGACTCACAGCAATGTGGTTGACTCTTAACTACCCTCTGCATAACTAGGGATGGGCAATAAATGTTGCCTTGCCAGCGGCACCCTCATCCTGTGAATGAATAAAGAAAAAAAAAAATTGACCTCTCCACTCTCTCCATACCATTCACAATCTTATAAACTTGTATTAAGTCACCCCTCAACGTCCATTCCAGTGAAAACAAATGCAGTCTATCCAACCTTTCTTCATGGCTAAAATCCCCCAGACCAGGCAACATCCTGGTAAACCTTTTCTGTACCCTTTCCAAAGTATCCACATCCTTCTGGTGGTGTGGTCACCAGACCTATACGCAATATTCCAAGTGAGGCCTAACTAAAGTCCTATAAAGCTGTAGCATAACTTGTCTATCCTTATACTCAATGCCCCTCCCAATGAAGGCAAGCATGCCATAAGCCATTCTTACTACCTTATCTACCTGCACTGCTACCTTCAGTGATCTGTGGACTTGCACACCCAGATCCCTCTGCATATCAATACTCCTAAGGGTTCTGCTATTCTGTATAATTTCCACTTGTACTTGACTTTCCAGGTGCAGAAAAGATTTACAAGGATGTGCCAGGGTTGAAGGTTTTAGCTATAGGGAAAGGCTGAATAGGCTGAGGCTATTTTCCCTGGAACATCAGAGGCTGAGGGGTGACCTTAAAGAGGTTTACAAAATCATGGGCATGGATAGGGTGAATAGCCAAGGTCTTTTCCCTGGGGTGGGGGAGTCCAAAACTAGAGGGCATAGGTTTAAGGTGAGAGGGGAAAGATTTTAAAGGGACCTAAGGGGCAATATTTTCAGGCAGAGGGTGGTGTGTGTATGGAATGAGCTGCTAGAGGAAGTTGTGGAGGCTGATACAATTACAACATTTAAAAGGCATCTGGATGGGTATATGAATAGGAAAGGTTTAGAGGGATATGGGCCAATTGCTGGCAAATGGGGCTAGATTGATTTCAGATATCTTGTCGGCATGGATGAGTTGAACCAAAGGGTCTGTTTCCATGCTGTACAGCTCTATGACTCTAAATAGGAGGCAAAGAGTGATTGTGGAGAGTTGTTTCTGTGATTGGAAGCCTGTGACCAGTGATGTAACACAGTTTGCACATGACATGAAAATTGTTGTTGATAGTGAGGAGGATGGTCTCAGGCTACAGTCTGATATTGATCAGCTGATAAATTGGGCAGGGGAATGGCAGATGGAATTCAACCCCACTAAGTGCAAAGTTTTGCATTTTAGGAGGTCTGATAAGGAAGGATATATGCAATGAATAGTAGGTCCCTAGGGAGTGCTGAAGAATAAAAGGACCTTGGTGTACAAGTCCATAGAGCCCTGAAGGTGTCAGCACTGGTGGTCAGGGTGGTGAAGAAGACATACATGATGCTTGCTTCATTAGCCAGGGCATAGAAAATAGGAGCAAGGAAATTTTGTTCCGACTTTATAAAACATTGGTAAAATGTCATTGGAATAGATTTGCAGTTCTGGTTGCCACACTATTGGAAGGATGTGATTGCACTGGACAGGGTACAGATGAGATTCACCAGGATGTTGCCTAGGATGAAAAGTCTCAGTTATGAGGAGAGACTATGGGGGCTAGGTTTTTCCTTGGAGCAGAGGAAGCAGAGTTGGTATCTGATTTGAGGTGTACAAAATTAAGAGAGGCATAAACAGAGTAAATTGTGAGAATCTTTTTTCCCATAGTAGATGTGTCTAAGACCAAAGGACATAAATTTAAGGTGAGCAATAAATGATTTAGAGGAGATCTGATGAAAATCTTGTTCACCCATTGGGTGGCAGAAGTATGGAACATTCTGCCTGCGAGGGTGGTAGAGGCACATACTCTCTCAACATTAAAGAAGCACCTGGATGATTACTTAAAATGCCAGGGCACAGTAGGCTATGGACTAGGGTCAGATAAATAGGATTAGTTTAGTTTGGTATTTATTGGTCAGCAAAGACATGGTGGTCTGAAGTGTCTGATTCTATGCTGTATGACTCAATGACTCTAAAACCTCCACCTAATTGAAGTTTTTCACTCTTTGTACCATTCTAGTGTATTTCCTCTGCACAATCTAAGGTTTTGCCCTTTTACTACAGTATGGTGCAGAGAATTTGGCACAGAATTTCAATCACAGAAAAATAAACAGGGCAGCACGGTGGCACAGTGGTTAGCACTGCTGCCTCACAGCGCCAGGGACCTGGGTTCGATTCCAGCCTCAGGCGACTGTCTGTGTGGAGTTTGTACATTCTCCCTGTGTCTGCGTGAGTTTCCTCCGGGTGCTCCGGTTTCCTCCCACAGTCCAAAGATGTTAGGTGGATTGGCCATGCTAAATTGCCTGTAGTGTTCAGGGAGGTGTAGATTAGGTTGGTCATAGCGGGATGGGTCTGGTTGGGATGCTCTGAGGTTCGGTGTGAACTTGTTGGGCCGAAGAGCCTGTTTCCACACTGTAGGGATTCTATGAAAATATGAAAAAAAAAATTCTGAGCTGGTTGCTATGATGAAAAACATTTAGTACAGATTTCTTGGTTTTTGTACTCTTCATAAAGTCAGGAGATCATGTGTGTCTTTTGAACAACCTCCAAAAACGTGTACGCAATTATTCTCAAATCTTTCTATACTTGAAAGTCCTTTAAAATTTAATTACCATGTTGCTTCCAACCAAAATAAATCACTTCACACTTCCCGACATTAAACTTAATCTGCCAGTGTTTCTCCTGATTGAATATGTCCTCCTGAAGGTGTTGTTGGGAAACTTTTTTTCTGAATACAACTGACTGGATTGCTAAGCCATCTGAGAAGGCAGCTAAGAATCCACAATGGGAATTGGTGTGAATTCTTCCAGCCTTTTCTGCTTATAATTCAAATTTCCAGCATACACAATATTTTGTCTTGCATTGAGGATATTTGCAGTAGTTTGAGGGGCAGAGCGGTTAATGATGATATTATTTGAGGAAGTATGATGCAGGCAGATTTGAAGAGCAGGACAGTACCTGAGGAGAGGAAATAGATAACAATATTAGCTAATGTGGACCAGAAAGAAAAGTTGGTTGGTCAGCAGTTTGGTTGAAATAGATTTGGGGAAACAGGTTTCCTGGAAAAGACAAATTTGGAGAGAAAGCCAACAACTTGTACCAATCAATGGGCAACTACATCGGTTGTTTACTTGTATAGCAACAAATAACACCTACCATTTAAACAGCAGCCAAATATAGCTCATGCTTATGGAATATCCAACAACTTACTTTTACATGGCAACCAACACCTTGTGTTACAGCAACAACTGATGATAGCCAAACTCAACAATTTACACATTTGTGTAACAGCCAACAACAGCAAGTTAAAGTTCTATTACTGCCAATAACAACAGAATCATAGGGGCCAAATACAACTTACACTTAAACACTCAACAATAACATACTCTTGTATGACAGCCAACAACAGATCACATTTATTTATAAGCCAACTGCAATCTACGCTCAGTAGCCAACAACAACTTAAACTTGATGTCATCTTAAATTTAAGATCATTTATACAACAATGCTTATACAGAATATTTTCAAAAACAAATGGCCCACCATGCTTACCAGGAATTTAAAGAACACTAAGTCAGAAAAGAGAGACAATCCAGATAATTTGAAGGCACAGTAGAAGCTATTATGTTTGAGGAGCATTTTAAAGGTGAAATGTGAATTGGAGGAGTTTAGTAATAGAGGTCCGGAGCAGAAACTTGATTCCAGGAGTATCCATCTACTGAGGGTGGACTGTGAGAAGTAGTAACACACAATAGACCGCAATCAGAAGAATGACGTGCTGAGAATAGAGATAAACAATATGATAGAGAGAAGTTAGAGTAACAATGTAAAACGTGAATGATGATGTTAAAATGAGTGAGTCACTGGGTTTGCAAGGACAGGAATGATGGGAATTTGGGAAATGAAAGCATACATTGACAGGATTATAAATGCATTGAAATTCTACAAACTGAATGAAGCTGAGGAGGCACTGAAGAAAACGAGGCCTAAGTTCTGAAAGGCATGATTGGCATTTTCTATGCCTATTTTGCTAACTCAGCCACTGTCAATGTCATAGAAGTACTGCTTCAGATAATGCATTTGAAGCTCCACTTTACTCACAGTCAAACAGGACACTAATGTTTTGCACTGAGTGAGCAATCAGGAGGGGCACTGGAATTTACACCTGGATACAGCAGAGAGAGTTGGGTAATTCCCTCAGTTATCAGGGAAGGACAGGGTGAGTTGAGTTTGTATTTAACTTTTGACCCAAAATGCTTAAAACCTAACAAGGCCCTGCCAACTTGTGGTTCTAATGGAGGTACACAACCAAAAGTCTGAGTCTTTGAGATTCAGTTGGTAAAACCCTTTTAAAAAGACTGTGCGCCTCCATTTTAATAATCCTTTTATCTTTAAGCCAGTTTTGCTGGCACCAGGAAACTTGAGAATTAAAAGGAGACAAAGAACGAAAATGAGGAAAGTCCTTTTTTGACAGTTCTGTGGGTCAGTAGGAATGTGGTAGCCCAGATCAATAAACTTTAAATCTATGACTAGTCTGATCCTGCCCAGTGGAGATAATAACTGGAGATTGGAGGAAAAAAAAAGCACATCATGGTCTTGATGTGGAAATAGTGTGTGGTATACAAAGTAAGAAAATTAACACTCCTATACTCTTGCATTGTTAACTCTGCCTCTTGATTTTGTTGTGGTCATTCTTTCAGCTAATTATGCTAAGATCTGTTAAGACTAACAAGGAAGATGGCTGGTAGAAAGAATAGAAAGATGAGTACTCTTTTACATTAGAACAATCACTTTAAGTACCAGGACGCATTGCTGTGTTTGTGCTCTTTTAAATGGTGATCTGATTTTATCCCATAGAAAATCTCTAGAAGAACGTGACAAACAAAAGCTAGAGAAAGCTCAATGGACAGAGAAGTACAAGATTAATACCCAAGGCATGAGCAAAACAATATTGACACGGGCTAAAGCTATGGACCCTCATCAAAGCCTAGCAGAGACCTACAAAAAAACATTGAAGCAGTATAGGTCTGTTCGGATTTTGCTGAACTGCTTTTCTGTATAGAAATAAGGGTGTGTTGTAATATCAGTAATATAATAAAATTTGTTACCTTCTATGTATACCTAAGAGTAACTATGCATATTTTTATATCTCTGTTGAATTGGATGTAAACAATCAGTTGGCAATACTTGTAACACTAAAAGTAACAATCCTCTGTGAGCCAAAACCAAAGATGGTCGTTTATGTCCCTTTTGTAGTTTGTGAAACCTCTGTGTTCTCAAATTCTAATTGATCGATTTGTTGCTTCATTTTCAGACAGCGAGATCTCAAGAGGAAGAAAGAATATATTAAGGAAATGGAGGAGATGAAGAGGCGAGTCCGTAGCAGACCCTTCCTCTTCGAGCAAGTCAGTCAGGTGAGCAAGTAAATGGCTGCAAGCAGTAAAAATCAAAGCTTTGTATATAAAACCAAAATACTGTGTGTTGGGAATCTGCAATAAAAGACGGATAATGCTAGAGATACTCAAAAGGTCAGATATCGTTTGTGGCAAACAAAACAGTTAATGTTTCAGATCAATAACCTGTCAAGAGGATATTGCAAGAATGGTCACAAGTGAAATTCACAGAGGTGATCATCACCTACCACAACTATTAAAACTATTAAACAAGGAAGTCAATGCATTCAGGAAAGGAAATGAGAGATAATTAAATGGAAGATTGAAAATTGTTTAACACCTACACAAGAGTATGCAGCATAGGTCTCTCCTCAGCACTGTGGTTTTTTTGTTTTAGAAAAATGCTACATGTGTAGCTGAGAGACGGTACCGTGAAGCATTGCGGCAAGCTGGAGTGGATGAAGAATTTGTGCAAGATAAAGGAAGAAATGCAGCAGATATCCCACTTACAATATCTGATGAAGACGACAATAGCTTTGACAGTGAATACAGGTAGAATGTTTGTGACATATATTAGAGATAATGGGCTATTGCAAAGCACTGGCAAAAAAAGTGCTGCATTATGAATTAGTCCTGTGTCAAATTGTAAGAAATAAATCTCAAG
>NC_063339.1:12100574-12124618 GCF_021869965.1 Rhincodon typus | reverse complement strand
GGGCTTTACATGAACACATGAAACAAGTGATAAGAGATGCTTAGTAGTACTGTTTCCCAGCTTTTCTACCATGTTTTTGCCTTTCAGAATAGTCCCATATCATTCACCATGCACTCATCTGACCTCAGTCAGATACTCTTTAGTGTAAGAGAACAAGTGGTTCGTTTCTCAGAGAAACAATAAAACAATCAAGATTGTACATGTTATCCTTGAAATCTTCAAAAGAAATAGAGAGGATGAAAAATGGTTGTCTAGTGTAAAATCAATAGGAGCTGTGGAGAAACAACGTGACAGTTAAAAGGCCATTTACTTCACTTCTTGTGACTTTTCAGCAAAAGATCAGAAGAGCTGAACTAAAGGTCAGGCCAATGTTTTCAACATAAAGGGACCCAAACTCTCCACAACAGCATATTCTTCACTTTTATATTTAGTCTGCAGAGTAGGACACTGGTTCTTTTTGTAACACATTGTAGGTTCCAGATTGTATGCTGGAATTATGCAGGATTAGAGCTCAGGTTAAAATCAGATCTTGCTGAATGGCAGTGTGGGCTCAAGAGGCCAAGTGGCTTACTCTTGTTCCTTATTTGAATGTTAGAAATAGTAGGAGTCTACAGTATGGGAGCCAACAAATAGTGGTGTTTGAGGTGGTTTCCCCACCCACTTTCTAATAGCACCACGTGATCTGACCAAGGAGGATGGTATACACTGTTACTGAGCATCAATGACGGAGGGAATGAGTGTTTGTGGAAATGATGCCAATCAAATGAGCTACTTTGTCCTTTGTTGTTCGAGCAGCACTCAACCAGGGAAGTGGGGAATATTCTGTAACACTCCTGACTTGTGCCTTCGTAGATGGTTGACAGGCTTTGGAGAACTAGGTGGTTAGTTACTCACTGCAGTCTCTGACCTTATCCTGTATCCGTAATATTTATATAGCTAGGCTAGTTCGGTTTCTAGTTAATGGTAAACTGCAGGACATTGCTGGTAGGGAATGGTAATATTACCAGTGATGGTAATTGGACACAAATGCTTCAGTATCTGAGGAATCACCAAGAATGCTCAACATTTTGCAATCATTAGGAAAATTCCACATCTTCTATCTTCATGATTGAAGCATGTTTATTTATGAAGCAGCCGAAGATGGTTGGGCTGATGACACTACTGAGGAACTTGAAGCCTATGTGATACAGTGGTACCATTAACGTTTTTGAGAAGATCTGTAGCTTGGGTTGTGGACGAGATTGTAAATCGAGACAGATAAATAACAAGCGGGACAGAACACCAACGCTTCACCAAGGCGCACTGACAATGTTACCTAGCAGGGTGATGAAACATCTGCAACCAAACACACCGGCTTGGCAAGCAAGTCTGCAGTGGTAGCATCCCTACCTCTGAGCCAAGAGATCTGGTTTCAAGACCCACCTGCTCCAGAGGTGTGTAATAACATCTCTGAAAAGGTTGACTAAAAAAAATCTATCCTAAGGAACTCCTGCAGAGATGACTGACCTCCAACAAGCACAGCCATAGAATCCATACAGTTTGGAAACTGGCCCTTCGGCCCAACAAGTCCACACCGGCCCTCAGAGAATCCCACCCAGACCCATTCCCCAAACCCACCTAATCTACACATCCCTGAACACTACGGGCATTTATCATGGCCAATCCACCTAGTCTGCACATCTTTGGACTGTGGGGGGAAACCGGAGCACCTGGAGGGTACCCATGCAGATACGGGGAGAATGTGCGGAGTTTGCACAGACAGTTGCTTGAGTGGGAATCAAACCCAGGCCCCTGGCACTGTGAGGCAGCAGTGCTAACCACTGAGCCACCGTGCCGCCCCAAATCTTCCTTTATGCTAGGCATGACACCAACCCGCAAAGAATTTTTCTTCATTGCCAATAACTCTAATTTTGCTTGGGTCCCCCGATGTCACACTTTGTTAAATATGGCCTTGATGTCAAGGGCAGTTGCTCTCACCTCAGCTGTGGAATTCAGCTCTTTTGTCCATGCTTGAACCAAGACTGTAATAAGGTCACGAGCTGACTGGCCCTGGCAGAACTAAAACCAAGTTTCAGTGATTAGGTTAAAGTTAAGCAAGTGCTGCTTTATGGCATTGTTGATGACACCTTCCATCAATTTACCTAACAATTATTAATCTCCTTGAAAGTTCCATTCTTGCAGCATTTATCACATTTTGAGGGAAAGAATTCTGGATTTCTATTAACATAATTGCTTCCTGACTTCTCTTTTAAATGACCTTGCTCTAATTTCAAAATTATGTCCCCTCTTGATTTTCCACACCAGAGGAAAGTTACTGTGTATCTACTCTATTGAAACCCTTTATTAATTTAAATGCTTCAATGTGTTTTATCCCCATCATGTTTGTGGATTTTTTTAAAATCTTCTGGTAAACTGGATACCCAAGTGCTAAGTCATTGATATACAGAAGTTTTAATTCATGAATGGGAACTACATAACTTGTTTAGGTTAGCATTTGGCAAGGATGGCAATTTGACATGTTTAATAATGAGATTTAAGAGTCATTTGTGAAATCTAGTTCTGAACTTTCAAAACCCCAAAATGTGAGATGATTCAGAACTGGATTTACGAAAAAAATCACTGGGATTGCTGTCTTAAATGTAACGAATTCACATCATGGGATGGATTTCATATTCATCTATTCCTGTTGAGGATCCCACTTGTGCTACTTAGCTCTAATCAAGAACTAAAAGCAATCTGCATTATTTTGTTCTATAGCAGTGAAAAACAGGAGAGTGACAAGATAAGTGAGCCTTCAGAAATTATCAAACCAGTGGAAGCAGATGAGGAAAAAATTATTCAGAACAGGGATGAAGGTGAAGAGAATGGAGAACAAGAAGACGATTCCTTACTCTGACAATCAAAATAATCTTGACACTTGTGTAAGAAATTCAACCTGTGAATAGTACTAATAGCTCTAGCCTTCACTTAAAAGAAAGGCAGCAATAAATTATCGATTTCTACTTTAGGTTTACAATTGCAAACCTGTGGTTTGATGTAGACATGTTAGTAAGCATAATATGAGCCAATTACAATATACACTGTACCTTGGAAACACATCATTTCAGAATTCAAGCACATATACCTCTTAAAATAACTGAAATAGCATTGACAAACTATTTGAATTTAATTTTGATAAGTTTAATGTATTTTTTTCACAAGGTATGTCTATGTCCGTTAGTACTTTAATGAAACGTTTTGCATTTGACGTGTTTGAAGGGCATCAAGTACTTGAGCAAAGGACACCCCTGCTGGGTATGGAAATACTAATAAGCTAGGAAATAAAGCACACTGTCTTTTGGAAAGAGGCTATTCAGCTTGGTAAGCCAGCTAATTATAAGAACTATCCAAATCTTTTTAGTACTTTCCTACTTTTCTCTTTCTTCCCTACCTCTACCCCCAACTCCCGTCGCCCTTCAAATTTCTCATGTCCTTAAAATAAATAAAAACATTCCAATTCTTTACATATCCTAATTGCATAATAGGTAACAGATCACTCTTTCGCACCTGTACTATTAAATAATGGTAAAAATAAATTTCTTAAGCTTAGAAAAAGCACACTAAAAATCAGTAATTCCCTATTCTATTATCCTGTAACTGAAGAAGCAAAGGAACTGCCCTTTTACACATTCAGCAGTCACATCTGTAAGGATTTTAGTTGACTATCAGCATCAAGATGATGCATGTTCTGGAATGTTATCATTTTGCCATTAATAAGCATTGTCACATTGTCAATGCTAACAGGCTGGACAAACTAGAAACAGGGAGGATGTTTTCCCTGCTTGGATCACATTGGACTGGAAACTGTAATCCAAGATAGTGGCAGAGTAAATTCCTGAGCTAGAGCTCGATCACTCTGACTGCTTTTCTTTCTTCTTATCTCATGCTTTTCTTCCTTTTTTAAAGATCTTTAGTTTTTTTTCTCTACTTACCTTCTGGAGGGAGCTCAGTCATGGAGGCAGCGACGACAGCAGCTGGGGGCCCAGAGCAGGAGGCGGCTGGTATGCCTGGGCAGAACTCTGGCGATTGGTGACATTGCAGCTTCTTCAAGTCCAGAGCAGTACCAGAGCAGGACTCTGCAACTCTGCGTGGATAGGCCCTCACGCAAGGACTGGAGGCAAGGCCCTGTGTGGACTGTGGTGGAAGGATTGTAAAATTGTGTACTTTTTATTTGTTTATTTTTCTATTTTCATCCTCTGCTGGACTTTTTTTACTACTTAATTTTTCTACTTTATACCGAAGAATCTGTTCTTAATTATCTGTACATAAGATGGTGCCATAAGTGGTGACTCGTAAACTTTTCACTGTACTCATTTAAGTACATGTGACAATAAGGCTAATTCTAATTCTAAACTTGATGCTAGAATCAACACACATTGCAAAAGCTACAGTTTAGTCCAAGCTAAGCATGGTTGAAACAGCAACCCACCTGAACACCAGACTCTTCTACATCGAGATTTGGACATACCAGTAAGGAGAAATGGATGAATATTCTCCATTATATCTGAGACGTGTCCTCTGTATCTCCTGGTGGGACAAGTGAACACCTCCGTGATCAAACCAGTGAAGCTACAAAATAGGACTAAGTGATTCTAGAACCAATAGATCAGCTCAAAGCTCTGCAGTCCTGCTACATCTAGTCACGAGTGGTTAAATTAAACAACTCACTAGAGGAGGCAGTTCCACAACTAGCCCTATCTGCATAGGGGAAACCAGTATGTGTGTGCAACGATAAAGCTAAAGCATTTGCAACAATTTTCAGCAAGAAGTACCAAGTTGATGATTCATTTTGATCTCTTCAGTGGTACCCAGTATCTCAGATGTCAGTCTACAATCAATTTGGTTTGCTCTATGTGATATCAAAACAGCCTGTGAAGGCACAAGATACAAAAAAAGATTGTGGGTCTCTAACAATGTTACAGAAGGAGGACTGAAGATTTGTGCTCCAGAACTTGCCACACCCCTAGCTGAGGTGTTCCAGTACAGCTATAATACTGACATCTACCTGGCAATGTGGAAAATTCTCTAGGTATGTCCTGTACACAAAAAGCAGGGCAAATCAACCCCTGTCATCTAATTTTGCTTAACAATAAAGTGACAGGAGGAGTCATTAATAGCACAATCAAGCAGTATTTGTTTAGCCATTGGCACACAGATTGGATTCCACAATGGCTACTTATCTCATGACATCATTAGGATCTTGGTTCAGACAATGACAAACGCATGTAGGCTAGACCAGTTAAGGATGCTAGATTTTCTTCGCTAGAGGACATTAGTGAATCAGAGGGGCTTTTCTGATAATGGTCATCATTTAGACTCTTTTGTGAATTCAGATTTCACCATCTGCCATGGCAGGATTCAAACCCAGGTCCCCTCAACATTACCCGAGTGTCTGGATTAACAGTCCAGTGATAATACTGCTAGGCTCTCCCGCTGTCCACTATCAACAAAGCACAAGTCAGAGATGTAATGGAATATTCCCCATTTGCCAGTGACACTCCAAGAAGCTTGACACCATCCAGGCCAAAGCAGCTGCTTCATGGGCACCAGATTCACAAACTTTGACTTCCTCCACCATGGACACATTGGAGGAGCAG
Source organism: Rhincodon typus (assembly GCF_021869965.1). NCBI lineage: Eukaryota > Metazoa > Chordata > Chondrichthyes > Orectolobiformes > Rhincodontidae > Rhincodon > Rhincodon typus. Next base: position 12,118,982 of record NC_063339.1, on the reverse strand, counting down.
TTTGTTAATTTGCAAGAAACACTGCAAAAAAAAAAAAGGCTCCTTAGCATCTTTCAAACCTACAACTACCATCTTGAAGAATAAGGGCAGCAGATACGTGGGAGCATCACCACCTGCAAGTTACCCTCCGAACTATTCACCGTCCTGACTTAGAAGGACAAGAGCACATAATAGGAATACCATTGCATACTATCCTAGCTTGGAACTATATTGCCATTCCTTCTCGGTTACTGGGACAAAATAACAGCATGCTGGCGTACCTACACAAATGGACTGCAGTAGCTCAGAAGTCAGCTCACCACCAATATTTCAAGGGCAAGTAGAGATGGGAAATAAATGCTGACCTAACCAGCAAAAGTCACTAAATGGATTTTAAAACAGTCCTAAGCATAGAAAATATGCCATTTGAGACTGCATTGCCATTCAATAGGATCATGGCTGATCGTCCACCTCAGTACCTAGTTCCTGTTTTCTCCCCATATCTTTGATCCCTTTAGCCCTAAGAACTATTATCCTTCCTAAAGACATTCAATGTTTTGGCTTCAATCACGTTTTGTGACAGAGAATTCCACAGGCATACCACTCTCTGGATGAAGAAACTTTTTTCTCATCAGTCCTAAATATCCTACTCTATATCCTCCAACTGTGACCTCTGGTCTGGACTCCTCAGTTAGCGAGAACATGTTTCCTGCATTTACCCTGTTGCTCCTGTTAGAATTTTATAGGCTTTTATGAAATCCCCCTACACATTTTACTAAATGGCAGTAAATATAATCCTAACCAATTCAGTCTCTCTTCATATGTCAGTCTTGCCTTCCCAGGAGTCATTCTGGTAGAATCCCTCCATAGCCAGAATATCCTTCTTCAGATAAGGAGACCAAATCTGCACACAATACTGCAGTTGTGGCTTCACCACTGTAGCAAGACTTCCCTGCTCCTGTACTCAAATCCTGTCCCTATGAAGGCCAACATACCATTTGTCATCTTTACTGCCCACTGCACCTGCATGCTTACTTTCAGCAACTGGTGTACAAGACACCCAAGGTCTCATTGGACCTCCTCCTTTCCCAAACTATTGCCATTAAGACAACAATCAGCCTTCCTGTTTTTGCTATCAAAGTGGGTAACCTCACATTTATCCATGCATTTCATCGGCCTTGCATTTTCCCACTCAGGAAGTCCAAATCATACTGAAGCATCTTGGCATCCTTCCAGCTTGGTCTCATCTGCAAATTTGGAGGTATTACATTGATTTAGATGACAGAATTCAATATATTGTGAATAGCTGGAGTCCAAGCACTACTGATTCGTGCAGTACCCTACTAGTCACTGGCTGTCACTTGGAAAAGGAACAGTTTAATCTTACCTTTGGTTTTCTGTCCACGAATCCGTTCTCTATCCATGTCAGTACATTACCCTCAATCTAATGAGCTTTAGTTATAGATGCTAAAGATTTTAAGAGATGTTTCTCCTGCCTCTCTACACCTACAACAGACTACCCCTCAATCTCTTACAACTATATCACTCTCAGTTTCAGCACATTAATAAGTAAGTTTCTTCTCCTCTGGCTAATGTTTATGGAATCCAGCTGGGTTACTAATTATTAAGTTATGGACCCAGCAATTAATATTTGTATAAAATGTCCACATGGTAACTTTTTTTGCTGGTATTAAAAAGTGAATAACTATCCATTCAGGATGTTTAAAAAAATGTTTAACTTGAAAGATTCCACCCTTCATGTCAGTTAGGTTTTTGCTTTTCCAAAAAAAAAGCAATAAAAAAACTTCATTGTTTTGCTGTGGGAACTGAATAGTAAAGTTTAAAATGAGTCCATTTCACAAATAAGTCAGATGCTGAAACAGTCAAGTGCAAGTTTAAAAGAAAGTCTCAAATTATAATCTTTGTACACAACCAGATTGAGATAAAAATGTTCGATTGTGAGAGGTAATACATCCTACCTGTTTGCCTTTACTACTTTGTACTTTTTGTTCTCCTTCAACTATGAGACTCTAGCCACAGAAGTAACATTCTCTCTGCACTCTATATTTGTATAGTACCCTTGATATAGTAAAACATCGCAAGGCACTTTGCCGGAGCTTTGATCAAGGAAAATCCCATCACAGTCAAATTCAATAATTCCACCTCTTTACTGCCAGAAGATGGCACTTTTTTCCCCTCCTCAAAAGTCTCCAAATTTTACTTCAGAAAGTTACTTCCCCAGTTAGAAAAAAATTATTCGGTTGTGCCACAGCAAGATCTTTGAACCGATTTGCCATTCCTTACTTTAATTGGTTTCATGTGATGTTTCTGTACATTGTGTATGTTTGGATCCAACTTTTAACTGGAAAATGTATTCGTTTTATAATTGAACTAGATTGATGGTCACATGAACTCTTGTGCATGTCATAACTGTGGTCCATATTTTCACCTTTGTGCTATCTTAGAAGCTCTCTAAATCAGTCCTTGCTACAGAATGCAGAAAAGTCAAAACTACAGTTATGTTCTTAAACATCAAATGTTTTGCCTGTTGGTCTTGTTGCTGCAATTGAGATTTTTTTTAAAATTTCTCTTGAAAAATAATATTATACATATTTTATTGGGATATTCACTATGTAAATTGATGTCCACTCCTTGTTTTCTATGGTGTATGCGAATTGCATATCATAAATTTTGATTAAAAGTCTGTTAATATTACTCAATTTGGATCCTAATAACATTTTCACAAATTTAGAATCTTTATTTTTGCAGTAATATATGATCAGCTGGCAAGTGCACAGAATGGAGCAACCTTTATGTGGATAATTATTATTCTCATCAGTTGTTCCGGTGTCTGTCTCACACTTGTTCACTTAAGTTCAGTTGTGCTAAGTTTTACAGAACTTTTCACTCTGAAAAGCAAATACCATTCTATCTCTATAAATAAAATTATCTTGTCATGGTCTGTTTTCAGTCATTATTTCTTCTTAAAAGAGATTAGCTTCTGGTAACCATGTGCTCATAACATGCATTACAAAGAACCAATTCCTCTTCCTACTAGGTATTCTCACGGGTGATCAAGAGTCCCCTGGACTAGACCCACTTCCTTTCACTTAACCTAAATGTTGTTATTACTGAGACAACCGTGCTCCTTTCCAGCTCCCAAGACAGCCTTTTCACAGTTTCCAAACCATGACTCCTGCTTAATCCTTGACCCAGTTTCTACTCATCCCGCATAGGGAACAGATGGAGATGTAGCTAATTATCCCTGTTCACTTCCCTTAATTAAGAGAATGTGGATGCTAGTTTAAAATGAAAGTGGAACAGTGCTCCAATGATTCTACATTCTATGACAGGATAAAGCTACACATCTCCAAAGCCAGACTCAAGTATAATTAATTTTTTAAAAAGCCAAATACTTCCACAGAGAGACAGGGAAAAACAATACAGTAACTGACGGACAAGGTATTCAATTCTTATGGAGGCAAAACACCCCCAGTGCCCACTTAAGGGAAGTGTTTGTGTTTAAATTTGGCAATTCTCCTGTGGCTCCTGTTAAGGAGTTGCATTAGCAGACACCCAGGGGACTCTGCACACTTGGGGAAAATAAGTAAAACAAGAAAAGGAATGTCATATAAAATCAGGAATTGTTTTCCTTTATGTGCTCTAGTGCAGTACTGCAGTTCGGAAGCAATACATTTCTAGTGCTCACAAGCTGTTTGTTGCTAATTGATATGCCAAAGTTGATTTCAGTAACAAGTATCATTCAACAGCAGAAACAGGGCACACTTTGACTCAATATACCTTGGACATCATCTACAATTCTGTATGTGGTATTACAAACATAGCCTGTATCAGAATTACAAGGCAGTCACAGAAAACATAACATAGCAGTGGGGCTTTCGGCCCTCTGATCGACCCTGCCTTGCCTCTTCTTTCTTCTCTCCCCCCCCACAACAATGTGATAAGAATTTTTGCCTGAACCACCTTTCAGGCAATGAGAGTCAGGCCCTATCACCCAATAGCTGAAAAAATGTTTAATTTCCCCTCTAATCTTTCCATTACTTTACCTAGATTTAAATAGGTCATCCCAATTTACACACCGCCTTCAGTTTTACACACCTCAATTAAACCACCCATCAAACTTCTCAAGATGTGATCTAAATCATTGTTCAAGAATAACTTCCCTGCTCTGACATGCAATGCCTCAGCTAATAAAGGAAAGCATAGCCTGTGCCTTCTTAACCACTTTTATTAACCTGTCTGCTACCTTTAAAGTTCTGTGGACATATACTCCAAACTTCCTCAATTTATCCACACTATTTAGTAACATCGCATTTATGTTTTTCTTCACCTGTCAAAATGGATTTCACATTTCTCCAGACTGAATTCCATTTTCCACTTTCTGTCAACTGACCAGACAATCCATACTTTTGTGCAGCCTACAGCTTTTTTGGTCAGTACCAATTTGTATCATCTGCAAACATTCTTGAACGTTCCCACAATATCTGAAACCAATTCATTAGTATAAACCACAAAGAACAAGGGATCAGTACTGAGTCCTGTGGAACCTCACCAGTAACAGCCTCTCAATCACAAAAACACAAACTACAATCTGTCTCCTGGTACTAAACTAATTTTGGATCCCAGTCTGAGGGTCACTTGACCTGAAACGTTCCATCTGCTTTCTCTCCACAGATACTGCCAGACCTGCTGAGCAACTTTCCAGCAATTTCTGTTTTGTTTCTAATTTTGGATCCAATCTGCCAGATTCCCTCCAGCCTGTCATGTGAAACCTTTTCAAATGCCTTGCTAAAATCTATATAGACCACATCAACCCATTTTGGTAACCTTCTCAAAAATTTCAAATCAAGTTCATGAGAACTTGCTTTCCTGTGAACTCAGTTTCCTGATTAATTGCTTCCAAAAACAGGGTTGTAGTGTATCTCAGAATTGATTCCAATCATTTGTCAACAACCAAAATTCAGCTGCCATTATTAATAATTACTCAAATTATTAACATTCAGTTACCATCACTGTTACCCCACTGTCAACATCACTATTGAGTGAACTAGACCAACCACATTAAAAAATGTGACTGCAAGAGCAGATCAGAAATTGAGAATTCTGAGGAAAGTATTTCACTTCCAGACTCCTCAATGCCCATTTCCCATCATCAAGGCACAAGTCAGGAGTGTGATAGAATATTCTCTACTTGCCTGAAAGTGTATGCAGCTCATCTGCCGCTGACACATAGTGGCAGATGTGTGTACATTCTACAAGATGCAATGCAGCAAGAAACCATGATTTCTTCAAAAGCACCTTCTAACCTACAACTTCAACCACCTAGGGCAACAGCAGATGCATGGGACCATCACCAACTGCAGGTAACCCTCCAATCCATCTTGACTTGGAACTACTGTGCATTTGTAATTTCTTTACCATTATTGGATCAATATAAAACAGCAAAATATTGCTACAATTGTACAGGGCATTAGTGAGACCACACCTAGAGTATTGCATACAGTTTCGATTCCTTTATTTGAGAGGGATATAGTCGCTTTGGACACAATTTAAAGTTCCAGAGACATGAGGCTTGTCTTCTGAAGACAGATTGGGCAGTTTAGGCCTATGCTCTTCGGAGTTTCGAAGAATGAGAGGAGATCTTATTGAAATGTAAGATGCTAAAAGGGACAAAGTAAACACAGAGGATGCTTCCTCATAGAGTCATAGTCATAAAGTCAAAGAATCATACAGCATGGAAACAGACCCTTTGGTCCAAACAGTCCATGCTGAACAAAATCCCAAACTAAACCAGCCCCACCTGCCTGCTCCTGGCCCATATCCCTCCAAATCTATTCTATTCATCTACTTATCCAATGTCTTTTAAACGTTGTAATTGTACCTGCACCCACCACTTCGTCAGGAAGTTAATTCCACATACGAACTACCCTGCATATAAAGAGTTTGCCGCTCGTCTTTTTTAAAATCTCTCTCCTCTCACCTTAAAACGTGCTCTCTAGTCTTGAAATCCCCATCCTAGGGAGAAGACAACTACCATTAATTCTATCTATACCCATCATTATTTTATAAACTTCTATCAGTTTGTCTCTCAACCTCCTATGCTCCAGTGAAAGAAGTCACAGCCTATCCAGCCTTTCTTTATAACTCAAATCTTCCAAACCCAGCAACATTCTGGTAAATCTCACCTCAACCCTCTCCAGGTTGAAAATATCCTTCCTATATCTGGGCAACCAGAACTGGACAGTATTCCAGTAGAGGCCTCAACATGACTTCCCAACTCCTATACTCAAAGGACTGAGCAAATGTAGGGCAATCTAGACCAAGTGGTCAGTTTTAAGATATGTTCAAGACAGAGAGGAGGAAAAATTACTTCTCTCAAAGGGTCGTGAATCTGAAATTCACGACTGCAGTGTGCACTCAAGGGGCTGAATTGCCTACCCATGCTCCTAGTTCTTAGGTTATATCAAACTTTATACTTTTTAACCTTCAAAAATTAAGACTTATTAATTGAAGTGTTGTTCTTTAAATCTCTGCTAACATTAGTCCTAGCTTTGTTGCACTGCAAACCATTGGTATGTACGGATCCCAGATTTAAGCATAATGCCCAAAAATATAAAGCTCAGCTGCTGGCACCATCTCTCTGGACACATATTCATCTCTTCTATCCTCCTATTTCTGCATTCACTAGTACATGGTACCATTAGTTACCCTGAGATTATGACTTTTGAAGTCTTAATGTCTTTCCTCATTCCTGAAAATCTACCTGAAGGACCTCAACCTTTTCTACTCATCGATATGGACCATGACCTCAGACTGTTCACCATCCCTCCTCCAAAATGTCCTGCTCTCTGTGGTCTATCTGGCAGTCACCAACTCTCCTTCTTAAGCTTTGGAGCGGCCATCTCCTCAATCATGTTTTCCATCACACACGACAGATCGATGAAGGTTGTAAGTATAGAGGACAATAGCTTGAATTCCAATCGTAATTTCATTGGGAATTAGGGTGACCAAATCTGGATTCTCAAACTACAGAAAGACATTGCGCACTTCTAAAGTGGTCATTACGGACCAAGTTTCATGTGAAAACGTTGGCTAGAGCAGAGGGTCACAGTGAAGCAGTATGGACAGGCAGTTTGTAGCTTCTGTTGCTCATTGGTCTAAGCAGAGCTACACATTCATAGCCAGAGAGGTGCTTGAGCAGTGAACCATGAGGGAGGATAAAGTAACACAGCCAGACCTCCTGCCTGTGCCTGTTAAAACTCCACAAACACACAGCCTTCTAATACTAAATCATCTATACTTCCACAAATTATACTTTAGCCCAGTATAGGGTCACAACATATGGTGTTAAAAGAAAATTTCATAATTAATATTAAAAACTCATACACAAACATTTCTAATTTATGGTTTATTAAAAATGGACATTAGTACCCTTAAACGCAAAACACTCTGCTTCAAAAGCCTAATGCGGAAAAATGCCGTGTCTTTGTTCATTGATATAATCATCCATCACTGAGAACAGCAAGGCCTCTTGAAATAGATGCCAGAAAAGCAAATTGAACTAAAACAAAATTGAAGACTCAAAAGAAATTAGGCATGAGCAAAGAGCCAAAAATAAGTTCAATGCTGCTTTTTACTGGCAATATTGCCTGAAACTCCGTGCAAAATTCCCTAATATGGAATATCGCACCTTGAAATACGTAATGACTGATACTGTAGAGGGTCATAACCACCTCAGTTGCAAGGCAAGGTTTGCAACGCTTTCTGACATCTCCATTACTGGTGCACTATATATATATTTTTCATATATATATATTTTACAATAATATTTCTAAATTCTGCAGTGCCACATTCAAAGACATTACATGAGCATTTGACCCAAACCAAAATCTTTTTGCATTTCTAATTTGCCCTCCAGTACTGGGAAGAGGCAATTCCATGGACACCAGCCACTAACCCTCCCACCCCGCTTTATCTGAATGGACATTGTTTGTGAGTTGGGCTATTGCAACATTAGGAAAATTGCAGCCCAGCTTGATTTGGTTGTCACCTCGTGTTACATTTGATCAGGCAGTTAGTAAATCATGATCAGGAGCAGATTCCCCAGCTGATCTGCCACTCTATTGCCTAACTCAGCAAAAAACTAGATCGAGTCTTGGAAATGTTGGTCTATATGGCTCACTAACAAAACAATGATTCAACCACCAAGTCTGGTAGAGGCTCTGCTTTTCAATCATATTCAGTTCCATCTGCTTGGTAAATTCCTCGCAGCGACCGCTTCCTTTGCATCATATAAAGATCCCAGAGTTGTCTACTGTTGTAAAAGTATTCCGACTGGAGGTGCACAGTAAATTTTCATTTGAGTTTTGGTTCCACTGTGGGCAGGATCACGTACCATTGTTCATTGCATCTTCAAAACAATTTAGTCCAGGAGAGAAGCGGAGTGTGGAGGAGACTGCAGCAAGATCTGAACAGTGCTATGCCCTAATTCTGACCTACTACCTCAACCACATTGCATTTGAGAGGTTAGACTCAAAGTACTCCGAATGCAGGTCACAGCCCTGGTGGCATAACCATCTTTTATTTAACGTGAAGTATAACACTTGTGCACGTCATATCGGTAATTCACTCTCACTCTCGCAGGAAACGCTCAAACCTAATTCTAGGGCAGTAGGAGGGAAAGTCTTGGGTTTGGAAGATATTTAATAACGCACACACAAAACCTTAAATGAAATTCATGACTAGACCTACTGGCTCAGTGGAAAAGCGAAGTTGGTTCTGTCACTTGTAGCCACAGGCCCCTTGCTGCTTTAGGCTTGTTGTCACTCTCAAGATGTGAAACACAGCTCAGGTGAGAATACAAGTAACTTCATTGGAATGTAACCTTGAAAGACAATCTTCTGAGCATGGGGCATGGAGAACAGGATACACAGAAGATTCTAAGAATGCCCCTTACGTATTCAGATCTACAGGTTGGGTTATTGAGAACGTCACTGGCTAACAAAGTTCATTTTGATGCAGCAAGTGAAATTTAATAGTTCATTGTATTTAAATAAATACCAGGCAAGTCTTTTTCTTTTCGGCTCCAAAGATGAGAAGAAATTAAAATGCGCTTAATTTCTTTCAGGCAGGGATTTTGCAATCACGGGCAAATACTTCAGGAAGAACAAGAATTAAAAAAAAAGAAATACCCACCACTGCACTTCTCACACTCATACTCAAAGGGTGAACCTACTCTCAGGTTAGTTATTTTAGTAAATTTGAAAGGGCAATTTGTTCACCACAGTGAACAGTTCAGTTCTTCAGGCAGTAGCTTAACTTTTGCGATACGTTTTTTTAACCCATTCTGGGATGAGCAGCCTCTGTTCATAAAAGGGGCTGACTTGCATTCACTGTATTATCACAGTGACTACTTCCTCATAAGAATGTCCTGCGGTGGCGATGGTGACCAGATGGTGCGGCTGCGGTAGAACAACAACGGATGCAGTGGTCGCTGAGCCAGTAACTGAAGGAGAATTCTCGGGTAATACTTCTGGTGGGAAGGAAACAAAAAAAAAAGACAACTTTCAATACATCTTCTTCACAAAGTGTTACATTATCAAGCCAGGTTGAGCAGAGGCTGGTATTCCCTTCATTACAAACTATTTGTAGTGATTAGTGAGTCATTTAAGATGATTAAAACAATTAGTGGGACAGACAGAGAGAACCTATTTCCTTCCATGGGCAGAGTCAGGGGGTAAAAAAAAAGGCATGACCTTCAAAGAAAAACTGGGTAAATCAAAGGTACTGAGAGGCAGTTCTTCATACAAGCAGACAAATTATTAACAGGAGTAGGCCATTTGGCGTTCAAGCCTATTCCACCATTTAAGAAGATCAAGGTTATTCTGATTATCATCTCAACACCATTTTCCTTCCTATCCCTGATAACCATGGGCTCCCTTGTTAGCGAAGGTTCTATCTTCCTCTGTCTTAACAGTATTCGGTAACAAACCCTACTGGTGTTGTGGTTGCTTGGTTCAGCAAGCTGGTTCGTTGTTTTTCCGCAGACATTTCATTACCCTGCTGAGTAACATCGTCAGTGCAGCCTCTGATGAAGCGCCGTTGTGTTTTCCCGCCTGTTATTTAAACTCGAGTCCATTGAGCTGGATTACCTCACTTCCGGTTTTCCTTCGCAGTGGAGTCTATATGGGGTCGAGCTTTATGTGTTTGTTGATGGCTTTCTTCATGGAGTACCAAGCTTCGAGGAATTCCCGTGCTTGTCTTTGCTTTGCTTGTCCCAGGATCCTGGTGTTGTCCCAGTCGAATTGGTGGTTCTCCTTATCCATGTGGATAGAGATGCGTGAGTATTGGTCATGTCTTTTTGTAGCCCATTAACATTTGTGTACCCTTGTTGTTAATTTCCTTCCTGTTTGTCCAATGTAGTGTTTGTCACAGTCTCTGCAGGGAATCTTGTATTTGACATTGGTCCTGTCCATAGTGGGTAGTGGGTCCTTGGTTCAGGTGAGCAGTTGATGTGGGTTTGTGTGCTACCCTGATGCCCAGTGGTCGTAGGAGTCTTCCTAGAAGCCTGATACTCCACAAAGAAAGCCATCAACAAACATATAGAGCTCGATCCCATATACACTCCACTGCGAAGGAAAACCGGAAGTGAGGTAATCCAGCTCAACGCTCACCAGAGTTTAAATAACAGGTGGGAAAACACACCAGTGCTTCATTGGAGGCTGTACTGATGATGTTACCCAGCAGGGTAATGAAACATCTGCAGAAAAACAACAAACCAGCTCGGCGAGCCAACCAACCACAACATGCACAACCCGAGATACAAATCTACTCTAAAACCTTATAAACTCCTACTGGAGTCTGAGCTCCAAAGACCTACAACTCAGACAACATAAAGCCAATCTCATCTCAGCCTTAAAAGGGGACAGTCCTGATTTTTAAACCCTGTCTGCAAAGGGTGGTGGAAATCTGGAACTCTTCCCCTCCAAAAAGTTGAATGTTCTACCAAGAATGCATGAACCTAAGGATCAACTGCTTTGTTCAACAGACAACAAGGGAAGGTACAGAGAGGGAAAACTCATAAAGCACGTCAACCTGGGAGAAGCAGGTACAGAAAGTAGCCGTTAGCTCATGACCTAAGAGCAGGATTATCCAGTGCACCTGAGAGGCAAGGAAAGGTGCATGACATTGGACAGGATGGGCTAACAAAGAAATAAACATGCACAAAACAAGCAAAACATTTGCACTTAATTTTTTTTTTTAAATCTTGGCTTGTTGCATACACACCCTCCTCTGCTCCAAGTATACTGGGCGGCAACACTAAAGGCTGAGCCTCCAAACTTGTAGGCGTTGTCACAGTAGCTGTTGCTACCGGAAGTCCAGCAGGTACCTCTGGCTCATTTCCTGCACCAGTGTCAGCCAATGGAGTCGCTTCTGAAAATACAATTGGGGAGAAAAGTAAAGTTAGTCATTGGAAAAGCTGCTGTGTATGATATAGCAACCTCCACCAAGACAGAGTAGGCACCATTTGCCAGAGATAGCATGCCTAGGATAAGGCGGTTACCTTATGAGAACAGGGTTGGCCTGTGTCCATTGGAATTTGGAAGAATGAGAGGTGATCTGAATGAAACTCATGAGATACCAAGTTGAGTTAATTAGGTGGATACTGGAAGGACTTTCTCCCCATGTAGAAGAGGTTAGAATTAGGGCATAGAGGCTTTCCATTTAAATGAAGCAGTTTGGAAGTCTGAGAAATTCCTTTTTCACAGGGAGCAAGGTCATAGAATGTTTTCAAAGGCAAACACAGATGGATTCCTGACCAACAAGGGACTCAAAGGGTATGGGGTATGTCAGAGAGGTGGACATGAGACCACGATCAGATCAGCCACGATCTTCATGAATGGCAGAGCAGAGGCTCAAGGAGCCAAATGGCTCAGTCCTGTTCCAAGTTCACATGTTCATTGAGCTTTCCAATCCCACTGAGACACAAATGGCTGGATAGCCAATGGCTCACCTTTCAGTACGCAACAATAAACACAATTGTTCCTCCAAAGGCTCAAACTGACCATGATCTCTCTTGGGCAATCTGATCTCAGTGAGGATCAAAATGTTCGACATTTGCACGTTCTCCCTATGTCTGCGTAGGTTTCTGCCGGGTGCTCCAGTTTCCTCCCACAGTCCAGAGATGCACAGGTTAGGTGGATTGTCCATGCTAAATTGTCCACAATATCCAGGGATATGCAGGCTAGGTGGATTATCCATGGTAAATATAGGGTTATAGAGATAGGGTAGGTGTCTGGGTCCCGGTAAGAATACTCTTCAGAGATGCAGTGCAGACTTGATGGGCTGAATGGCCTCTTTCCATATTGTAGGGACTCTATGATTCCATATAGAAATCAACAATAACAACAGATACTTACAGGATTCTTAACATAGAGAAATGGCACAGGGGAGATTAATATACTTTGCATTTATGAGAGCACTGTTGTGGACAGTGATAAGGTTTCTGCCTCTTGGCCACCAGCCCTGGAGGTGTCTTATAATATGTCTGAACATATGATTTAAAATAATTCAGAACTGGGTGTGCTAATAAGTTAAGGACCAGGACAAAACCACAAGGGCAGAAGCAATGCTGGAAGCAGATTGCATACAGGCATCTGTAACTAACTGCAGCTTATAATCTAAACTATTACATAAACCTGCATGAGATTTTCAAGTAAATTGAATCCACCCTTTTCAATCAGTGCTATTTACCAATAAAACAAGAAATAAAAGGAATGATAAAGTCACCATGGTCCGACCAGACCATAGGGCTGCTCTCTCATTAGATAGACGGATGACTGGCGACGGTTTTAGGACCAGTTAGCTCAGTTGGCTGGACAGCTATGCGATGCAGAGTGACATCAACAACACAGATTCAATTCCTGCATAGACTGAGGTTACCATGAAGGACTATCCTTCTCAAACTCTTCCCCCCACCCGAGGTGTGGTAACCCTCAGGTTAAACTCACCAGCAGCTGTATCTCTCCAAATGAGGGTGCAGCCCTATGACGACTTGACCTTTGAAACAAGGAGTACAACGTGCCTACACTATTCTAGATTCCACCAGAAGACAAAACATCCTCTCAGCATCTACCCTGTCAAGTCCCCTAAGGACAGCTTTCATTCTTCTAAAATCCAGTGAGCACTAGCCCTAACAGCCTAGTCATTCCTCAAAAGTCAACCCTTTCATCCCAGAAATCAGCCGAGCGAACCTTCTCTAAACCACTTCCTTAACGAGTATGAACCAAAAGAACTGCAGATGCTGTGAATCAGGAACAAAAACAGAAGTTGCATGGAAAAACTCAGCAGGTCTGGCAGCATCTGTGAAGGAAAAGAACAGAGTTAATGTTTCAGGTCCAGTGACCCTTCCTCAGAACGAATAACGAGTATCCCTCATTAAATAAAAGAGAGGGCCTGCTGACATAAACATTCTCAGTACTCAAGTGCAAAACGTACATGCACACTTCCCATGCCAGTACCGCAATGATGTCATTCCATCCCGTTTCCTCAGTGGAATGTGAACCTTTCAGGGCTGTCAGAAGATACAGGCAAAGTGCAAAGCCCAAAACCACATACTACACTTGGTCTGGTCTCACCAATGTCCTTGACAGATGTAGCAAGACTTCCTACTGTTACATTAATTACCCCTTACAGAAAGGCCAACATTTCATTGGCCTCCCTAATTACTCACTGTGCCTACATGCTAACTTTTGTGATTCATGTACAAGGACACACACCAGTGTTGTAACATTCGGCAGACTGTTGCCATATAATTATTTTGCTTTTCTATTCTTCCACATTTTCCTCTTATTTTCTCACACCAAATTCCATCTGCCAGATGTTTTCCTGCTCACTTAACCTACATATATCCCTTTGCAGACTATTTGTACACTTCTCACAATTTACTTTCTTACCCTCATTATCCGCAAATGTGGCAATAATGCAATTGTTCTTTCAAATTCATTAATATAGATGATACACAGTGGCAGCCCAGGTATTGATCCCTATGGCATTCCACTAGTTACAATCCATCAACTTAAAGATTGTAGTTATCTTGATCATTTCACATTCACAAACCATATTGACTCGGCCAGATTGTACGCGGAATTTCCAAATTTCCTGCTCTTAGTTCCGTAATAATGAATTCCAGCATTCTTCTAATAATAGATGTTAGGCTACAACTAGTCTATAGTTTCCTGCTTTCTATCTTCCTCCTTTCTTAAATAGTGATGTTGCTCCAATCCACTCAGACCTTTCCAGAATTTCGGGAAAATTTTGAACGTTACAACTAATGTATCTACTATTTGCACACCCACATCTATTAAGATCCCAGAGTGTAGGTATCAAGTCCAGGGTCTTGTCAGTCTTTAGTCCCATTAGGTTTTCCAAACATTCAAATGACAGCGATTGTTTCAGGCTCCTCCTCCTTTTTGTCTTTTAATTTTCTGTATTCTTCAGATGCCTTTTGTATCTTCTACTGTGGATACAAAATGCTTGTTCAAGTCTCTGCCATTTTCTGATTTCCCATTATGAATTTCCCAGTTTCAACTTTTAAGAGATCAAATTTCATTCAGGAACAAGAGTAGGTTGTTCAGACTGTCAAGTCTGCTCTGCCATTTAATACAATCATGGCTGATCAAACCCTTCAATGCTTTTTATCCACATTATCCCCAGAAACCTTTACATTATTGGTATTCAGAAATGTATCAAACTCTACTTTAAACAGACTCAAAGACTGTTTCCACAGCCCTCTGTGGTAGAGAACTCCAAAGATTCACCTTCTGAGGAAAAACTGCTCTCCAATAGCATCTGCTTTATTTTAAAATCATTTCCCCTGGTTTTAGATTCCCCAACCAGGGGAAACATTTTAACCTGTGTTTAGTCTGTCTATCCCATTCAGTATTTTGTAGGTTTTAAAAATTAAATAATCTCTCATTCTTCAAAACTCTAGGCAATAAAGGGCACAGTTTTTCCAATCTCTCTTCATAAGACAGTCCTGCCATCTTGGGTACAACTCTGGTGAACTTCCAATGCAC
The DNA here is from genome assembly GCF_021869965.1 of Rhincodon typus. Taxonomy (NCBI): domain Eukaryota; kingdom Metazoa; phylum Chordata; class Chondrichthyes; order Orectolobiformes; family Rhincodontidae; genus Rhincodon; species Rhincodon typus. The sequence goes on along the minus strand of NC_063339.1, from coordinate 12,103,905 downwards.
TCCCCATTATGGCAATAATATCTTTTGTTGAGATGAGAGACACAATATTCCAGGTATAGTCTAACCAAGTTTCTGTACAACTGAAGCACTGATTTTTGTTTAATTTATTCAAATGCGGGATGTGGGTGTTGCTGGTTAGGGCCAGCATTTATTGCCTGTCCTGAATTGCCCTTGAGAAGGTGGTGAACTGCCTTCTTGAACCGCTACAGTCCACCTGCTGTGGGTTGATGCCATTAGGGAGGGAATTTCAGGATTTTGACCCAGTGACAGTGAAGGAACGGCAATATATTTCCAAGTCAGGATGGTGAGTGGCTTGGAGGGGAACTTCAAGGTGGTGGTGTTCCCACATATCTGCTGCACTTTTCCTTCTATTGGAAGTGGTCATGGGTTTGGAAGGTGCTGTCAGAGGATCTTTGATGAATGTCTGCAGTGCATCTTGTAGATAGTACACACTGCTGCTACTGAACATCTGTGGTGGAGAGAGTGGATGTTTGTGGCTGTGGTGCCAATCAAGTGGACTGCTTTGTCCTATATGGTCGACTACTTGTGGACTTAAATCCTCGTGTAATAAAGGTTAACATTCTATTTGCCTTTTTTATTCCTTTTTACATGCTTGTAGAAGATTTTACAGTCTTTTTCATATTTGAAAGTTTTCTCTCGTAATCAAGTTTGTCCCTTTTTTTTAGTAATCCTTTGCTTGTTTCAGAACACATTCCAAATCTTTTGGCCTACCACTACTCGTTTTAATCAAGAGAAGAGGATAGTGTTTCCCCTTGTGTTGACCTGTGGATTCCTTTTATTCAAAGGAGGTTACTGGTCCCTGTGAATATTAACATTGGACATCATCCCTGAAACTTCCATCATTAACATCCCAGGGATTATCATCGACTAGAAAAGTGGACTAGCCATAGAAACACTATAGCCACAAGAGCAGATCAGAGGCTAGGAATCCTGCATCAAGTAACTCACGTCCTAACTCCCCAAAGCCTGTCCACCATCTAAAAGGCACAACCCAGGAATAAGATGGAGTGTTCTCAATTTTCCTGGATGACTATCTCTAACAACACACAAGAAGCTCAAAAACAAGTAGTTGCACTGCACAGTGACAGCACGATGTACCAGCTAGAAGATTCACTGCAACAACATACCAAGGCTCCCGCAGCAGCACCTTCCAAACCTACAACCTCGACCATCCACAAATACAAGTCAGCAGATGCAAAGGAATGCCACTTCCTGCAAATTCCCCTCCTAGCCACATAACAGCCTGAGTCGTAACTATTATTTCATAGGCCTCATGGTCTATGAATGCAACTGAGTTTAGTAATTAGGAAAATGCTCCTTTCCTAACACTCGGGGCCCTCATGAAATCCACCCATCCCTTCCACCACCAGCACATACCTCTGGCTTCTTCCTGGTCAGTGACAGGCACGAGGACATTGTGGTATTTCCGCAGATGGACATTCCTGCTGCCGCTCTGAGAAAAAGTCTTGCTACAGATGCTGCAGTGGTAAGGCTTCTCACCTGCAATCCATTGAAAAATCACTTTAGGATCCCCACTTTTGTTTCAATGCCATTTCCTCACAGCCATGAGCATGGTGCCCTCTGTGCAAAAGTACTTTTATGTGCTTTACTCAGGGTGAACTTCACTACCACAGGGAGTTGTTGAGGCACAGAGCAAACACAGGAAAGGCTCAGGGCTTGAGAAAGACAGAAGGGAACAGAGAGTTAACCTGACAGACGAGGAGAGATAGGAGGACGTTCAAGTGGGGATAATGTCTCATATCTTTCAATATTTTATATATATTTATATATAAGAAATAGTATACAAGAAAGTACTGCAAACCCTGGAAACCTGAAATAAAAACAAAAGCGCTGAAAAACTCAGTAAGTTTGGCAGAATCTGTGGAGAAAGAGAAAAAAAATTCTTAGAATGATACAGTAGATACCCTTTGGCCCATCAAGTCTGTATTGCCAAAACTAAGCTAAAATCACATTAGTCCAGCTTTCCAGTACTTGGCTCATTGTCCTGAACATTATGACGTTTCAAGTGGGGATCCGTGTTTTTTTTTGAAAAGGTGAGAGATTTCCCACCTCTACTACCCTCCCAGATAGTGCACCTTCTTTCCCCCGGGTGAAAAAGGTGTTCCGCAACTCCCTTCTAAATCTCCTACCTTTCACCTTAAAAGTGTGCCCTCTTATTATTGACCCTTCAACTAAGGGTGTTAACCTCTCCCCTGCAGAACGTGCAGCCCTCCGCTCCCTCCGCTCCAATCCCAACTTCACCATAAAACCCGCGGACAAGGGAGGCGCAGTTGTAGTATGGCGCACTGACCTCTACATCGCCGAGGCCGGACGCCAACTCTCCGACACCTCCTCCTACCGCCCCCTTGATCATGACCCCACCCCTGAGCACCAAACCATCATCTCGCAAACCATCCACAACCTCATCACCTCAGGTGACCTCCCACCCACGGCCTCCAACCTCATCGTTCCCCAACCTCGCACTGCCCGCTTCTATCTCCTTCCCAAAATCCACAAACCTGAATGCCCTGGTCGACCCATTGTCTCCGCCTGCTCCTGCCCCACCGAACTGATCTCCAACTATCTCGACTCCATTTTCTCCCCCTTGGTCCAGGAACTCCCTACCTATGTCCGTGACACCACCCACGCCCTCCACCTCCTCCAGAACTTCCAATTCCCCGGTCCCCAACATCTCATCTTTACCATGGACGTCCAGTCCCTCTACACCTGCATTCCCCATGCAATGGCCTTAAGGCCCTCCGCTTCTTCCTGTCCCGCAGGCCCGACCAGTCCCCCTCCACCGATACCCTCATCCGCTTAGCCGAACTCGTCCTCACACTCAACAACTTCTCTTTCAATTCCTCCCACTTCCTACAGACAAAGGGGGTAGCCATGGGTACCCGCATGGGCCCAAGCTACGCCTGCCTCTTTGTAGGTTACGTGGAACAATCCCTCTTCCGTACCTACACCAGCCCTAAACCCCACCTCTTCCTCCGTTACATTGATGACTGTATCGGCGCCGCCTCGTGCTCCCACGAGGAGCTCGAACAGTTCATACACTTCACTAACACCTTCCACCCCAACCTTAAGTTTACCTGGACCATCTCTAACACCTCTCTCCCCTTCCTGGACCTCTCTGTCTCCATATCGGGCAACCACCTAGAAACCGATATTCATTTCAAGCCCACCGACTCGCACAGCTACCTAGAATACTCCTCCTCCCACCCACCTTCCTGCAAAAATGCTATCCCCTATTCCCAATTCCTTCGCCTCCGCCGCATCTGCTCCCAGGATGAGGCATTCCACTCCC
>NC_063339.1:12066930-12095574 GCF_021869965.1 Rhincodon typus | reverse complement strand
TCACCTTTACTGGCTCCATCCCCGCCTCTTCGACCTGTTTGTTTCCTCTCCACCTATCCTCTCCTCTATCCCTCTTCTATCCGCCTCCCACTCTCTCCCTATTTATTTCAAAACCCCCTTCCCCTCCCCCTTTTCTGATGAAGGGTCTAGGCCCGAAACGTCAGCCTCTCTGCTCCTATGATGCTGCTTGGCCTGCTGTGTTCATCCAGCCCTGCACCTTGTTGTCTCGGATTCTCCAGCATCTGCAGTTCCTACTATCTCTGATTCAGTGTTAACTTTCAGCTGCTTTCTATCCAGACCCTTCAACTTTGTACTCCTCTGTCAGGTCCCCCCGCCCCCGTCAAACTTCTCTGCTCCAAAGAAAACAACCCAAGCCTATCCAGACTCTCTCCATTGCTGAAATGCTCCATCCCAGGAAACATTCTGGTGAATCCCTTCAGCACACACCCCAGTGCAATCAACATCCTTCCTATAGTGTGGTGATCATAACTGTGAACAGTACTCCAGCTATGGCTTAACCAAAGTTCTACACTTCTCCAAAATAACCTCCCTGCTCTTACAATATACGCCTTTTGTTTCTTTACTCATTCATGGGATGAGGGCGTCGCTGACCAGGCAGCATTTACTGCCCATCCCTAATTGCCCAGAGGGCAGTTACGAGTCAACCATATTGCTGTGGATCTGGAGTCACATGTAGGCCAGACCAGGTAAGTATGGCAGTTTCTATCCCTAAAGGACATTAGTGAGCCCAGATGGGTGTTTCCGACAATCAACAATGGATTCACAGTCATCATTAGATTGTTAATTCCAGATATTTATTGAATTCAAATTCCACCATCTGCTGTGGCAGGATTCAAACCCAGGTCCCCAGAACATTATCTGGGTCTCTGGATTAACAATCCAGCAATAATACCTCTAGGTCATTGCCTCCCCACCCTTGATGAAGGCAAGAGTCACACATGCCTGCTTAATCACCATATTAACCTGTGCTTCCACCTTCAGGAATTTATGAACAATCACCCCAAACCCCGCTGTTCCTCTGAGCTTCCTAGTGTCCCAATCATTGACTACTCCCTTGTCTTGTTCCACAGTGCATCACCTCACACATTATCAGGGTTAAATTCTGTCACTGATCTGTCTTATCCGACCAATCTGTTTATATCCTCCTGTAAGCCAAGGCCACATTCCTCACCATCAATTTACTTATCATCCCCTCTATCTCACCTCCATCATATGTATCTATCTCAATGTATATGTCACAATAGGTAATGGACCCAGCAGTGATCCCTGGATACTCCACTGGACACCGGGCTCAGACACACAAACAGACCTTGGCCCCCACCCTCTGTCTCCTGCCACGAAACCAATGTTGGATCCAACTTGCCAAATCACCTTGTATCCCATGTGTTTCTAATTTTCTTTACCAGTCTCAATTGTGGGAGACTTGTTAACGCTGAAATCTACACAAACAACATCCACTGCACTATCCTCATCTACCTGCTCGGTCACCTCAAAAGTTTCAACCAGATTTGTCAGGCATGACCGCCCTCTGACAAAGACATGCCAACCACCTTTCATTAAATCTTGCCTCAGTTAACGTTAAGAGTCCAATATGACTTTACTTTGAAATACAGAACAGATGCTGCCAGACATTCTGAGTTTCATCATTGCTTTGTGCTTTCACAATGCCAGCATAGATTGATTGGATCCAATAGCCTGTTGGGTGCTACCCATTCTTTCTAATACAAATGTACCTTTCCCCTTAACACTTGCCCCCTCCACACCCACAACTTCCTCCACCACCACCACCACCACCACCTCCTGACACACATACACGGACCATGAGTCCAGATGGTACCAGGTGTGGATAGGACAAGGACAAGAGCAACGTTCAGGTGTAGGTGAAGCTTAGTGTACGGAGGGTGGGGCACGGTTGAGTGTGAGGGTATTAAAAAGGATGGAGAAAGGTTTGGCAGCAGATGAGGACAAGGTAGAGATGACAGTAGCTAATTTAACGGTGGTGAAAGCAGACAGTCTCTGTGACAGAGGAAATGGGGTCTAATTGAATACCCACAGTCTGCTTGAGTTCCGAGATAGTGAGCATGGAGAGAAATAGAAGTGGAGAGAGGGAACATTTGGCAGTCGGACAGCGTCGGTTCCAACAATGGCGTAAAGGAGGAAACCACAGCCGGGCCAAAGAACTGAGGCAGGACCAAGTGAGCACCTTAGTTGGTAACTATTCTGTGATTCCGAGAGGCAAAATAACAGAAGCCTTTGAGAGACTGCAGAACAAGACAAGCACCAGGAAGAAACAGCAGTAGCAATAGCAGGATAATGCACAGGAGAGCTGGACTAAAAAGATGGAAACGAAACCATGTAAAACATTGCCCTGGAACAGGACATTCTTCACAAGTTCCACTCAGGAAGGGAAATGGCTCCACACCTCTGTTCAGCTCCTTGTGGCCCTAACACCGCAACTGCCCTTCTCACAGCAAACACAAGAGTTCAGTACCTGAGTGTACAACCATGTGTTTACGAAGACTGGAATATTCTGTAAAACAACGGCCGCAGCTTCCTGCTTCACAAACGAATGGCTTCTCTCCTAACAAAAAAAGAGAAATGCAGCAGCAAATTACTGTGGCTCCCTAAAAACGAATGCATTAGTGGTTTCTACAAAGGTATCGGGATGGAGAGGGAAGCAAGTTCTCCTGCCTTCACTTCAGCTGAAGATTGTTCAACAAAAAAAAAATGTAAGCCTGGGCTTTCCAAAAAGCGGAAATCAAAAGCTGAGATTTTGGGTCTCCTAACTCAAAAGCAGTAACAGACATCAAGTATCTCTGTCCAAGCTTAAAGAGGCCCCTGCTTTCACAGATACACTCTACTCTCTCAATTCTCATTATGACAATTTTCAAACCTTGAAATGGAGTCACAGTGGGAAATAATTTGGGAAACTGTGGTGCAAGCAATGGTTCGCACCCTTTCCACCAAGTTTCCAGTGAATGATACGAGGTGGATCGTACGAACTGCACAAATGCTCCCCTAATAATTACTTCAGATTGCCCAATTGGTCCCAAATAGAAAGATTCCTATTAAGAGAGCCTTAATGTAGGATTTGGTAATATTGCATTGACAGTACTGAGTTAGTGACTTGAACTCAAGTTGGCTCTCAGGGATGTCATCACCAACTCAGTCAGAGTGGGTGAACAACTGCTCTCACAGAGACACGTGCCATCAAAAAACCTGGATAGAAACTCAACCTTGCTATAAATCATTTGAAAAAAAAAGTGACAACGCACGCTAACGCCAGTCTGTACCAGTGTGAATTCGCATGTGGTTCTTTAAGTTGCCAGCTGTTGTAAACTTCTTCCCACAGTCGGTCTCAGGGCAGGTGTACGGTTTCTCCCCGTTGTGTGTCCTCATGTGGACTTTCAACCTCTGGAGCACGTAGAAACTCTTCCCACATCCCTCCTTCGGGCAGGTGAAGGAGCGATCGTTCCTGTGCGGAAAGAGAAGATTTACCAGGTGGAAGGAAACAGAAGGACAGCAGTTGTGGAGGGAGGGAGGGAGGGAGGGAGAAAAGCAAGGGAGAGTGGGGGGGGGGGGGGGGGGGGGGGGGGCGGCGAGGGAGAATGGGGGAGGGAGGTAGAGGGGAGATAGAGAGAAGGTGAGGGAGAGGAGAGAGTAGATAGGAAAGACATGACAGTGAGGAAGTGGGGAAAAAGGAGGCTTCGGTGCAGAATGAAAATGTGGGAAACAGGAAATATTGTTCACTTCCTACATATTAAAAACATCAAGGGAAACAGAGTTAGTGCAGGACAATGATGTCGAACTAGATCAGCCATGATTTCACTGAAGGGCAGAGTACGGTCAAATGGCTACATCCTGCTCTAATTTCTGATATTCTCCCATGGCCTCCAGCTCACTTTGTTTATTTACATATATGATCTTCAAACTATTTTAGAGGAATTCTCTCATTTTCTTTCTTGTCCCGGAGCTCAGGTTTACAAACCACAGCTGTGGGAACAATAATAAACAAAAAAAAAGCGCAAGTTAAAGCCTTTCCAGTGGCTATCCTCTTACTTTGCATCTGTCCAATAAATTAGTTCAGCAGTAGAAGTGTAACGTAAGAGATGCATGGTAGAGGGCAAAAAAATATTCTGGGGGTGAGGGGGCATTTAGTCTTTGTGGTTCCTCATTGGCCTCTTACAAAAAAAAAAGCGTCTTTAAACTAGCTTGTCTTTACATTCGCCAACAGTCTCTTTCTTCAAAATGTTTGAAAAAATTGGAAACACTGTTGATTATAAAAGCCCAACCTTCCCGCCTGTAAAATTGGTTTCAACATAAGAATCTGGGAGAAGGATGAAAAAGAGGGAATGGGGGAGTGAACGAAGGAGAGGACTTTGAATTATTTTTGGATTTTTGGTCAAGTGTCTTGGTCCTTTAATATCCTTCACTGGAATGACATGTGAAAGGCCTTCAAAAGTGTGATAGTGAGAGTTCAGAGTCACTATGTTCCTTTTAAAGTGAAAGGCAAGTCTGATAAGATTAGGAAACAATGGATGAATAAAGATATTGAAGTTCTTGTCAAGAATAAAAAAAAATTACTTTTTGATATTGACAATTGGGATCAACTGAATCTCTTGAAGAGGAGAAACAGTGTAGGGGCATTCCTATGGAGGAAATCAGGAAGGCAAAGAGGGAATATGAGATAGCCTTGGCAGGTAAGGTTAAAGATAATCCAAAAAGATTCTACAAATACATTATGAGCAAGAGATCAACTAGAGATAGAGTAGGACCCCTTAATGAACAATAAGGTTGTCTTTGTGTCAAGCCTCAGGACATGAGAGAGATATTAAATAAATATTTTGTATCAGTTTTTACTGGTGGGAAAGAACTGGAGGCTAGAGAACTCAGGGAATTAAATATTGATATTTTGAAAACAGTTCACATTACAGAAAAGGAAGTGCTGGAGGTCTTAGAAAACAAAGATAGATAAATCTCCGGGACCTGATCAAGTATATCCCAGGACGTTATGGGAAGTTAGGAAGGAAATTGCAGGGCCTCTAGCAGAAATATTTGTATTATCTGTAAACACATGTAGAGTATCAGAGGACTGGAGGGTGGCTAATGTTGTACCACTGTTTAAGAAAGGCTTAAGGAGAAGTCTACAGACCTGTGAGACTGACATCGGTAGTGGGTAAGTTGTTGTTGGTGATTCTGAAAGATAGGATTTACATGCATTTGGAGAGGCATAGAACGATTAGGGATAGTCGGCATGGTTTTGTGCAAGGAAAATTGTGTCTCACAAACTTGATTGAGTTTTTTTCATGAAGTTACCAAAAAGATTGATGAGGGCAGAGTTGTAGACATGGTTTACTTGGACTTTAATAAAGCCTTTCACAAGGTTCTGCATGGTAGACTAATTAATAACGTTAGATCACATGGGATTCAGGCTGAGTTTGCCAATTGGATAGAAAATTGGCTGGAGGCCTGTGACCAGCTGTGTTCCACAGGGATCAGCACTGAGCCCACTTTTGTTTGTCATTTATGTAAATAATTTGGAGGAGAATATAGAAACTCTAGTTAATGGGTTGGCAGATGACACCAAAATTGGTGTTATTGTCAACAGCGAAGAAGGTTATCTCAGATTAGAAAGAGATCTTTATCAACTAGGTCAATGAGCTGAGGAGTGGCAGATCGAGTTTGATTTGGATACATGTGAGGTATTGCATTTTGGTCATACAAACAAGGACAGGACTTTTATAATTAATGGTAGAGCCCTGTGTAGTGTTGTACAACAGACAGCCCTAGGGGTTCAGGTACATAATTCCTTAAAATTTGTATCACAGGTAGACAGGGTGGTTCAGAAGGTGTTTCGCATGCTTGCCTTCATCGGTCAGGCCATGGAGTATAGGAATTGGGATGTCATATTGAGGTTGTACAAGACATCGGTGAAGCCTCTTCTGGAGTAATGTGCGCAGTTCTGGTCACCAGTTACAGGAAAGATATCATTAAGCCGGAGAGGGTTCAGAAAAGGTTTACCAAGATGTTGCTGGGAATGGAGGGTTTGAGATACAAGGAGGTTCAGGGGTGACCTTATTGAGATTAATAAATCCATGTGGGGCATAGATAAGGTGAATGACCAGTGTCTTTTCCCTAGGGTGGGGGAGCTCTAAACTAGGGGGCATATTGTTAAGGTGAGAGGAGAAAGATTTTAAAAGGACATGAGGAGCAACTTTTTTTTTTTGAAAACACACGGAGTGTGGGTTGTGTGTGGAATGAACCGCTAGAGGAAGTGATGGATGCAGGTACAGTTACAATGAATAAAAGACATTTGGATAAGTTCATGAATCGGAAAGGTTTGGAGGGATATGGGTCAAGCACAAACAGGTGGGATTAGTTTAGTTTGGGAACATGTTCAGTGTGGACTGGTTGGACCAAAGGGTCTGTTTCCATGCTGTATGACTCTATGAGTTTGCAAGTTCGTGGGTCACAGACAGTTTGGTTTTGCACTTGCATCTTTACATCTGCTTTAGCATGAAGCAACCCCTGAAAATAAAAAAGTTCCACCCCCCTACTGCTTCCCCTGCTGCAAACCAAATGCAAACCCCGGGTATGTGGTTACAAAATATGGTTTTGAACTCACTTGTGTGTTTTCAGGTGATATTTCAGATGCGCATGCCAGAGGAAGGTCCTGCTACAGCCATCATAACAGCACTTCAGTGTCTTCTCGCTCCGTGGAGCAGTGTGCTGCAGGTCGGGAGTTAAATCTTCCTTACGGCTGGATGTTTTACTGTCATTGGTGGGCTCTCCTGAAACCGAAAATCATACATCACAAAGGCAACCGAGAAGATCAGTGCCCAGGTGGCAGGCAGATTTCCACTGGCCACTACCTGTGACAAATACAATTTCTGCTGCTTCTTCTATCAGCATAAAGTAACATCACAGGCTAACATCTGCCAGCATTTATACGGTTAAACCAGACAAGGCTTGCTGGAATGAAAGTCTTGGCAATGAGAATCATATGGACTGGAAATAGTCTAGAGATGGGCCTTAAAGATTTCAAGTGATGGACTGAGAATATTTCCTGTGGCATTTGGATTGTGCTTGGGAGGAAAAATTGTTGCTACAGTGTCTGCAAAACAAATGGTCCTTGGAGTTTGTGTGGTACTCATTTCGGTCTATTTCCATCAGTCCCGTCCATATTATAGAACATGCCCAATCTATTTCTCAGCCTCCTTTGTTGGAGTGATTCCTATTCCAAATCTTTGAAGAAGGGAAGATCATGTAAAGTCACAACAGCTGGTCCTAATGCCTCTGGACCAGTTTGAGAGGGTTAGGCAAATATAGGAAATTCCTTGGTTGTCAAGCCATTTGGGATGTTCTGAGATGGCAAAAGTGGGAAGGAAATGCAAGTTCTTTCCCTTTGCTTTCCATACCTTTTTTTTGTGGGGGGAAATTCAGAAGAGAAACAAAGGTAAAATAAAACAAAAGGGTCACTGGAATCAAAACATTAACTCTGTTTTCTCTCCAGAGATGCTGCCAGACCTGCTGAGCTTCTCCAGCAATTTCCATTTCCATACATTTAAGAGAAGCAAAGGTCTCACCACTGAAAACAAAATCTAGGTGACCCCACTGACAGTGAGCAACCAAGAGGCAGGCCACAGCAGTGATATGCTCCCGGCTCAGACACTAAGGGCTGCCTGTCCCCTTCGGAGAAGATACTTGAGAGTAACCTGCAACTGCAGCGAGTCAGCATCTTCAGGAGGTGAAAAGATCAGAATGACGGCAGAAAAGGAGATAAACAAGAGAGAACAGGATGTTACAAATGACTGCACCAAGAGCAAAAAAAAAAGTACAATCTGAAAATATAAGGTTAAAACAAAATTCAAAAGCATGGCTCTTACCATAGGGTATAATTTCTGGGCAACCGACTGCATCGCAGGAAGTGTTTAAAAACTTGCATACATTGAAAAACAAATAAAGGACGGGAAGCTGTTGGTACCTTTTGAATCCTTCACCAGCTCTGCCCTGGTTGCAGCCACGAGACTGTCATGGGCCAGTTCCTGTACACGGAGATACCATGGAGTACTCCCATCCACGCTTTCACTGGCAGTAGTCACACCCCTGGCATCAGGTGCCTCAGTTTGAATTGGCAGCCCAGAGTCAGAGGTAGAGGGATCACCTGGAAAACCACATGCTCCATTTACATAACACCTTTCACAATCTCAGGACTTTGCAAAGCACCCGAAAGTCAATTAATTACTCAATAGGATAGGAATCAAGGAGGAAATACACTGTTCCATATTAGAAAAAAATAAGTAAATTACGCACGTGGAGGACAGGCCAATGCCCTGCTTTATGAAACTCAAATAGCATAAAAATAATTGAGAATTTAAATTCTCAAAGAAAACACAACTCAATCTATGGGTTTTATTCCAAGATGCAGAGCAGACCCTTCAGAATATTTTCTATTCAGAAATGCTAATACTCACCACTGCAGCAGGTGGGACTTGAACCTGAGTCTCCTGGCACAGAGGTAGAGACACTATCACTGCACCACAAGAGCCCTGACAGCAAACCTTTCAGAATATTTTCTAATCAACCTATTCAGAGACGGTACTGGATGTGTGACTCGAACACAAGCCTCGGGAAATGGCCAGACAGTCTTGTTTCTTTGTGATGCTGATCAAGATATAAATTCTGGCCAGTCATTAATTTACCACCCCCCCCCACCATTACCAGCATCAGTACAAAATCCGTTTTTGAGCACTGTGCAACCAACGGTTAACCAGCCTGTTCAGGATCATTGTCAGGACAGCAGAAGGCTGAAGCGCCCAGTAAAAACCAGCATCTTTAAAACACCGAGAAAAATGTGTGTGTGTGTGTGTGTGTGTGTGTGTGTGTGTGTGTGTGTGTGGTGTGGTGGGTGCTGGTGCTGAACGCTAAAATATTTTCTCAATTCAAAAAAAATTGCACTTTACTAATTGTCCAACTGCCTGTTTACATGTCCCCAAAATCTCAAGCAGTCGATGATTAAAAGGGAAGATATAATGAATATCTGTTTCAAACTACAATCATTTCCAGGCCAGCTGCACGTGTTTGTTGTGATCTTATTATGCAAGTGAGTTTGGAAACCACACAGTGACTAGCTGAAACAATCAGACCTTTATATTAACACAGAGCAGAGTCGGACTTCACACCCTGCCAATAAAGCAGACTAAGAATAAACTGATTGTGATTGGAGACACAGAGTGCTAAACACAGAGGGGGTTAGATAGCAGGGCACATGTTTGTGGCACAAATACTGCAGATCCTTTCATCCTACACATTGTGTCCTTCTATTCCTTTATCCTTCATTGTTTACCCAGCTTCCCTGGAACACATCCAATAATGTTCACCTCAACTACCCTTCTCGTAACAAGTTCCACATTTCAACTATCCTTTGGGTGAAGAGGCTCCTCTTCAATTGCCAATTGGATTTGTTAGAGACTATCTTATACTTATGGCCCCAAAGTGTGGTCTCCACTGCAAGTGAAAACATCTTGACCATCAACCCAGTCAAATGTTTTGATACCCTTAAGGATTTTTATCCAGTCACATTTCAGTGTTGTTTGTAGAAGCCCAGCCTGCTCATTTTTTCTTCTGACAGAAACAGCCTCTCCTTTCTGATATCATTTTCAAATTTATTCTAATAGTATAGAGAACGGGTTGTTCAGGGTACTCCAAATATGATCTAAACAGAGCTTGATGCAGGTTTTACATAACCCGTGTTTTCTCTGTTTCCCTCCAGAAAGGAAACAGTGTTTAGTTAGCATTTTTACAAATACAGATTATTAACCTGATTGACTACAAATACCAATTTGTTTGTCTGTAATCCTAGATCCAACAACTCCACTACACTGGACACTGACTTTCCAAGATCCATATGACTTTCTTATTCACCCAGCAAAATCTGACCCTTGTACTTGCCTATTTAAAGTTCATTTGCTAATAACAAGAACATTCTATTAATTAATTAAAGGTTTTCTTGTATTTTGTCACAGTCACAGGGAGTTAGTGGCAATGTCCCCTGACTAATAATTCAGAACTCCAGGCTAATGTTCTGGTGTCATGGGTCAGAATCCCACAATAAAAAGTAAAAGTCACCATAATCCTAGGGTCGCACATGGCTGCTCTCTAATTAGACAGACAGAGAGGCGACTGATAGTGATTTAACCTGAGGGTCACCATGACTCAGGTGACAGGAGAGATTTGGGAGGAAAGTCATTTACGGTAGCCTCAGCTGGTGCGGGAACTGAACACATGCTGCATCACAAACTGGCCTTCCAGCCAACTGAGCTAACCGACCTCCAAATCCCACAATAGTATTTGAAGAAATCTGAATAAAATACAAATCTGGAATTAAAAAGCTCGTCTAATGGTGACCACGTATCATTGTCAATTGTCGAAAAAAAGACACTTGGTTCACTAATATCCTTTAAGGAAGGAAATCTGCTGTCCTTACTTGGCCTGGCCTACATGAGACTCCAGACTCATAGTAATGTGGCTGATATTTGAAATAGCCTAACAAACCACACAGTTCACAGGCAAATAGGGACGTGCAATAAATGCTGGGCCACAAACAGGAAAGAAAAAGATGCAGCTTGGCAATGGCTACAAATTTTAAAATTGTACTTCTCATTCTTTGGTCCAACTCATTAATGTTAAAGGTAAACAAAGAGTTCCCAGAGATCCCTGTGAAATATTTCCTACTTTTAGTCAGTTTCAGTAACCATCTTAGCCACTGACTCTCTCTCTCTTTGTTTTTTCAACCAGCCTACTATCTGCTGTGTGGCTTATCCCAGCTCCTCACATTTTGACCTGAGTCAACATGGTGTCTTGTTGCTCATTTTGTTTTGCGGCTATTGATCCCAAGAATGCTTCGCAGTTCTTCTCCATAAAGAGCTTGAAAATTACAACCTTTTTTAAAAAACATTAACTTAAGGTAAATATTTGGGTACCTGTAACAGCTCCTGCTAGAAAATGTGCACGTTAGACAAGATATGGCTCTCGACCCCACAACTAAACATGCTGCTCTGCTCCATGCTCTTTTAGATCTCTCACTTGAACAGTGACGATTGAGAGGCTTCCAGCATCAGAATCCAAATCATAAATCCCTGTCACAATGAGTCAGCTCAACTGCAACTCAATCAAGAAACTGGGGTGATGGTCTGAGGTAAAGGAGTTAAGAGTTTGATCAATTAGGTTGAGTGGTGTTAAACAGACATGAAACATTCATCTTCCAATCTAATTTGTTTTTCTTGCCCCTCCCATCTCGTGGACTCTCACTTTCTTTCCTTGACCACTGCTTCTTTCACTTGTTAATCCATCTCATTTACATTTCTGCCCTTTCACCTCCCACAAACTGACCTTATTGTTCAGTGGCCACAGGAGAAAGAGAAAGAGAGAGAGAGAGAGAGGAGGGGTGTTTGGCATGTTGCTGGTTTGGAACTTAGAAAACAATGGCTCAAAGCCAACAGCGTACCTCAAAAATGAAACACAAACCCATTGCCCATCACCGTAACATGGAAAAATATTCAAATACACACTACAAAATTATGGAGTCTCTAGCATTCCCACTTTGGAGAGGTTTCTGTTTATATTCATTCATGGGATAAAGGCGTCACTGGCCAGGCCAGCATTTATTGCCCATTCTTAATTGCCCACACTTAAGAGTGAACCACACCGCTGTGGGTCTGGAGTCACATGCAGGCCAGACCAGGTAAGGATGGCAGTTTCTATCCCTGAAGGACATTAGTGAACCAAATGGGATTTTTCAACAATCAGCAATGGGGAGGCAATGGCCGAGTGGTATTAATTGCTGGACTGTTAATCCAGAGACCCAGATAACGCTCTGGGGACCCAGGTTCGAATCCCGCTCTGGCAGATGGTGGAATTTGAAATTAATCAATATCTGGAATTACACAGTCTAATGATGACCATGAATCCATTGTCGATTGTCGGAAAAACCCATCTGGTTCACTAATGTCCTTCAGGGATAGAAACTGCCATCCTTACCTGGTCTGGCCTACATGTGACTCCAGACCCATAGCAATGTGATTGAGTCTTAACTGCCCTCTGGGCAATTAGGGATGGGCGATAAATGCTGCCTTAGCCAGCGACTCCCTCATCCCGTGAATGAATAAAGAATTCATAGTCATCATTAGATTGTTAATTCCAGATTTTTATTGAATTAAAATTCTACCATACATTGTGGCGGAATTCAAACCTGGGCGCCCAGAACATTACCTGGTTCTCTGGATTAACAGTCCGGCCATAAAACCACTAGACCATTGCCTCCCCAATTGCCTCTTCTGAAGTAACTTGTCCTTTGATAAACTCATCAGTTCAGAACAGTCAAGACTCAAAATGTTAAACGTTTCTCTCTCCACAGATATTACCAGACCTGAGTTTCCCCACAACTTTCTGTTTTTATTTTAGATTTTCAGCATTCACAGTATTTTGCTTTCACTGCAGAGGCTTCTATTCCACTTACCCGAGACTGGTGCTTGGTTGTCTAAAGTGTTCTCACTGACTTTGCTTGAAGGCAGACTTGGGGCAGCACCCTGTTCTGGCTCCTCAAATCCTTTCCCCAAGGGTATAAAGGTATTCTGGACAAACTGTACCAGCAACTGTAAATAAAACAGGTCAGGACATGAGGAGCTAGATCTAAACACATGACGGTGTTACTGATAACTGGTGGTGGAATAACAATATAAGACAGACAGACGAAGTAAATGATTCCAAGGTTACATTAAATCATGAATGTCGTAAGCACGAGAATATCTGATGCCACATTTTATTTACTGTCAAAGTTCGTTTAGGTCTCATTACATAATAGCACCACCAGTGCGTCCTTGGGACTCAGAAGGTCGAGAATTCAAACGCTACTCTCTCTCAAGTTGCACAGCAGAAGAAATTGGCTGGTTCACTTCAGAGACAACAGCAGCAGGGAGGGTGTAAAGACCGTATACCTCATTGGAGTTGAGGATAACTAGGAGTTATGGAGATGTCAACTCTGCTGTGAGCAAACCCGTTCCTAATGTTGCAAGTGAGCAACTGAGGATGAGTTTGAGGTAAGGAAGGGGAAGTTGAAGCAGACATACAGTCGCAGGCTTGACGAGAAATCCATCAAGTCTGGGTAGCAGAGTTAACCACAAAACAAACAAAACCCACAAAAACTGCAGATGCTGGAAAATCAGAAATTACTAGAAAAACTCAGCAGTTTAGGCAACTTCTGTGGCGAGAAAGCAAAGTTCTTCAGAACCACAGTTAACCTCCTCGTTCATCACAGAGTGGGTCTAACAATGTGGGGTACTATTTGCCTGTCTTCAGCAAAACAGAAACCTTGTACTTGTACAGTGCTTTTAATACAGCAAATCACCCCCATGCCAGAGACATGAATCAAAATTCCCAAATAATCCCAGAGCAGGAAGATTCAACTGGGAACTGTGGTTACAGTAATATTTGATAATGGTCAGGCCAAATCCAAACAATGATTAGATTGTTGTGTGTATTGTCTTTGAACTGGTCACAGCAGCAGTGCTTTTGTCTTGGGAGTCAGAAAGTCATGGGATCAACAAATTGTATAAATAATCTCAGCTGACACTTCAATGGAGTACTCAGAGAGTGGTGCATTGCCAGAGACACCACCTTTTGGAACACACTTCAAATCAAGACCCAGTTTGCCTTTTGGACCGATGTAAAAATCAGTATGGCATTCTTTGATAAAGAAAATGAGAGCTTTCAGCAGTGTCCTAACAGATATTTATTCCTTGATCAAAATCACTAAAATATATTAACTAGCAAAACTGGAGCTGATGGGAATCTGGGGGAAATGTCTCTGCTTCTGGAGTAATACCTGGCACATTGGAAGATGGTTGTTGGAGGCCAGTCATCCCAGCTCCGGGACATCACTGCAGGAATTCCTAAGGGTAACATCCTAGGTCCAACCACCTTCAACTGCTTCATCAATGACGTTCTCTCCATCATAAGGGTAGAAGTGGGAATGTGTGCTGATGATCGCACAGGGTTCAGCACTATTCACAACTCCTCAGTTACTGAAGAGTCCATGTACAAATGCAGCAAGACCTGAACAATAGCAAAGTTTAGGCTGACAAGTGGCATGTGATATTTGTGCCACACAAGTCCCAAGCAATAGTCACCTCCAACAAGAGAATCAAACCATAGCCCCTCGACACTCAATGACATTACCACTGCTGAATCTCCTACCATCAACATCCTTGGGATTACTACTGACCAGAAAGTTAACTGGACTAGCCACATAAATGTGGCTACAACAGCAGGTCAGAGGCTAGGAATCCTGCATCAAGTCAGTCATCTTCTGACACCCCAAAGCTTGTCCACCGTCTACAAGGCTCAAATCAGGAGTGTAATGAAGTACTTTCCACTCGTCTGGATGAACACAGTTCCATCACACTCAAGAGACTTGATGCTCTCAGGAGAAAATAACTCATTTGATGAACACCACATCAACAAATATCCACTACCTCCAATCGCAGCGCTTGGTAGAAGTGAGGGTAATGTTGTAGAACAAAGAGGCGCAGGGAATTATGTACATAATTTTTTGAAATTTGCACCTCAGGTAGACAGGGTGCTTAAGAAGGTGTTTAGCATGCTTTTCTTCATTGCTCAGACCTTTGAGTTGGGACATCAGGTTGAAGTGGTACAAGACGTTGGTGAGGCCTCTTCTGGAGTACTGTATGTAGTTCTGGTCACCCTGATATGGGAAGCATATCATTAAACTGGAGGGGGTTCAGAAAAAATTTACCAGGATGTTGCCAGCACTGGAGGATTTGAGTTATAAAAATTGGCTGGATAGGCTGAGTCTTTTTCATTGGAGCACTGAAGGTCGAGGGGTGACCTTATTGAGGTTGAACAAAATCATGAGGGGCTTAGAAAAGGTGAATGGCCAAGATCTTTTGCCTAAGGTGGGGGAGTTCAAAACTAGAGGGCATATTTTTAAGGCAAGAGGAGAAAGATTTAAAAAGTACAGGAAGGGCAACTTTTTTTTTTAAACACAGTGTGGAATGAACTGCCAGAGAAATTGGTGGATGCAGGTACAGTTACAACGTTTAAAAGACATTTGGATAAGTTCACGAATAGGAAAGGTTTGGAGGGGTATGGGCCAAATGCAGGCAGGTGGGACTAGTTTAGTTTGGGAACATGGTCGGCATGGGTCTGTTTCCATGCTGTACGACTCTATGAACTGTACAAACTGACCAAGGTTCTACAGACCACCCCTCCCAAACCCACAACCACTACCATCTGGAAGGGCAAGGGCAGAAGAGACATGGCAACGTCAACACCTTCAAGTCTCCAAGCCACTCATCATCAACTTTTCCTCATTACATTACAAGTCCATTTCAAGAATTAATTCTCTTAAATGCCTTCAAAGCAAATACGGTGACTAATACTGCATTCAGTACTCCAGATGCAGTCTCACCAGTACCCTATATAACTGAAGCATATCCTCCATACTTCTGTATTCAATTCCCCTTGCAATAAATGATAACATGCTATTAGCTTTAAAAATTACTTGCTGTACCTTTATATCTTCCTGCAGGAATTCATGTCCAAGGATTCCCAGATCCCTCTAGATCTCAGAGGTATACAATCTACCTACATCACATGCAGTTCAAAAAACAGCTCACCACTAACGTGTCAAGGGCAAGTAGGGACAGGTAATAAATGCTGGCCACCCAATGATGGCCACATCCCATGAGTGAACAAAAAAAATTGTTGCCTTTTACATAATGTTGTTTTATCCTTCCTGTCAAAATGGACAATTCCATCTTCCCACTTTTTTTTAAAATTCATTCATGGGATGAGGGTGTCGCAGGCCAAGCAGCATTTATTGCCCATCCCTAATTGCCCAGAGGGCGGTTACGAGTCAGCCACATTGCTGTGGGTCTGGAGTCACATATAGGCCAGACCAGGTAAGGATGACAGGTTCCTTCCCTAAAGGACATTGGTGAACCAGACGGGTTTTTCCAACAATCGACAATGGATTCATGGTCATCGTTAGACTCTTAGTTCCAGATATTTATTGAATTCAAATTCTGTCATCTGCCGTGGCAGGATTCAAACCCAGGTCCCCAGAACATTATCTGGGTCTCTCAATTAACAGTCCAGCGATAATACCACTAGGCCATCACCTCCCCACTCCCCATTATACCCCATTTCCCACAACTTTGCCCCCACTCACTTAACCAATCTATTTTTTGGTACTCTCTACACAACCTAACTTCCTAACAATCTTTGGGTCATCAGCAAACTTAGCATTAATATTTTACATTCCTTCACCCATGTCATTTACATAAATTGTAAACAGTAGCAGTCACAGCACAAATCCCTTTCGCTCACTACTCAATATATCTTGCCAACCTAAAAAGGACCCCTTTATGCTTACTCTCTGCTTTCTGCTAGCCAGCCAAAAGTTCTATCCTTATCAATGCATTACTCCCGAGATGATGAACTTTTATTTTCAATATTAACCATTGATATGGAACCTTATCAAATGCCTTTTGGAAATTATGTGCAGTACTTCAGCCAGTTTACAACCTCAGTTCCCCTTTATGCACAGCACAAGTTACTTTCTCAAAGAACACCAATACATTGGTCAAACATGAGTTGCTTTACACAAAACCATGTTGATTCTGCTGATTACCTTAAATTATCCAAGTGCCCTGCTATAACGTCTTCATTAATAACTTCTTCCATTTTCCCTATGAGAGGTGTTAAAGTAACTTTTTTAAAAATTCATTCACCGGATGAGGGTGTCGCTGGCTAGTCCAGCATTTACTGCCCATCCTTAATTGCTCAGGGGCAGTTAAGAGTCAACCACTACTTTCTGGTTTCCTGCTTTCTGGCTTCCTATTGACTTTAAAAAAAGTTATTGTCACAATATTCCAGTCTAATGGACCTTCCACAAAAGAAGGGAGTTTTGGGAAGTTAAACCCAATGAATGTGGTAGTGTGGCCGAGTGATTCAGGTTCCAGTCTCCAAGGAGGCACTGCCACCTGCACTGGCAGCGTGTTGTGTTGGTTGGCTATTATAAGGGCGGCACAGTGGCTCAGTGGTTAGCACTGCTGCCTCACAGAGCCAGGGACCAGGGTTCAATTCTACCCTTGGGTGACTGTCTGTGTGGAGTTTGCACATTCTCCCCGTGTCTGCGTGGGTTTCCTCCGGGTGCTCCGGTTTCCTTCCAAAGTCCAAAGACATGCAGGTTAGGTGAATTGGCTATGAATAAATTGCCCATAGTGTTCAGGGATATTTAGATTAGGTGGGTTATAGGGGGATGGGTCTGGGTGGGATGCTCAGAGGGTCGGTGTGGACTTGTTGGGCCGAAGGGCCTGTTTCCACACTGTAGGGATTCTAAAAAAAAAAGAATTTACTATCTTACTAGCTGATTCTCCTTTAAGATCCAAGGATGGCGTCCAGTAGGGCCTGGGCACTTGTCAGCACATAGGTCTAAAAATGTACTCAGTCTCACTTTTCCGGTGGTTGCACTGTGCATGCACCTACAACAAGCTGTGTTAAGGTTCAAAGCAGCAGCTCGCCACCACGTTCTCACAGGTAATCCGGATGGACAATAAACAATGACCCATCCAGTGGAGCCCCAAAAATCCAGATTAAATACACAAAATTGTCTTTTGCTGTTCACGGGATTTTGCTGTTCACAATTCGGCTACCACTTTTCCTATACTACAACAACTCAAAAACATTTCGAATACTTCAATCGTAAAGTACTTAAGGACACCCTGAGGTTGTGAATGCTAAGGGGTTTTCATTGAATAATCAAAGAAATACAAACTGCAAACATGGATCAATAAATTAAGAGAGTTGTTGCAACTCACCTCAGGCTTGGATTCTAGTTCATCTGACAACATAGATTCAACCTCGGATTTCTGTAAAGAGAAGCAGCACGCACTGTTGTTTTAGAGTTTTAGCAATAAAAAAGCAAAGACTCTGCTGATGTGTCAGTGATTTCCATCATTGAGCTACAGAGCACAAGTAGCTATGGTCTGTTCTAGATTAGCTGATCTCAGCATTTGGGGGCTCAGAGTATACTTTAACTTAACCTCAATATCATGTATTAGGGAAAAAGGGAAGGGATAGAAGGGAGCGGGAAAAGAAACAAATCAAGAATCACACACTGGCTCCCTACCCGGATACCCCTGATGGAAGTTTGGGATGACTGGGAAGATGCAACTGAGACACCCTTAACTTGAAAGACAGGAGAAAAATCACCATCGAGGCATACATGTGCATAATGACCTCTTGGGAAAGTTAGTGTAGAAATTAACTGTATCCCATTGAGGGTCACTGCCCATTCTGTAGTGCCTCAAGTGTACACAAATCTTTGTTCATCTTAATAAAAACTGAAAGAACTGCAGGTACTGTAAATCAGAGACAATCTGAGGAAAGGTCACTTGACCGGAAAAATTAATTCTGATTTCTCTCCACAGATGCTGCCAGACCTGCTGAAGTTTTTCAGCAATTTCTGTTTTTGTCTCTACTCACCTTGCACAGTATCCCCGCAACATGCAGAAACAACCCAGACCAACTATCTATCTCTTGTGCTCCCCTGGATTCTGCTGGGCATTCACGCAGGACCACAGAACAAATTAAGAAGAGTAGCCCCAAAGGAGCCTGCTCTGCCATTCAATGAGATCATGACTGATCTGATTACCCCACATTCCTACCTAGCCCGATAACTTTTCACTCACATTTTTATAACAAAACTACCAACCATCACTGTCTTAAAAAGATTCAAGGACTCTGTTTCCACCACCTTTCCACAGAATCACAGAATTACAACAGAGAAGGTGATCATTCGCCCACTGTGCCTGCACTAGTTCTATTATTCAATGCTAATCTTTTGCCTTTTTCCTGTATCTCTGGACACCATCCAAATAATCATGCCATGTATTCCTGAATGTCTCATTTGAACCTACTTCTACCACACTTTCAGGCAGCGCATTCCATACCCTAACTAATCAGTGTGTGAATTTCTTTTTCATAGAGTTATATAGTAATACAGCACGGAACCAGGTCCTTCAGCCCAAACTGATCCATGCTGCACACTCAGCTAGTTCCAACTGCCTGCATTTTGTCCATATTCCTCTGAACCCTTCCCATCCATGTTCCTATCCACGTGTTTTTTAAATGTTGCTACTGCCTCAACCACTTTTTCTGGCAGCCCATTCCATATATGCACCATTCTCTGCATCAAGAAGTTGCCCCTCAGGTCGTTCTTAAATCTAACCCCTCTCACCTTAAACCTATGCCCTCTAGTTTTCAATTCCCCATCCCTGGTAAAAAGACTATATGCATTCATCTTATCCATGCCCCTCATGATTTTATACAACTCAACAAGGTTGCCCCCTCATTCTCCTATGTTCCAAGGAATAAAATCCTATCCTGGCCAACCTCTCCCTACAAACTCAGGCCTACTAGTCCTGGCAACATCCTCGTAAATCTTCTTTGCACACTTTGTAGTTTAACTATGTCTTTCCTATAACAGGGTGACCAAAACTGGACACAATACTCCAAGTGCAGCCTCACCAACGACCTACGGAACTGTAACATAATGTCCCAAATCCTATACTCAATGTCTGACTGATGACGGCCAGCATGCTAAATGCCTTCTTCACCACCCTGACCACCTGTGACGCTGCTTTCAATTAACTATGTCTCTTGTACTCCTAGGTCCCTCTGTTCCACAACACTCCTCAGGACCTTACCATTTACTATGTAAGTCCTACCTTGGTTTGACTTTCCAAAGTGCAACACCTCACACTTATCAGTATTGAATTGCATTTGCCAATCCTCAACCCACTTCTCCATCTGATCAAGATCCCTCTGTAATTTCTCACATCACCCTTGCTTCATTTGCACCTCACTTTAAAACCAAGCCCTTTCTTTTAGTTTCTTTCACAAGCAACAACAGTTTCTCCCTATCTATTCTGTCCAGCTGCTCATGATTTCGAACACCTCAATCAGATTTCCTCTCATCCTCCTTCTCTCCAGGGAAAACAGTCCCAACTTCTTCAAATCTATCCTCATCACTGAAGTTACTCATCCCTGGAACCATTCTAGTAAATCACTTTTACATTCTCTCCAATGCATTCAAATCTTTCCTATCATGTGGCATTCATAATTGTATACAATACTCCAGATGGGGGTCTAACAAGTGTCTTTTATAAATTCTATATCACCTCCCTGCTCTTATACTCTATGCCCCTTTCGAGAAACGGTTCCAAAGAGTAACAACACTCAAATAAAATTGTTACAGAGATAGTAGGAACTGCCGATGCTGGAGAATCTGAGATAACAAGGTGTAGAGCTGGATGAACACAGCAGGCCAAGCAGCAGAGGAGCATCAGAAGAACCCTGCAGCCCAAGGGTATCAATGTGGACTTCGCAAGCTTCAAAATCTCCCCTTCCCTGACTGCATCCCAAAACCAGCCCAGCTCGTCCCCGCCTCCCTAACCATTCCTCCCACCTCAAGCCCCACCCCCATCTCCTACCCACTAACCTCATCCCGCCTCCTTGACCTGTCCGTCCTCCCTGGACTGACCTATCGCCTCCCTAACTCCCCACCTACACTCACCTTCACTGGCTCCAACCCCACCTCTTTGACCTGTCTGTCTCCTCTCCACCTATCTTCTCCTTTATCCATCTTCTATCCACCTCCCCCTCTCTCCCTATTTATTTCAGAATCCCCTTCCCGTCCCCCATTTCTAAAGAGGAGTCTCGACCTGAAACATCAGCTTTCCTGCTCCTCTGATGCTGCTTGGCCGGCTGTGTTCATCCAGCTCTACACCTTGTTAACTCAAATAAAATATTTGTCTCATTGCGACTTTAAATGGCTGACCCCTGATTTTTGAATGGTGATATCTAATGCTAAGTTCTCCCAGAAGCAGAAACATCTTTTCCACAGGTATGTTGTCAATACCTTTCAGGATCTTATTTGTTTTCATCAATTCGTCTCTTATCCTTCTAACCTCAAGGATACAAGCCCTTTCCTGCCTTCTGAGGAAATGTTATCTGTCCAGTATCAGTAAGATTGGCCACCACATAGGCCTCGTGGAGACGAAGTCCTGCCTTCATATTGAGAATACCCTCCATCCTGTTGTGTGGCACTATCACTACACTAAATGGGACAGACTTTGAACAGATCTAGCAACTCAAGACTGGGCATCCATGATGCGCTTGGGGATGTCAAAGCAGAACTGTACTCAAGCACAATTTTGTAACCTCATGGCCTGGCATATCCCCCACTCAACCATTACCATCAAGCCAGGGGATCAACCCTGGCTCAATGGAGAGTGCAGGAGGACACGCCAGGAGCAGCATCAGGCATACCTAAAAATAAGCTGTCAACCTGATGAAGCTACCAAACAGGACTACTTGCATGCCAAACAGCATAAGCGGCGAGTGATAGACAGAGCTAAATTATCCCACAACCAATGGATCAGATCTAAGCTTTGCAGTCCTTCCACATCCAGTCATTGTGTTGGAGGAGGATCCACAAATATTCCTATCCTCAATGATGGAAGAGCCCAGTACATCAGTGCGAAAGATAAGGCTTAGTACTTGCAGCAATCTTCAGCCAGAAGTGCCAAGTGGATTATCCTTTTCACCGTCCACCAATGGTCCCCAGCATTACAGATACTAGACTTCAGCCAGTTTAATTCACTCCACATGATAGCAAGATTTGGTCAGAGGCTATTGGCATTGACAACATTCCAGCAATAGTACTGAAGACTTGTGACAAGAACTTGCCATTCCCCTAGTCCAGCTCTTCCAGTGCACTTACAACACTCTTATTTACCCAGCAATGTGGAAAATTGCCCAGGTACATCCTGTACACAAAAAACAGGACAAATCCAACCCAGCAAATTACCACCCCATCAGTCTACCTGGTCATCAGTAAGTGATGGAAGGTGTCATCAACAGAGCGGTCAAGCAGCACCTGGTCAGCAATAACCTTGTCAGAGACGTGCAGTTTGAGTTCTGCCAGGGCCACCCAACTCCTGACCTCATTACTGCCTTGGTTCAAACATGGACAAAGAGCAAAATTCCAGTGGTTAGATGAGAGGGATTGCTCTTGATATCATGGACGCATTTGATTGAGTGTGGCATCAAGGAGCCCTAGCAAAACTGGAATCGATGGGCATCAGGGGGCAAACTCTCTGATTAGCAAGTTTGCAGATGACACTAACTGATTAGCAAGTTTGCAGATGACATTAAGATTGTGGAGCAGCAGATAGTGAAGGGGACTGTCGGAGAATGCAGCAGAAATGGCAGTTGGAGTTCAATCCAGGCAAACGTAAGGTGATACATTTTGGAAGAGCCAAATTCAAGAGCGAACTATACGGTAAATGGAAAAGCCCTGGGGAAAATTGATACACAGAGAGATCTGGATGTTCAGGTCCATCGTACCCTGAAGGTGGCAACGCAGTTGGATAGAGTGGTCACGAAGGCATACGGCTTGCTTTCATTCATCGGACGGGGTATTGAGTACAAGGGTTGGCAGGTCATGTTACAGTTGTATAGGACTTTGGTTTGACCACATTTGGAATACTGCGTACAGTTCTGGTCGCCACATTACCAAAAGGATGTGGATGCTTTGGAGATGGTGTAGAGGAGGTTCAGCAGGAGGTTGCCTGGTATGGAGGGTGCTAGCTGTGAAGAGAGGTGGAGTAGATTAGGTTTATTTACATTAGAAAGACGGAGGTTGAGGGGGGACCTGATTGAGGTCTACAAAATCATGAGAGGTATAGACAGGGTGGATAGCAAGAAGCTTTTTCCCCAGAGTGGGGGACTCAATTACTAGGGGTCACGATTTCAAGGTGAGAGGGGAAAAGTTTAAGGGAGATATGCGTGGAAAGTTTTTTACGCCGAGGGTGGTGGGTGCCTGGAACGCGTTGCCAGCGGAGGTGGTAGAGGCGGGCACGATAGCGTCATTTAAGATGTATCTAGACAGATACATGAATGGGCAGGGAGTAGAGGGATACAGATCCTTGGAAAACAGACGACAGGTTTAGATAGAGGATCTGGATCAGCACAGGCTTGGAGGGCCGAAGGGCCTGTTCCTGTGCTGTAATTTTCTTTGTTCTTTGTTTGTTCTTTGTTCTCTGGTGGTTGGAGTCATAGCTGACTCATAGGAAGATGGTATTGGTCGTTGGTGGTCAGTCATCTCAGCTCCAAGACATCACTGCAGGAGTTCCTCAGGGTAGTGTCCTAGGCCCTTCCATCATAAGGGATGTTTGCCAATGATTGCACAACTCATCAGATACTGAAACACTACATTCAAATGCAGCAAGATCTGTACAACATCCAGGGTTGGTTTGACAATGGCAAGTAACATTTGCACCACACATGCCAGACAATGACCAGATAATCTAACCACCCTCACTTGACATTCAAACATGTTACCATCACTGAATACCTCACGCCCAACACCTTCGGGGTTACCATTGATCAGAAATTTACTGGACTCACCACATTAACACAGTGGCTACAAGAGCAGGCCAGAAGCTAGGAATACTGCGAAAAGTAACTCATCTCCTGACTCCTCAAAGTCTGTCCACCATCTACAAGGCACAAGTCAGGAGTGTAACAGAATACTCCCCACTTGCCTGGAGGAGTGCAGCTCCAACAACACTCAAGAAGCTTGACACCATTCAGGACAGAGTAGCCTATTTGACTGGCACCACATCCACATGCATCCATTTGGGTGGCACATTGGCTCACTGGTTAGCACTGCTGCCTCACAGAGCCAGGGACCCAGGTTCAATTGCACCCTCAGGTGACTGTCTGTGAGGAGTCTGCACATTGCCCGTGTCTCCAATTTCCTCCCACTTCCTACCAAAGATGTGAAGGTTAGGTAGATTTGCCATAGGATGTGCGGGGTTATGGGCATAGGGTCTGGGTGGGATGCTCTTCAGAGGGTCAGTGTTGACTCGATGGGCTGACTGACCTGCTCCCACACTGTAGGGATTCTATGATTTCCTCCACTACCAACACTCAGTAGCTGCAGTGAGTACTGCCTACAAGACGCATTGCAAAGTTCACCCAAGAAACTTAGACAGCATCTTCCAAACTCTCAATCACTTCCATCTAGAAGAACAAGGGCAAGAGATACGTGGGAACACCACTACCCCTAAGTTCTCCTCCAAACCATTCACTATCCATACTTGGAAATGTATTTCCATTCCTTTACTGCTGCTGGGTCAAAATCCTGGAATTCCCACCCTCAGGGCATTGTGGGTCTACCTACACCACGTGGCTAGCAGTGGATCAAGAAGGAAGTTCATCACCACCTTCTCAAGGGCAACTAGGGACGGGCAACAAATGCAGGCCCAGCCAGCAATGGCCACGTCCCACAAGTGAGTAAAAAATAAACCTTCTCTGAGCTACTTCCAAGTCTTTTACATTGTTCTTTAAATAAGACGAGCAATCCTGTATACAGTACTCTAGAACTGCAAAAGTAGTCTATTGAGACCATCAAGCCTGTGCAATCCTCTAAAAGGATTTGAATAATAAATTTCACTCCCTGCTGCTTCTGCACAGTCCTGCAATGTTTTCATTTCAAGGCATTCACTCCATAATAGCACATAATGGAACCTGCATTACTCTGATATCTAAAATCACGTACTTTCGGATTTGGACAGTCTTTTCAAAGGCGAACAAAAACAAAGTTGCTGGAAAAGCTCAGCAGGTCTGGCAACATCTGTGGTGGAGAAAACAGAGTTAACGTTTTGGGTCCAGTGACCCTTCCTCAGAAGGCGATCCCTTACCTCAATTATACAGGAAGATGATTTCTTCAGTGAGGATACTTTGCATTAATACACTTTACTGATCTTCACGTGTTTTTGAGCATGCCCTCTCTGAAACAGAAATATTAGAAATCGCTAAACAAATAAAATATAACCAAATTGGCATTTTACTGTGCTCAAAGCAGATGTCGGTAACAACACGCTCCTTCTCAGACAAGCAATATTAGCATTAACACTTTACTCGCAGATCAGGGATGGCATAGTCCCTGTACACTATCCTAAATAACATAAGCTAGCCCTACTCTGAGAAAACAACCCACTCAGCTTCGTTGCTTCAGCACTTTCACCCAAACTTGCTGCCCCAAAACAGTAGCATCAGCTGTGGTTCTGTTGGTATCAATGACTTAGAAGATTGTGGATTCAAACCCCACTCCACAGCCCTGAGAGCACAATTCAGGCTGACATTCCCAATGCAATATTGAGGGAGCACTGCTGGTGCATTCTCTCAGATGAGAGATTAAACTAGGGCACTCTGTCCTCACATGTGGGTGCAAAAGATCCCATGGCGTTTGCAGAGGCAAATAGGTGAGTTTCTGGGCCAATATTCATGCCTCAACCAAAACAGTTAATCTGGTCATTGTACAAGCCTGTTTGAATAATTTTGCATTTGACTGCTGCATTTCCAACATCACAACTCTGGCTGCACTTCAAAAGTAATTAATTGGCCACAAAGCTTTTTAAAATACGAAATGAGGACATTAAAGGCATTGTGCAAATACCAACTGTTTCTTTCATTTAAGAATAAATTAAACACTGCAGTGGCATTGATTTGAAAAGATCCCCGGTTCATTCTCTAATCAGTTTACTGATGTCAAAAAGAACAAACAAGTTCAGTAGAAAACACATCAGCATATCATTAGCAGATTAAACGTTTGGGAGGAGTGGGGCAGCAGGGGCAGCGGATCAGTCAAGTGTCACAGTTCTGATCACTGTTCAGCAATCTGTATGCAAATGTGTGGATATGGGTGAGGATAGGATTGGGGCTATATTAAGATGCCTTCAACATCCTCAAGATCAAGCAATCAGACGACATTACACCGATGGGACACACGGAACTAATGGTGAATGGGAGAGATATCAAAGATTAGAATGAACTGAGGAACCATGGTCCCATCCAAGTGAGTGAGTCAGAACAATATAGACAAATGACTTCAAACAAACAAATGCTCTGAACCTTACACTTTCTGAATTGTTTTTTGACCTCTTCCAAGGAAAGCAATCGCACCAAAGGATGTGAGGAGTTATCTGACTTGAGAAACAAGGCTTCATCATGAGAGAAAAGGCCACATGGACAAACTGACCTTTTCCTGTTCAACATCTTCATCATGATGTTCCAGAGATACGAGTTCAAATCCCACCACAGCAATTTCAGAAATTTAAATTAACTAATAAATCTGGAATAAAAATCTAATCTTGATAATAGTGATCATAAAACATCAGATTGTCATAAAATGTGGGGAGGCAATGGCCTAGTGTTATTAATCGCTGGACTGTTAATCCAAAGACCAGACAACATTCTGGGGACCTGGTTCGAATCCTGCCACGGAAGATGGTGGAATTTGAATTCAATAAATATCTGGAATTAACAATCTAATGATGACCGTAAATCCATTGCCAATTGTCGGAAAAAAACCCATCTGGCTCACTAATGTTCTTTAGGGAAGGAAACTGCCATCCTTACCTGGTCTGGCCTACATGTGACTCCAGTCCCACAGCAATGTGGTTAACTGTCAATTGACCACTGGGCAACTAGGGATGGGCAATAAATGCTGCCTAGCCAGTGACGCCCTCATCTCATGAATGAATAAAGGAAGAACCAATTTGGTTCACTCTTGTCCTTCTGGAAGGGAAATCTGCCATCTTTAACCAGTTTCGCCTATGGCTTCAAACCCGCAACATAGTTGACTTTTAACTGCCCTCTGAAATGTATCAAATAGCTACGAAAAAGTCAAAGATAAATAAAATTGGACAGACCATCCAGCAGCAAAATAGGCACTAGAAAATGTTTCCATTTGTAGGAGAGACTAGGACGTGAGGGCACAGCCTTAGAGTAAAGGGGAGACCTTTTAAAATGGAGATAAGGAGAAACTTCTTCAGCCAAAGAGTGGTGAATGTATGGAATTCACTGCCACAGAAGGCTGTGGAGGCCAGGTCATTGAGTACATTTAAGACTGAGATAGATAGGTTCTTGATTATCAAGGGGATCAAGGTTTACGGGGTGAAAGTGGGAGAATGGGGTTGACGAACTTATCGGCCACGATTGAATGGCGGAGCAGACTCGAAGGGCCGAATGGCCTAATTTCTGCTCCTATGTCTTATGGTCTTAAAAACTTTCACTGTCACTAGGTCAAAATCCTGGAATTATCTCCCCAACAACCTAAATCTTGCAGCTCACCATCACTTTTGGCCGTTAGAATGGACATTAAATATTGTACTTGTCAGAGACACTATATCTTATGATTGAAAGGCTCTTGTGGCACCCCTACCTGAGCCAGAAGACCCAAGTTCAAGACTAAATTTCTCGAAAGGTGTATCATTAAATCCCTGAACAGTGATCATTTAAAAAAACCCTATGAACGAAGGAGTCTTGTGGCACCATGGTAATGGGCCAGAGACCGGGGTTCAAGTCCCATACACGCCAGAAGTGTGTCACAACATATCTGAACAGGTTGACTAAAAATATCAACCGGTGAATGAATTTTTAAAAATGTATTTCACCTTTTATAGAATCAAAAATTGCAACAGCAAGCCATCTGATCCACTGTGTCAGTGCTGGCACCTCAAAGATCTCAACTAGTCTTTTTTGAAGTGCCTCACAGACCTGCCTTCCTCACCCTATTTTGAAAGAGTAAACCAGATCCTAACAATTCATTCCTTCCACAGAAATCAAATTCTCTCTCCCTCCCTCTTCCCCCATCCCAACCCTTCCCTCACACTAATTCTTTTAAACAATTATTTTAAACCACTTACTGCCCCAATCTGACCACCTGTACCAAAGCCTGCCTTAAGCAGGGTAGGCTCAGGCTCCATGGCCTGAAATACCTAGTACACCTCCTTTCTGCTCTTAACCCCAGTTTAGTTGATGATCAGACTCAGTACTACTTCCTACATGCAGGAGATTAACGAAAGAGGTTCGAAACTACAGAGGGTGGGGGGTGGGAGAAATGTAGTTACAGTAGTCGAGGAAAAATAAATCGAGACCTCGAAAAGAAGGAATACCCTTTGAAACATGGTTTCTAATGATACCTTAGTTAAAAAGAATCAACAACACGGATATACAAAATAACAACTGTTCCCTCTCATTGAGCTGAATGAAAAGCTGATAAAGGTCACGACAGACTTACAGATTAACAGCACAGCCACTCAGTGAATGGGTGGAGGTCATGGAGCAGGACCTTCCCCCCCCCCCCAACCCCCCCCCCCCCTTACCCCCACCCCCCGAGATACACGCAATTCTCAGCGCCAAGCCCCCACTAGCGGTAACGGAGCGGATGTGTCTGCACTGCGCCTGCGCCACCCCCCACCCCACACACATCGCTACATTCGGGATCCCCAGGCTACGGGAAGCCGAACAACACAAAGCACACGCTGCCAGAGTCCTATCGAAATGCGCTTCAGTCCTCCTTATCCCTCCCCTCCACCTACATCTTCCCTTCCATTCACTCCCGTCCCCTCCACCTACGTCTCCCCTTCCATTCACTCCCCTCCCCGCCACCTACCTCTCCCCTTC
>NC_063339.1:12034385-12066920 GCF_021869965.1 Rhincodon typus | reverse complement strand
ACTCCCCTCCCCGCCACCTACCTCTCCCCTTCCATTCACTCCCCTCCTCTCCACCCATGTCTCCCCTTTCCATTCACTCCCCTTCACCCATGTCTCCCCTTTCCATTCACTCCCCTCCACCCATGCCTCCCCTTTCCATTCACACCCCTCCCCTCCACTTACATCTCCCCTTGCATTCACTCCCTTCCTCTTCACCTACATCTCCCCTTCCATTCACTCCCCTCCCGTCCACCTACGTCCCCTCTTCCATTTACACCCCTCCCATCCACCTACGTCTCCCCTTCCATTCACTCCCCTCCCCCTCTTCCACTGTTTCCTGATCTAGAATTTAAGGCACTGCTCTCCTGGACAGGGTGCTAGATTTTGTTAACAGTTGGAATTTGGTTAGCTGCTCACCCCAAACAAAAATGAGCGAAAGTTTATGGTAGGCAAAGAGGAATGGGGCAAATTGAGGAGAGCTCTCTCAAGGAGCTGAGATGGGCCCAGGGCCTCCTGGATGGAGAGAAGGTTCATCACCCAGACTTCTTCCTTCTGACTCATTCAATCTTGATCCCTAGCAAAGGTAGAGTTACCATAGTCCCAGAGGACCAACAGATTGCTCTCTCATTGGAGAGGGAGGGAGATGACTGGCCATGAGTTTAAACTGAGGGTCACCACATCTCAGACAAGAGGTGAGGCTGTGAAGGTGGGTCCTTTATGATTACCTCAGCCTGTGCAGGAACTGATCCCTAGTGGAAGTGACACAGCTATCAGATCAGATTCAGCTCTGGGCAGTCTCACCAGTTAAATAGAGGATTCACATGAGTTGTATGGCTTCACACAAATAGCCAGCTGCTCAAGCTGGGTATGTGGAAGGTCACATTATTAAGGGAATCTGAACTCGGCGAGGAATCGAAGCTGTAGCAGAGGGCATGACAAAAGTGTCAAACCTTTAAGAAGGAATTCTGAAATTCATACAGCAACAACTTTGATTTATATGGCCATCTGTAATTTAGTAAAGCCTCCCAAGTTGTTTCGCAGATACATTGCTGAATTAAACCTGACATCAAGACACATGAGAGATATTAGGGCAGACGACCCAAAGCTTGTCCTGTACTGAGACAACACAATACTTAACATCTTTTGGATTAGATATTAAACCAAGACCCTATCTGCCCTCATAGGTGGACTTACAAGACACAATGACACTATTTGAAGAAGGGTAGGGGAATTCTGTGTGTTATGGGTCAGTATTCATCCTCAATAACCTATTAGTTAACACATTACTGTTTGTGGTTGCTTGCTATCAAAAATAATATAGCAGTTGTAGTTATGTTACTGGGCTAATCCAGAGAACTGGATGAACGATCCAAAGACATGAATTTAAATCCCATCACTGTAGCTGAAAAAAACTTCAGTCAATCAAATATAATTTGGAATAAAGATTGGAAGGGAAAATTGGCTTGACAGTAGGAGACAGAGGGTACTGATAAAGGGTGGTTGTTCAGACTGGAGGCCTGTAACCAGCAATGTGCCGCAAGGATCGGTGCTGGGTCCAATGTTGTTAGGCATTTATTTTAAAAATTTGGATGAGAATATAGGAGGCATGGCTAGTAAGTTTGCAGATGACACCAATATTGGTGGTATCGTGGTCTGTGAAGAACGTTATCAGCCACAAGGATCAGTGCTGGGTCCACTGCTTTTCGTCATTTATATAAATGATTTGGGTGTGAACATAGGAGGTATGGTTAGTAAGTTTGCAGCTGACACCAAAATTGGAAGTGTAGTGGACACTGAAGAAGGTTACCTCACAGTGCAACTAATCAAATGGGCCAATGGGTGGAAGAGTGACAGATGGAGTTTAATTTAGATAAATGTGAGGTGATGTATTTTGGAAAGGCAAATCAGGGCAGGACTTATATACTTAATAGTAAGGTCCTGGGGAGTATTGCTGAACAAAGAGACCTTGGAGTGAAGGTTCAGAGTTCCTTGAAAGTGGAGTTGCAGGTAGATAGGATAGTGAAGAAGGTGTTTAATATGCTTGCCTTTATTGGTCAGTGCATTGAGTAAATGAATTAGGAGGACATGTCAGGCTGCATGGGACTTTGATTAGACCACACTTGGAATACTGCATGCAATTCTGGTATCTATCCTATAGGAAGGATGTTGTGAAACTTGAAAGGATTCAGAAAAGATTTACAAAGATATTGCCAGGGCTGGAGGGTTTGAGCAATAGGGAGAGGCTGAATAGTCTGGTGCTATTTTCCCTGGAGCATCGGAGGCTGAGGGGTGACCTTTTAGAAGTTTATAAAATCATGAGCGGCATGGATAGGGTAAACAGACAAGGCCTTTTCCCCATGGTGGGGGAGCCCAAAACTACAGGGCATAGGTTTAAGGTGCGAGGCAAAAGATTTAAAAGGGACTTAAGGATGAACCTTTTTATGCTGATGGTGATGCGTGTATGGAATGAGCTGCCAGAGGAAGTGATGGAGAATGGTACAATTACAACATTTAAAAGGCACCTGGATGGGTATATGAATAGGAAGGGTTTAGATGGATATGAGCCAAATGCTGGCAAATGGGACTAAATTTATTTAGGATATCTGGTCGGCATGGACATGTTAGACCGAAGGGTTTGTTTCCATGCTGTACATCTGTATGACTCTATGACTCTAACCGGGCCATTGGGCTGAGGGATGGCAGATGGAGTTTAATTCAGATAAATGACAGCAGTTGCATTTTGTAAGACAAACCAGGGCAGGATTTACCCAGTTAATGGTAGGATTCTGGGGATTGTTGTCAAACAGAGAGACTGAGGATTGCATGTATGTAGTTCCTTTGAAAGTGGCTTCACGGGCAGACAAGGTGGTGAAGAAGGTGCTTAGTATGCTTGCCTTCATCAGTCAGAGCATTGAGTATTGGAGTTTGGATGTCATGTTACAGCTGTACAAGACCACATTTGGAGCAGTTCTGGTCAGCCTGCTATAGGAAGAATGTTATTAAACTGGAAAGGGTGCAAAAAATATTTACAAGGATGTTACTGAGACTGGAAGATTTGAGTTATAAGGAGAGAATGGATAGGCTGAGACTTATTTTCCTGGAGCACAGGAGGCTGAGGTGTGACCTTGCAGAGGTTTATGAAATTATGAGAGGCATTGATAGGGTGAATCGCCAAGGTCTTTTCCCCAGGATAGGGGACTCCAAAACCAGAGGGCATAGGTTTAAAGTGAGAGGGGAAAGATTTAAAAGGGTCCTAAGGTGCACCTTTTTCACGCAGAGGGTGGTGTGTATATGGAACAAGCTGCCAGAGGAAGTAGTAGAGGTGGATACAATTACAACATTTAAAAGACGTTTGGGCAGGTACATGGATAGGAAAGGTTTAGATGGATATGGGCCAAATGCAGGCGACTGGGACTCAGTCAGTTTAGGAAACGTGATCGGCATGGACAAGTTGGGCTGAAGTGTCTGTTTGCATCAAAAATGACTCTATAACCTTATCCAGTCAGCTTTAATGGTGACCATGTAATGGCTGGATTGTTATAAAAACTGATCAAGCTCATTGCTGTCCTCAGGGAAGGAAATCTGCTGTCCGCACCTTGTTTGGTATATATGTGATACCAAACTTGCATCAATGAGATTGATTCTTAACTGTCCTTTGGAATGCCCTTTCAAGCTGCTCTGTTGTATCACATCACAATGAAAAGTTGAGTAAAAATAACACCAGATGGACTACGTGGCATCAACCAAGGTAACAAAAGTAGGCCCAACCCAATGGACCCTACAAAACACTTTTGCAAAGGCATGTGCCAAAACTGGTAAAGCTGTCCAACAGAGTGATCAAATAAAAGATTAGCATTATCGTAGTAATGGAATAATACCTTACAACCTAGGCTGCTCTGTCACCACCTCTGGATGTGTTCTATCCCACTGGCAGGACAGACCCACCAAAGATAGTGGGCAGTAGTGATATACAGTCAAGAGAAAATTGCCCTGCGGGTCCTGAACATTGACTTTGGATCCCCATGAAGTCCCACAGCATCAGGTCAAATATGGGGGAGTAAGCTACCCATTAATTACTATTTACCACACTTCCTCCACACACACACACATACACAGTCAGGTGATGAGTTATTATCTCCCGAGGTTTGAAAGGGCACAGAAGAGAATCTGGTTGGGAGACTTCAATGGCCATCACATACCAACACTACAGACTGAATTTTGAAAGACAGATCTGCCAGATTGGGCCTTTGACCAATGAAGGAAAACTCGATATTTTTGACCACTTGTATATGCTCATATGGCCTCATCCTTACTCTTCTACCTGTTGTCAATGTACCTGTATGTAACAGTATTGGTTGGAGTGACCACCACACATTCTGACTTGTGCTGTCTCAAACTGCTACCCTGATAAATGGGAGAGATTCAAGACAGATCATATTAGCAGCAACAGAATTGTCTACTGCGACCATCTGTAGCCTTAAGGCCCATCAGATCCCTTAATCCACCATTATCATCAAGTAAGGTAATCAACCCTGGTTCAATGAGGAGTGCAGGAGTGCGTGACAAGAGCAGTACAGAGTGTACTCAAAATGAGGTACTAATCTAATGAAGGTATGATAAGAATTAACTACGCTGTCCACCACATCTTGAGCTATGTGATTTTCCAAGCATCAGACCAGATCTAAATTCTGCAGTCTACAACATCTGGTCATGAATAATGGCACAGTAGTCATTTAGACATCTAATGGGAAGATGAGACTCAGTAAATATCCCCACTTTCATTGATGATGGAGTCCGGCACTGGAGTGCAAAAGAGAAGTCTGAAGCCTCTACAACTAGTTTCAGCCACAAGTGTTGAGTGAATTATTCAGCTCAACCTCTTCCTAACATCTCCGTCATCAGAAATTCCAGCCTTCAGCCATTTGATTCACTCTTTATGACATTTAGGAACAGTCGAAGGCACGTGATACAGCAAAGTCAATGGGCCCAGGTAATACTGCAGCTTGATGCTGAAGTCTACTTATCCAGAATTAGCTCTACCTCCAGCCTATAGTTGTTCCAGGATAGTTCCAAAATTGGCATCTAACCTGAGGGTCACCACATCTCAGACAAGAGGTGAGGCTGTGATGGTAGGTCCTTTCTGATAACCTCAGCCTGTGCAGGAAGTGATCCCTAGTGGAAGTGACACAGCTATCAGATTAGGCTCAGCTTTGGGCAGTCTCACCAGTCAAATAGAGGATTCACATGAGTTCTATGGCTTCACACAAATAGCCAGCTGCTCAAGCTGGGTACGTGGAAGGTCATCATTATCAGGGGAATCCGAATTCAGCGAGGAGTCGAAGCTGTAGCAGAGGGCGTGACAAAAGTGTCAAAACTCTGAGAAGGAATTCTGAATTCATACAACAACAAAATAAAAACCGAAAGAACTGCGGATGCTGTAAATCAGGAACAGAAACAAAGTTGCTGGAGAAGCTCAGCAGGTCTGGCAGCATCTGCAAAGGAAAAATCAGAGTTAATGTTTCAGGTCCAGTGACCTTTCCTCAGAACTGTTTGAGGAAGTTTGATGAGCAGTTCTGAGGAAGGGTCACTGGACCCGAAACGTTAACTGTGTTTTTCCTTCACAGATGCTGCCAGACCTGCTGAGCTTTTCCAGCAACTTCTGTTTTTGTTCATACAACAACTTTAATTTATATGGCCATCTGTAATGGAATAAAATTTTGATGATTTTCTGCAGTGCATCTTGCAGATGGTACACACTGCTGCTACTGAGCGTTGATGGTGGAGGGAGTGGATTCTTGTGGATGTGGCACCAATGAAGCAGACCGCTTTGTCCTGGATGGTGTCAAGCTTCTTGGAGTTGTTGGAGCTGCATCCATCCAAGCAAGTGGGAGGTATTCCGTCACACTCCTGACTTGTGCCTTGCAGATGGTAGACAGGCTTTGGTGACAGGAGCGGTGAGTTCCTTGCTGCAGTATTCCTAGCCTCTGAACTGCCGTTGTAGCCATTATGTTTATGTGGTGAGTCCAGTAGAGTTTCTGGTCAATGATAACCCCCAGGGGATAGGGGGGGGGGGGGGGGTGGGGGGGTGGTGCGGGGGTTGGGGGGGCGCGATGGTTCAGTGATGGTGACACGACTAAATGTCAAGTGGTGGTGGTTAGGTTGTCTTTTGTTGAAGATGGTCATGGCCTGGCATTTGTATGGTGCAAATGTTGTTTGCCACTTATCAGCCCAGATGTAGATATTGTCCAAGTCTTGTTGCATTTGAACATGGACTGCTTCAGTATCTGAGGAATTGCAAATGGTGCTGAATTTTCTGCCGTCATCGGCAATCATCCCTACTTCTGACCTGATGATGGAGGCAAGGTCATTGACGAAGCAGCTGAAGCTGTTTGGGCGGAGGACACTACTGTGAGGAACAGAGACGTTCTGGAGCTGAGATGACTGACCTCCAACAACCTCCTTCCTATGTACCATGTATGACTCTTACCACCAGTGAGTTTTGCCTCGTGACACCCATTGTTTCCGGTTTTGCCAGTGCTCTTTGATTGCACACTTAGAACATAGAACATAGAACATAGAACATAGAACATAGAACATTACAGCGCAGTACAGGCCCTTCGGCCCTCGATGTTGCACCGACCTGTGAAACCAATCTGAAGCCCATCTAACCTAAACTATTCCATTATCATCCATATGTTTATCCAATGACCATTTAAATGCCCTTAAAGTGGGCGAGTCTACTATTTTTGCAGGCAGGGCATTCCACGCCCTTACTACTCTCTGAGTAAAGAACCTACCTCTGACATCTGTCTTATATCTATCACCCCTCAATTTAAGGCTATGTCCCCTCATGCTAGCCATCACCATCCGAGGAAAAAGGCTCCCACTGTCCACCCTATCTAATCCTCTGATCATCTTGTATGTCTCTATCAAGTCACCTCTTAACCTTCTTCTCTCTAACGAAAACAGCCTCAAAACCCTCAGCCTTTCCTCATAAGACCTTCCCTCCATACCAGGCAACATCCTGGTAAATCTCCTCTGCACCCTTTCCAGTGCTTCCACATCCTTCCTATAATGCGGTGACCAGAACTGTACGCAATACTCCAAGTGCGGCCGCACCAGAGTTTTGTACAGCTGCAACGTGACCTCATGGCTCCGAAACTCAATCCCTCTACCAATAAAACCTAACATATTGTACGCCTTCTTAACAACGCTATCAACCTGGGTGGCAACTTTCAGTGATCTATGCACATGGACACCGAGATCTTTCTGCTCATCCACACTACCAAGAATCTTACCATTAGCCCAGTACTCTGTATTCCTGTTACTCCTTCCAAAGTGAATCACCTCACACTTTTCCGCATTAAACTCCATTTGCCACCTCTCAGCCCAGCTCTGCAGCTTATCTATGTCCCTCTGTAACCTGCAACATCCTTCCGCACTATCCACAACTCCACCGACTTTGGTGTCATCCGCAAATTTACTAACCCATCCTTCTACGCCCTCATCCAGGTCATTTATAAAAATGACAAACAGCAGTGGCCCCAAAACAGATCCTTGAGGTACACCACTAGTAACTGAACTCCAGGATGAACATTTCCCATCAACTACCACCCTCTGTCTTCTCACAGCTAGCCAATTTCTGATCCAAACCGCTAAATCACCCTCAATCCCATGCCTCCGTATTTTCTGCAATAGCCTACCATGGGGAACCTTATCAAACACTTTACTGAAATCCAAATACACCACATCAACCGCTTAACCCTCATCCACCTGTTTGGTCACCTTCTCGAAGAACTCAATAAGGTTTGTGAGGCACGACCTACCCTTCACAAAACTTGGTCAAATGCAGCCTTGATATCATGGGCTGTCACTCTCACCTCACGTTTGGAATACATTAGGATGCCCAAATCCCTCTATGATGTAGCTTTCTGCAGTCTTTGTCCACTTAAAAAATATTCTTTCTACCAAAGTG
Organism: Rhincodon typus; assembly: GCF_021869965.1. Taxonomy (NCBI): domain Eukaryota; kingdom Metazoa; phylum Chordata; class Chondrichthyes; order Orectolobiformes; family Rhincodontidae; genus Rhincodon; species Rhincodon typus. The sequence continues at coordinate 12,058,966 of NC_063339.1, read as the reverse complement.
CATAACCTCACATTTTGCAACTCTGTTTTCCATCTGCCAATTTTTTGCCCACTCCCTTAAGAGACAGAGAAGACATTACAAAATATAGGAGCTGGAATAGGTCATTGGGCCGTTTAAGCCTGCTCCATTATCATAAAATTATCATGCTGATCATCCAAGTCAGCACCCTGTTCCTGCTTTCTCCCCACACCCTTTGATTCCTTTATCGCTAAGAATTGTAACTAACTCCTTCTGGAAAAGATTCAATGTTTTCACCTCAACCGCTTTCTGTGGCAGAGAATAAAAACACAGGAAATAGCAACAGAAGTAAGCCATTTGGCCCTTCCAGCCTGCTGTGCCATTCATTATGGTCATGTCTGATCTCTCACCACTCTTCGTGTGAAGATATCTCTCCTGAGGAGAGATACCTTCACCCAGAGAGTGGTGAGCTTGTACAATTCTCTGCCACAGAAAGCAGTTTTTAAGATTTTGAAGTGGTGAGTCTGAAGCTGTAGGCTGTAACGGAAGGGGCTCCCCTCTGCATCAAGCATGGCTTACTGGAGACTGACACACCATTGGCATGGAAGAAGGATTTAGAGGTTAATCATCAACATGTTTGACCACATTATAAATAGATCCTCTTTGATGACACTGATCTATTCTGAAAAGTCAATTTACTGAAAGGAAATACTTGGGGTTTAGGACTTTCCCATTCACATGTTGCCTTCAATTGTTTAGCAACCAATTAATTTGTTTTGAAGTGTTAATTTGTTTGACAGGTAAACATCACATATTCAGCCCATTTGTCTTCACTTATTTTCCCAGCTGAACAGTTAAAAAACCCTGACCCTAATTTCATGTTATGATATAATTGTGCCCGAATCAGTTGGTTTATGGTCTACAAGGGAAAGCAAAACACAGGACAGCACCATGCACTCCAGGTAAGGCTCCAATGTCTAAAATCAGGAAAGCTCAGCTGTGTCCCTGCTGCTTGCTTGTGGCCCATCCGTCTTTCACTTGTGGTGTTGTAGCTCTGAGACTGTAAGACATAGGAGCAAAGCAGGCCACTTGGCCCATCAAGCCTGCCCCACCATCCAGGAAGATCATGACTGATCTGACAATCCCCAACTCCACCCTCCTGCCTTGTCTACATCCCCCTGTTGTGTCATCCTCACCACTTGCCTTCCTATCTATTTTTGTGTCATTCACAAATGTGGCTATCGTACATTCACTTTCCTCGTCCTAGTCATTCATATATATTGTAAATAATTGTGGCCCCAGAACTGGTCCCTGTGGCACTCCACTACTTACAGTTTGCCATCCTAAAAATGCCCCCCTTTTCCTTCTTCTCTGTCTTTATTAATTAACCAATCTTTTATCCATTCTAATTGACTACTTCCAACACCATAGATTCACTCCTTATTCAATTATTCAGATTAGGATGTCTGTTCAGAGCGGATGAGTTGGACCCTTCGTACTATATGACTCTACGACTAAAATAGCCTACCATTTGGAACCTAACAAATGCTTCCTGGAAATCCAAATAGGTTACATCTATTGGTTCTCCTTTGTATCCTTTATAATAGACTCTAACATTTTCCCAATAACAGATGTCAAGCTAGCTGACCTATAGTTATTTGTGTTTTGTTTCCTTTCCTTTTTAAATAAAGTGTTACATTGGCAGTTTCCTAATCTTGTGGGACTGCTCCATAATCTAAGGATTCTTGGAAGATTGCAACCAGTGCATCTACTATCTCCATAGCTATTTCTTTAAAGATCCTAGGATGCTTCCCATCAGGTCCAAGGGACTTAGAGTCATAGAGAAGTACAGAATGGAAACAGACTCTTCAGTCCAACTCGTCCATGCCAATTCTACATTTATCTAGTCTCATTTACCAGCATTTAGCCCATATCCCTCTAAACCCTTTCTATTCATGTATCCATCCAAATGTCTTTTAAATGTTGTAATTGTACCAGTCTCCAACACCTCGTCTGGCAGCTCATTCCACTCATGCACCACCTTCTACATGAAAATGTTACCCCTTAGGTCCCTTTTAAATCATTTTCTTCTCACCTTAGACCTGTAGTTTTAGATCCTCCTACCCTGGGAAAAGACCTTGATTATTCACTCTATCCATGCCCCTTATGATGTTATAAATTTTGATAATGTCACCCCTCAGCCTCCGACACTCCATGGAAAATAGCCCCAGCCTATTCAGCCTCTCCCTGTTGCTTAAACCTTCCATCCCCTGCAACATCCTTGTACATCTTTTCTGAACCATTTCAAATTTCATAACATCTTTCTTATAGCAGGGAGATCAGAACTGCACAAAGTATTCCAAAATTGGCCTAACCAATGTCCTGTATAGATGCAACATGACCTCCCAACTCCTGTACTCAATGCACTAACCAATAGAGGCAAGTGCACGAAACGCTTACTTCACTACCCTGTCTATCTGTGATTTCAAGGAACTAAGAACCTGCACTCCAAAGTCTTTTTGTTCGGCAAAACTCCCCAGGACCTTATCAGTTTTTAACCCCATTAGTTTCCCTAGTACTTTTTCTCTAGTGATAGTTATTGTACTTATTTCCTCTCCTTCTTTTGCCTCTGATTATTTAGTATTTTTGGAATGCTATTAGTTTCTTCTAACATGAAGAATGATATAAAGTATTTATTCAATTCTCTGCCATTCTTGGCTTCCCCATTATTATTTCCCCATTCTCATTCTCTTCGGGGCCTACATTCACTTTGGCCTCTTTCTTTTTTATATATTTAAAGACGTGCTTGCTGGACATCTTGATATTACTTGCAAGTTTGTTCTCAAAGTTTATCTTCTCGCCCATTTACTATTTTTCTGCTTGCCTTGAGTTGGTTTTGATAAGTTACCTATGGGAGCACGTGGGACTTTTACTACCTGCAAGCTCCTTCCAAGTCGCACATCATTTTGACTTGTAAACGTAGCGTTGTTCTTTCATCGTTGCTGAGCCAAAATCCTGAAACTCTTCACCTAACAGCATTGTGGAAGTGCCTGCATCACACAGCATGTACCATTTCAAGAAAGCAGCTCAACACTTTCTGAAGAGTTATTTAGAAACGGCCATTGAATGCTGGCATTGCCCTTACTCCATTAATTAAACACTGTATGTCAACGTCAGTTCTTCCTTTCTGCCCAATTTATTGCTCCAAACAGTTCCCAAGTAAGGTTCCTCAACTTGCTATGGCTTCAGGCACGATACATTAAACCAGTAAATTCCCTGATGAGGCAGGGTGAACTGGCTCACCTTGGTTATTCCTCTGCCCCTTGGTTGGTTGCAACAAGGTTAATCTTAAAAGGACCACTTCTTTTATGGATATAGCATGTTGGCACAGTGGTTAGCACTGCTACCTCACACAGCCAGGCACCCAGGTTCTATCCCAACTTTGGGTGACTGTCTATGTGGAGTTTGCAGGTTCTCCCTGTGTCTGCGTGTGTTTCCTCCCACAGTCCAAAGATGTGCAGGTTGGGTGGATTGGCCATACTAAATTGTCCATAGTGTCCAAGGATGTGTAGGCTAGGTGGATTAGCCAAGGTGAATGTGGAGTTACAAGGTAGGAGCAAATTACTGCAGATGCTGAAATCTAAACTGAAAAAAAATGCTAGAGATCACAGTGGATCAAGCAGCATTCATGGAGAGAAAGCAAGCTAACATTTTATGATGATGAGTCATCTAGTCTCAAAACGTTAGCTTCCTTTCTCTCCATAGATGCTGCCTGACCTGCTATGATCTCTAGCATTTTTTGTTTTCAGTGGAGTTACAGGGATTGGGTGTGATGTTTTTTGGAGGGTTAGTGGAGACTTGATAAGCTAAATGGCCTCTTTCCACACTATAGAGATTCTATGACTTTTCCCCAGATCCAAATGAACTTAAGTTTTAAAAGAAAACAACTTTAACTAGGCTTACTGAAATTAACAGAAAGAGTGAGTTTATTAGTTACTAAATGTGATAAGAACTAGTAATGCAACACACATGCACGCAGATTTGAATTAAGAGATGACTACAAAAAGTAAAAGATAAAAAGAATTAATTTTTGAAATTGTTCGTAAAGAGCAGATTGTTCAATGTTGCAGCCATTGAAATGAATGTCGCTGGTAGCATTGACGTCAGTTGTTAAAAGTCTCAGTTTCAAGAAAATCTCAGCTTCGTATGTTGATTGAAGCTCTAATGTCCTGATTCCATTCAACAGTGGCTGACTGGAAACACCCTTTTACCTGCTCTGTAGGGGTATATCCTGTTCTCAGAACTATGAAACTCACAGCACACTAGTTCATACACAAAGATTTCTGTCCATTAGCCCACAGAGACCACAATTGGAGTTGCTATTTAACTCTTGCTTCTGTATATTCTTGAAAGAGGGAAAACGTAAATATATCTCTTGCCGAGACTGCTGTCTTATTTTAGCCATCGCGTTCACAGTCCACAATACTCCCAAGAGATTACAAATTCAGTTTATACTGCATTATCTCCATTTGAAGCTTCTTTGACGTGCATCAGATGTGACATTCCTGAGTCTCTCTCTCTCTCTCGAAAGCGGCTCCGTTGATGGAGTTATTGAGAAAGAATGTTGCCTGGAAGTGGAAACCGAAACACACACAGGCCACTGCAGATCTGAAGCAAGCACTAGCTACCGTGCCTGCTCTGAAAACCCCAAATCCAAATGAACCGTTTTCTTTGGAGGTCACCACCACAGACACCACCCTCTCGGCAGTTCTGTTGCAGGAGACACACGGGAAATTAAGACCAGTAGTATACGCCTCACACATGCTCTCACCGGCACACCAGGGGTACACAGTATGTGAAAAACATCTGCTAGCTGTCTTCTGGGTGGTGCAGCATTTTACCTACATAGTGGGGCTGAACCCACTAACAATACTAACGGAACATACCCCCGTACAGCTACTATGAGACGGAAAGATTAAAGATGGTTCAATTAGCCAAATAGAATCACTAGATGGAGACTGTTGTTACAGGGCAGGGATATCACTGTAAGAGTAAAAGCCATTCTCATGTTAGCAGACAACTGAGTGTATTGGGGGGAAAAACACGAATATCAATTGATGATAGCAAATGGATAGGGGTAAGATGGGGCCCAAAAGCAGGGAGGCAAAAGAAAAAGGAAACGAAGAACCCCATTTCAAAATTTTTGTGGATGATTCTTCATCATTACAGAAAGGAGGAAGGAAAACCGAGTGTGGGATATACATGGAGGATGAGAACAGACAGGAAAGATATATGTAGCTCTAAAGTTAACCAAGAACCATGAGTGCACGGGCGGAAAAGTTCTGGCCGCCCGGATCAGTTATATACTCTGAAAGCATGTATGTCTGTAATAGCCTCACAGAATATTTGCCCCTGTGGAAGGCCAGAGAATTTGTCTCAGTGGATGGAAAACCCCCTTCCATTGGCTCCACTGTTAAGATACATCTCTGAAGAAGCACAAGGGAAAGGATATGGGGTCACGAAGGTAAAACCACATTCAAAACTATCTCCTGAGGGGAACAGGAAGGCTGATGAATTAGCCAAACAAGGTGCTGTAAAAGGACAGGAATGACCACCAATTGAAGAAATTGGGGGCCAGAAGGAGAAGCAAGTCGAGGTAACGGATTTAGCACAGGAGCAAAAGTAAGACAGGGAATTGAAAAAAACTAATAGAAGGAGTAGAATCAGACACATATAAACACACAAGGAGATCTATGTCCAGGACAGAGTAGCCTTATATGAAGGAAAATTTGTGATGCCAGAAGGGGGTTGAAATTGAATAATTTACTGGTACCATGATTTATGGAGACATAAATGAGTTTGAATATCCTGGATAAGATAAAGGAAGCGTGCTGGTAGCCAGGAATGAAAGATGACGTGGAACACTATGTTATGAATCGTTTGATCTGCGCACAGCATAACCCCAATAATATGAATGTTAAGAAAGAGGCCCTCCAACATACTAGACCAGTAGAAGGGCTGTAGACTAATTTAAATTCGACTATATAGCACCCCTACCTACTACTTTGCAGATGACACTAAGGGTGGTGGAGTAGCAGATAGTGAAGGGGACTGTCGGAGAATGCAGCAGAATATAGATAGATTGGAGAGTTGGGCGGAGGAATGGCAGATGGAGTTCAATCCAGGCAAACGTAAGGTGATACATTTTGGAAAATCCAATTCAAGAGCAAACTATACGGTAAATGGAAAAGCCCTGGGGAAAATTGATGCACAGAGAGATGTGGGTGTTCAGGTCCATCGTACCCTGAAGGTGGCAATGCAGGTCGATAGAGTGGTCACGAAGACATACAGCTTGCTTTCATTCATCGGACGGGGTATTGAGTACAAGAGTTGGCAGGTCATGTTACAGTTGTATAGGACTTTGGTTTGACCACATTTGGAATACTGCGTACAGTTCTGGTCACCACATTACCAAAAGGATGTGGATGCTTTGGAGAGGGTGTAGAGGATGTTCACCAGGATGTTGCCTGATATGGATGGCGCTAGCTGTGAAGAGAGGTTGAGTAGATTAGGATTATTTACATTAGAAAGACGGAGGTTGAGGGGGGACCTGATTGAGGTATACAAAATCATGAGAGGTATAGACAGGGTGGATAGCAAGAAGCTTTTTCCCAGAGTGGGGGACTCAATTACTAGGGGTCACGATTTCAAGGTGAGAGGGGAAAAGTTTAAGGGAGATATGCGTGGAAAGTTCTTTTCGCAGAGGGTGGTGGGTGCCTGGAACACGTTGCCAGCGGAGGTGGTAGAGGCGGGCACGATAGCGTCATTTAAGATGTATCTAGACAGATACATGAATGGGCAGGGAGCAGAGGGATACAGATCCTTGGAAAGTAGGTGACAGGTTTAGACAGAGGATCTGGATCAGCGCAGGCTTGGAGAGCCGAAGGGCCTGTTCCTGTGCTGTAATTTTCTTTGTTCTTTGTACTCCAGGAGGATACAAGTACATTCTGGTAATAGTGGACATCTTTCATAAATGGGTGGAAGCTTTCCCGACCACGACAAACACAGCCACGAATACTGCAAAAATTATAGTAGAAATAAGAAAGGAACTGTAAACAAGGGCAGAAATTACACTTGTATGTTACAGATCTAACCTAGGATGAGGGGAGTAATACTTTTGTCACTGTTGGGCTGATCATGCTTGAAACTACGGTTCAGTCGGCATCGGAGTCATCACGACGTGTGAATGCGCCTGGAGCAGCGTCATTGTTGGAAGAATATCCTGTGATCAAGAATGACCCTATTCTGCAGCGCAAGATAATATAAACTAGTAAAGGAAGCAGAGGGGACTTAAATCTCTATTATACGGGAGCGTTTGGGTTGGCATGCACAGGAAAGATATTGGGGATACCAAAAGAAACAGGGGTACAATTCTCATGCAACAAAGTTCTGGAGGTGACACTGGTAGTAATCCCAGCAGGACAAATTACTAGTCAATTCATAGATTCATTTATTGAGCAACCATCAGGGAATGACGATTGAGGTAAAATTATGGTTCACTGGGATAGCACCTATGTGATATAGACTGGGGTAGTGACATATATAAAAGATATATTGTCTGGGGCGGCTACTCAAGAAAGTCCATTGGATCATCATCAGTTGTACAAGGGATGACATGATACAGGAGGGGGATAGAGAAAAAAGCGTGTTGAGAGATGCAGACCGGGGTTTTTGTCGGGGGTTGGGGCCCTTCATAATTTTCAGGACCCATAAGAAGCTTATTGCCCCACGTCCCCAGTGATTAAAACCACACCAGAACCTAGATGTAGTGAATCTCAGTACAGGACAGAAGGTGTGGGTTTGGTGCTAGAGGAGACAGGAGAATCTGTCACTTTGATAACAGGGTATCAGCATGTCCAAGTAGTCTTTAATTTACCTGAAATGAACTCTCCAGAACGATGCCAGTCCACAAACAAAACAATTATTTGTCCACCTCCTTGAGCAGGAGTGAGCTTAATTCCAACAAAAATAGAAAGAGAAAAGGACTGTTGGAGTTGGCAGGGACAGGATATGCATCAGGAGTGGCAACCATCAACACTTTGGACAGAGCAGAATCGGAAAGTCAGGTCATTGCTGGGGAAGTTTACTTAGATCAGATACTGACCAAGCAGATGGATGCATCACAAATGACCCTGGACACAGTTAAATTTCTAAAACCTTTACAGGATACAATGAGTTTAATTATTGATTGTATGGCCAATAATTCTGAGGAGGCCCATAAGGCTGAGACGTGTACCATATACACAAGCTGGGTGGTGACTTTGTTCGTGATTAATTTGTTACAACTGCATGCTCACCAAGTCGCAGACTGGGTGCCAGATGAACAATTGATAAAGTGGGTTGGAGAAAAGGAACCCCGTGTCACCTCAGACATTTGACCTTAACTAATAGGATGTTGGGTACTTGTGACAATGATAAAGGGAAATATTATGTTAGAGCAGTGTTTCATATTCCCTGACAAGGAAATAATCTGACCTACCCTTTAAAAGGAGTTCATAATTTGGGAAAGTACCATCTAGGTACTTGGATATCTTTAAGTAACCCACCATCTCATGCCATTGTAATGGATGGTGCTGAGAAAGGGGTAGATTTGTCAAAATGTCATCAAGGAGGGAATCACTGGGCCTGTCATGATGAGATAACGAGATAGAGGCTTACATATTACGGATTCAGTACCTGTGAAAACTGTTCATTATCCATTCTGCCTGTTAACACCCAGTCTTTTCTACAATATGTCCTTGCGGGGGAAACGTATTACATAGCTACAGCAGCCATGAACTATACCAAGGGATGGAGACAATGCGCTCTGGAAAGACACAATGTAGCTGTTAACAATGTAACCTCTGATTTGATGTTTGGTGGATGAACACTCCCCCAGCCAATAACCAGGGTGATGGTAAGAGAAACCCTCATGATCCAACATACCGATAAAGACCAAGACGTATGGAGGTTTGTTCCCACTGAACTACCACCCATCCCACACCTGACAGCAGATTGGACGAGAATAGTGGAAAGGTAAAAGAAATAATTCAACAATGGACCATATACACTAAAATAATTAGATCTCATGCTGAAAAAGCAAAGGAGTTGTTGCGGGTCTCTGGGTTGTGGAATAGGTTCTGGAATTGGGCAACCAATGTTCAAATACATCCATGGGTCAGAATTCTGTCGCATGCTACTGAAGTAGTGATTCTATGTGCATTAGTCATCATCATAGTCAATGCATGTCACCTCAGAAGGTGGAAAAATGAAATTGTGTGAAGATTAGAAATGGAGACTATAATGAAACAAAAAGAACATTGTGGAAATGCTGTGTGAATTGAGTTACGTACATGTTTCTCATTTACGATTGTTTTCTTTCCTATGTGCATTTATATATAATATATAAACACGGTTTTCATATGTACGTTTTTATACACGGTATAATGATATAACACGGTAGATGTGATACACCCATTGGGGAACACTGATGATCCTAGGAGTTGTCCACAGGAAAGGGACAGAGAATGATCCTAAGTATCTTTGGATCAAGAGGATGAGATATTAGCCAGAGGGTGCAGAGAGATAGAGAAAGGTACAAGTTGCTGACATCGCTGCCTGGGGAGACGTCAGCCAGATGTTGCAGAAAGATAAAAAGAGAGAGACGGGTACCAGCCGCTGACGTCGCTAACAGGAGGTACTGAATGCAAAGGTGTTGATACGAAGAAAGAAGCAGCTTGCGAACTAAAAATGGCCTGTGTCCAGTGCTAGTTTGGGTGGATTTAAACCGGTTTGAATTAACTAAGTTCTGCAAATCATAAGAAAGTTGAGTAATGAAAAATCCTTATTTGGACATGAAATAATGAGGTAATGCTACCTAAGTCTCTGGGCCAGGGCTAATAAGGCAAAGGTATGAGATAAGTGAATTAGCCTGAGCCAACGGGAAGAAGACAGCACGGCTTGAGAGAGTAACAGAAAGAATAAAAAGAAGACCAAGAAGACCCTCACAGCATGCAGTGAGCAAAAACTCTGGAGACCAACAATTGTAGAAGCAGTCCCTGCATCAAGGACACAGTGAAGACATCAAGTGCAGCGCCTGGCTAGCAGTGGTCATTGTCAGCAGCAGCCGCTATCCTGATCAGGTATTAGCTTTTATATTATGCAACTACTTGGGGAGTGTCAGAGGACTCTCGTGGGTGCATAAGTAGGTCTGAGTTCAGTTTGTGGGAAAATATACAAAGGTCTCATTTTGTGATAAAACATTTAAACAACACATGTCTTGTTTAATACATTAATAAAGTAACTTGTGAGGTTATGAGAATTGACTCTTCTCTCTGTACAGGTGGATAACCGGAGCTGATGTTCTCTGAGCTCACGAAACAGGTCCTAGATGATTCCACATGGGGAAACATCCTCTCCACATCTTCCAAGTCAAAGCCCGTAAGAATCAATAAAGTTGCCTCATATTTTTCAAACCTCCGATCAGTATGTTTCATGCTGTATGACTCAATGAGTACAGGCCTAATCTACTTAACGTCTGCTTACAAGAAAATCCCGCTATACCAGTGAAGAACCTAGTGAAATCTCTCTGAAGTCCCTTTAATGAGGGGACAAAACTATTCACGGTATTCTAGGTGTGGTTTCACTAGTGCCTTGCGTAGTTTAGCAAAACTTGCCTTTTTAAATGCTCTGTTCCCTTCAAAATAGAGGCCAACGTTCCATTTGCCTTCCCTATTACCTGCTGAACTTGTATGCTAGTTTTTTGTGATTTAGAGGAGGCTTTATAGAGTCATACAGCATGGAAACAGATCCTTTGGCCCAACCAGTTCACACTGACCATGTTCCCAAACTAAACTAGTCCCACCTGCCTGCGCTTAGCCCATATCCCTCCAAACCTTTCCTATTCATGAACTTATCCAAATGTCTTTTAAACATTGCAACTGTACCTGCATCCACCAATTTCTCTGGCAGTTAATTCCACACATGAATCACTCTCCGTGTAAAAAAGATGCACATCCATGACCTTTTTAAATCTTTCTCCTCTCTTCTTAAGAATATGACCCTACTTTTGAACTCCCCCACCTTAAGGAAAAGATCTTGTCATTCACCTCATCTATACCCCTCATGGTTTGATAAATTTCTATAAGATCACCTCTCAACCTCCTACAGTCCAGTGAAAGAAGTTCCAGTCTTTCCAGTCCATTCCTGGCAAAATCCTCATAAATCTTTCCTGAACCCTCTCCAATTTAAAAATATCCTTCCTACAGCAGGGCAACTGGAACTGCACGTAGTACTCCAGAAGAGGCCTTACCAACATCCTGTACAACCTCAGCATGATGTCTTAACTCCGATACTCAAAGGTCTCAGCAGTTAATTAAGGAGACGTATACAATTAATTCATCAGCTAGGTCAACAGGACGAGAAATAAATACTTGCATTTATATGGCACTGTTCTTAATTTAAGGAGAGCTCAAAGAATGTACACCCAATAGAGTATAGTAACTTTTGCAAAGTAGGAACCATTACAGCTAGTTTGCAGACAGCAAAGTCCCACATTTATTGGTTGAATAATTACTTGATTATCTGTTGTCAGCAAAAGCAAAACACTGCAGATGCTGGTGATCTGAAAGAAAAACAGAAAGTGATGAATGTTATATTTGCCGCATCTGTGAAGAAATAAACAGAGTTAATATTTCAAGTACAATATGGCTCCTCTTGTAAACTGAAGAGACATTGGAGCAGTGATGGATTTCATTCTGTAGAAAAAGATGAAACAGCAAGTGGACCAGCAGGGAAAGTCAAGGAAAGATTATAGAGCACAAGGGAAAACTTGAGATCATGTGTTACAGAACAATAGGCAAAAGAAAGGAGTGGTAATAGGGTTACAGAGAAGTTCAATACCTACAGAATAAGTGTTATCAGCAGACGACACCACCATAGTGGTTCGGATATCTAATAACATTGAGTCAAACTACAGAAGGGAGATAGAGGGCTTGGTCACGTCCTGCAATGAAAACAATCTGTCTCTCAATGTCGGCAAAACTAGATAACTAATCATTGACTTCAGAAGGAAAGGAGAATGCGTCCTCCTATCTACATCAACGGAGCTAAGGTTGAGAGGGTGAACAGCATCAAGTTCCTTGGAGTGGTGATAACTGACAACCTGTCTTAACGCCGCTTCTTCCTCAAGCGGCTCAGGAAAATCGGGCATGACCAGAAGGTCCCTCACCAACTTTTACAGATGCACCATTGAAAGCATACTGTCCAGGTGCATCACGGCCTGGTATGGCAACTGCTCTGCCCAGAACCGTAAGAAGCTACAGAAGGTGGTGTGCACATCCCAGACCATCACAGAAGCCAACCTTCCATTCATGGATTCTATTTACATAGTTCACTGCCAACATTAAAGACCCATCGCACCCTGGTAATGACCTCTTACAACCTCTTCCATCAGGTAGAAGATACAGAGGCCTGCAATACGCACGAGCAGGTTCAGGAACAGCTTCTTTCCAGCTGTTATCAGACTGATGAATAGACTCTCTAGCCTCAAATAATGCTGATCTTGCTTACGTTGATCTCGCCTAGCGCACGCCCTGTGCAATGTAACCTGTATGCCTCTAAGTCCTTTTGATCTGTACAGCCTTTGCTTACTATGATCTGCCTGTATCGCTTGTAAATAAAGCTTTTCACTGTATTTCGGTACAGGTGACAATAAATCAATTTAGGTCAAAGCAAAAGCAAGAAAATCAGACATTGGAGTGTATTTGTGTGTGTGTGGTGGAAGAAAAAAACAAATTGGAGGACAGAACTCATAGTCCGAAGTTGTTGAACTTAAATGTTGAGTCCAGAAGGCTGTGAAAGTCCCTAAATGGCAAGTGAGGTACCGTTCCTTTAATAATTGTATTGGTTATCCCTGACCTTCCAGTTCCCACTGGAGGGGAGTGTGGAGCGGACAAGGGAGTCATGGAGAGAGTGGTCCCTCCGGAATGCAGATAAGGGTGGGGAAAGAAAAATGTCTTTGGTGGTGGGGTCGGATTGCAGATGGCGTAAGTGTTGGAGGATGATGCGTTGGATCCGGAGGTTGGTGGGGTGGTACGTGAGGACAAGGGGGATTCTGTTTTGGTTCTTATTGCGTGGACAGGGTGTGAGGGATGAGTTGCGGGAAATGCAGGAGACACGGTCGAGGGCGTTCTCGACCATTGAGGGGGGAAAGTCGCGGTCCTTGAAAAACGAGGACATCTGAGACCCCACCACCAAAGACATTTTTCCCTCCCACCCTTATCTGCCTTCCAGAGGGACCACTCTCTCTGTGACTCCCTTGTCTGCTCCACACTCCCCTCCAGCCCCACCACACCCGGCATTTTTCCCTGCAACCACAGGAAGTGCTACACCTGCCCTTACACCTCCCCCCTCACCCCCATCCCAGGCCCCAAGAAGACTTTCCACATCAAGCAGATGTTCACCTGCACATTTGCTAATGTGGTATACTGCATCCGCTGTTCCCGTTGTGGCCTCCTCTAGATCGGGGAAACCAAGCGGAGACTTGGGGACCGCTTTGCAGAACACCTCCGCTCGGTTCGCACTAAACAACTGCACCTCCCAGTCATGAACCATTTCAACTCCCCCTCCCATTCCTCAGACGACATGTCCATCCTGGGCCTCCTGCAGTGCCACAACGATGCTACCCAAAGGTTGCAGGAACAGCAACTCATATTCCGCTTGGGAACCCTGCAGCCCAATCGTATCAATGTGGACTTCACAAGCTTCAAAATCTCCCCTCCCCCTAACGCATCCCAAAACCAGTCCAGCTCGTCCCCGCCTCCCTAACCTGTCCTTCCTCTGACCTATCCCCTCCTCCCACCTCAAGCCCCACCCCCATCTCCTAACTACTAACCTCATCCCACCCACTTGACCTGTCCATCCTCCCTGGACTGACCTAACTCCTCCCTACCTCCCCACCTACACTCACCTTTACTGGCTCCATCCCCGCCTCTTTGACTGGTCTGTCTCCTCTCCACCTATCTTCTCCTCTATCCATCTTCTATCCACCTGCCCCCCCCGCCTATTTATTTCAGAACCCCCTTCCCCTCCCCCATTTCTGAAGAAGGGTCTAGGCTGGAAACGTCAGCCTTCCTGCTCCTCTGATGCTGCTTGGCCTGCTGTGTTCGTTCCAGCTCTGCACCTTGAGATCCTTCCTGAACTCGCTAGGAAAAACTGGCTGTGTGCTTTCATGTCCACTTGGCAGACAAAATAAGACCTTGGTTTCAGCTGTCAAGACAGCAACTCAAACTGTGCAGCACTCCCTCAATGCTGGCATTGGAATGTCAGCCCAGAATTTAGACTCTGGTCCCAGAAATGGAACTCGAACCCACAACTTTGTGACTCAGAGGCACGAGTGCTGCCCACTGAGATAAAGTTGGCACAAGTTTAAGGAACAGAAGAGCAAGTGTTTTTTTTTAAAAAATGGCACCAAAATGTATTTCTTTCCCACAGGAGATGGACCCTCAATATTCTAATTGGGAAGAAAATCTCATTGGCTAGCTAATTTTGATTGCACTTCAAAACATAAAAATCAATATCAGAATGACATGGATTAGGTATAAAATATACTCTATGATTATATTTGTAGTTAGAGATCTGATTTAATTTCCATTGAGGGATAGCTTAGGTGAGTGCATAAAGAAAACAGTTCTTAAATACGTGCGTTTAAAAAGCAGTGATACAGTAATAAATTTAAAAACAAAATTGAATAGACAAGGATACCCAAAATGGCAAAAGCTGGAGTTAGTTTTAAGCGAATATTTTCACCAAAGCTCTGCATCATGCGCTGAGAGGGTGCCTGCAGTGTTTGCGTTTTCGTCCTCAACAACCCCACCCAGTCATCTCTGATGTTTTTTTGTAACGAATGAACAAAACAATTCTGAGGAAAATGGAAAAAAAAACATATATTTTGGTTGTCGGCCACTATGTTTGGTCGCAATAATCAGCAGGAGATCAATCCCTAATTCCCAGAGACTCCAGAACAATCCCGGTCGGTTGGTATCGCCGGGGTGGGGCGGGGGGGGGGGGGGGAAGAGGGCCTGGCGTCTGTTCGAGTAATATCCAGTACCATCCACATAAAATCACCAGCCAGACCCTCCTTTTCCATTGCAGCAGGCGAGAAGGAGGAAAGAGAACTGCGTTCATGTCGCGATCTGCACAAACTTCCGATTAATCGTAAATAGACGCCTGGGAAGAGGGTAATAAGCAAATAAGGCAAAAAGAGAAAAGGCTTGCATTGGGTTGAAGGTCAAATCCCTCATCCATTCCCTTACAAAAAAGCGTTACATTATAAAATGATTTAGTGATTCGTGACGTGAGTTCCCATTCACGAGTAAGACTCGAAGAGAGTTGGGGGTGCGTGATGTTGGTTACCTTATATAGATTCTGCGGGTGGAACAAGAGATAAAACAGTCCAGATATACATACATGTACTGTATAGTAAATATAGCCAAACAGTTACCCCAAAGTACGAATGACCTGGAAAAACGCAGTCTTTATCTATGGAATTTGCAATTTCGCAGCGATTGCTACATTGTATCCGCCAGGAGCGCGGTAAAAATGTAACTAAAACCTGTGACTGAAAAATAACAAATTAACTCCCGTCACCTCATAATCAGTTGTGACCAAGTGCATCGTATGGAAAAGATGAAGAGGACAGTCCCTTTATTTAATTTTTAAAAAATCGTATTGCTGAAGGTGCAAATCATGTATTTTCACATAGTTGCGAAGTAGGAGGTGTGGAAAAAATCTCAAATTATAACTGAGATCACATTTAGTGGTAGGGGAAAGAGATAAAGAAAATAAATAAATCATTCAAATGTTGGATAATGAATGTTAAAAAGTAGGTAGGATTTTATTCCTTAAAATGAAAGGACTGAATTGGGGAAGGTTTCGGCCACTGTTCGTGTGTTTCCGTCTTTTCCCGGATGTCTACATGAAGATGGAATCTCCCAGTAAGAACTGGTTGCAACCGGTTGTTAGATTTTTTTTGTGTGAGGGAAAGGACGAGCAGCAGCGTAAAGGTCCCCACATTTACTCGAGCTGATAGCTTACCTTTTTTATTGGGGAAAAAATTATAAATCATTCTGCTGCGTTTTTCAAAGCTTTCAAATTCAGTGGGAGATTAAGCAAGAGAAACCAACCAGCCTCTTTTAAGTTTGTGCACATGAAGATTAATTTATTTTCAACTACAGCTTTGTAAGAGAGGAGGGGAGCGAAAGGAGAGAGGAGAGGGAAAAAGAAGCACGCGGGACGCGAGAGAAGAAATTATATGTATATATATAGTCTTTATTCTATCATTATTGGGACAACTGTTGCTAAGCGAGCACTTCTTAGTGAAGACCAAAGAGCCTTTCTACACTTGAGGGCAGCTTTTTTTTAATTTATCTTCATCGTCTAGGATAAATTGCAGTTCAGCTCAGGAGAATCTCGAGGAGGGATTTATAATCATTAGGTAAGTGGAACACTTCTCTCTGCTTTTCTAACGGACGTGGGGTTTTGAAGGAGGACTTGGGGCCTGTATTTTGGCATTCGACACGTTTAGGGGAGTGTCTTTCGTCTTCACTATCGTTTGTTTTTGGAGAGAGGTAAAATGCACTCAAAAACACGAATCTTGAACACATACGTGGGCTTATTCATTGCAGTATTGATTCACTTTAATCGCAAGATATTTTGTTTATTCTATTGTAAGAATTTAATCCTCCCTTTTAAGCAAAAGACTAGTTTGAGATCCGCCTGTGTATAACCAATCGTACATTTTATTTTAAATGCATTTTGTTATGCAAGAAACTGAGTAGAATTCATTCTATGAATGAGTAATGCTTCAAAGCTCACCATTTTATATTTTCTTTGAAAATCATCTTGCCAGTATTGGCGTGAAGTTGATGCATTAACCTTTTAATCTTTGGGTGCTCGTATAAACTGTTTTAACAAAGTATTTTTTTTCTGGGCCTTTTCTTAACAAAAGACTACTAAATGTAACTTTGCAGTCTCAGATTGCGTTAAATCTTGCACTTTTTTGCTGTTTTTGACGTTCCGTTGCAATGGTGTACAATTTGGTGGTTACATAAACTTGCATTTGCTTAGAATTTGTGCCATTCATATTTTGTATGGAGTATAGTGTAATGTAACAGCACAATGACTGATCGTCTAAAAAAGGAAATGGGCTTTATCGGTTAAAATGTGCTCTAATTTAAATATGTCCTAATTTACTACTTTTAAAAAAAACATGAGTAATTCGGGAGAAGTGGGTGGGGATGATTTAGTACTTTATTATTTAGCCTTGTTTATGTTTTTGAGTTGCTCTTTGTTTTCGAGCTGCTTTGATTCTCATGTCCTTTTTTTCCCTTCGGGTGGGACATGGATTTCGCGGTTTGGGTGATGTTTCCCTGGAGGTACTCAGAAACTGTTTGAAAACCACGTTTTGAACGTTACAGAAAAGACAAACCAAATATCGGGAGCAGTTGAGTTCCCGCCTTCCGGGCCCTTGTCTATTGGATGTTTTTGTTCACAGCACTTGACTGTGGTGTGTCATGGCTGGCTCAACAGCTGTCGGTCTCTTTCGTAGCATGGTTTGGAGCAAGCACCCCGCCCCCACTGTAATTGAATTACTTTACTTGAGTTCACCTACCCACTTTTGTTTTAAGACCTCCAGGGTCCTCAAGCCCAAAGTGCTCTGTTTGTATAAATTAAATGCATAAAACAATTAAAATACAAAACGAAAACTTGAAGATTGTCTCCAGGTTGGTTAAACTTTAGTACAGCCTGTTTGTCTTATCTTAACTGCATCCTATAAATCTGACAATTTCTTATGTCTTTTTGTCCTGCCTTTCCCGTGTCTCCCTATGCTGTTGATGAGTTTCCCTGTGTATCACTCTGTGACTTGGGTTACTTAGTGTTATTTTGTAAACCCATGGTGCCTCGGTTAAAGGGTCATGTTTGGACTTTGTGTTAGCAGTTACACAGAGTAGACTTCCAATCTAAAGTTTGTATGGTCTGAATGGTTGAGCAAAAATGAGCCAAGTTATAGTCATACAGCACGGAAACAGACCCTTCAATCCAACTCGTCCACGCTAATCAAGTTTCCCAAACTAAACTCATCCATATGCCTGCATTTCGCCCATGTCTCTTTAACCCTTCATGTACTTGTCCAAATGTTTTTTAAATGTTGTAACTGTATCTGTATCTTTGGCACTTCCTTTGGCAGATCATTCCACATACAAACCATGCTCTGTGTGGAACAAGTTGTCCCTCCGGTCCCTTTCTCCTGTAACCTTAAAATTATGCCCTCTAGTTTTGAACCCCTCTATCCTAGGGAAGAGACCCTGGCTATTCACCTTATCTATACCTGTCATAATTTTATAAACCACCATAAGGTCACCTCTCAACCTCCTATGCTCTAGTGGGGAAGAAAGGTCCCAGCCTACCCTATCTCTCCTTATAATCAAACCCTCCAGTCCCAGTAATATCTTTGTAAATCTTTTCTGCACTCTGTGTATTTTATTCAAGAAACCCACTGGAGGTCCGAAAGGTGAGCTGCAGTGTGATGACATTGAAACCTTTCCTACAGCCTGAGTAAATAGGTTTAAATTATATAACCATGTAACAATTATGTAGTAACAAAAACAGACCAACAAATTCAACAGCTGATGGACAGTGGTGGGACTGGTATTAAAGGACAGGCATGTTGATTAAAACTCTTGCTCAATTAAAAACCATTATACCATTCCCAACGTTACAGGGGCTTAAATATGTACACATGTAATTAGTACTTATCTGAGGACCTGAAATGTAATAAATTGACACTATTTGGTTCTTTTCTGTCCTGCGTCTTGTGGAGCTGCATTTATTTGATTTTTGGTGTTGTCTTGATTGCTATGGTGGACGTAACCAAATCTGAAGTAGAGTAGATTGCTAAAGGGAAGAATAAATTAGTTATGAATCTTATGAAGTATCTTGCATCCATCAATGCCCCAGAAATTTTTTTTTTGGAGGTCAGTTGCAGTTCAAAATAAAACCATTAGGTCAGATGTGATGCTGGTTCTGCTGAGATAGATTTGAGACATGCGTTCTCGCCCAGTCTCTGAAAGTAGGAAATCGAACACTGGTGGACAAAAGAATGCCAAGAGTCAAAGTATTAGCCATAATGATTAAGGAGAGCACCTGTAGAATGTAGGCAAGGTAGCAACCATCATGATATACAGTAAAATGAGGTAAATGGGCAGTTCTTCTGCATCAGCTTGAGAGACAGAGGTGCTGACTAGATTGTTCAGATTCTTTCATTTCACAAGTGGGATTGACTGACTCCAAGTAGGAGGGACCTTGTCTAAATCATGACACTCCAACAATATCAACTGATATTGTGTGTTCCTGTCATAAAACGTGGATTCAAGTGTTGCAGAGCTGTGACAGTTTCGTTCAATGGTACCAGCCCTCAGCTGTCTCTGGATTTGAATGTTCCACCACTGTGCTGGCTGTCCATCTTTCACTCTCCAAGTACGTCCGCTCATCCAAAACCCTGCTGCTTGCATGGTTATCTCACTCGCCCAGCTCTTGACCTATATTGGTTCCTTATCCACTTAATGCATCATTATTATAATGTTTAATCCTGGTGTTTAAATACTTCTGTGATCTTGTCCGTTGAGCGGTATGGTGGCACAGTGGTTAGCACCATTGCCTTTCAGAGCCAGGGACCCAGTTCGATTCCAGCTTTGGGTGACCGTGTGTAGTTTGCACATTCTCCCTGCATCTGTGTGGGTTTCCTCCGGTGCTGTGGTTTCCTCCCACCGTCCAAAATGTGCAGATGAGGTGGATTGGCCGTGCTGAATTGATATATCGTGTCTAGGGATGTGCAGGCTTGGCAGATTAGCTGTGGTAAAAACACCATGTGTGGTTCGGGTGGGTCTGAGTGGGAAACTCTTCACAGGATCAGAGCAGACACGATGGGCTGACTGGCCTATTTCTGCATTATGATTCAATAATAATGAGCAGTAAGGAAAAATACTTGAGCCAATACGTTTTAATATTTACAACCATAAGTTGCTCCAAAAACGACTCGCAAAGAGCTATTTCTTTGCCCTATTTGTTTCACAGCTCAAAATTGTTTCCTCCAGATACAATCCAAATTTCAAAGGACAGAATCTCTAAGTACGTTGCCAAGTGTTTTTCATAATTCAAGTGGATGAGAATGGCCTTGTGGTATTGTCATTGGTTTGATAATCCAGAAACACTGGAAGTGTTCTGGAGACATGGGTTCAAGTCCTGCCATGGCAGATGGTGGAATTTGAATTCAACCGATATCTGGAATTAAGAATCTGATGATGACTGTGAATCCATTGCCAATTGTTGGAAAAACCCATGTGCTTCACTAATATCCTTAAGGGAAGGAAACTGCCATCCTTACCTGGTCTGGCCTACATGTGACTCCAGACCCACAACAATGAGGTTGACTCATAACTGCCCTCTGGGTGTAATTAGGGATGGGCAATAAAAGCTGGCATAGCCAGCGATGCCCTCATCCCATGAATAAGGAAAAAAAATTTACTGAAATCTGATGAAAACGTTTTTGTTGGAAGTTTGATAAGTATGTTAGACTGAAGAAAATTACCAGTGGTGAACATGTTACTGTTTAGATTGACGGCCTGAACGACACTGTAGCAAAGAAACCTGAAAAATAAGTACTTAGTGAATAATCAAGATCCTCTCTAAATTATGCATGCTATTTCTAATTGTTCAAACAATAGAATTGGCATTGCAGAATTGTAACACAAATTGAACCAATTAAAATGAGTTCAGCCCTTTGATCCTGTGCAGCCATGTAAATGAAAGTTGACACTGTTGTAAGAAGCATCGTTGAGCCATATTTGAAGCTGGAGGAAAATGGAAGCACATAAGGTGTAGGAGCAGAAGTAGGCTGTTGAGTCTGCACTGACATTCAATAAGATCATGACTGATCTGATCCTTGACTCCAATTTGCAGCAATTTCCTAGAAGTCTGACTATCTGAGCCTGGAATTTACTTCAACACCCAGTCTTGAACCCTCTGTGATGAAGAATTCCACAGGTTCACTACCATCTGAGAAGAAATCCCTCCTCATCTTTTTTTAAACTAGACAATACTTACTCCGAGAACCAAAATTCTGCAGTGTTCTCTACTCTTGTATGATAAATACATGTCGTAATTAATTTATTATGTTGGAAAAAGATAAGCTGCTCTTTTGGAGCAACTGTCTTATTTTTAAATTCTGCTGCCTGGTTCAAGACTCGCTAACCAGGGGGAATGTTTTATCTGCATCAATCCTGCATATCCCTTCAAGTATTTTGTAGGCTTCAATGAGATCACCACGCATTAAAACTTGAAAATACAGGCCCAGTTTACCCAATCTTTCTTCATAGGACAGTCTTGCCGTCCCAGAAACCAGTCTGGTGAACCTTTGCTGAACTCCCTCGATTACTGTAATATCTTTCCTGAGGTAAGAACAAAGAACAGTAAGGCACAGGAACATGCCTTTCAGCCCACCAAGACTGTGTCATTCTAGACTAAAAACCCATAGCCTCTGCGTGGTCCACATCCCTCCATTCCATACCTATTCATGTAAATGTCAAAACTCGTCTTAAACGTTTCCAATGTATCCACCTTCATCACCACCTCTATTAGTGCCTCTCACATCTTTTTCAAACTTACCCCTTTTTATGTTAAATCTGTGGGCCTAGTGATTGATTGATTGACATTTCTATCCATGGAAAAAATACTTTCACCATCTATTCTTTCCATTTCTTTCATAATTTTGTAAACTGCTATCAGGTCGCCCCTCTTCCTGTGACATTTGAAGTGAAAACGAACCAAGTTTGTCCAATCTGAATCATAGCTAATATCCTCCAAACCAGGCAACATCTTGGTGAACTTTTCTGCACCCTCTTCAAAACCTCCACGTCGTTCTGGTAGTATGCTGACAAGAACTGTACATTATGTTCCAAATACAGCCTCATTAATGCTTTATATAGCTGCAACATGACTTGTCAATTTTTATAAAAACTGAAAGAACTGTGGATGTTGTAAATCAGGAACAAAAACAGAAGTTGCTGGAAAAGCTCAGCAGGTCTGGAAGCATCTCTGAAGAACAATCAGGGTTGACTTTTTGGGTCCTGTGACCAATTTTTATACTCTATGCCCCGATCATTGAAGGCAAGCATACCGTTCACCCTCTTGGCCACCTTACCCATTGGTTTTGCTGCTTTCGGCGAGCTGTGGACCTGTATACATAGATCCCTCTGTGAGTTGATGCTACTAAGGGTTCTGGCATTTACTGTATACTTCCCTCCTGCATTAATCTTCCAAAATGCATCACCTCTCATTTGTCTGGATTAAATGCCATCTGTCATTTGTCTGCCCAAGTCTCCAGCCTATCTATATCATGCTGTATCTTCTGGCAGTCCTCACTATCCACAAAGTTTGGCACTTGCAAAACTACTAATCAGACCATAGGTAGTTCTCCAATAACTAGTTGCATTCTTGTGTGACCTTGCGCTATAGAAAATTTGCCACTGAAAATCGCATTTAAAGGGAAATTGCTATAGAAAATCGCTATACCTGCATAGCAGAAAGTTCATGTTATCCAAACAGTGTGCACTATTCGTCAATCATGTTACAGCCAATTTGCATTGACGAAACACACATTGTAGCAGAACTACCTGTACCTACATTCTCCTTCACATCCTATATATTACAAACAACAGGGATCCCAGCAATAATCCCTGCATAACACCAATGGTCACAAATCTCCAGTATGATAAACATCACTGCTTTGCTATGGCTAAGCTAATTAAGTATCCATCTTACCAGCTCACCACAGATACCATATGACTTCACCCTTTGTATCAGCCTGCCATGAGGGACCTTGCTAAAGTCCACATAGATACCTACTGCCCTGCCCTCGTCAATCATCTTTGTCACTTCCTCAAAACTCAATCAGCTTTGTGAGACACTGTCTTTCCTGCACAAAGCCATGCTGTTGATTGCTAATAATCATCTCCATTGATTTCCCTGCCACTGAATGAGTCTCACTAGCCTATAATTGCCCAGATTATCCCTATTGCCCTGCTAAACAAAGGAACAATGTTGGCTGTTCTCCAGTCCTCTGGGACCTTTCTTGTGACTAACGATTTATGTTATTGCCCACTTCTGGTAGCAGGTGGGACTTGATACTGGGTCTCCTGTCCAGGGGTAGGACCACTACCACTGCAGCCCAACCCACATCCAGATCATGTAAGGAGACCAACTCTGCGCACAGTACTCCAGGTGTAATCTAACTTAACTCCTATACAATTGAAGCAAGACCTCATTACTTCAAAACTCCAATCCTCTTGCAATAAAGGCTAACATTCCATTAGCCTTCCGAGTGGCTTACTACACCTCCATGTTGACCTTCAGTGACTTGTTGGCAGGAAGACTTGAGATCCTTTTGCACATCACTTTCCAAACTTGCACCATTTAAATAGTCTGCACATCTGTCCCTTGACCTCATTTTCCCATAATGTATTTCATCTACCATGTTCTTGCCCACTCACTAAGCCTGCCAAATCCTTCTGAAACCACTTTACATCTTCCTGGCAACATACATTCCAGCTTTGCTTTGTATTCTCTGCTAATTTGGAAATGTTACATTTGGTGCCAACATCAAACTCATCAAAATTGTGAACAGTTGGGGGCCAAGTATTGATCCTTGCAGCACCCTACTAGTCAATCTGCTGACATGAGAATGATGGAGCAAATTACTGCAGATGCTGGAATCTGTACTGAAAACAACAAATGCTGGAGGTCACAGCGGGTCAGGCAGCATCCAACTCTCTAGAGTCATCTAGACTCCGTGTTAGATCTCCCTTTCTCCATCGATGCTGCCTGACCCACTGTGATCGCCAGCATTTGCTGTTGTCAGAACATGAGAATAATCCGTTTCTCCCAACTCTGTTTCCTGTCTACTTGCCAATCCTTAATCCATGTCATTACATTACCAGCTATCCCATGTGCTTTACTTTTACTAACCAACTTCCTGTGGAGGATCTTATCAAAAGCCTTCTGAAAATCCAAATATCTGTACTTCCATCAAGTCCACTTATCAATTGTTAGTTGTATCCTCAAAACTCCAATGTTTGTTCAAAAACACTCATCCATTCACAAATCCATGCTAAGCCTGATCAAATAACTTTTATCCCAGTGTTCACTTATTGTGTTTTCTGTAATAGATTTCTAGCATTTCACCTTTTACTGATGCAAAGATGACCAGGCTGGAGCAGCATTCCCTCTGATTCTCTTGCCAGCTGCGTTGGCTTACAGGACATATGCGACTTCTGGAACCTGAAGTCAATGCTGCAACAGGTGTGCTGTGCTGATCGACTGCACAGCTTAATGGGAACGTTGATCTGTAGCTCCCTGTTTTCTCTTTCACTCCTTTCTTAAATAGTGGGATGATATTTACGACCTTGCAATCTGAAAAAAATTATTCCAGAATCTATGGAATTCTGGAAGACGATCACCAATGCATTGAT
>NC_063339.1:12026027-12033885 GCF_021869965.1 Rhincodon typus | reverse complement strand
TGAGGACATGTTAATTGACTTCCAGTCTATTCTTCTTCTACAGACTTCTACATTGAGGTCCTCAGGAGTTGACACCCAGCATTGACTGCTGGGGCTATCCGGTTCAAATAACTTGGCAAAGTTCATCTGGAAAACCTTCTGAACCTTAGTGGATTGATGACATCACTCCTTCTCTCTACTTCGTGTACCAAGGCCTCCAGTGCAACTTCAGAAGAACTTAGAACATGTTCGCTGTTAATTGCTGCATAGCATGATGTTCAAGGCTATGCTTTATCATGATGAAGTTATATTTTGTGATTATTGAGCAGTCACCAAGTCAAATTCACTTTTAGAATGTCTTCACTTCTTGCTTCACTTTGCTTCAATCAAAATGCACTTCTCTTTAAGCACTTCAAAGTGGCTTTAACTGATTCTGTATTGCCACCAACAGAAGCAACATTTGCGGCATAATCTCATATCAAGATAACCACAACCATTTTCAAATTTGTGGCACAAGTTTCTCTGTTGTTTCTCATTCCTCTTTGACTCTAATTCTTTGTGTTTCATCCTTTCCATTGGATGGCTTTCTTTTCTAGTTATTTGTGTTTGTTTTTCATTCATTCTGCCACTTTTTCTCTCTCCTATTCTCTGTAATAGTCCCTCCCATTGTCTTCCCCTGTCTCTGTGCACCTCATTTCATTTTCCCTCAACTATTTCAATAGTTAAAAGCTGGGCCAGACAGCAAAACAGTAGCCAGGCTCATTAGCTTCATCTGGAATGTGTTGCACCTAACAACAAGATTCACATTATTATTTTCTAGTGGTCTGTTTGCCCTTTATTTTTCTACAATAGACAGGTGGTTGGTGTGGTGGCTGGGTGGTTAGCACTGCTGCCTGGGAAGCCTCACCACAAAACAAGCCGTAGTTACAATTCCCCCAAAATAAGTGTCAGGCTGCACTGGCACTAACTACAATTCAACTATGAAATTGTATTAAAGTGCTATAGCTTACCGCTGAAAAGTTCCTTGGTTTGTAGATATGTCTTAGGAAAACCATCGAGAATAAAACCCTGGTTCTGGCAAGGCATCGATGACAGCTTGTCCTTCACAAACTTGAGGACAAATCCATCATCCAGACGACCTGTAAAGTTGGTAGCCAAACAGTCCATCAGTTACTATGCAGAGGGAAAACTATTTATCATAAAAAAAGAGAGTAGTTAGTAAATCAAATCAAATGCTAAATTGCATAAATAGAGATGTTGGGTACAAGGCAGGAAAGTTATGTTGAACGTTTATAAAGCCTGATTAGGTCCAAACTAACATATGACAAGCAGTTCTGGTCTGTAAGGGAGATCAATAGAGACTTAGCAGGATGGACTGGGGGGAGAGAGTTTAGCTACAAGGTTAGATTGGAGAAACTGTGTCGACCTTCTTGAAATAAAGGAGGTTGAGGGGAGATTTGCAGGAAGTGTACTAGATATTAGGGGTAACTGGATAAAGTAGACAAAGGAAAGCGGGTCTCATCAGCTGATGATGCTGAGACTAGGCAATACAGGTTTCAGTTTTTGGCCAAGGGATACAAGTGAAATTTGAGGAAGAACTCAAGAGAGTGACATTGACCTGGGACTCACTGCCTATAAAGGTGGCAGCAGCACAGACAATCAATTATATAAAAGGGAAATTGGATGGGCACGTGATACTAATTTGCTTGAAGGGCTACAAGGATCGAATGGGAAAATGGGATTGACTGAATTGTCAGCATAGATTTGATGGGCTGTGTTGGTATTGTAATGATGCTATGCCTCTATAAGCATATTTACTGCCAAGTTTTCAAAGCCCATGGAATCCTGGATGACATCTGTTAAATTTAATCCAGTTCCACTCATTTTACAAAAGCTTAATTTCAACATATTAGTTTAAGGTCTTGTAAAAATTGTACCTTTTTATATTAAAAAAAGTGGATTAAAATTAGAAAGAATCGTTTCAATCCAGGGATTTACAAGGATGGCTGTATGTTTTAAAAGTAAAGAATTTG
This sequence comes from Rhincodon typus, assembly GCF_021869965.1. Classification (NCBI taxonomy): domain Eukaryota; kingdom Metazoa; phylum Chordata; class Chondrichthyes; order Orectolobiformes; family Rhincodontidae; genus Rhincodon; species Rhincodon typus. The sequence goes on along the minus strand of NC_063339.1, from coordinate 12,031,873 downwards.
ATACCTATTGTGAACTCTGTTTGTGTAGCTTTGGGTTCCAGTAATACAGACAAATTGGAGCTGAGGGAATGTTTACAAGTGAAGGGGATAGTTTTAGAGACTAGGAATAAATTATCAATGCAAAGATAATTGGTTGTCAGTTAGCTGAACAACTTGGGCTGTGAGAAAGAGAGAAGATTTGCCAGACCAGAAGAGAATCAACAGATCTGCAGCAGCCAAAAGCTCTCTCTGTCTCTCAGTTCTCTGCAGTAAGCCACTTTAAATCTGAAGAAAACCAGTTTATCATTCTTTCAGCAGATGCTGCAAGTTGTAACTTTGAATTGGATAAGTCAGGGGCATTCCATAAATGAAACAGCCTTTTGCATTGCAAAAAAACGAAGGTTGAGGAAAAACCTTCAGATGAGCAAGAACTAAATCAGCAGATCTCGGGAACAAAGGATATGGAATTGTTTTCCCATTTTCCCTCTGCCCATTTGTTTTGTTTCCCTGTTTATATTTATCTATTTGTGTGTGTGTAGAGGTGAGTTTATAAGGGGTTGAGAGTTTTAATTTGTAGAATTTTGTTAATTTAGGTTAGTGTATATGTTTACTCTAAGCTGCAAGGTTGCTCATGAGTACCTGTTCCAAGGTTCCATGTACACCAATCAACATTGGCACACCAATCAAAGCACTGACTTTTGTTTCTGGAATTCACCACTGTGCATGGACCCTTGAGGCCCACGCATCATGCGAAGCTTGGGAAAGACTTCTGTCAAATTGAAAATCCAGGATGAGAATCAAACAAAATGTTGCAAGGCTAGATCCTTGCCTTATGCAATCAGACCAAAGGCTGAGGCTGAATTAGTGAGACTGATCAAGGCAGGAGTCTTTGAACCCGTAAATATGATTGATTTGGCCATGCCTGTCATATTAGTGTTGAAGAAAGAAGGATCTGTATGCAACTGCGGTGCTTTTAAGGTCATCTTTAATCAGGTATTGTGTGCTGAGTAATATCCTGTGCCTTCAATTGATGATTATTTGTCAGACTAAGTGAGGTCAGCTGGTCAGTAAAATTAACATTACTCACACCTATCTCCAGATGAATGTAGATTGTGACTCACAGGAATACTTGATGATTATAACGCATAAAGGACTATTTAAATACAAGAGACTTCCATTGGAAACGCATCTGGACCTGCATTTTTCCAACATGCCATGGATCAGATTTTAAGTGGATTGAAAGGAGTTCAGTGTGACCTAGATGATACTTTCATCATGGGGAGAAACAAAAAAGAGCATCTCCTCAATTTAGATGCTTTTCTGAAGAGACTTGAATATTATAGCCTAAGAGTGAAGAAAGACAATTGTGAATATTTTAAATCTTCTGTCAAATATTTACTGAAGCACCTAAAAATGTAAACTATGATCATTTTTGTGGTTGTTAAATTGCTATAACAGGTTTGTCACAAATTTTGCATCATTCTCAAGCCATTGCACAATTATTTTAATGTCAAAACAAGAACTGGAGTTGGAAAGTTCAACGTGAAAGACCCTTTCCACAAGCCAAAGAGACTTCATTAAAGTCAAAAGTCCTGATGCATTTTGACCCAAAGTTACTGTTACGACCAGATTGTGATGCATCATCATACAGGGTGGAAACGGTCATTTCTCACATATTACCCAACAATGAAGAGAAGACAATAGCTTTTTCATCAAGATTGTTAAACAAAGCAGCAACGAAATATGCACAGACAGGGAAAGAAACTCTTGGAATCATATTTGGCATTAGACGATTCCATTAATATCTGTATGGCTGGGAAATTTACCCTGCCAACAGATCACAGACCATTGGTCACAATATTTGGGCCTTATACAAGGCTCCCTTCTCTAGTAGTGAGCTGTACGCAGAAGCAAGCATTGTTGCTACCAGGTCAGACATACAATTTAAGTCTCGGTAATCCAATTTACGCAGCAATGCTGATTGTCTCTCTCTGGAGTGTCCTCGCCAACCAAGTCATGTAAAACAGTCCTTATAGGGTCATAGAGTCCTGCAGCATAGAAACAGATTCTTTGGCCAACAAACACCAAACTACACTAATCCCATTCACCTGTGTTTGGTCCGTAACCTGTAATGACCTGGTATTTTAAGTACTCATCCAGACGCTTTTTAAATGTTGCGAGAGTATCGGCTTTCGCCACTCTCTCAGGCAGTATATTCCATATTTCTACAAACCTCTGGGTGAAAAGTCTTTTTGTTGTTTTTCTGCAGACGTTTCATTACCCTGCTGGGTAACATCATCAGTGCAGCCTCTGATGAAGCGCTGTTGTGTTTTCCTGCCTGGTTTGTAAACTCTGGTGTCCGTTGAGCTGGATTACCTCACTTCCTGTTTTCCTTCGCAGTGCTCAACCCCATATACACTCCACTGCGAAGGAAAACCGGAAATGAGCTAATCCAGCTCAACGGACTCCAGAGTTTAAATAACACGTGGGAAAACACAACAGCGCTTCATCGGAGGCTGCACTGATGATGTTACCCAGCAGGGTATTGAAATATCTGTGGAAAACCAATGAACCAGCTCAGCTAGCCAACCAACCACAACATCCACAACCCGAGCTACAGATCTACTCTAAAACCTTAGAAAAGTCTTTTCCTCAGACAACATTCACCTCACTTTAAATTTATGCTCTCTGGTTTTAGACATGTCTGCCACAGGGAAAATTTCCTCATAGTTTACCCTGACTATGCATAGAATCATAGAGTTATAGAGTCATACTGCACATGACATCCCAACTCCTATACCCAATGCTCTGAGCAATGAAGATAAGCATACCAAAGGCCCTCTTACCACACTGTCTACCTGTCCCACCACTTTCAAGAACTATGTACCTGAACCCTCAGGTTTCTCTGTTCAACAACACTCCCCAGGGCCCTATCATTAACTGTGAAAGTCCTGCCCTTGTTTGCTTACCAAAACCTCTCATAATTTTGTATACCTCAATCAAAATCCTACTAAGCCTCCACAGCACCAAGGAAAACAAACCCAGTGTATCTGGTCTCTCCTCATAACTGAGACCTTTCATTCTAGGCAATATCCTGGTGAATCTCCTCTGCACCTTCTCTAGTGCAATCATGTCCTATATTAACAATTTTAACATTGAACAGTTAGAGAACACTCAGGCAACAGTAGTGCAAGTGAGGAAGTAGACTAGAAATTATGCACTTCAATCAAAAGTGAAGGACATGGTACTTTAAGGCAAGACCACAGGAAAAGCCCAGACTGAAATCATATGTCACACCAAAGTTAGAACTATCTCTACAAGCAGATGTCTCCTATGGGGAAGGAGTGTCATCATTCCACACAACTAAGGAAATGTGTGTTAAATCAACTACATGAAAATCACCATGGCATTGTCAGGTTGAAGGTGATAGCCAGCAGCTATTTTTGGTGGATAGGGCTTGACTCTGAGATTGAGGAGAAGGCAGAAATATGTGCAGTTTGTGCAAGAGTTCCTACCTCCATTTAGTGCCATTACACCCATGGGAATGGCCAGAAAGGCAAAGAAACCGAATTGACTATGTCAGACCTTTTGAAGGGCTTTTTCATAGTGGTTGGCACACATATGAGATGGCTTGAAGTTGCCATCACGAAGGCCCATCTTCAGAGAAAATCATTGAAAGATTCAGGGAGATATTTGTGAGGTTTGGGTATCCAGAACAACGTGTTAGCAATAATGGTCCACAATTTATATTACAAGAGTGTACAGACTATCTAAAACATATCCAACCAGCTCCTTATCACCCAGTCATAAATGGTTTGGCAGAAAGGGATGGTCAGACAAGTAAACTTTCCTTCAGGGTAACTTGTGAATTAGGATCACTTTCAAAAAGGCTGAGCCATATTTTGTTAACATACTGGAATGTAACCCACTCTATACTCAAACTTCTCTGGCATTACTCATGGTAAAGCATCAGTTGTGCAATGCATTTGATTTGCTGAAACCACCCATGACAAAAGGCAAGAAACAACAGAATCAGATTTCTCAAACAGAGAACAGGCCAAACACTGCATTTTCTGAAAAGGCCATGAAGTGTTGGTGAGGAATTACATCTCTGGCGAGGAGTGGGTACTAGCCATCATTGCTTCTCATCTGTATGGTACAGGAAACCATTCTAGAGCGTACTTCAATATATTATGAAGAAGACAAGCAAATCAACCAGAAAATGTGCCAGGGACAACATTAATTAAATATCCATGAATGACTACCAAATACAGACCTGGATAAATCTGAGGACAGAATAGTAACTGAAGTATCCGAGAGAGGCACTACCTTAGCGGAGAATACCGTGATATTGTGCAAACCTCCGAGATTTCAGTCATAGAATCATACAGCACAGAACAGGCCCATCAATTCTGTACCACCAAAAATATACTACTACCTACACTAGTCCCACTTCCCCGTATTAGGCCCATAGCCTTGAATGTTATTTTACAGGTTGTGAGATTTCCTGCCTAAACTACCCTCCCCAGTAGTGCAGTCATCCAGGAGTAGGCAATGACATATGAGTTTCTGGTACACCAATAACACCAGAGGTTAAAGCCAATGGGAAAAATGCACCAACAACCACAAATAAATTGACATCCTCCAGAGAATCTTACCTACTGACTGTTATATAATTGCTTGTAAAGATTGTGAAAGTTATCATTGCAAGAAGCTCTGATGAAAATGGAGAGGAATGTTGTGTATTTGTGTAAGAGTGGTTGTTTGTCACTTTAAGAGTGTGATCAAGTGATGTAATGGCATCATCAGCTGTTTTGGGTGAGGAACAACTTAGTCCAACTTTGTTATCTACAGAGTGGACATTTCCTTCATAACGTTCTTGCTATTAAATATTTCATCCTCCTGGTCCTTCTTGGAATGCAACAATTTGGTGTTAGTTAACATTGATGAAATAGGAATTCGGGAAAGAATCAATAAAAGGAACAACTGATTTAATGTAATGAGAGGGAGCTATCCACTTCACCCACTTTGCCATATTTGGACTTGCAACTTAGGCTAACATTTAAAACATTCTGCAACTCCAAGCTGTTTTTACTGATAGGTTACATAAATGCAAAATAAACATCGATTACCCCCATTTTGCTCCATATTTTCTCTAACTTGGTCGAGGAGGTCCTGGGCATCTTTGACGCCCGTGTCATCACCTTCTTCCTCAGTTTCTTCAGTTTCTTCAATTTCAGGCTGTGTACTTTTTAATTCCTAAAACAATTAACTTAATTTTAAACAAAGCTGTGAACTTTTTTTAAATAAAAGCATTCAGCTCACTTCCAAAAGTTCAATGCGGAGAAACAAAGTAAACATCAGCCAATCATAGTGAGAACTGCCGATGCTAGAGTCAGAGATGACACAGTGTGGAGCTGGAGGAACATGGCAGGCCAGGCAGCAACAGATGAGCAGGAAAGCTGACGTTTCGGGTCGGAACCCTTCTTCAGATTTCCATCAGCCACTGCTGGTTTGCGTTAAGAGTCTCCCTCGGATTGGAAGGAAGTATGCCCTAATTGGTTTTAGTGCCTATGCGCTAAGGAATATGAGATCAATCCCAATTTGCAGATTGACTGCTATTCAGTAACTCCGCATCAGCTAAGAACATAATATGTGTGGATGTCAGCAGGTAACAGGACAGTGATCAATGGTTTCCACATAAAGATTAGTAGCCACATTGATGATGTGCCTGTGATAACCTGGATCCCATGGCACCATAGACTAGTGTAAGTCATGCTATCCAGGGGAAAAAAAAAACTTGGAATTAAAAAAATGCAAGACTAACTGTATACTTAAATTACCATAAGACCATAGAAGATAAGAAA
>NC_063339.1:11983885-12025627 GCF_021869965.1 Rhincodon typus | reverse complement strand
ACAATGATGATGGGGATTCGCATGTAGGTCTTTGACGAGCAGCAGTCCATTAGAGCAGAGGAAATCGGAACAAGAGCTTGCACTGCCATTCAATAGGATCATGGCTGATCTGACACTCCTCACATCCACTTTCCTACCCTTTCCCCATACCCCTTAATTCTCCTATTAATCAGGAGCCTAGAAGAGAGAAGAAAAATCTGTTGACATTAATTTAATTCTCCAGTGGCAGTAACTGGAGAAATATAACAGCAATTCTCCTTTGAGTCCTCTGTCTAAAGACAAGATTGCTGCATTCTCCACTTGGGAAGGGCAAGACAGTAGGTTCCCAAAACCACTCCAGCAAGAACAGGAATTGAATCCTGTTCTGTTGGCTCCATCTGATCCACATCACATGGAACTATGAAACTGATGGTGGAAGGTTTAATTTCTTTCCATTACATGACTGACCAGGAGTCTCTCCCAAAGGTACAACCTGCCTTGGAAGGATTCGCAAGTTGATACTGAACCTTTTAGCTACATTATGAACATGCCAAGTCCTGGGGTAGGTCTTCAACACAGAATTTCGAATTGAGAGGCAGACATTCTACACAGTGCACCACAAAATCTCATAATAATGATCCTCATGTGCAAAGATCAGCTTCAGGAAGGATTTAGAGATAGCTGATCTTTGCACATGAGGATCACTATTATGAGATCTTGTGGTACACTGTGTACAATCACTGCTTCTTGATTAGAAAGGATTAGAAAAGTTTAAGTTTTATACTTGAAAAAGTTGGCAATTAAAGTAGGTTCTTTTTATTCATTAATGGGCTGTGGGCATCACTGGCCAGCCTGCATTTATTGCCTGTCCCTTGTTGCCCTTGAGAAGTTGTGGTGAGCTCCCACCTTCTCAAGAATGTTGTGATTGTTTTGCATACAATTGGACAGTCTAATTTAAAAATGAGAGTGCTGGAGGGATGTGTATGGTTGGGTCAAGTGGTCTTTTCTCATTCTTGACTTTTCCTATGTCTTGTTAAAGTAAACATACCAGATTTGCAATAGCTTCTTCAATGACATCTTTTATTTTGATGTGGTGCAGCTTGTAGTTTTTAGCCAGCTTCTCTGCTACTGAGGTTTTCCCCACCACAGGAGGTCCCAGAATTGCGATTTTTAGTGGCTGTGAAAAATAAAATTACAAAAACCCATTGACTACCTTGTCTAAATATCAAAACATCTTACAAGGGTTCCAGAAACGAAAAAAAAAATCCTTAAACAGCAAGGTAGAAAATAAACACTGAGGTGTGCATTCTGAAATACCTTATTTATCAATTTAGCAAACAGACACCACATTTAATTCCGAAAGTATTTTGGGAATGTGAATGAAGAGCTGAGAATTTTAACTGCTGAGCCTCATTAACATGTTTCCAGTCTCCTTCGCAACTACATGGAAAGACGGGAAGTGGTCATTGGCTACCAGCAGAGAGGGACGGGGAAAATGCAGAGGGTTTCAGGAAGGCCTGATGGGAGGGAAAGATGGGTAGTGGTGGGGGGGGGTGGGGAGGTTGAGTAGGCAAGGTCTTGACTTTCCCTGTGGGATCTGCTTAGTATTTGTGAGTTATTTAGCAATGAAGCAGAGGTATGAAGACAATCCATTTCAAACATTCAGGGGAAGGAAGTGGCATAGTGATAATGTTACTGTAGTAGCCCAGTGAAACAGGTTCAAATCCCACCACAGTTGTTGGTGGAATATTCAATCAATAAAAACCTGGAGTATAAAGCTCAACTTGGTAATGGTGACCATGAACCTATTGGCATAAAAATTATTCTGGATCGCTAATGCCCTTCTGGAAGGAAATTTGACAGTCCTCTCCCAGTCCAGCCTACTCGTGCCTCTTGGCCCACAGCAATGACTGAGTGCTTAACTGTACTCAGCAACAGCCCAGCAAGTCACTCAGTTCAAGGGCAACAAATGCCAGCACTTCACATTCCATTATAGAATAAAAGGAAAAGAATTCAGACCCACAAAATTCAAACAAGATAAAGGAGAAACAGAAGCATAGAATCCTTAAAGTATGGGAGCAGGTCATTTGGCCCATCAAGTCCACACCGACCCTCCAAAGAAAATCCCATCCAGACCCACCCTCCCTATCCTATCCTGGTAGCCCTGCATTTCCCATGGACAATCTACCTAGCCTGCACATCTCCGGACACTATGGACAATTTAGCATGCTCAGCGACCCAACCTGCACATCTTTGGACTGTGGGAGGAAATATAGTTGAAATTACTTTGAGGCCAGATTGGTAGCCGTTGTATTGGTTGCAGTTTGAACACCTCTGATCCAGGCTCATCTACAAAGAATGATCGTTTGGATGAGAGAAGCAAACTGTTTCAAGGCTTTCATAACAGAATGGGGGAAAATAGGATGGAGAAGAGACAATAATAAAGATAAACACTGTACTCTTCTGGCTTTCTGCAAGTATCCTTGGCAAAGTAATGATAATTTCTCACTGTCAACTACAGTGAAGGAATGAGTGGTCCAAAGGACAGGAAGGGTGAGTGTGAGGACATCAAAATATCTTTACACTGCAATTAAAACATTAAATGATGGAAACACTCAACAGTCTAGGCAACACCTGCGAAAAAAGAAACAAGAGTTCATATTTCAAGTTGATGCCCTTTCATCAGAAAACAGTTGCTCTGGTTTTCCCCATTGTTCAATCTTTCCGTATGTGAAAGAATGGAGTGTGAAGATGAATCAGTCATGTAAAATACAACCTGCAAAAAAAGTTATCCATAAGAAATTATCTTAAGATAATGTACAGATTACCAGAAGTGTTCGAGATTGCTTGTATTCTTTGATTAGGTTCTGGATGTTTTCCACAATACCATTTTCAGCCACCCAGTGGATGTTGAAGTTTTCTTTGATGAAAAAGGCCTCCAATGTCAGATTCACCATCAAGTGATCCAGATCTGATTGCTGTTGGAACAGAAAGCAAACTTAAATTTCAAATTTTTAAACATGACATTATCTTCTAAAAAAAAGGTTTGTCATAGACTCATAAAGTCATACAGCATAGAAACAGACCCTTCAGTCCAACCAGTCCATGCCAAAAATAATCCCAAACTAAACTAGTCCCAACTGCCTGCTCCTGGCTCATATCCCTCCAAACCTTTCCTATTCATGTGCTTATTCAAATGTCTTTTAAATGTTGTCATTGTATCCACATACACCAGTTCCTCAGGAAGTTCATTCAACATGAAAACCATCCACTGTGTAAAAAATTTGCCCCTCATGTCTTTTTTAAATCTCTCCTCTCACCTTAAAAATATGTCTCTAGTCTTAAATCCACCATCCTAGGGAAAAGACAACTACCGTTAACTCTTTCTATATCCCTCATTATTTTATAAACTTCTATCAGGTCTCCTGTCAATCTCCTACACTTAGACTAGCTGTGCAATGTGAAAGACTCTAGTGAATCAAATCCTCTCCATAGAGTGAAACACTGTAAATGTTAGAAATGTGAAGTAAATATTGAAAATGCTGGTAATACTTAGCATGTCAGGCAGCATCTGTGGAGAGATACAGATTTAATGTTTCAGGTTGATGATCCTTCAGATTTCTACTGATGAGTCATCAGCCTGAAAAGATAACTATGTTTCACAGTCTAATGATGCAGCATTTTCTGATCATATTCCACTCAACATATTTATCTGCATTTTCTTTTCAACTTATGAAGATGCTCCTCAATTTTATAGTTTGCAATGGTCATTGCTTGGAATGTATGTCGAAAATAAACAAGTGTCACTTCCTCCTATGCTCCTTACAGCAAGCAGTTCCCAGACAATGTGTTGTAATGTAAAGGTGTTATGCTGTTTCTTCTGATAATCTGCCCAGTTTTAGTTGTTCCCTCTAAGATTGCCTGTCAACTTGTTATTGGTTCAACTTATCTCAGAATGTTGTTTCCCACATTCTCCAGTCTTGTTTCTTCCTTTCAATCTACTTCTCTTTCTCGTTATTGTCATTCACTCATGACTTGCTTTTCTGTTCTTTCCCAGTAATGGTTTCTAATTAGATTAGTGTGGCACACAGAGCATAGAAAATTCAATAAAAGTCTCCATATTTATAAAAGAAATTTAGGCCATACAAATAAGATTTCCAAACATGAAAGCTATAGAAGAAGGTAAGTGCAGCAGCATCTAATGTTTCCTAAATAAACAATCTGCTCTTTCTGGTCTAAGGAAATGAACAACATTAGAAAAGCTGTGATGACTATGGAAAGCCCCTTATGTATTACTTAGCTAAATTAAATGGAAATTCAAAAGTTAAACATAAGCATGGTTAAAAATTGCAATGAATGATACACTAACCGTCAAGTCATGGCTGAGCAGGGCATCTTCTTCAGGAAGGTGTTGAATCTTGCCAGGCCCAAGTTTGCTGATTGACTGTCAAGATAATTACTACACTTACTTGCAGTCTCTCAAAGTGGTAGTATTGGATTCTAGATTAAACTGTTCTTTCCAGAACTCCTAATTACCCAGTGGTCTAACAGATAATTAAGCAATATAGAGCAGAAGAGCAATGGCTGAATTTCTTATGCTGATACAGTTTATCTTATGATAAGAGGAAATATCTGTACAATGAATTATCAGGTCTAAATGTCACAAAGCACTTCATGCGATGAATCATACATGAAGTTCATTGAGTGTTATATAAGCAAAACAGACATACATAACATACTAATAACATCCCACAAGTAGAACTGACATAGATGGCTAGCTATTCTGTGCTATTGGTTGGGTATATTGCTGACCAGGAAACCATGAGAGCTCTTTTTCTTTTTGAAAATTACCATGGCAACTTTAACGCTTACGTGAAATACTTCAACCAAATGTCACCCAGCATGTCAGCTGAAGGGCAAAACAACTCAGACGTAGGCAAATGTGCAATTTTCCACTACTAGCCTCCATGCTGTTTCGGTGTTCAATCCCAATTTAAGCTATTTTGTGTGAATTCAGCTTGGGTTAGATTAACTGCCTGCCACAAAGTGGCGAGCAGTGAATTTAGTTTAATTATTATCAGGTATGTAGATGGTTAAGTGCCCCATTCCTGTGTCAACAGGAATTTCCAGTCAGCGATGAGGGTAGCCAATGTTGGCTAGGACCCCTGTCGGCTCAATGGATCAACCAAAGGACAATTCCTGGACCCATAAGTGAATTAGATTGCAACCAGAGTTTCATAAAAATGGAGGACAGGACATTAGTCACTTCTTCTTCACAGGTCAAAATTAAGTTACGGCAAGTTAAATAATATTTTATTGGAATAATGTACGTGCTACTCTAATTTATACACTTTATCACATTAGAACAGTTTGAAACTTAGGCTCTTAGATTATAACAATGACTATAATTAAAAAGTATGTTACTGGCTATGAAGCTCTTTGAGATGGCAAGTGGAAGTGAAAGGCAATATATAAATGCTTTTACTTCAGGAACAATCTCTCAGTCTTTACCTTGACTATCTCTTTCAACTTGTGCTTTGAGTCATCCACTGCAAGAATGTAGTTCATTTTTGGTTTTCGTTCTATTATATTTTGTAACACTCTGCAAAATAAGGCCAAAAAAAGGTCACTCATAAACTCACTGGTCAAATAATCATTCATGCTGGAATAACTACATGCATCCACTTCCAACATGGAAATTAGAGATAATTTAACAAGCAAAAATAATCAATCCAAATTAATCTGATATTTCAGCAAGTTTAAATGAAGGAGTTTTTCTCTTATCCCTGTGGGAGGGACCACAACTGAAGGATTGCAAGAGTAAGAATCAGTACAGCTACAATATTGTATGCCTATCCTCTCATCTGCATAATTACTGAGATCAGCTCCTGACTGGGAGTGAGGAATCACCCTCTGTAACATTTCTGCTTATTATAAAAATCTGTTTATTCCCAACTTTCCTGTTTCTATTGAAACTAAAGGAAAATGGTTGTTGTTGCCGAGTAACAAAAAAAAGGTAACAATGTTTGAGGGGCATATATTTTTGGCATTGCTTTGTGGATTCTCATTTCAAAATGGTGCCATGGGGTCTTTTACAGCCATCTAAGAGATGAGACAAGGGCTTAATGACTCACTGAAAGATGGCACCTCTACATGCAGTAGTTCTTCATTTTTTCACTAGTCTGTCAGCCTTGATTTTTGTGCTGAGGTCCTGGAATGCCACTTGAACTCACAGCCCTCTAATTCAGAGCTAAGTGTGGGGCCAATTGATCTACAGATCACAGTGGTTGTGATGAAGTCAATGTTTTCTTTCAACAAGTATATTTACTTTCGTACATTTTGTTCGTTCATTCTGAAAATGACTGTACATGTCTCAGTACAGGCATAAATATTCCTGTAACTGTCTTCTTTTGTTTTAATGACACCAAAAGACAGAACTTTGCTCAGGGTTGCCCCCTTCCTCCGGACCATTAACAGTTCCTACTATCTCTGATTTCCACAAAATACCTTTTACCTCAACAGCCTAGGGTGGAGGAGTTCAAAACCAGGGGGCATATTTTTAAGGTGAGAGGAGGAAGATTTAAAAATGACATGAGAGGCAACTTTCTTTATACAGAGAGTGGTTAGCGTGTGGAATGAACTGCTGGAAAAAGCGGTGGATGCAGGTGCAGTTGCAATATTTAAAAGACACTTGTGTAAGTACATGAATAGGAAAGATTTGGAGGTTTATGGGCCAAACACAAGCAGCTGGGACGAGTTTAATTTGGCAACATGGCTAGCATGGACTGTTTCCATGCTGTATGACTCTACGATTCTATGACAATTAAGCCCTTTGAACAAGAGGTGAGTGTAAGAGGCTTTCTTTCAGTCTCAGCAACTTTATCAAGTATCGAACAAGGAAGATCCCAGATTCAAGCTCACCTAGTTTGTCTCAGTTTTAGGCAATGGCAGAGAGCCAGAGTTGACACCATGCTTAAAGCAGCAAGGGCAAAATTGACCAAGGTATCATTCCTGAGCTCTGGTGTAAGAATGGGACTGAAATTCATTTTAGATCAGTGTACTAAATGGGCATTATTGCATCAACCATTTGTTATACGTAAGACTCAAGATTCAAGATTCAGTACTTTTATAAATGAAACGTTATATTGAATGAGAACTTCGTGAAACAACTCCACAGAAGCCAGTATCCTGTCACCAAGTCACTCTTTATTTACACGTGGAGAGTCCTTGGTGCTGATCCAGCTTCCTCAGAGTCAGTTCTCAGAATGAACAGAATGAAACACTCCTGCTCTTATCTGTCAGCCAGGGCTCCCTGATTGGAGCAGATTAACAGTTCCAATCAGGGAACATATTCTATGAGGTCCACCTGGCTGATCATGTTACAATCACCACATCCTTTCCCCTCTGAGTCCAGGACATAGGCCGGTTCTTTTTTTATAGTTCTTCCTGGGGTGTATTAACACCGTATCAGGTTCCTCCAACCCTGTCTCTGATATGGGCAGCGTGTAATGCACTGTAGCTCGCCTTTTGTGCCTGGAGTGTCTCGGAAGAAATTCATTCTCCTTTTCAGGTGCCAAAGGCATTGAGGCAGCAACGTCCGCTGTGTCCATCCCAGATTCCGAGGTATCTTCAATGCTTGACAGAGAGGGAGAACCCATGGGTTCCGGAACAGTCAGAAAGGCTGTCAAGGAGCTGGGCACGTTTTGCTCCTACGCCGTTCGTGAGTTTTCAGCTTTCATATGGGCTACGTGCTTGTTCAGGACCATCACACCTACCTGAACTGGATCTGACCTCGTGTCCACCATGCCTCTTACACATACAGGACCATTCCCACAGTTCCTGCACCAAACTTCATCCCCTGAAGTAAACTATCTCTCTCACTTAGTAGTGTCTTGTGTCCAGCACTAGTGCTCCTGATGCCATTTCACCCTACCCCCATGTTCTGGAAAGATCAGATTTATCCTGGTACAGAGTCTTCTCTCTATTAGTCACTCTGCTGAAGATATCCCTGTAGTTGCATGAGGGGTGATCCTATAATCAAATAGAAACCAGGACAGGTTAGGATCTAGTGAAACTATAGGCTGTTGCTTTCAGCCTCCTTCAAAGTTTGGACTGTCCTTTCTGCCAGACCATTGGATGATGAATCATATGGAGTTGTCATTATATGTCAAATACCATTCGATTTTAGGAAATACTCAAATTCCTTGCTGGTAAACGATGTCCCATTATCTGTGACCAACACTTCCAGGAGTCCTTGTATTGCAAAAGATGCGCGCAGCTTTTCTATTGTCGTCCCCATGTTTGTTGAACGAACTCTATGCACTTGCTGTCACTTCAAGTGGTCATCCACAAAGACTAAGAACTTTGAAAGCATGAAAGGACCTGCATAGTCAACATGTAACTGAGTCCAGTGCTTACCCAGTCATTCCCACAAATGTGGGAGAGCTGCTGGCTGTAATGTATGTCCTTGTTGGCAATCTGCTCACCAATGCAGCTCTGTCTGCATTCAATTTTGGCCATCAGACATAGCTTTTCATCAACATCTTCATTTTAGAAACCCTTGGATGACCCTGGTGGAGTTCAACCAGTATCTGGCAGAGACCTTTGCTTGGGACAATCACACTTGCTCCTCGTAATAATATGCCGTCCTCTACTGTAAGGTCTCTTCAGGTCCAAAATGGTTTCAGTTCTGGTTGTGATTGCCCTTTAGTTGCCACCATCACTACCAGCTGTTTCAGTTTTGCCAGGACTGGATCTTTCTGCATCCAAACTCTGATATTGTCAGTTGTGACTGTCCAGATAATTTAAAACCATTACGGACTATTCCAGTGGCGATATCACTGGCAGTGTATCTGCCAGTGGGAGGCAGCTTAATGCAGCTGCATTTGCTACATGGCCTCCTGGATAGTGTTCCAATCTGTAACTATATGCACTTAGTATTAGAGCCCACTGCTGAATTTTGCTTGAAGCTATGGGTGGCACTGCATGTCCTCTTTATATAGTTCTGAGGAATGGTCAAAATGAGGACCCAAAATGTTAACTCTGTTTTTTCCTTCACAGATGCTGCCAGACCTGCTCAGCTTTTCTTTATGTAGACCTAGCAGGGGTTTGTGGTTCATTATTATTACAAATTTACGTTCATAAAGGTAATGGTGGAACTTCCTGACTCCAAACATGACTGCCAAACCTTCCTTCTCTATCTGGCCGTATTTACACTCTGCATTAGCCAAAGTCCTGGCATATGCTATTGGGTATTCGTCTCCATTGGGCCACCTATGAGCAAATGCTATCCCGATTCCATATAGAGAGGCATCGCATGTCAATACCAGATCTCGCTTGGGATCACAGTGTACCGACATCTTAGAGGATGCTAGTTGTTTCCTCACTTACCTGAAAGCTATGGCTTGGTGGCATGACCATTTCCAAGGCTATTCCTTTTTTAAGAGTTGATGCAAAGGTGCCAGGTTATGAATGAACTTTCCATAATAATTCACCAGCCCAATGAAAGACCTAAGCTCCAGTACAGATGTGGGAGCCAAGCACCCTTAACTGCCCTCATATTACCTTCTAACAGGTCTTGTCAACTCTGTAGCCCAAGTAGGTCACTTGGGGTGCCTGGAACACACACTTTTCCCTTCTAAGACGTACACCTGCCTGACGAAAAATGTCTAAGGACTGGGTCCAAGTTCTCTAAGTGCTCCTATTGGCCTTCTCTCTTATGAGCACACAAGATAAATGGCGACTCGGGGTAGATCTTGTAAAATGTTCTCCATCTGAAAAATTGCAAGAGCTGACGATGCCTCAAATGGCAGTCTCGTCTACTCGTACAAACCGTTATGGGTAATAATTGTAACATGCTTCTGGGAATCCTCATTTAACTACAATTGCAAATAGGTATGGAGCATCCTGCTTGACTTTCATATTCTGATGGCAAGGTCCTGGGGAGATCTGGGACTGCGTCCACTGCAACTCTTAGGGCAGCATGGTGGCTCAGTAGTTAGCACTGCTGCCTCACAGCGCCAGGGACCCGGGTTCGATCCTACCCGTGGACAACTGTCTGTGTGGAGTTTGCACATTCTCCCCGTACCTGTATGGGTTTCCTCTGGGTACTCTGGTTTCCTCCCACAGTCCAAAGATGTGCAGGCTAGGTGGATTGGCCATGCTAAATTGCCCATAGTGTTTAGGGATGTGTAGATTAGGTGGGTTATAGAGGGATGGATGTGGGTAGGATGCTCTGAGGATTGGTGTGGACTTGTTGGGCCGACGGGCCTGTTTCCACACTGTAGGGATTCTATGATTCAGATGTTCCACTTGCTGCATTTTCCAATGATAAAGCCAGTTGTCGTGCCTGTTTGAAATCCAGTTTGGCTTCAGCTAGTAGGCGCTAGTACCAATTGTGAAGCCTGAAAGGTTGGTTACTTCTTGAATCCCACATACCAAACGGGTTCTCAGCATCTCATTAAGAGTTAAACCAAAGTCGTCCTTTTGCTAGTCGTCCTAACCTAGTCAAAAATCCAGACATGGATTCCCCCAGTTCTCTAATTGCCGAGTAAAACCAATAGTGTCTCAGAATTAGAGGCGGTTTGGGGTCATAATATTCCTTAACTAAATCCGTCAACTCTTGAAAGGTTTTAGTATGTGGTGTCTCAGGGAATGTTAGGCTTCTAATAACCGAAAAGACTGCCGGTCCACAAGCTGTCAGGAGAATTACTTATTGCTTTTCATCTGCCCCAATGTCATTTGCCCAGAAAAAAAAAATGCATTCTTTCCACATACTGGGCCCAGTCTTCGATGGCTGGATCAAACGAGCCAAACTTCCTAAATAACGGCATGATGCCAGAAATGTTTACCCCAACTCAACGATGACTGTTATGAGCGAATTTCTTCAAGTGCGTGCTGTTCTCTTATCGCCACTAAAATAACTCCACAGAGTCCAGTATCCCATCATCAAGTCACCCTTTATTTACACATGGAAAGTCCTTGACACCAATCCAGTTCCCTCAGAGCCTGCTCTCAGAGTGAACAGGATGTCGGACACTCCTGTTCTTATCTGTCAGTCAGGGCTCCCTGATTGGACCAGATTAACAGCCCCAATCAGGGAACTCGTATTCTAGTAAGTCCACCTGGCTGACCTTGTTACAATCACTACAGTTCAATTGTTTGCCAACATGATTACATCTATTTTTGATAATCACTACACCCAACCTAATAAAAAATCAATTATCTATGGATGCTGGAAATCTGAAACAAATATTGAAATTGCTGGAGATATTCGCAGGTCTGGCAGTATCTGTGGAGACAAAGCATAGTTAATGTTTTGGATCCAGTGATTCTTCTTCAGAACTGATAGTAGCTAGGAAAATATGGTATATATGCTGAAGATGGAGGTTGGAGGGGGGCATGGTTGGGGAAATAAGTACACATTAGGTACTCTATCGGATGGAGCCCAGAGAGAGAGAACAGCAGTTAGGCAGACAACGGGAAGGATAATGGTGAGCAATGAAGGAAGAAAAGCTGATAACAGGGGCCAATTATTGGGTTCAAAAAAAGGGTTGGCTATGATGAAAGCAACAAATGTCGTGACAGAACCAGGGGTGTGGGTGTTGGAAAAGGACATGGAAAAGGATGTTCAGGCCCTAAAATTATTGAGCTTGATATTGAGTCCTGAGGCTGAAGCGTCCTTAAGCAGAAAATGAGATGCTGTTCTTCCAATTGTGCTAAGCCTCACTGGAGCACTGCAGCATGCCCAGGACAAAGATGTTGGTCAGGGAACATGGTGGTGTGTTGAAGTAGCAGGCAACTGGAAGTTTTTTTTGTAGACTGAACATAGCTGTTCCATAAAGCAGTTGTCCAGTCTGTGTTTCATCTCTGCAATATGAGCAGCAAATAGAGTAGACTAGATTGAGTGAAGTGCAGGTAAATCGCTGCTTCACCTAGAAAGTCTGACTGGAACCTTTAATAATGAGGAGGGAGGAAATAAATGGGTAAATGTTGCACCTTCTGCAATTGCATGGGAAGATGCCCTGGGGCGGTGGGGAGGACTTGGGAGTGGAGAAGTGGACCAGATTGCCCTAGAGGGAATGATCCCTATGGGACGCTGACAAAGGAAGGAAGGGGATGATGTGTCTGGTGGGGGCATCAGAAATGGCCTTTAATCCTTTTGATGTGGACGCTGGTGGAGTGGAAAGTGAGGACCAGGGAAGCCTATCAGTGCTATGGGAGGGAAGAGAAGGATGAGAGCAGAATGCAGGAAAAAGATCGGTTGGCTGAGGGCTTCGTCAATCACAGTTGTGGAGAATCGTCAGTTGAGGACACAGGTGGACATTTCTGAAGCACCCCTACAGAATGTGGCATCATCAGAACACATGCGAAAGAGATGGAGAAACTGGAAGAATGGAATAGAGGATGAGAATAGTGTGAGGATGCATAGTCAAGACTACTGTGAGAGTCAGATGGTTCATAGTGGATGTTGCTGGCCAGCCTATTCCCAGAAATGAAAACAGAGATATGGAGGAAGGGAAGGGAGGAGTCAGAGATGAACCCAGGTAAAGGTGAGAGCAGGGTAGAAATTGGACACTGGAAAGAAAGGGAAACAGTACCGATAATGTCATTCATGTACCAGAGAAAGATTTGCGGGGAGGTACCTGAGTAGGAGTGTAACAAGGACTGTTCCACGTACCCCACAGAGACAGGTCGCCCAGTTTAATTCCTAATGTGTTCAGACTTTGATAAGGACAAAGATCAGGTTGCGGTGTAATGTTGCTGTGGTTCAATATTCTGTTAAGACTTTGCACTGAAAGGCTGACTTGTGAGCCAGATCTGGCTCAGTTGGTAGCAGTTTTGTCTCTGCCACAAGGTTGCAAGTTCAAGTGAATATGAAAGTCAAGCAGGATGCTCCAGTTCAATGCTGAGAGACAGCTGCACTGTTTGAATTGCCAACCTTCGTGCCGAGGCTCATCTACCCTCTCAGCTGAACTAGAAAGGTCCATTGCACAAAGAACAGCAGGGAACTTATCCCTGGTGTCCTGATCAATATTTATCCCTCAATCAACATCACATAGATTATTAAGTTATTGTCAGCACATCACTGCTGTGAAAAATTCCTATATGCTAGTTTATTGTCACGTTTTAGCAGCAGTTACATTTCAAAAGTGTTTCATTGGCTGTAAAGCACTTTGTCGAGTTGGGTGTTCATGAAAGCTATTACATAAACACAAGTCCTGCTTTTTCTTTTGAACAGCACTTAGGCATAACACAAGAAGCCATCAGGAGGCCATTACATTCTGCAGAAGAGAAATTTGTCAAGGAAATGTTTGCTCCTCCTTCCATTTCAGGCAGTGTCTGGTCGTACAAATACAATAGAATAAAACCAAAGGGAAAATAAAAGCAAGCCATGCATTTAAATTGAGCAACCTCATTTACTGCCCTGTGAGGAATCCATATCCATTAATTAATCACATTTTTTTAATGTTGATGAATATTATATCTTTGAAGAAACTGACAATATAGCTTTCACCTTAAGCTGAGGACAGCATAGCACAAATTACAATGAGTTCCTCAGAGATCTAATTACTTTAAAAGACAGTTGAACACCAAACAGTGATACAAGATTATCCATAATTATAATTGTAATAGTGGAATTGCAATGTGCAAAAGAATTGTATACTTGAGGCAGTTTAATGAACAGTACTTTAATAGCTTAATTCAGCACGAGCACTATACTATTGATATTGTCTGCTCCATAGTTAAATTCTATTTTCTTCTGTCTGTACTTACCCAGCTAAATCTTTGACATGAATGGTTGGAACAACATTATTTCCTGCCCCAAAGCATGGTACTGCTGGATTCAACCCAAGCCAGGCCTCCTAAATACAGAAAGAAAATTCAGAATTTCAAATTTCAAACTCAGATTACACATGTGGCATTCTGTTTGAAGTATGCAAACTTATGGGAATCAATTGCAATTAACACAAGATCATCAGTAAGAACAGACCAAAGCAGAATCCATTTTTGATAGATTTAGTATAAGTTAAGCTCAGAAAAATAGATTTTAAAAAAAAAATCAGGTCATGTAGACCCAATCACAAAAAAGATAGGATGAATTTCATTAGCAAGGATTTATATATTTAATTTGAGCATTTAACAAAATAAAACATCCCATGATGCATCTAAGGGCATTATAAAACAAAACTGAGGCCACCAAGATAGACAAAAACCTGGTCAAAGAGGTTAAGGAGAATTTTTAAGGAAGAAATGAGAGGTAGAATGACACAGAAATTAGGGGTGTAAATTCCAGAGCTCAAAGCTTAGAGTCCAGGCAGCTGAAGGCATGGTCTCCAGTGGTGGATTAATTAAATCAGAGTTGCTCAGAGGCCAGAAGTAGATAAGCACATTTTTTGTTTGTCCATTCATGGAATATGGGCCCATCCCTAGGAGCCCTTGAGAAGGTGACAGTGAGCTGCCTTCTTGAATTGCTGCAGTCCATTGTTGTAGGTACACTCAGAATGCTGTTAGGGAGCGAATTTGACCCAACAACAGTTAAAACAATGATGTATATTTCCAAATTTGGATCGTGCGTGGTTGGTGGGAAACCTGCAGGTGGTGGCGTTCACGTGTTTCTGTTGCCCTTGTCCTTCTGCATACTGGAGGCCATGGTGCTGTCTAAGGATCTTTGATCAATTGCTATGGTGCATCTTGTAGATGGTACACTGTTGCTACCGTGTGTCAGTGGTGGAGGCACTGAATATTTGAGGAATCAATCAATCAATCAATCAATCAAGTGGGCTGCTTTGTCCTGGACGGGTTGCACTCATCAAGCAAGCGGGGAATATTCTATCACACACCGGACTTGTGCCTTGTAGATTATGGACAAGTTCTGGGAGTCAGGAGTTAAGTTACATGCTGCAGGATTCATAGCCTCTAACCTAAGTTGTAGCCACACTATTTATATGGCTAATGTAGTTTGCTCTCTTTTTAATTGTAACCAGCAGGATTTTAATGGTGGGGTTTCAATGACAGTAATGCAAATTAATGTCAATGGGGGTTGCAAGTTCTAGAGCACAAGTCTTCAGTAAATTCGCTGGAATATTCTCAAGGTCCATTGACTTTGCAATATTCTGTATCTTCAGCTGTTTCTTGATATCACACGGAGTGAATTGAATTGGCTGAAGACTGGCATGTGATACTGAGGACCACCAGAGAAGGATAAAATGGATCAGCCACTTAGCACTTCCAGCTGAAGATTGTTGCAAATGCATATTTTGCACTGATGTATTGGACTGCCCCATCCTTGTTGTTTAATTGTCCAACACATTTCTATTCATAACTGGATGTGGCAGGATTGCTGAGCTGAGATCTGACTACTGCTTGTGGAATTGCATGACCCTTAGAACTGTCTATCACCTGCTGCTTATGCCATTTGACATGCAAGTATCCCTGTGTTGTGGCTTCCCCTCATTTTTAGGTATGCTTGATGTTAATCCTGGCATGTTATCTTGCACTCTTCATTGAACTAGTATTGACCCCTTGGCTTAATGGTAATGTGGGATATGCCAGCCATGAGGTTACAGATTGTGTTAGAGCACAGGTCTGCTGATGCCAATGTCCCGCTGTTTTTCATGGGTATTCCGCATTGATTTGCCAGATCTGTTCAAATCCTACCCCACTTAGCACAATGGTAGTGTCTCACAGCATGATGGAGGGTATCCTCATTCTGAAGAAGGGACTGTGACTCCATAAGGACTTTGCACTGGCCACTCCCACTGAAACTTCATAAACACAAGCATTTGTAGCAGGCGGATAGGTGGGATGAAGTCCAATATATATTTTTTTCCTTTGGTTAGTTCCTTCACCACCTGCCATAGACCCAGTCTAGCAGCTACGTCCTTTAGGACTCAATCAGGTCAGTTTGTAGTGATACTGCTGAGCCATGGAGGACTGCTAAGTCATTAGCTGAGTGAGGTGGTAATCAGCAGGAGAATTCCTCATCCTTGTTTGACCTGATGCCATGAGAATTCATAGGGTCTTGAATCAATGTTGAGAAATCCTATGGCAACTCCCTCCTGGCTGTATACCACTGCGCACCACCTCTGTTGGGTATACCCTGTTTGTTGGACAGGACATACCTAGGGATGGTGAAGTTGTCCTGGACATTGTAAGGTATTATTCTGAGTATGACTATGTCAGGCTGTTACTTGAATAGTCTGTGAGACAACTCTCCCAGTTTTGGCACTAGCCTCCATTTAATAGTACATGTGAGGCTTGATAAAATTGCAGAGATGGGGAGTGGCAAATCTACAGTGCACTTTGAAAACAAGGATTTTAAAATTCGAGGCACTTTTTTACTTATGCCAGCACAGTTTAGCAAGCACAGGGGTGATACTTGGTTGAGACTTGGTGTGAATAAGGACATTGTCAGTAACGTTTTGAACTACCACATTTATGGAAGGTATAGTATGTAAGACCAGCTAGGACTGCAATGGAATAATCAAGTCTTGAGTTAACAAAGGCTTGACTGAGGATTTCAACAGAATTTGGAACATGAGAATGCTGGAGAAACTCAACAGGGTTAGCACTATCTGTGGAATTTTTAAATACTTTAGACAACGTTTACTTTGTCTTTTTAAAAGTATATTTTTAACAAACCCATTTTCCAATACCTTTCAGTTGTCGGAAGAGTCATATGGCATTGGAAATATAAACTAGGTTTTTCTCTCTACAGATGCTGTCAGACCTGCTGAGTTTTTTCAGCATTCGCTGTGTTGGTTTCAGGTTTCCAACATCTGTGAAATTTTGCATTTATTTGAGCAAAATATGTTCTTTCCCCAAAGTATTGCCAATTTTATGTTTCTTTTCAAGAAAATATCTGAAGTAAAACAACTAGCTACTGGCAAATAAAATTCATAACCTGAAAAAGAAAGTCACTGGATGTGGGCATTGAATGGTAAGGCAGCATTTGTTACCCATCCCAAATGTCATTGAGAATGTGGCGGTGAACTGTGTTTTAAAACAGCTACAATCCATCTGGAACACATTGCTATTAGAGGGAGAGTTCCAGAATTCTGATCTAGTGACAGCAAATGCATACGTCAGGAATTTATGTCACTGTCAATGGAGTTGCTGGTGAAGTCCCCAAGCATCTGCTGCCCTTGACTTTCTAAATGATGGAGTCAAGTTTTGGAAGGTGCTGTTGAAGGAGCCTTCGTCAGTTCCTGTAACACTTCTTGTAGCAGCTGCTACTGTTCATTGGTGGAGGAGGAAATGAATGTTTAATATGGTGTTTCCAATATCAATCAAGTGAGCAACAGACAATACAGTGTGGAGCTGGAGGAACACAGCAGGTCAGGCAGCATCAGAGGAGCAGGAAAATTGACGTTTCAGGTCAGGACCCTTCTTCCGAAATGGAGAGGGGAAAGGAGCTGGGAAATAAATACAGAGAGGAGGGTTGAGGCTGAGGAAGGTAGGTGGGATGGTGAAAGGTGAGCACAGGTAGGGAGTGGTGGGGATTGATCAGTGGGATGGGTAGGGCGGATAGGTGGGAGAGAAGATGGACAGGTTGTGTCAGGTCAAGGAGGCAGGGATGAGAGGGAGGGTTGGACAAGGGATGAGGCCAGAGGTGGGGAGATTTTAAAACTGGCGAATTCCATGTGGATGTTGAACTCTTTTTCTGCTGCCTTCGCCTCCGTGCCTACTTCTTTGACCGGGAGTCTAATCCACCCCTACAGACCCCTTCTCTTGCCTCCAACAAACCCCATCCTCCTGGACACCACCCCATGGCCTCCTACCTTCCCTCGACCTCTTCATTGCCAACTTCCATTGCAATATCGATTGCCTCAATCTCTCCACCCGTCTTACTCATTCCAACCTCTCCCCCACGCACAGCCCTCTGTTCCCTCCACTCCAACCCTAACCTCACTGTCAAATCCACAGATAAAGGGGGTGCAGTAGCGGTATGGCGCACTGACCTTTACATCGCTGAGGCCAGGCGCTAACTCTCTGACACCTCCTCCCCTTGATTATGACTCCATCCCTGACCAACAAACCATCGTCTCTCAGACCATTCATAACCACATCACCTCAGGTGACCTCCCACCCATAGCCTCCAACATCATCGTTCCCCAATCCCGCACCATCCATTTCTATCTCCTTCCCAAAATCCACAAACCTGCCCACCCAGACAACCCATTGTCTCTGCTTGCTCCTGCCCCACTGAACTCATCTCCACTTACCTTGACTCTGTCTTTTCCCTCCTGGTCCAGGAACTTCACACCTAATCCGGGACACCACCCATGCCCTCCACCTCCTCCAAGACTTCCAATTCCCTGGCCCCAAAACCCCACCTTCACTATGGACATTCAATCCCTGTGCACTTATATCCCCCAAACAGATGGCCTAAAAGCCCTCTGCTTCTTCCTCTCCCGCAGGGCCAACCAGTCCCCCTCCACCGATACCCTCATCCGCTTAATAGAACTTGTCCTTACCCTGAACAACTTCTCCTTTAACTCCTCCCACTTCCTACAGACTAAGAGGGTGGCCATGGGCACCCACATGGGCCCAAACTATGCCTGCCTCTTCGTAGAATTTGTGGAACAGTCCCCCTTCTGCTGTTACACTGGCACTATCCCTCACCTCTTCTTCCTATTTATTGATGACTGTATTGGCGCTGCCTCAAGCTACTATGAGGAGCTTGAACAGTTCAAGCTCCTTTACTAACACCTTTCACCCCAACCTCAAATTCACCTGGATCATCTCAGGTACCTCCCTCTCCTTCCTGCACCTCTCTATCTCCATTCTGGTAACCGCCTCAAAACTGACATCTATTTCAAGCCCACGGACTCCCACAGCCACCTAGACTACACCTCCTCTCACTCACCTTCCTGCAAAAATGTGATTCCCTACTTCTAATTCCTCCGGTTCCACCACATCTGCTCTCAAGATGGAGCATTCCACTCCCGGACATTCCAGATGTCCTCCTATTTCAAGGATTGCAACATCCCCCCTCCGGTGATCAAAAACGCCCTCAACTGCAACTCTTGCATTTCCCTCACTTCTGCCCTCAAACTCCCTGCCCCCAACAAAACAAAAGACAGAATTCCCCCTTGTCCTCACATATCACCCCACCAACCTCCGCATCCAGCATATCATTCTCTGCCATTTGTGCCAATCCGACCCCACAACCAAAGAGATATTTCCCTCCCCACCCCTATCTGCCTTCCGTAGGGACTGCTCACCCCGCGACTCCCTTGTCCTCTCCACACTCCCCACTAACTCCACCACACCCGGCACATTTCCCAGCAACTGCAGGAAGTGTTACATCTGCCCCTACACCTCCCTGCCTCACCTCTATTGAAGGCCCAAAGCAAACATTTCATATCAGACAGAGGTTCACCTGTACATTTGCCAACTTGCTTTACTGTATCTGCTGCTCCCGATGTGGCCTCCTCTACATTGGTGCGACCAAGCATAGACTTGGAGACCGTTTTGTAGAGCATTTGCGCTCTGTATGCGACAAACACCTTCCGGTCACCAACCATTTTAACTCCCTCTCCCACTCCCTGGGTGACATGTCCATCCTGGGCCTCCTCCAGTGCCACAATGACACCACACGCAAACTAGAGGAGCAACACCTCATATTCCACCTCGGGAGCCTACAGCCTGATGGCCTAAACATGGAATTCACCAGTTTTAAAATCTCCCCATCCCTGGCCTCATCCCATGTCTAACCCTCCCTCTCATCCCCACCTCCTTGACCTGACACAATCTGTCCACCTTCTCTCTCACCTATCTGCCCCACCCATCCCACTGATCAATCCCCACTACTTCCTATCTGCACTCACCTATCACCATTCCACCTACCTTCCCCAGCAACCCCCCCTGTCTTTTTATTTCCCAGCTCCCCTCCCCCTTCCCATTTCTGAAGAAGGGCGCCAACCCGAAATGTCAACTTTCCTGCTCCTCTGATGCTGCCTGGCCTGCTGTGTTCCTCCAGCACCACTCTGTGTTGTCTCTGACTCAAGCATCTGCAGTACTTGCTATCTCTCAGTCAAGTGAGCTGCTTTGTTGTGGATGACGTCAAGCTTCTTGAGTATGTTGGAGCTGTATTCATCCAAATAAGTGGACAGTATTCAAACATATTCCTGACTTCTGTCTTATGGACAAACTCGGAAGAATCAGATGGAGAGTTATTCACTGCAGAATTCCTAGTCTCTGATCTCTTCTTGTTGGCACAGTATTTTTATAACTGTTTCAGTTCAATTTCTGGGTTATTGAAAACCCCCAAACTGTTCATAGTAGGGATTCACTGATAGAATTGTTACTGAATATAACATGGTTCGACTCTCTTTTGTTGGAGATGACCATTCCTGAGACTTCTGCTATATTAATATTACTTGCTACTTATCAGCTCAAACTTGAATAGTGAGAAAATTTGAGTGCAGGAATGGTGATGTCTTGCTGCATTTCTGCAGGGCTGTGGTGAGAAACACCTGGAGTATTGTGTGCAGTTTTGGTCTCCTTATCTGAAGAAGGATGTTCTGGTTATGGAGGGAATGCAACAAGGATTTATCAGACTGATTTCAGGAGTGGCAGGACTGATGTGTTGAATCAGTTAGGAATATATTAATTGGAATTTGGAAGAATGTGGGTTTTTTATAGAAATCTATAAAATTCTAGCAGGACTGTATAAAATAGGACTAAAGGGAAAAAAGGGTATGGAGAGAAAGCAGGAACAGGGTATCCAGTTGGATGATCAGCCATGGTCATATTGAATGGTGGAGCAGGCTCGAAGAACTGAATGGCCTATTCTTGCTCCTATTTTCTATGTTCTATGAATGTTGTCCAAGTCTTGTTGCATGTGCACAAAGACCGCTTCAGTATCTGATGAGTTGTCAATGTTGCTGAATATTCTGCAATCAATAGTGAGTATTCCTAATTCTGTGCTAATGATGGAGAGATGCTCATTGTTGAAGCAAAGCAGGTGAAACTTGGATTAATAAATCTAGAGCCTCAGGTAGACTGCTGAATGGACCTCTGTAACTTCAAATAATGTTGATCTTGCTTTGTGCACCTCCCATGCAGCCGTAACCTTGTATGCCTCGCTTGAAGCCCCCTGTGATCTGTATGTCCTTGTTTGCCTGTACTGCTCACAAAACAAAACTTTTCAATGCACTTACATACATGTGACTACAATAAATCAAATCAAATCAAATGTTCTGGGGACATGGGTTCAAATCCTACCATGGCAAACAGTGAAGCTCAATTTTAAAAAGACCTAGAGTCAAAGACTAGGCTGATAGTGAGCATGTAACCATTGTCAATTGGAATAATAATCCATGTAGTGCAGCAATGTCCTTTATGGAAGGAAATATGTTGTCTTTATTCCGTGAACCAGAACCTGAATAATGTGATTGACTCTTCATTACCCTCTGAAATGATCTACATAGCCAATCAATTTAAGCATAATTAGAGTTGGGGAACAAATGCTGGCCCACACCCCTGCAAGCATAAGATAAATAAGGAAGATGATTGGGCCCAATACATTACCCTGAACAGCTCCTACATTGATGTCTTGGGTCTGTTATGGACCAGTCCAACCCCCTCAAAATAAATTAAGAAGATAATCTCACCTTTTCTTATTTTAAAGATAAGGCATTGCATTCCAGATGCAATTCGATTGGTCAAACTATTGATTTTAAGCAAAACACACTATATTTTTACACTACAGACAAAATAAAATAAAAGTAAAGAATTGTCTTAACTATAACTAGTGAAATGCTTAACAAAATAATAGGTATTTAATTACTACTAAATAACATTCCAATATAGTGATATCCATAAACATACCCTTGGTAAAGGCACACTCAGTAAAACAGATTGTCTCACATGCAATTCTAGCATCAGGAAGAAAACCTCAGTTTTTAACTGTAACAGAGAGAGGAATAAGAGCTTTCACATACAGCTTCAAGAACCCGGCAACTGCAGAAAGCTAAAGCTAAAAATCCTGGTTCTATGGGAGCTTGAACCTACTCATTCAAGCTGCTTCTATTATTCCAACTTTTAAAAAAAGCCTCAATGCCTCTCAAGCTGTTTACTCTATTGGCTTTGAGCGGACTACTTCGTACCTCTTTTTTAACCTTTCTTCATAAGAAAAACAGCATAAAATAGACTTCTTAAAGCCATAGCCTTGTCACAAGACTCAGATGACTAACAAACATAACCACCTTCTTTGTGCAAAATCTGAACCAGCCAGCGCAGGCTTTTCACTCTGATTCCCACAGGACTTCAGTTTTGCTTGGCTTTTTGATGTGAAGGGCAATCACTCTCACTGCATCTCTTGAATTTAACTCTTTTGTCCATGTTTGGACCAAGGCTATACTGAGGTCAGGAACTGGCTGTACCTGATGGAGCCCAAATTGTGAGTCAGTGACCAGGTGTTGCTGGGCAAGTTTTCTCATGTCAACCTTCCATTCACTCTGTACACGGAGAACTGATGTTATGGTTCATATTTAAAGAACGTGTACATGAACTGCAGAAATTATTCATTCCCATCTGATACAAAAATAAAAAAAGAAAGATGGCTCAACTACAACTTACAAATGAAAGCAGGGATATCATCAGATACAAACATATACAAAATTGCCAGAACAGAGCAACGAACCAGAGGTTTGGGAGCACTTCAGAATTTCGCAAAAGAGGACAAAAAGTTTGATCAAGAAGGTGAAAATAGAGTAAGAGGGTAAAATTACAGGGAACATAGAAACAGACTGCAAAATCTTCTACAAATATGTGGAAAGAAAAATATTAGTAAAGTCAATTTAGGCCCCTTTACAGTCAATTCCAGAGTCCCTTATAAAAGATGTGACAACAGAACATTTGGAAAGTAGTAATGGGAATGGACAAAGCCAAAGTGGATTTATGTAAGACAAATAATGCTTAACAAATCTACTGGCATTTTTTGAGGATGCAACCAGTAGAATAGACAATGAAGAACCAGTGCATGTGATATATTTTGATTTTTCAGAATGCTTTTAACAAGGTCTCAGAAGAAGTTAGTGGGTATAATTAGTACACATTGGATAGAGGTAATATCTTGATATATAATGAGAATTGATCGACAGACAGGAAATAGAGAGTGAGAATAAATAGGTAGCAGGCAGTGATTAATGAGGTACCACAACGATCAGTGCTTGGCCCCCAGCTATTTATGATGTATGTAAATGACCTGGATGAAGCCACCAAATGGAACATTTCCAAGTTTCCAAAATTGGGTGGTATTATGAGCTGTGAGGAGGATGTAAGGAGGCTTCAAGGTGATTTCGACAAGTTGAGTGAATGGAAAAACAGATGGCAGAGGCAGCACATTGTAGCTAAATGTCAAGTTATACACTTCAGAGTGAAAAATCGAAATAACGAATATTATTAAATAGTAATATATTGGGAAAAGAGAATATACAAAGGGATCTGACTGTCTTTGTACACCAGTCAATGCAGGTAGATAGGCAGGTGCAACAAGCAATTAGGAAGGCAAATTGTTTCTTGACCCTCATTGCAAGAGGATTTGCATTCAGAAGTAGGGATGTCTTACTGCAGTTAAACAGGGCCTTGATGAAACCACATCTGGCGTATTGTATGCAGTTTTGGTCTCCCTGACTAAGAAAGGATATATTTTCCATAAACAGAGTGCAGTAAAAGTTCACTAGGCTGATACTGGTAAAGGAAGAACTGTCCTATGAGAAGAGATTGGTTGGACTAGACCTGTATACATTTGAGTTTAGAAGGATAAAAGGGGATCTTATTGGAATATATAAAATTTTTACAAGGCTGAATGGACTAGATGCAGGGAGGATGTTTCTTCTGGTTGGGGAGTCTAGAACCAGGGAATACATGCTCAGGACAAGGGATAGACCATTTAGGAATGAGATAAGGAAAGGTTTCTTCACTCGAAGGGTAGTGAACCTGTGGAATTTTCTATCACAGAAAGCTGTGGAGGTCAAGTCATTGTATATTTTCAAGAAAGAAATAGTTAATCTTTTAAATTTTAAAGGCATCAAGGGACATTGGGAGAAAGCAGGAATATGGCATTGAGATTGAGGATCACCGTGAATGGCAGTGCAGATTTGAACAAATGAATCGCCAACTACTGTGCCTAGTTTCAATGTGTCTATGCTGCAGGTCAAGTTAAGGTTTCTGTACGCTCACGATTGTCAGAAAACAGTGAAACATTTATTACCTTAAAAAAGAAATGAAAAGCACTTTCTTCCATTCCATAAACAAGCCCAGAAGCAACAACGTATGTAGTAAACTTGCGCTTCTTCTAAAATAGAAGATATATAAAATACTTTCTTCACAATCAAATCAATGCACCATTTATACTCATTAATTAATGAAATTATATAATATATTACTGTATGAAATAGACTTTTACAATCATTGACCACTTAGAAGAATGACAGGCAACGTTATTGAAACACGAGATTCTTAAAGAACTTGACAGGGAAGATGCAGGTTGTTTCCCCCGGAAAGAGAATCTAGGACCAGAAGGCATGATTTCAGAATAAGGGGTCGTACATTTAAGACAGTGATGAGGAGGAATTTCTTCTCCAAGAGTTGTGAGTCTACAGAATTCTTTACCACACAGGCCCACAGAAGCTGACTCATTGAGCCTATGAAAGGCCGAGATGGATTTTTTAAAATTGGTAAGGGAATCCAGGGTTATGGAGAAAAGGCAGGAAAGTGGAGTTGTGGATTATCAGATCATCCATGATCTCATTGAACGATGGAGCAGACTCAATGGGCTGAATGGTCTATTTCTTTTACTATGTCTGCGGTCTTAACTTTACTAACAACCTTTAGCTGAAAAAGAAGTGGTAACAAACACCATACTAAATAAACTTCGAACCTATTACAGACAGCATCGAGATCAACTTAAAATGTAATGTACCAATAGGTATACTGTGCACTTTTTGATAGGCCTCACACTGTTGACCCTCAAGCTCTGTACTAATGCTTGCAATGACAACCAGTCTTATCCTCACACTCTTGTCACTCCTGTCCTGTTTGATCCTTTCTCATTCATCCACCATTGCCATCTTGCTATGAATGCCAACATACTCTCTTTGTAATTATTAACTTCTTCAAGGTTTGACCTCCAGTTGGCATTGGAGTTGCTGAGTTCTTTTAACCATGCAGGGACATCCCAAGCAGAGGCATTGTCCCACAATTAATCCTGCATCAAAAATAATTATGTTGCCTTGTTCCATATTTATACACTTTATATTATCTTTCATTATCATCAAAAGTATCCTTGTGATCACTTGATGTTCTTACTAGCCACTTTAAGGATATGGGAACAAATAACCTTATTAGATCAATGAATTCCATCTTAATTTCTACGTATCTACCTTGGTTTCCTAACCATTTGTACCCTTAACAAAAGTCCATGCATCTCAGGTTTTTAAGTTTTCAATTGATCCTAGCTTCAATTACTTCTTGGGGAGAAACTTGGCATTGTGGATCAACTGGCCATTATTAAAACAACTGATTTTTATGTTGGAAATTAATATCAGTAGAATTCTACAGCGCCAAGCTGAACCACAATGCCAATTGTGTGCTCAGGGAGCTAGGTGATAAATTATCCTGTAAAACTATTACACATCATTGCTAAACAATGAAGTCATTCTTAACATATTTCACTTCTTTCTTGACAATAAAGGGCTGATGTAGAATGCATTAAAAGCAGTACATCATTTACTTCAATATGATTCATTACAATTTTCTCTCTAAAATCTGAAAATAAAATAGTGATAAAAATTTGAAAGCTAGTTGAAATAAAGCTTGTTTGAGTCACTCATGATTTGATGCATATAATGAAAAGGATACAATTACACACTGTAGAAAGGATGTGATTGCACTGGAGGGGGTGCAGAGGAGATTCAGCAACATGTTGCCTCGAGTGGAGCATTTCAGTTGTGAAGAGTGGCTGGATAAGCTCAGGTTGATTTTGTTGGATTAGTGAAGGTTCGGGGGGACCTAATATAGATATATAAGATTATGAGGAGCATGGAAAGGGTAGATAAAAAGCAGCTGTTGCCCTTAATTGAAAGGCCAAGAACAAAGAGACACAATTTTAAAGTGAAAGGCAGGAATTTTAGAGGGGAATTGAGGAAAAGAATTTTCATCCAGAGTGTAGTTAGTGTAATGAGGTCAGCCAGGTGGACCTCACAGAATATAACTTCCCTAATTGGGGCTATTAATCTGGTCCAATCAGGGAGCCCTCGCTGACAGATAAAAACAGAAGTTTCAAACATCCTGACAGTCTGAGACCTGGCTTTGGGAGTTGACTATGATAAGGCTGCACCAGAGTCAAGGACTTTGCATACCTAAATAAAGGGTGACTTAGTGATGAGATATTGGTCTCTTGGAGTTATTTCACATAACAGTCTGGAATTAACTGCCTGGGAGCATAGTTGAGGCGGGTAACCTCACAACCTTTAAAAGGTACTTGGATGAACACTTGAAGTATCACAACATTTAAAGATAAAGTGCAGGAAAGTGGGACTAGTGTAGGTCCTAGTATATTTTTGGCAGCACAGTCTTGATGGACTAACTGTCCCGTGTGATTCTATGATTCTATATGAATGAGGACTAGGCCATCAGGCCCCTCTTTCTTGCTCCACCATTCAATAAGATTATGGCTGATTGGATTGTAACCTCAAATCTGTATTTCTGCATACCCCGATAATCTTTCACCCCCTTGCTTAACAAAAATCTATATAATTCTGCTTTAAAAATAAATTCTGCTTCCACCGGATTTTCAGGGAAAGAGTTCCAAAGATCCATGAAACCCCCATACCCCAAGAGAGAAAAAAAATCACCTTCTCTCTGTTTTAAATGGGCAACCCATGATCATTAAACCCTGAACCCCTGTTCAGGGGATGCATCCTTTTCCCATACGTGGACACATCCTTTTCACATCACCCTGTCAAGACCCTTCAAGATCTTCTACGTTTCAATCAAGTCACCTCTTATTCTTCTAAACTCCAGCAGATATAAGCCTAACCTCTTCATCCTTTCCTCCTAAGACAAAACACAACACCCAGTCCACTCCCATTACAGGTATTACTATAATCAACCTTCTCTGAAATGCCTCCAATGCATTAATATCCTTCTTTATAAGTGACTAATACTGTACACATTACTCTAGGTGCGGTCTCCAGTGCCCCGAATAATTGAAGCATTTCCTCCCTACTTTTGTATTCAATTCCCTTCATGATGAATGATAACATTCTGTTAGCTTTCCTAATTACTGTATCTGCACACAAACCTTTTCTGATTGATGTGAGAAGATACCCAGAACCCTCTGCATTTCAAAGCACTGCAATCTCTTTGGTAACAACCTTGTGTCTTCTGCAAAACTGATTTTCCCATCTTTCTTTGTGTTATCAGTGAATTTGGACAACACACCTTCTGTCCTGTTTTCCAAATCATTTACATAAATTGTAAACAGTTGAGATCCCTATGGCACACTACATGTTACATCTTATTAATCTGCAAAAGATCCATTTACGCTTACTCTCTGCTTTCTGTTCGCCAACCAATTTTTCTAGCCATGCCAATACGCTACCCCCTACACATGAGCTTTTACTTTTCACAATAACCTTTGATTGACGTGTCATAAAAATGCCTTCTGGAAATCTAAGTACAATATTTCCAGCATTCCCTTTATCCATAGCATGAGTTACCTCTTCAAAGAACTCCAATAGATTGCCCTTTCATGAAATGTTGTTAACTCTGCCTAATTACCTCTAAGTTATTCAAGTGACCTACTTTAGCGTCTTTAATATTAGCTTCTAATATTTTCAGTACAGCAGATGTTAATCTAACTGGCCTGTAGCTTCCAGATTACTGTCTCATTTTCCAATCTAATGGGATTCACCCCAAATCAAGGGTGTTTTAGAATATTAAAACCGATGTATCAATGTATCTATCAATGTCATCAAGTAATATATACTTGTGATGGTATAATTTCCCTCTCATAAAGTTGTCAACTCATGCCATGCATGGCTCTATAGGTATGGCAGCTCTCCATTACCTTGTCCGAGGATCTAATCTTGATACTTCAGCATTTGTACTAGTGTGTATAGTGTATACACTATTGTATATGGTGAAGACTGATACAAAATACCTGTTCAATTCATCTGCTATTTTCTTATTTTCTTATTTTCCATTATTAATTCTCCAGCCTCATTTCTATAGCACTAATGCTCACTTAGTTAACTCTTTTCTTCTTTAAATATTCAGAGAAATTCTTACTATCTGTTTTTATATTTCTAGCTAAATTGCTATCATATTCAAAATTTTCCGTCCTTAATTTTTAGTCATTCTTTGCTTTTTTTTAAATATTCCGCCCAATTTTCTAGTCTACCACTTGTCTTTGGAAAATTATAGAAGAGTCATAGAATCTCTACAGTGTGGAAACAGGCCTTTCGGCCCAACAAGTCCACACCGACCCACAGAGCATTCCACCCAGACCCATTCCCCATAGCCCACCTAATCTACACATCCCTGAACACTATGGGCAATTTAGCATGGCCAATCCACCTAGCCTACACATTTTTGGACTGTGGGAGGAAACTGGAGCGCCCGGAGGATACTCACGTAGACAGTGGGAGAACGTGCAAACTCCACACAGACAGCCGCCTGAGGGTGGAATCGAACTTAGGTCCCTGGTGCTATGATTCCACGCCCCCACCACAACCTCCTCCCCACCACCCCCACCCCACCTCCACAACCCCCGATGCTTTTACTTTTAGTTTGATGTCACAATCTTTAACAGTTATATTTAACCACTGAATGTAATTCTATTCCTTGGTATTTTTCTTAATTCATTGGGATACATTCTATGAAATATCCTTTGAAATGTTTGCCACTGCATCTCATTTGACTTATCATTTAACCTAATTTGTCAACTCATTTTAGCCTGCTTTGGTCTCATACCTTCACAGTACCCCTTATTTAAATATTTTAAAAATTGTCTTGGAACCACTATTTATGGTCTGAGAGATTCATCCAACATTAGGAACTGAACATATAAGCTGCATTTTATCTTAGTTTTCATATCAAGTATGCAAACACAGAAACTGGCTATTTTGCCTAACTACCCCTGAAAGCAAATATTCTATATTTCTCAAGTACTCTGATGTTGCACATTCCACATTCTTGCCAATGTTCAGTTAAAGAAGCTCCTCCGAAACTCTCTCTTAGCTTCAGAAACACTGAACTATTAAAGCTGCACACAGGAAGTTTATTTTTTTTAAAGTTCAAGGTATTGTCCGTGATTACATACGGTTTTTCCAAGTTTGATAACCAGTTTCTCAAGGCTGAGGTGATCCTTAAAATTTGGATGGGCCTTTCTTCTACGATAGTCATCTTCTGTTAGTGGATCATCCTACAAAAAAAAAGAGTTAACTTTATTTTTTAGTCAATAAAACATATTACAACATCAAAAGCAAATGTAAAAATATACATCATCTTATGGTTACATGCAGAATATATGTATTAATGGAGAGTGTACAAGGCAGCAATTAAAGCATTAAGATGTTTTTCTCCAAATTTCCTCTCTCATAAAGGTGTCAACTCATGCCATGCATGGCTTTATAGGTGCAGTAGCTCTCCATCGCCTTGTCCAACATAAAATTTTGATGTTTTAGCACTGCCAGTGAGAATGTTTAGCTTCTCAAATATTAGTGGCTAAAACCAATCTCTCCTCACCGGAACATTGAGGTTTCCAATCAGTTCTGCCTCATTTAAGGGCATAAATCTGATGAAACTCAATCAAAAAGTAGGGAACAAATGGTTTCCAAAGGAGACTTGTACACCAGGCCCCGATGGTTTTCATTAAGATACAGGAATACCTGAGTTACCATGACATTAGGCATTTTCTTGGAAGAAATCTATCACAGTATGTCCTGATTTCAGTGGTACTGCAATTGATAAAAATCTGGAGATCAACATGCTTCATAACCTTATGGTGCAGTGATCTTGTTCCTTCCTCTGAGCCAGGAAGCCCAGGTTGATGTCCCACATGCTCCAGAGGCGTATACAAACATCCCTGAACAGATTGAATAAAAATATCTATACCATAGCCTTGTTGGTTGCATTTGCAGAGTCACTGGTCAAATCAGCAGTTTTGTTGAATCTGCTTTCAAAAATCTGCAGGAAATCACCAAGTCCAAACAAAAAAAATGTCAAGAACAATGTTCCTGCTGAACTATACACATCTGAACTCATTTGGATGGTACTATGTAGGATTTACTTCGTATTAAATGCTCAAATGCATAGCAGAGCAAGAAAATTTAAAGGTATGATGCTTTTAATGACTATCCACCCACAATTATAAACTTAAAAGGGAACCATTGCGCATAGCTATACAATCTTGAACTCAGACATCTGTAGCAATCAAGCGACACAGTAGATGTCACCTTCAAAGCTGTCACTTCTTATGGAATGATGCACTGGAGCAACAAAAATGTCCAAACTCCACGTAACTATCTAATACAGCACTATCTCTACTTACATCTGTGATTTTTCCCATCTTTCTTTATGAGGTTTGGGCCATACATGTCCATCTGATTGGTCTACACTTATGGGAAACGTACTGCAGTGGTTTGCCATTGCCTTTTGAAGGATAGCGCATCAGAAAACTCTCCCACTTCTTACCGCCTGCCATCAGACACACTGGAAGGATTTATAATATGATGATGAACTCAATTCTCCATGGTATGAACACGTCTTCCACAGCCATTAAGTTCTGGTGTGGGGCTCAAACCGAATGTTTCTGGCCCAGAGGTATGGGTGCTATCACTGCACCAAAAGTCCTTCTATTTCTGCTTCAAAAGCAATGAAAGAAGGAGTCAACAGCTGGACTGCAGCATCACTGCAGAGTGACATGATCTTAGGTTATCTTTATCTTCATGCCTGTTATCTCCCATCCTCCTCACCCTCAAGCTTTAGCAAAGGTTTCTGATGTATTGAGGTGGTTTCTAGAATTTTTCAAAGCATTTCAGAAATGTTGCAACCTCATTTTGCATGTCTTTTTAATGGTCCCCAGCCTTTTAAATTTCATCAATGCACGCTGTGTGCTTCCTGCACCCATACAAATCCTCAGTTGGACCGAAATGCAGAAAATTAGGTACTTCCATGCGGATACGTTTGAAATGTTCTCATCATTCAGACCGAAACTACATCAATTTTAGGATGCCTAGACAAGGTATCATCACAAAAGCTGGATGGCAATCAGTAGCTGGAATATTGGTGGCATTTTCCTTTCCCTGTTTCAGAGGAATAAAACGTAATTGCAGCAAGGTGCATTTAATTCTGTACACACTCGCAAACTGGCTCAGTTCATTTATTTTCACTGTAGAATAATTTAGATAAGTATATTAGGGAGATGACGACAACATGCTCTGCAAACACAATAACTGATGGGGAATCATGATGGCAATGTCCACCTGAAATTGCAGTTTAGATTTTAAGCCAATTTCTTCACAAGTTTAATAAATGTAACATCACTAAATTTATTGAGGAACAACTTGCACTTCAAACTATATCCTGCGGTCACGGTTTGTTCAATCAATCAACACATCCACAAATTTTTCACCCAATTCAAATTAATGGACAAATCACTCATGATCAATGGGTTTTGTATTCTGAAGGTTAGTTCCATCTTAAATGGTATTAGAACTCAATTGCAATAAACGCTTAATTTTGTAACATGCTTAAATGGTTGCTAAGTCATTTAATTTTCCTAATGATTAAATGACAAATGTCAAAATATTTTGAATTTTTCTTACAGGTTCGGTGGATTTAGTCTGTCCCCATGTCATTATTGTTGACAATAAAATGAATATCTTTGAGCCTTCGAAATTTCCTATCTCTGAATGCAGTGCTGTAAGGAGAAAAGAGAAAGGAAAATAAACATTACCGTTTTGCATTTTCCATGGTTTATTTATGTGGTTCAGAAAAAGCCAAGAAAATGTACAACATTTATTCAGAATTGTACTTTTAAATTTAATTGCAAAACACTGAGATTTAAAAATGATTGATAACTTGGTCAGCTTTCCCCCTCTGTAAGAAAGTCAGAAATTGCTGGAAAAACACAGCAGGTCAGGCAGCATCTGTGGAGAGAAAGTACAGTTGAGCAGAATTTGTTTGCTATGCTTGACACCTCCCAGGATAAAGCACTCCATTTAAGACTCGTAGAGTCATGGAGATGTACAGTGTGGAAACATACCCTTAGGTTCAACTGTCCATGCTAACCAGATATTCTAAATAAATCTTGTCCCATTTGCCAGCATTTGGCCCATTTCCCTCTAAACCTGTCCTATTCCTGTACCCATCCAGATGCCTTTTAAATGTTGTAATTGTACCAGCCTCCACCACTTCTTCTGGCAGATCATTCCATACATACACCACCCTCCGCATGAAAAAGTTGCCTCTTAGGTCCCTTTTAAATCTTTCCCCTCTCACCTTAAACCTATACCCCCTAGTTTTCAACTCCCCTACCCTGGGGAAAAGACCTTGATGATTCATCCTATCCATGCCCCTTATAATTTTATAAACTTCTAATAAGGTCACCCCTCAGCCTCCTATGCTCCAGGGAAAATAGCTCCAGCCTGTTCAGCCTCTCCCTATAGCTGAAACCCTCCAATCCCGGCATCATCCTTGTAAATATTTTCTGAACCCTTTCAAGTTTCACAACATCTTTCCTATAGCAGTGAGACCACAACTGAACACCGTATTCCAAAAGTAGCCTAACCAATGTACTGTACAGCTGCAATATGACCTCCCAACTCCTTAACTCAATGCATTTGATTGGCATCCCACTCATGACCTTCAATATTCACTCCTTTCGCTCCTGTCACAAAGTAGCAGCCATGTGAACCATCTAAAAGATGCAGTCTACAATAAATAGAGGACCAAGGGTCCTTTGCAAACTTTTCAAACCCACAAATTCTACTCCTGGAAGAATAAAAGTAGTAGATGCTCAGGAACACCACCACCTTCAAGCTCCCCTTCAAACAAAATGCCACCCAGATTTGGAACTGGATTACCAATCCTTCACTATACCTGGATGCTAGTTTTTTGTGATTCATGCCTGAGGACTCCTTGCCCTCCATCCCTCAGTGCTGCAGCTGTCTGCAGTTTTTCTCCATTTAAATAGCATTCAGCTTTTCTATTCTTTCTGCCAAAGTGCATAACCTCAGATTTTCCCATATTATAGATCATCAGCCAAGTTTTTGCCCATTCATAACCTCTCTGGACTCTTTGCGTCATCCATGCTATTTACCTTCCTACCTAGAAACTCCTGGGACTCCCTTTCTAACATCATATTGGGTGTCCCTACGCACCAAAGACTACAAACAGTCAAGATGTTCGCTGATGATTGCATAATGTTCAGCACCATTCACAACTCCTCAGATACTGAAGCAGTCCGTGTTCAAATGCAACAAGATCTGGACGATATCCAGGGTT
This sequence comes from Rhincodon typus, assembly GCF_021869965.1. NCBI lineage: Eukaryota > Metazoa > Chordata > Chondrichthyes > Orectolobiformes > Rhincodontidae > Rhincodon > Rhincodon typus. The sequence continues at coordinate 11,992,120 of NC_063339.1, read as the reverse complement.
GGGCTGACAAGTCACGAGTAACATTTGCACCACACAAATGCCAGGCTATGACCATCATCAATAAGTGACAATCTAACCACCTACCCTTAACATTCAATGATGTTACCATCACTGAATCCCACATTATCAACATCCTGGGGGTTACCATTTACCAGAAAATCAACCTGACTTGCCAAATAAACACAGTGGCTAAAAGAGCTTGTCAGAGGCTAGGAATACTTCAGAGAAGAATTCACCTGTTATCTTCCCAAAGCCTGTCCACCATCTGCAAGGCACAAGTCAGGAGTCTGATGGAATACTCATCACTTGCCTGTATGGGGGCAGCTCCAAAAACACTAAAGATGCTTGACACCATCCTGGACTAAGCAGCCAGCTTGTTGGCAATACATCTACATTCATCCACTTTCTCCACCACCAACGCTCAGTAGCAGCAGTGTGTATTATGTACAAGATGCACTGCAGAAATTCACCCAAGATCTTCAGGCAGCACTTTTCAAACCCAAGAGCACTTCCATCCAGACGAGCAAGGGCAGCAGATACATGGGAAAATCACCACCTGCAAGTTCCCCTCCAAGCCACTAACCATCCTGACTTGGAAATATATCGCCGTTCCTTCACTGTCACTGGGTCAAAATCCTGGAATTCCCTCCCTCAATGACTTTGTGGGTCAACCCACAACAGGTAGACTGCAGCAGTTCAAGAGGGCAGGTCACCACCACCTTCTCAAGGGCAACTAGGGACATGCAATAAATGCTGGCCAGCCAGCGATGCCCACATCCCACAAAATGAATTTGAAAAATCAACATATCTTTCTATACCCTTCTTCCACATACACTTCCCCTTAAATATATTGTATAATTTGCAGTAGCTACTCCATGTTGTAGCCAAATGCTCATTCAAGCCATTCTCTGTATCAGTGAGTTTCCCCTGAATTCTTTAATGGATTTATTAGTAACTACCTTTTATTTATATCCATGGCACAAATTAAAAGAAGAGGCCAGCACAGGAAAGGGAACAATGAGGATGGGAAGGTAAAGATAGTGTTGATGAGAACAATGGGAGGACAGAAGAGGAAAAGACTACATATGAAAAGCTGACAGAAGGAAAGGGAAGAAGAAGAAGGATGGGAGAGAAGAGGAACAAAGAGATGGGAAAACATAATCAAGGGAGAGAAGGGCAAGAAAGAGAGAATTGACAAAAGATAAGGTGTAAGAATTTTGAGTGGAATGGAAGTGTGTAGAGGGTCAGGAAGAGCAAAAGGAGAAAAATGGGAAAACAGAAGGTTGGAAGGAAAGAAATTTAAGAGAGAAGGAAGAAAGGATAAAATGGGGAGGGAAGGATATGAAGATGGATGCCACGATTAAACAGGGAAATTCCTTTTCTTTGATTGGCTGTCCAATTTTTGAATTGATTTCAAAGTTTCTGATGCTTGCTTTACAACCTGGTGTTCCTTACATTTCTTTTTAAAAAATATATTTATTTCCCTGTCAAATTAGTTCTTTTTTGTTTTCTAGGTAGCCCTGAATCATGAAGCCATGTAACGTTATGCTCATAGCATCACCTACAAATGAAATAGCCTAGGAATATAGAAACAACAACAATCCTTTGCATTTATCTCACACCTTTAACATGATTACTCCGCCCCACCCACCCCGACCCCTCACCCCCCAGCCAAGGTTTCACAGAAACATTACCAAACGAAATATGATATTAAGTCAGATAAGATGGTAAATAAGACAAATGTCCAAAAGCCTGGTAGGGAGACATAGGGAGGTAATTCCAGAGTTTAGATCCAAGGCAGTTGAAGACATAGGCACCAATTATGGAGTGATTAAAATCAGGAATGAAAACTGAAAATGCTGGAGAAACTCAGTATTAGGGTTAGGGCCGGGGTTAGTGTTAGCATCTTCAGAGAGAGAAAAACAGCAGTTCTGAAGAAGTCACATTGCAGTTGAAATGTTAACTCTATTGGTCTTCCACATTCCAACATCCGGAAACTTTAAGATGATCCAAAGCTTTGCGGTCTGTATCCTAACTTGCACCAAGTTTCATTGTCCTACCATTCCTGACTTACACCCAGCCAAGCAACTGTTCAATGTTAAAATTCTCATTCTTGCTTTGAAATCTGTCCAAGGTTTTGCCTCTTCCTTCTCTATAATCTTTGCCAGCCCTACAAACCACTCTCGAGATAACTGCATTTACCTAATTTGTGCTTCCTGAGCAGCTTGATTTTAAGTCTCCAACACCCAAGACAGAAAATGATTATAGACTTTATATAATCTATACACCTGGCTAATAGTAATGCAGTAAGATCCCAATCATAGTAGTGAAATTGAAGTCAACAGAAGAAAGATTGGAAATCAGATGAATTCATGAATCCATCATGACTATCTCAAAATACATTTTTAAATATAAAATTAAATTAAAACTATAAATCTGCAGAGATTAGTGAGTCAGAAGATTGGTCAGATTTTAAAAACCAGCAGTCCCGGCTGCAGAGAACTCCAACATCAGAAGGCTGTGGAAAATATGAGGTTAAGGAGCTCAAGTTGAATAATGACTGAGCTGTGTTAGCAGGTTGTTTAATGGTCTCAGGAAGAGACCTTAACTAAAGAAAATAGCTAACTGAAGAAAAGAAACTATAAATCTCCATACATTAGTGGGTCAGAAGATTGGTTACATTTTAAAAACCAGCAAAGAATGACTCAAAGAGGGAGAAAATAGAGTATGAGAGAATATGAGCAGATGGTAATATTGGATAAGTGAGACCCCAGAGTGATAGGTATAAATCATTTTTTTACTATTTGTTTACTTTGGTGGTCATTTGCTCAACATATTCACAAGAACATAAGAGTTTATTAAACAAAAGAAAAATGCAAACTATGTTACACCATATCAAACTACTTGAAACAAGTTCATTGCAAATATCAGAAAGAGAAAAAGTTGACCATTTTACTCTCAGCAACAGGTTTACCAACACTCAGTTTACTGACCACACTTTAAAGCTCTTTGCTCAATTACCAGGTAATTGGTTTCGTGTTGGCAAAGTTCTGCATTCATTCAATGCTATTTTCTTCAGTTACTGTCTCTTCCTGAGACCCTTAAACAACCTGCTAACGCAGATCACTTACTATTCAACTTAGGAAAGAGGCCATTCAGCCCATTTAGTGTACGCTGACCCTCCGAACAGCATTCTACCCAGACCCAGATCCCCACCCTATTCCATAATCCTGCATTTATCATGGCTGGTCCACTTAGTCCACACATCCCTGGACACTACAGACAATTTAGCATGGCCAATCCACCTGACCTGCACATCTTTGGACTGTGGGAGGAACCTGAAACACCCAGTGAAACCCACACAGACATGGGGAGAATGTGCAAACTCCAAACAGTCAGTCAACTATGGCTGGAATCAAATACGTACTGTGAGGCTGCAGTGCTAACCACTGAGCCACTGTGCCACTCCTTAACTTGGGCCCCTTAACCTCATATTTTCAACAGCCTTCTGATGTTGGAGTTTTTTGTAGCCTTGACTACTTTGGAGACTGCCATTAACAGCACTTCTGCTGTTATAAACATTTTCTCTCTGGATGAATGTTAATACTGCAAGACTGCTTTTGAATAATTCTGACTTTGTGTTACTGAATTCTTGCCAAGGGTCTTGAAGTGACTGCAGAGATACAAGATGTACGAGTTATAATCTTCCAACATTTTTTAGATTCTGGAAAGGTATCAATGTATTGGAAATAGCAAACATAACATCTTTATTCAAGAAAGGAGGGAAACAAAAAGCAGGACACTCTAGGCCAATTAGTCAAATATCTGTCGTACAGAAATTGCTAAAATAAATTATTATGGAGATTCTGGCACAATACTAATGAAATCATAATCTAATCAGTCAGAGTCAACATAGTTTGGTGAAAAGAAAATCATGTTTAACCAATTCATTAGAGTTTTTGAGGAAGTAACAATTGAGGTGCATGAAAGGTGTTCTTGGATTTCCAAAAGGCATTTGTTAATGTGTTACAACAATGGCTACTACATGGTATCGGGGTAACATAGTAGTTTGGATAAGGGATTGGCTAGCTATCTGGAGCAGGAAAATGTGTTCTCTTTTGTGTTGGCAAGTTACACCAACTGGACTGCTACAGGGATCAGTTCTGGGGCTTCAGCTATATACAATCTATACCAATGACTTGGATAAAGAAACCAAATGTATGGTAGCTAAATTTGGCAGCAACAGCAAAATAGGTAGAAAATAAGTGTCAAGAAAATGTAAAGTTAAGCAAAGAAAATCGACTGATGGAGTATAATGTGGAAAGGTTTGAATTTGTGCATTTTGGCAGGAAGAATAGAGGGATTGGAGAACTCTGATTCAGAGGGAACTGGGTGTCCTGATACATGAATCCCAAAAATTCATATACAAGTACAAGTTAGTTAGTAAGGCAAATGGAATGTTGGCATTTATTACAAGGGGAATGGAATGACATAAAGCCAGAGTCTGAATGTAAAAGTATGGAAATGTTGCTGCAGCTGGACAAGAACTCAGTGGGATCATATTCAGTAAGCTATGTAAAGCTTTGGCCCCCTTATTTGAAAAATGATGTAATTTTGTTAGAAACTGTTCAAAGAAAGTTCACTCAACTCATTCCAGGGATGAATGAGTTATCTTATGTAAAAAGATTGGAATGATAGCGCCTATATCCATTGGTAATCTTATTGAAACTTATGAGATCCTGAGGGCACTTGAGGTGAATATCAAATGGACGTTTCTTCTGTGGGGGAGATTAAAACTAGGGAACACAGTATAAGTGTATGAGGTCTCTCTTTGGGATAGAGGTCCTGGCTAATTTTGTTCCATTGTTTAAGAAAGGTAGGAAAGACAAGCCAGGAAACTACAGGCCTAACATTAGTGGTAGGTAAGTTATTGGACAGGATACTGAGGGACAGGATCAACCAACATTTGGATAGTCAAGGTCTGATTAGGGATAGTCAGCATAGATTTGTACTCGGGAAGTTACGTCTGACAAATCTTTTAATTTTTTGAAGAGGTAACTGAGAGGATAGATGAGGGCAGGGCAGTGGATGTTGTCTATATGGACTTTAGTAAGGCCTTTGACAAGGTCCTGCACAGCAGGAAGTCATGAAGATTAGGTCTCATGGGATCCAGGGAGAGCTAGCTAATTGGATTCAAAATTGGCTGATGGTAGGAAGCAGAGGGTGATGGTTGAAGGTTATTTCTCGGACTGCAGGCCTGTGAGTAGTAGTGTGCCACAGGGGTCAGTGCTGCGACCTTTGTTATTTGTTATTTACATAAATAATCTGGATGTGAATGTACAAGGCATGATTATTAAATTTGTGGATGATGCAAAATTAGGAAGTATCGTTGATAACGAGGAAGGTAATCAAAAATTACAGAGGGATCTTGATCAGATGGGGAAGTTGGCTGATGCAAATGCAATCCAATACAGTTAAGTGTGAGGTTTTGCACTTTGAAAACTCAAACCAAGGTCAGACTTATACAGTTAATAGTAAGGTCCTGAGGAGCGTTGTGAACAGAGGGACCTAGGAGCACAAGAACCTAGTTCATTGAAAGTGGCGTCACAGGTGGACAGGGTGGTGAAGAAGGCATTTAGCGTGCTTGCCTTCATCTGTCGAGGCATAGAGTATAGGAGTTGGGATGTTATGTTACAGTTGTATAAATCGTTGGTGAGGCTGCACTTGGAGTATTGCGTACACTTTTGGTCACCCTGTTATAGGAAAGGCATAGTTAAACTGGAAAGTGTGCAAAGAAGATTTACGAGGATGTTGACAGGACTAGTAGGCCTGAGCTATAGGGAGAGGTTGGCCAGGAAAGGAATTTATTCCTTGGAACGTAGGAGAGTGAGGGGTGACTTTATTGAGGTGTGTAAAATCATGAGGGGCATAGACAGGATGAACGTATATAATCTTTTTCCCAGGGATGGAAAATTGAAAACTAGAGGGCATAAGTTTAAGGTGAGAGGGAAAAGATTTAAGAAGGACCTGAGGGACAACTTCTTCCCGCAGAGAGTGGTGCGTGTATGGAACGGGCTGCCAGAGAAAGTTGTTGAGGCAGGTATAATAGCAACATTTAAGAAAAATTGGACAGGTACATGGATGGGAATGGTTTAGAGGAATATGGACCAAATGTGGGCAATTGGAATTAGCTGAGTGAGCACCATGGTCAGCTATGGCTCTGTGAAGTTTTGTTTTCTTTTAGCGGGTCATTAGTATGTGAAATTCTCTTCACCAGAAGGCATTAGAGGCTACATCTTTGAAGTTATTCAAGGCAGAGTTGGATAGATTTTTGATATCAACGGGAACCAGATAGGAAAGTGGCTGAGGCCACAATTAGGTCAGCCACAATCTTAATACAGAGCAAGCTTGAGGGGCCGACTGGTCTATTCTTGCTCCTAAGTTCTCAAGCCTTTCAAGCCTTTTACAAAGCTGCAAGGATTTTGGGCTTCCAATCCCACCATTTCTTAATTAATTGTATGCATCTCTTTGGATTTCACCAACACTGCAACTAGCCTTGGAGCTATGCGTAATTGTGTAAACTAGATGGACAAGGAAAAATATGTTTCATTTCAGATTCATGTTGACTAACATCGTATCTATTTCGAAGTGCGTCAGAGGTACTAAGATGCCTATTATCTGATATCAGAAAATCTATCCTGGTGATTTTATGAATGTTTCCTTGCCGAATATCCTGGGAAGCGCCTCTCCACATCTTGCAAGTATGAATTGTTCAGTGGCCGGAATGGTGGCTTTTAAAATTAGCTTTCAATTGTCAAAACTCTTACTGATAAAAATCCCTCCCACAGCTGGTAATTAATGGTAGAAGATTTAAAAAGTCTCATTTTCAATTTAAAACAAGTGGCAAGGGAAAAGGAGACAATAAGAAGAAAAAACTAAGAATTGAAAGCATGTATAGAGTGTTCATAGTTTTATATTCATGCAAATATATTTATGTTGGTACTTTTTTCTGCAAGTTACAGTTCATATTCTATTGATAAAGCTATTGAAGATATTTCCCTGAGTTGGTTGGCTGTCTAAGGGTGAACGATAGAATTGTTTCATAAGTTCTACAACGCTCAATAACACTATTAGACAAATAAAATAATTGCCAAAATAAAATTGTTTCATTATATGTTCCTACCTTATTAAAAAATTAAACGACTAAATACAGATGAATACTTTAATCATTGATAATTCATGTGGAATGCAAGGTACCCTCAATACCCTGATAAAAGAGCATATATTTCCATTAGAGACAACAAGGTGTAGAGCTGGATGAACACAGCAGGCCAAGCAGCATCAGAGGAGCAGGAAAGCTGACGTTTTGGGTCTAGACCCTTCTTCAGAAAGTGTCTCAGATTCTCCAGCATCGGCAGTTCCTACTATCTCTGCAACATATATATACATTGTATATTTACAGAAAACAAATAAAGTGAAGCCAATACTGAAGATGATGCACCAGATCGAATCAATTACTTAAACCATAATCTAAACACCATGGTTGGGCGTATTAAATTGGAGTCCTCTACAGGGATAAATCTCACTGACAAGAGGTTAATTACATATCTCAACTGTACCATTCTCCATTTATGTGTTTCAGGTTTCTAAGGAGAGGGCATATAGGGGGAAGGATCACTGGGCTGAAAATATTAATTCTGCTTTCTCTCCACGGATCCTGCCAAACCCTGCCGAGTTTCTCCAGTAATTTCTGTTTTTGCAAAACCTAGCAGGAGTTCTGTTCTGAATTAGTGGGGGAAGATATAAGCCCCCTTTTGAGTGTTTTATAAAATTCAGCACACCATTTCTTTAACAAATGAAACATTAACAACTTCTCCAAGAGGTAACTAAGACAAGGATTTTTATTTTGATCTTGATGGAACACTGATCATTTGGGGAACAAAAAATATGAAAGACATTAAGCAGATGACACATAATTATTGTTGAAAAAGGAAGTGATAAGTAAGAACCTGAAACTGTCCATGAGGCTTCGTCAATTTGCTCAGGTGTTTCTATGATGTTATAGATGATGATGTCACAGTCCAGAAGATACTCCAATAGTTGGTCCCTTGAATTAAACTAAAAAAAATGTGAAAAATAAGCTATGTTTTTACAGATGTCCACATAAAATGATTCCCAGCTATGAACATAACTTTACCTTTGATAAAAAAACCCTACAAAATGGGTAAGAAGTCA
>NC_063339.1:11924146-11983385 GCF_021869965.1 Rhincodon typus | reverse complement strand
ATTCTCTAAATCTTATTTATAATTTATGTCTAAAGGGAAGAGTGATTATTTTGGGTGCGTAGACTAGCAGTTTACTTTTGCAATATCTTCTGCATTATTGAACAATATCTTGACACTGTTTTAATGGAAATTTAAATCCATTGTTTTCTTTTTTGTACCTCCAGGCATGTATGCATTGACAACTCAACTCAATTTTATTCACTCTTCACTTCAAATCTTATTAATCATCATAGTCAAGATGTGGATGTGCCAGTATTGGACTGGGGTGGACAAAGTCAGAAGTCGCGCAACACCAAGTTATAGTCCAACAGGTTTATTTGAAATCACAAGGTCAGACCTGACGAAAGAGCAGCGCGCAGAAAGCTTGTGATTTTATATAAACCTATTGGATTATAACCTAGTGTTATATGAGTTCTGACATCATAGTCAAGCTCAGTCCTGGCCTCACATAGTGTCAACACACACAATCTTTCCAGCAGAGGGCCCTGGAATAGAAACCAAGATAGACATCCTCTTTTCTAAGCACAGAGGCATGAAAGTGAGTTGGGGTAGGTAGAACTGGCTAATTTAGGGAATATTTGTTCTTATTCAATCATAGGATGTGAGCGTCAATGGCTGGGCCAGCATTTATTTCCATACTGAACATGAAATTGAAAAAAATAGGAAATGCTTTTGATGCTGAGCAGGTCTGGCAACACTCACAGAGGATGAAAGCATTGACATCCCATGTTGATTCATAGTGGGAAAAGTTAGAAATGTAGCAGATTCAAAGTAAGTACAAAGGAAGGGAAAGGCTGGAGGGTGCAAAGAAGATAAAAGGGAAAGGCCTCTGATAGAATTAATGAGAAAGGTACAAACTAAGAGAGAGCATTAACAAGACAAGTAAAGAAATAAAAGATGCACGTTGAAGAGGTATGAACAATAGAACTATGCTGTACAAAAACAAAATAAAGAAAAAAAAGATAAAAATTAAAACTACAAAGAGAAAGGAAACAAAATGGGACAAGAGGATGAATCTATAAGATATAAGACCCTAAGACATAGGAGCAGAAATTAGGCCATTCAGCTCATTGAGTCCGCTCCGCCAATCAAACATGGCGGAAAAGTTTCTCAACCCCATTCTCCTGTTTTCTCCCCGTAACCCTTGATCCCCTTGACAATCAAGAGCCTTTCTAGCATTGTCTTAAATATACTCAATGACCTGGCCTCCACAGCCTTCTGTGGCAATGAATTCCATAGATTCACCACTCTGGCTGAAATCGTTTTTCTCCTCATTTCCGTTCTAAAGGGTCTCCCCTTTACTCTAAGGCTGTGCCCTTGGGTCCTAGTCTCTCCTATCAATGGAAATATCTGCCCAACGTCCACTCTATCCAGGCCATTCAGTATTCTGTAAGTTTCATTTAGATCCTCCCATCTATCCTTCTAAACTCCATCAAGTATAGACCCAGAATCCTCAAACATTATATGTTAAGCCTTTAATTCTTGGGATCATTCTCTTCAACCTCCTGTGGACCTGCTGTGGACCTGCTCTAGGGCCAGTAAATCCTTCCTGAGCTACGGGGCCCAAAATTGCTCACAATACTCTAAATGTGGTCTGACCAGAGCTTTACAAATCCTCGGAAGTACATTCCCTGCTTTTATATTCTACTCCTCTCAAAATAAATGCCACCATTGTATTTGCCTTTCCAACTCATGACTCAACCTAAAAATTTACCTCAAGTGAATCCTGGAATATGACTCCGAGTCCCTTTGCACTTCAGATTTTTGAATTTCCTCCTCCTTTAGAAAATAGTCTACGCCTCTATTCTTCCCACCAAAGTGCATGACCTCACAATTTCCCACGTTGTATGCCATCTGCCACTTCTTAACACACTCTTCTAACCTGTCTAAATCCTTCTGCAGCCTCCCTGCCTCCTCAATACTACCTGCCCCTCCACCTATCTTTGTACCATCTGCAAACTTAGTTACAGTATCCTCAGTTCCTTCATCTAGGTCATTAATGTAATAAGTGAAAGGTTGTGGTCCCAACACTGACCCTTGTAGCTGCCATCCTGAGAAGGACCCTTTTAATCCCAATCTCTGCTTTCTGCCAGAGAGCCAATCTTCTATCCATGCCTCTATCACCATTGGAATTTATCGTCCACCGCAACCTCCTGTGTGGCACCTTGTCAAAAGCCTTGGAAGTCCATTGGCTCTCCTTGGTCTAACCTGCTTGTTACCTCAAAGAATTCTAACAGATTTGTCAGGCATGACCTCCCTTTGATGAAGCCATTCTGACTTTGCCCTATTTTATCATGCACTTCCAAGTATTCAGAAATCTCATCCTTCACAATGGACTCCAAAATCTTACAATGACCGAAGTCAGGCTAATTGGCCTGTAATTTCCCAACTTTTGCCTTACACGCTTCTTGAACAGGTTACATTAGCGATTTTCCAGTCCTCTGGGACGTTCCCTGACTCCAGTGATTCCTGAAAGATCACCACTAATGCCTCCACTATCTCTTCAGCTATTTCCTTCAGAACTCTGGGGTGTAGTCCATCTGTTGCAGTTTATTTATCCATGTTCAGACCTTTCAGTTTTTCTAGCACCTTCTCCTTGGTGATGGCCACCAGACTCACCTCTGCACCCCCCAACCCCAGCTCTTGAATTTTTGGGATGTTACTCATGTCTCCCATAGAGAAGACTGAAGCAAAGTACTTATTCAGTTCCTCAGCAATTTCTGTGTTCCCCATTACTACTTCTCCAGTGTCATTTTCCAGTGATCCAATGTCCACTTTTGCCTCTCTTTTGCCGTTTATATATCTAAAGAAATTCTTGCAATCTTCTTTCATATTACTGGCTAGCTTATTTAATCTTCTCCCTCCTTATTTCTTTTATCGTTATCTTTTGTTGGTCTTTGTAGGCTTCTCAATCTTCTGGCTTCCCACTGCCCTTCACTGCATTATATACTTTCTCTTTTGCTTTTATGAAACTCAATTTGTCAGAGTTTGCACCATACTATCAATTTTAGAGATTTTGTGTTGTTATTTAATGCGAAGAGCTATTTTTAAATTATTCAATAAAATAAAACCTGGAATGGTAGAAATCTTAAATAAAGCTGGAACTTGCTGACAATGCATAATGGCACAGCAGGGAATAAGGAACAGTCAAAAGCCTAAAGTTGGAAGAGCAAAGGATACTAGCAGAGACATTTATAGAAGATGCTGAGGTTAACATGGTGAGGGAAGGAGAACTAACAAAGGTTGGTAAGGAAAGGCGTGACATTCCAGGTAGCAGGTAACCCTAACTCTATGTAATCTAGAGTTAGGAATGCCACTGAGGAAACTTTGGAAAACAAGATTGGAGAAGTCCCTTTTATATAAGCAATGAGGTTAGCTCAATAGAGAGGGGACAGCAGAATAGTAGCTGGAGATCAGGCAAGTCAAAGTGGACAAAAGAGTGCTGTTGTAAGTAAACAAAAGAATAAAGATACCTAATGGGAGATCTAAGTCAAATGTAGGAAGCCAGTCAAACTCTAATGTAGCTGTGTTAACAATTTTTTTTCTTTATTCTTTCATGGGATCAGGGCATTGCTGGCCAGGCAGCATTTATTGCCCATCGTTAATTGCCCAGAGGGCAGTTAAGAGTCAACCACATTGCTGTGGGTCTAGAGTCATAGGTAGGCCAGACCAGGTAAGGATGGCAGTTTCCTTCCCTAAAGGACATTAGTGAACCACATGGGTTTTTCCTGACAATTGACACTGAATTCATGATCATCATTAGACTCTTAATTCAAGATATTTATTGAATTCAAATTCCACCACCTACCGTGGTGGGATTCAAACCCAGGTCCCCAGAACATTATCTGGGTCTCTGGGTTAACAGACCAGTGACAATACCACTAGGTCATTGCCTCCCCACAAAGAACATTGGGATTAGGTATCTTCCTTAGCCTTTGTGCACTAGTTCTGATGAAGGCTGTATTTCAGACCTTAACCTATGGCTGCCTTTTGTAAGAACAAAGGAACATATAAGAACATAAGAAATAGGAGCAGGAGTAGGCCAACTGGACTTTTGAGACTGCTCTGCTATTCTAAGATCGTGACTGATCTCTTTCGTAGACTCAGCTCCACTTACCCGCCCACTCATCATAACCCTTAACTCCTGTACAGTTCAAAAATTGATCTATTTTTGCCTTAAAAAGATTCAACAAGGTAGCTTCAATTGCTTCACTGGGCAGGGAATTCCACAGAGTCACAACCCTTTGGGTGAAGAAGTTCGTCTTCAACTCAGTCCTAAATCTGCTCCTCCTTACTTTGAGGCCATGCTCCACAGTTCTTGTTTCACCTGCCTGTGGAAACAACTTCCCTGCTTCTATCTTATCTATTCCCTTCACAATTTTATATGTTTCTATAAGATCCCGCCTTATTCTTCTACATTCCAATGACTGTAGTTCTGGTCCACTCAATCTCTCCTCATAGGCCGATCCTCTCAACTCTGTGATCAACCTCGTGTACTCCTCTGCACCACTTCCAGTGCCAGTAAATTCTTTCTTAAGTAAGGAGACCAAAGCTGTACCCAGTACACCTGGTGTGGCCTCACCAGCACCCTATACAGCTGCACCCTGTTTTTTAACTCCATCTCTCTAGCAATGAAGGACGATTCCATTTGCCTCCTTAATTACCTGCTGCACCTGCAAACCAACTATTTGTGATTCTTGATCAAAGACACCCACGTCCCTCTGCACAGCAGCATGCTGCAATTTTTCACCATTAAGTTATAGTCTATTTTGCTGTTATTCCTACCAAAATGGATGGCCTCACATTTACCAACATTGTATTCCATTTGCCAGGCCTTTGCCTACTCACTTAATCTAATTATATCCCTCTGCAGACTTTCAGTGTCTTCTGCACAGTTCAAACTCTGATTGGCTTTTGTAAATGTTCAGCAATTTTTTATTTCCCTTTGTGTATTGAGATGAGTTGCTTTGACAATCTACTTTGCTATATACCAAGCATTTAGTGACCTGGCAAGGAACCATGAATATACACACTTTTCTCTGCCTAATTTTAAAAGCTTTGTTTTAAGACATAGTCCTGTGAGAAATATTTAAAATAATAGTTCTATAAACATTTTTGTTTTACAGAGTGAGTTTGGGGACTTACAGAGAAGGTTTCAAAAGCAAAATCAGGCTTCTGGGCATCAGGATTTCCCTGTGTTCCCACGACCTGGTATGTCCCTTTGGTTACTGGAAGACTTTTGACTGAATCAGTCTCTTCCTCAATCTGTTCTTCATCTTCTACTGGTGCCTCCAGTGATGCTCCAACCATACAGTTAGATAGGTACTAGAAATGAATCAGATATCAGAATTTAATTTTTGAATTTGTAGAATCATATAATAGCGCAGCACAGATTATCCAGCTGAAGTCTGCAGCAGTTCATTTGAAGAGCCAGTCCAATTCCTCTGCTCTTTCTCCTCTCCTGCAATTTCTCCTCCATACATTTATTGAATTCCCTTTTGAAAGTTACTATTGAATCTGTATCTGCCACACTTTCAGGCATTAAATAAAGATTTTCCTTATGATAGATCTGGTTCTAATGGCAATCACTTTAAATCTGTGTCCCCTTCATTTCAATCCTTCAACTGTCAGAAGTAGTTCACTTTATTTACTCAATCTAATTCATTCATCTAAGTACCTCTATCAAATCTTCTCTTTGCTTTCTCTGCTCTAAGGAGAACAATCCCAACTTCTGATCATAGAATTCCTACAGTGTGGAAGCAGATCATTCAGCCCATCAAGTCACACCTATCCTCTGAAGAGCATCCCACCCAGACCCACCCCCCACCTTATCCCTGTAACCCTGCATTTCCCATGGCTAATCTACCTAGCCTGCACATTCATAGACACTATAGGCAATTTAGCTTGGCCAATCCACTAACTTACACATCCTTTGACTGTGGGAGGAAACCAGAGTGCCCGGTGGAAACCCATGCAGACATGGGAAGAAACTTCTCTAGTCTATCTGTAACACTGAAATATTTCATACCTGAACCCATTCTAGGAAATCTTTTCTGTAGCTTCTGGAAAGCCTACAAATCCTTCTTAAAGTGTGGTGCCCAGGACTGGACACAATGCTACAACTGGGGCCGAGAAAGTATTTTATATGGTTTACCATAGGAAGAGTTACAAATTGTAACTGCTGATGGAATCTAAATAAGATTTAAAAGCAATGAAGTGCTTTTGTACAGTCCTCCAACGGCATTGTTAACTTTCAGCACTGGCAATCATAGCAAAGGTCAATTTGGTAGATGTTTCATTATGGAAGTGTATAAAAGAGGAACTTTCATACTCTGAAACCTGTAAAGGAGCATTTAGCTGCTGCCAGAGTGTAGTAAAACTAGTAGTATCGGATTGACTACACCCCATCCAATTTTCAGCTACTCTCATACTGCCATCTTTACGCTCTCTTCAAAACATCTGTTCCTTGTTTTCCTGGACACAGAAACTATCTTGCCAAACTATCAATTAGTTACTTTTATGATATGATCAAGTTAAAATAAAATCAGCTTCAACTATCTAAAGACTGTTTATTAAACATTTTTTAAAGTGTTTTTGCTTTGCTCATGCTTAAAGATACAACACAGGAACAGCTGTGAAAAATGTTTGAGGGATACAACAGTAAATGAAGATGAAGTTCACAAATCAAAAGCTAGGTACAGATAAGGAGCACCATTCATTACATCTTATTTCATCCATCAGGAAAGACAATACATGTTTCCCAGGTACAATCCAAATGTTTCTCAAACTGATTCCAATAGTGTTACCACCACTGCCCTAGTTTCTGTATTAGTTTAATGTAAAACTTTCCAAACATCAGCCCTAAATTTGTCTTAGAACTTAGGAACACCACAGCAGGAATAGTCATCTGGCCCTTTGAGCCTGCTCCAATTGTACTACTCTTGTAGTTTCACACTAAATTATTATTTTGATCCACCATTTCTATATTTTACACATTACAAAGTTGCTCCTCTTACACAGTGAAGCTCTCTCATTTTCTCATGTATTTTGGCACCCAGTAATCCTAAATATATTAAATGAAAATAGGAGCAGCAGTAGGATCTTTGGTCCTTCAAACCTGCTCCACTATTCAATACAATCATAGCTGATTAGATAATGACTTTACATCCCCTTTTATTTGCTCCCATTACCCTTGATTCCCTTGTAGTTCAAAAATATGTCTATTTCAGCCATGAACCTATTCAATGCTACAGCCTCCACTGTTCTCGAGGGTACAGAATGCCACAGATTAACAATCTTCTGCGAGAAAATCCTTCTCATCTCAGTCTTAAATGGTAGAACCCTTATTTATTAACTATGGTCCTAATTTTAGAATCACACACAGGGAAATATCTACCTGTTCCCTTGTCAATTGCCTTGAATTTGTGCCCTTTGATTATCAACACTCCTGCCACTTCAAACACTTTTCTTTATTTACTCCAAATTTTCATGATTTTGAATGCATTATTCATTCTTGCAAACAAGTCTGCTTTTGAGAAAATGGCTCCAGTTTTGCCAAGTATCTGAAACCCCATGCCCCTGGTAGAGGGGTAAATCTAGTAAATCTCCTCTGCCTCCTCTCTCAGACCTTGATGTAAATTCTAATGGTGATACCCACTGTTTTAAACAAAACAGAAATTGCTGATTTCTCCAATAATTTGTTTTATTTCAGATTTCCAGCATGTGCTGTTCTTTGTTTTTTGCCCACTGTATTTTAACTGAGTGTATCAAGATGCAGAGGCAGGTTTGGGCCCAGTACATGAGCCGGTGGCATCAGCATGGTGGGCCTAGAGTGGACTCTTGCTGGCGGTGGCGGAGTCGAGTTTGGGCCAGTGCGGGACCCAGCAGCATTGGTGACGACTGCATTGGCAAGGTCCAGCGAGGACGAGTGTTGGTGGCGGCATCGATGGAGCTGAAGAATGGTGACTCTTGTACTGGCGGCGTGACGAGGGGACTTGATGCTGGCCGCTCCAGGCCCATGGCTGAACAGTTAACATGAAGGACTGTAAAGTTGAACTTTATTCTTTATTTTTCTGCCCTTATATTCTGTGTTTTACAATAGCACTGAACAGTGATGGCCTATGACAATTTTCACTATATTTTGTGACCAAAAAAGTGACAATAAATAAATCAAATAATTCAAATCAATTTATAGACATTACCACTGCAATTCTCAGTAATATTGAGGAGTTTCACCGTACTTGGGAATACTCTCAAGCTTTATCAGCAAGTCCAACAATCAGAAAAACAGATGGAGGACATGAGTTATAGATCCAGTAAGAAAATGAAACCTCAGAAAGAAAGTGACGGCAAAACAAGTCCATATATATGATGAAAACAGCAGATAGCCTCTTGACTCTGAACTCTTTGTGTGACAGCTACTAGCTTGGAACTCAATACTGGGGGTAACCAAACCTTTGCCTGGCAAATACAATGCATTCAGAGTGTCGTGTGTTCACATGTCACTGGCTGGGAATACCTCGAATCGGAGTTGGCGGCTATAATTCTGTCGAAGGTGTGGATGTTGTTAGATGCTATATTACAAAACCTTCCAGAATTTATCCAACTAGAGTTGCGTACACGGGTGAGCACAGTGTCATTTACATGTGCATTCACAAATACCTGCACACTTAGAAATAAACTTGCCTACACGAGCACCTTGGCTTACACACCGACACACTTAACAACACACACTTACAATGAACACTTATCTACTTAATTCATACAACACTGATGTATCCTGAACACACACACATGCACACACTAAACTCCAAAAGGTATGCTTATGCCCCTCACAATACAATCATACGCTCCAACCACATTTACCCCCGCAACACATAACACCCTCCTACCCGCACCCCTCACTCAGTGTCCCTTCCACGCACACTTACCTGCCTCCACATAAACATTTATTCGTCATCTCCACACATACAGACACCCCTAACACACATGCTTACCTCGAAAAATACTTACCCCTCACACACAAACTTATCTTTCATAAATACACGGTTACTTACTCCCTGCCAAACCCTCATATTGAGTCTTTGTCCACACATACACTTCTGTACATTATACATACAATATACACTCCATGCCTCTAATTTTTATTCGTATTTAACCTATTTTTCTAATCAACTTGTTCAGAGATGTTATTGCACACCTCCAGAGCAACTGGTACTTGAACCCAGGCCTCTGTTCTGTGTTCAGGGTAGGGACACCAATACTGCACCACAATGGGTCCTCTACACACTTATTCATCATCCCCAACTCAGATGCTTACCCCCTAAAAAAGGAATAACCCTACACATACCCCTCACACTTAATCTCCAAAAACTCTCACCCCTCCCCTCAACCTCCACCACCCCAGAACACTCAGTAAATGCCCTTCAGTAACTAGTTTTTCGGATCTCACTAACTTTGCCTGTATGCTTCCCGATGAACGAGTCCAAGTGGTTGAGGAAGATCCGTTTGCTATGGACTTTCCCAGATGAAACGCCAGTTTCTTCCTCCGCCATGGCGGCCCGCTGCCCTTGGAGACGCAGCCAGAAGAACGCGTTGCTAGGGAGAGTCCTGGGCGGGGCCAGCGGAAGGCAGTGGGCGGGGCAGCTCCAGCTGCACAGTGGAGGGAGTAGAGACTCCCAATGCTTGCTCCCACTATGATGCTGAGATGATGCTGGACCTTCAACCCCTAAACCAAGGAAACGAGGACATGCAGCCAGCCAGCCAGTGTGGGCAACGAGTTGTGGAATTGGTAATCAATGCTGTGCAGCCAAAAGTGTCAATCCCGAACAATGTTAGTGGGAAGCACGCTCAGTACTGCAAAACGAAGAAACAACTAAAACTGCATTTAGGTAACACCTTTCACGACCCTCGGACGCCCCCAAAGCTATTTGTAACTCGTGAAGTACTTTATTCAAGTGCTGTGAGTGGAAGAAGAATGAAATAGGATGAAAACCATAGATATTTTGCCCATTTTCTGCAACAGTCCAAAACTAATCACGCCACATCTTGCTTTGGTTCAACTTCCAGGACCTAAATTGGACATCAAGGCCCAAGCTTGCTCCAAATAAAGAATCAGTTTCGACTTTGCACCATTTTTGAGTGGGATTCCCAACACTCCTAGACTGCCCAGGAGTCTCCTGCAGTCGATAATTGATCTCCAAAGCTCTGTAGTAAGAGGCTGGGGAGAACTGTGGTAATAGGGCTTGCAACATTGCCGATCTGAAAATCATACACTGCACATCAAAATTCCATTGTGTTGAGAAACAAAGTTTATTGGACTTTGAGTTAATAATCCTTGCCCTTACATCCCAGAGAGTATTGGAAGAATCTCCCCACACCGATGGGAAGGAAGGAAAACAAACTTCCTCACTCTTCCCTCATCCACTTTTTCGACTCTTAAGATCCAAGATAGGCCAAAAATAGTGCCTAGTCCAGGAAGAAAATAATAAACCATGTGAACAAATAAATGAAGTGCAACATAGAAAGCTACTAAAGTTTTATATTTTATTACAAAAAGTATTCTTAATGAGTGACTTGTTTTTCAATTTCTGTACAACAAATATGCTTCTCATTTTGGAGTAATAGTCAGGAATTGTGCTTCTTTGTATTTTTAAAGTGTAATTATGGGAGGAGTAATCTGTAAAGCCAACTAACATCTACTGGCTTAAAAATAAATTCCAAGACTTCTGTAGTAGAGCTTCCCTCTTCTCAGTATTCTGAACATTTTAGCTGGGTGAATCTGGACTTTGTTCATGTCATTCACCAGTCATATCTCATCCAGCAATCTCCCACTCCACTCTGTCCCTCCTTCTTAAAAGTTACAGTCTTGCAATTGATCAACTTGATACATATGAAATTTACAAATGTATGGCTCAGACACTTAATTTATAAGCTCCTATATAATTATTCATTTTAAGCATGAGGGAGAAGAGCTTCTGCGATTCTCAGAAGATGGTTGTTGATCATTCTTCTTTGTTGCCGAATGCCAGGATCACCAACCCTCCAACCTCCAGCTCCCTTAATAATCAGACATAAAGAAGAATTCCTGCAGGAAGTCTTGGTTCATCAATTTTTCCATCTGATTTGCTGCAAAACACAACATTCAAAACTACAATTACCAATCTGGTGAGTATATTTATTTTACATTTGCTTGTTTTTATACTAGGTAGATCTCACTTCTGGCAATTGAAAAAAATGCTTTAACAGGACGGTGATGGACTCTATTTGTGTAACAATGGGCTGTTGCTTTAAAGAAATGTCTGAGTTGTGGACTGATATCATCAGTCCTGGTCAGATGATTGAAGCCAGATGTCATAAATGCTTAACACATTCCATTCTGGGAAGTTAAGTTTTGAAGCATCATTTTTGCTTTCGATTGCTTATGGCTCAGGTTCTGTTCTGCACATTTGAGAGAGGTTTCTCAATCTTTTCTTGTAGTTGTGGTCTTTAATAAGGTACTGTAATCTGACTTGAGCAGGTTCTGCAAAGTCTTTTATTTACAATGTTGTGCATAATACTGTTTTGTGTAAGTACATCTCGTAGAAGTACAGATTATTCTATCCTTTTTTCACAGGTTCTCACACATGACTGCTGATTTTGCTGTTACATCATGTTTACATCACCATCTCATCAGAAATTAATGACTGATTCCGCTATTCAAGAAAGGAAGGAGATAGAAAGCAGGAAAATAAGGTCAGTTAGCTTAATAGTTGTTATAAGGAAAATTTGGGAATTGATTAAGGACATCATAGTAGGCTATTTAGAAAATTTCAGTGTAATCAGGGAGGTTTATGAAAGGGGAATCGACTTTGTTTGATTAGTTTACATCTTTTGAGGAGGTAACAAATAACATGGCAAAGAGGAACCTTTCCCAGAAGATACATGACAAGGTTACCAAAGCTTGCTATGCAGAACAAGAACTAACAGCATTGCATGTAATATATTAAGATGGAAAGAGGATTGGCCAGTTAACAGGAAACAGAATAGATATAAGTAGATAACTTCTGAGTTGGCAAGATTGGAGTGCCACAGGGATCAGTGCTGGGACCTCAGCTACTTACAATTTATATCAATGACTTGGATTAAGGGAACAAATAGATGACTGCTAAATTTGATGATATAAAGGTAGGTATGAAAGTAAGTTATGAAGAAGACATAACGGTCTGTAAAGCAAAAAGGGATATAGATCAGTTAAGTTAGTGGGTGGAAAGGTGGCAAATGGGAGTACAATATAGTGAAGAGAAAAAGTGAACTCATCACTTTGGCAGAAAGAACAGAAAAGCAACTTGGTATTTAAATGTAAAGGAAGCACAGAACTGGAGATAGAAAGGATCTGGATGTCTTGGTACATGGACCACAAAAGGTTGGTGTGGAGGTACAGCAAGTTATTCAGAAAACAAATAGAATGTTGTTATTTATTGCAAGGGGAATGCTACTGTTGTAAAGTTTTGCTGCAGTTGTATAGACTATCGCAAGGCTACATCTGGAGTATTGTGTAGAGTTTGGTCTCCTTATTCAAGAAAGGATGTAAATATGTTAGAAGCAGTTCAGAGAAGATTCAGTGATTGATACCTGGGATTGGGGGAGCAGGGCTGCCTCATGAGTGGAAAGTTGGACCAGTAGGATCTATAGTCATTGGGAGTTTAGAAGAATTAGGGGTAATCTTATTGAAATACATAAGATTCTCAGCGGACTTAACAGATTGATGTTGAAAGGAAGATTTCCCTGGTGGGAGAGACTAGAACTAGGGGATACAGATTAAAAATCAGGGGTCATCCAGTTAAGACAGAAATGAGGAGAAATCTTTTCTCTCCAAGTGTTGAGGGGTTTTGGAATTCTCTTCCCAAGAAAGCGGTGGAGATAGGATCAATGAATATTTTTAAGGCAGCGGTCTTGATCAACAAGGCAATCAAAGAGTACCAGGGACCAATAGGGAAGTCAAGTTATGGGGACAATAAGATCATCCATAATCTTACATACTCCTGTTCCTAATTCATATGTTCATATAGCCATTCTCATTATAATGCAGTTTTAGCTTACAGAATTGCTCAGGATATAGTCTATCTTCCGCTGTTCTTGTGAGTTTTTTTCCACTTTGTCTCTATACAGAACCAGCTGTTGTCGATCTTTGAGATCCCTGTAGGTCTAAATTCAAGTTAAGAAAAGGAATGTAAAAGAACTTTTACAAACCACTACATCATTTACTTTCTATGATCCCAAGTGATATATAAAGCTTCAATTTAAACACTTTGACTGATTGCCACTGAATTTCCATCTCTCATTGTTTTAGCGAGACTGATTTAGCAATATCTATTGATACCCACCAGACACATGTGCAGTAAGCACTACTTCAATTCGCACATGCACATTTAAAGGGGGTTGACTTTACTACGGCATGAAGTAGTGTTTCTGGAATTGTGTGCATGTGCATTTCTGGATTGGAGCACAGGCACAGTCGCAAGCAACACAAGGTGTCAGCAGACACAAGTGACTGATTTTGCCCTCCTTTTACGAGTTGGAATCCCCAAAATAATCATGACCTCCCAGCTGAAGCAACCTCAGGGATTTGGCAACAAATCGTCCACAGGATGGAGCTGAGAATAGTTTTGCATTCTCAGATTGCAATTTACTCAGATCGGAACTCACACCCTCAAGCTGAGTGTCTCTGTCACACATGAACAAAATGCTTGGGAGCAGTAAGTCTGCTAAAGTGAAATGCTGCAAGGGGACATCCAGAAGTTGAATTAATTCATACAATTTTTGACATTAAATTGCTCTTGTGGACTTCTTAGAGTAGAGCAACGTTTTGCCATTTGCGGAGTTACCTTCTTCAAAAATATCATGAGTGGGGATTTTTGCCAATAGTGAACATAGTAGACTGGGAATACATAGTAACAGACACATGTACTTGCACACTTTCTACTCAAGGAAATAAATTTTCTTTTAATATCTTTTTGAAACCCAGATAAGCGAAGATTAGACTCATTGTACACTGTTTCACCAACTGCAAGATTTACACAAATAAAAGAATTCACAAAAGGTGGACATGAGAGTGGCAGGACTTGTCTGTACTCACTATATAAAATAGTCAACAAAGAACACCCTGCATTAACTGCATTACTTTTTGTGTTTTTGTCATTTAGTTCCTCTCTATGGTAGCAAAAATAAATCCACACATACTTACGTCAATCACAATATTATGGCACTTGTACTTTGAGGCAAGGTTCAACCTCAGTTCTGTGCTATCCACTAAAGCAACATATTCCTGAATAACCTGTAGAAAAAAATGATACAATTGACAAAGGAGTTGGAGGTGACTTGAGGAAGACTTTTCTTTAAACATAGCAAACTGTTATGATGTGGATGTCTGCAAGCAGATTCAATATTAATTCACAGAAAGGAATTGGATAAATACTCAGATGGGAAACAGTTGAAAGGAAAGAGCAGGTAAGTGGCACCAGTCAGGCAGTTCCACAGAAAAATCCGAAACAGGCATGATGGGTCAAATGTGAAAACATTCGATGAAACTTTCTTCCTTAATCAGATACACAGTATCAGACAGACTGCATTGCAGGCTTAATACCCCATTGCTGTTATCCTAACCTCCATCACACAGTTTGAGGAAATTTTGACCTTATTCTGAAATCTCTTTCCAACCTAATATTTATTTGCGATGTGAGATATTAGAGATGGATAATCATGGACATTTCCTAATATCAAGCACCCATGGATCAGAATGAGATGACCAAGATACAAAGTAATACAAAGCACTGCAGATTCTGGAAATCTGGAACAAAACAGAAGTTGTTGGAGGAATTCAGCAGGTCTGGCAGCATCTGTGGAGAAAGAAAGAGTTAAATTTCTTGTCCAGCGACCCTTCTTCAGAACTGAAATTCTGTGGTTCTGAAGAAGGTTCACCGGACTCAAAACGACACCTATCTTTTCTCTCCAGGACTGCTGAGATACAAAGTGCAGTGCACCCATAACAAAATGGATAGACCCCAACCTCACCATCACACCTTGTCCTCTCCTATACCACCTACCTAATATTTTCATTTCTTCCAGCAACTTTCTCAATGTTCTAAATGGTTTCTGCTTCAGCATTAAGGGTGATCTGGTATTGGTCATTTTCACATGAAAAATTTGAATAGAGAGATCACACTACATATCATTTTGTTTGCTGGGGGCATCCAAACACATGGAAAATACGTCTGAGTCACTGCGATATTGCGAGCCCTTATGTGGATGTTAATGGTGACCATGTCACATTGCTAAGAAAGAAATAGGAGTGACAGTCACTCAAATCTGACAAACTCATTAATAAACTGCTATAAAAAATTAGGTTGTTGTACAGTAGTAAGGGCAGTGTATTTTAAACCTCAGAGAGCAGTACTGTTCTGAAGGAGGCTAACTGACCTATCGTGGAACAGTATTTGATGACATTCCCACCTTATACATAGTGCTGATCTACTCTTTGTACATGAAAGACATCCTGAAGGACTACTATTATTCTCAAACCTCTCCTAGTGGAGAGGTCTGTTTACCCAAAAGAGCGGAATGAAGGAAAAATATTTTCAAAGTATCAAACTAGCACTTACCTCAACTGGAGCATTGTTTTTGTGCAAGATGTCCACAACTCTATGAAATCCAATTGGGGCTTTCTTTTTGGTATACCCTAGCCAATTCTAAAACAAAACAAAACACATGTCTTAAAAGGGAGAAAGGTTGCTCTGGTAGTAGGTTACAAAATTCGGTTGTGAAATATTGGACTCAGTGGCAGCATGAACGCTTACTGCTCATCAGATGTTGTTAGTGAGCTATCTTCTTGAATACAACTGACTAGGTTATGAGGGCAGTTAAAAGTCAACCACAAACTCAGCAGGAAAAACTCAGCAGATTTGGCAGCATTTGTGGAGAGAGAACAGAGTTAATGTTTCGGTCTAGTGACCCTTTTTCAGAACTCGACCATATTGTTGGGGCGGATCTGAAGCATCATGACTGTTATAAAAAATGGACTAACAACTTTCAAATTCCATCGTATGATTTGAATGATTGGGATTTCCAAAGACTGAAGTAGTTTTCAAAAATAAATACACTGACTTAAAATGGCCACAGCAGTAAGCTGATCACACAGATAAGCCAAAGTTCATGAAACCAACATGGAATAAACACAAATAATATAAACTGAAATTAATTTGTTAACAAAAGACACAGAAATGACTCCACTCAATCAAGCTTGAAGAAACCCTTATCTCCAGTTTATGATTTAACCTGTTCACGTGTTGGAGATGAAAGTTACCACCTGCAATTATCAAGTTGGAAACCACAAGCTCAGACAAACCAGCTTATATTTTAGCTTCTTTTGGCAGAACAGAGATGCATTTGTGAATGAAAGAAGCAGGACGAAGTACTCTCTCTGGTTCACGAAGGTCAAAAATCGCACCTCACCAGGTTATAGTTCAACAGGTTTATATGAGGATACAAGCTTTCGGAGACTCGCTCCTTCTTCAGGTGTCAGTGAGACAGGTGGCATCAAACACAGAATTTATAAGGATCAAAGCGACATAGAACTGATGCAAATGTGTTGAACAAACCTAAGGTGGCTGTTAAATCTTTAATCAGTTAGAAAGGGGTTAATACACAAATCCCAGAATTTCTTTCAAGTCACTGCCCTGAGATAACTTAAGGTTTTATCAGTTCCCTCGGTATACCAGAGGTGATGTTTCAGGTCAGACAATGCATTTTAGGTGTGAAGCCCTGTTTAGAATCTGGCTGTGTACAAATTGGAGTCAGAGTGGATTTATTTCCAAAGTAGGAATTTATAAAATGCCATATTGACTGTCAACAAATTGTGTGCTTTTTGAACAAAATAGAATGTATTTGCAATTACAAATTTGCAAACGCAAATTCACTGCATAGGCTTATATGTGTGTGTGCGTGTGCTAAAGTGAAATGCTGCAAGGGGACATCCAGAAGTTGAATTAATTCATTCAATTTTTGACATTAAATTGCTCTTGTGGACTTCTGAGAGTCGAGCAAAAGAGAGGAAGAAAGAATGTGTGCGCGTGCATGCAGGAGTGTGTGCGTGTGTATATATGTGTGAGAGAGAGAGAGTGTGAGTGAGTGAGAGAGAGAGTGAGAGAGCATGTGTGCGTGTGCTTGAGTGTGTATGGGAGTGTTTGTGTGAGAGACAGAGTGTGCATGAGAGAAGGTCTGTGGAAGTGTGTAAGTATGTGTGTGAGAGTGTGTTTGTGAGAGAGTGTATCTGTATACATGCGTGTGCGAGAGTGTACAGTGTGGTGGAGTCACCTGTAGTGTAGCACAAACCCAAGATCCCGATTGAGGCCATTCTCATGCGTACTGAACTTGACTATCATCCTCTGTTCGGTGACTCTGCATTGTTGTGTATCCCAAAGTCCACCTTGGAGGACATTGACCTGAAGATCCAAAGCAGAATGTCCTTCACTGCTAAAGTGATCCCCCACTGGGAGGGAACATCTGGCGACTGTTGCAAGGTGTCCATTCATCCATTGTCGTAGCATCTGCATGGTTTCGCCAATATACCATACCTCAGGGCATCCTTGCCTGCAGTGTATGAGATAGGCAACGTTGGCCGAGTCACATGAATGAGTGCCGCGCATGTGGTGGGTGGTGTGCCCACGTGTGATGGTAGTCTTTATGTCAATGATCTGACATGTTTTGCAGAGGTTGCCATGAAAGGGTTGTATGGTGTTGCAGTCGATGTTGTCCTGAAGGCTGGGTAGTTTGCTACAAACAATGGTCTGTTTAAGGTTTGGCGGTTGTTTGAAGGTGAGAAGTGCGGATGTAGGGAAGATCTTAGCGATGTGCTCGTTGTCATTGATGATGTGTTGAAGTGGGGGATCACTTCATGACCAAGGACATTCGAATCTTAGTGTAAATGTCCTCCAAGGCGGACTTCGGGATACACAACAACACAGAGTTGCTGAGCGGAGGGTAATAGCCAAGTCTGGTACCCTTGAGGACGGTCTCAACTGGGATCTTGAGTTCATGTCACACTACAGGTGACCCCACCACACTATACACTCTCACACATGCACACGTACATACAAACACTCTCTCACAAACACACTTTCTCTCTCCCCCTCTCTCTCTCACACACCACGCACACACACCCTCTCTCTCCCTCCCATCGCGCGCACACACACACATGCACACATATAAATCTATGGGGTGAATTTGCATTTGCAGATACATTCTATTTTGTTCAAAACGTTCACAATTTATAGACAGTCAATTTGGCATTTTACAAATTCCTACTTTGGAAATAAAACCAAGTTGATACACAGCCAGATTCTAAACAAGGCCTCACACCTAAAAGGCATTGTCTGACCTGAGATGCCACTTCTGGTATACTGACGGAATTGATAAAACCTTTAGTTATCTCACAGCAGCGACTTGAAAGAAATTCTGGGATTTGCATATTAATCCTTTCTAACTGATTAAAGATTTAACAGCCACCTTAGGTTTGTTCCACACATTTGCATCCATTCTATGACCCTTTGATCTTTTGCTTATAAATTCTGTGTCTGATGCCACCTCTCTCACTAACTCCTGAAGAAGGAGTGAGACTCCGAAAGATTGTCGTCTTCAAATAAACCTGTTGGACTACAACCCGCTGCCATGTGATTTTTGATCTTGTCCACCCCAGTCCAATGCCGGCACCTCCAAATCACAGTTCTTGAAGGACAAAGTACCCGATGACACATAAATTGGAAACATCTGGACATGAGAAATTAAAGTTATCTGCAATATTTTCTACTGATAAGGATGCAAAACATCAGTTAATCAACCATGGTTTCAGGTAAAACTTTTACACCGCAAGAACACTATAAGAATCATAGAATTCCTACTGTGTGTAAAGAGGCCTTTAGCGCTCCCAAGAGCCTGTCCCCATAACTCGGCACTTACCATGCCCAATCCACCTAACCTGCACATCTTTGGAATCAAGGTCTTTGTATTGTATATAATTTTCATAGTGGACACTATCCCTCTTTAACTTTATACCATTGTATAGGTGTGCATGACATCAGGCCTTTGTTATTTTTTTCAGTGTTAACAGAATATCAAATTGCTCTTTCTTTCACTCGAGAAAACTTTGCAATTGGCTCCTTATTATGGTAGACACTGGGTAACTACACTTTCATTAGAGAGAGAAATAGTTGTGTGCTACAAAGGAACATAAAATCTTTGTTGCGACCAAATGAGGAGGCTGAAAGGAGGGAACTGATTCATCATCCCTTACTTGGTTATATAACAGGAGTCACACATAGACTAGACCTGGTAAGGTGACAGATTTTCAGCCCTAAAGGACACCAGTGAACTGGACAGACTTTTATGGCAATCTGGTACTTCCACAGGCACTACCTATTGGCTTTTCGTTTCAATCCAATTGAATTCAAATTCTCTGGTTACCATGGTGGGATTTGAACTCCTGTCTCTGGATCAGTGCTCCAAGCCTCTGAATTACTAGTCTGTTAACATAAGAAGTATTCTATCATAACTCAGGAATTGAATGATTTGTATGAAAATGAAGTTGGAGAGAAAATTACTTCTCAATTCTTGGCCAAATGTGGAATGCTGGGGGCAAAATAATTACTTGAAAATCACCTCAACATTGAAAAACACTAGAGGTGAAAATGTTTCTTAGGCAGAGTCCAGGCATATGGTTTTCTAATTAGAATTTTATTCCAACTCCCACACATCAACTCCAACTTGTTCTCTATATATAGGTAAAGTCACTATAGTTCTACTGACTACCCTTAGGACTATTCTCTCATTAAAGAAAGACAATTGGAGGTGGTTTAACTGGAGGGTCACCGCACCTCAGGTGAGGGGCAAGGTTGACAAGGAGGGACCTTAGCCAGTGCAAGAATTGACCCCATGCTGTTAACGTCAATTCGCATCGCAAACTCGCCGTCCAGCCAACTGAGTGACTGGCATATACATACACCCAAAGCATACCATTGGCCATTTAAGTAACTAGATAAAATATCTGAAGAAATCTTGCGACCAATATAGAACTAGAAAGAGGCAGTGCACTCCTCCAACCTCAGTCGTAATATTAGTAAAACCCAGCATTTTACTAACAAAACACATTAGGAGGTACCAAAATATCCCATTCTACTGTAAATACAGACTGATAGTGATACAAACAAGTTATAATAAACAAGTTACCTTTGTAGTAAATAGAGTATCAACATCTTTCCAAGCCTTCAGTTTGGCACGAGCTGCAAGTGTTGTGAGCAAATATTGTTTGTCTGAAATCTAAAACACACGCAAAAATAATATTTTCTGTTGCACTCAAATATACCCAGATTATAACAACTCAACACAGGAGAAAATGCATCTACAAATAATTGTCTGTTCCAACCTCTCAGCTCTTGTGAAACAGAGGCAATTTTCAACATTAAAAGGTGCTCATTATGACCTTATTAACACTTAATTTTTCTTAAACCTTGGCTGGAATTCCAACTCAAGATGCCCAAAGTTTGCATTCATACCATAAGGCATAAGACATAGGAGCAGAAGCAGGCCATTCAGCCTGAGCCTGCTCTGCCATGCAATAAGATCATGCTGATCAGATAATCCTCAACTCCACTTTCCTGCCTTTTCTACTTGATTCCTTTACTAATCAAAAATCTCCCCATCTCAGCTTTGAATCTACTCTGAGATTGTGCCCGCTGGTTCTAGAGTCTCACACTAGGGGCAACTTCTCTCCAACGCCCTGTCAAGCCCCCTCAAATCTTACATGTTTGAATAAGGTCTCCTTTCATTTCACTAAACTTGAATGAGTACAGACCCAACCTACTCAATGTCTTCTCATAAGACAATCCCTCCATACCCATAATAAACCTAGTGAACCTTCTCTGGATTGCCTTCAACGCCAGTATATTTTTAAAGGGACCAAAACTGTTCAGAATATTCTAGGTCCCTATAACTAGTGCCTTGCACAATTTTATCAAGGCTTTCCTATTTTTATACTTTATTCCCTTTGAAATAAAGGCCAACATTCCATTTGCTTTTCTGATCACCCACTGAACTTGGATGCTAGCTCTTTGAGATTTATGTACGAGGACTCTGAAATGCTTCTGTGGTGTTGCTTTCTGCAGTCTTTCTCCATTTAAATGATATTCAGCTCCTCTATTTTTTCTGCCAAAGTGCATAACATCACATTTTCCCACATTATATTCCATCTGCCAAGCTTTTGCCCACCCAACCTGTCAATATCTCTCTGTAGACTCTATGTCATTATCACCATTTGTCTTCCCACCTATTTTTGTGTCATCTGCAATTTGGCTATATTACATTTACTTTCCTCATCCAAGTTGATACATATTGTAGATAACTGAGGCCCCAGCACTGATCGTTGTGGCACTCCACTAGTTACAGGTCGCTATCCTGAAAAGTCCTGCTTTATCACAACTCTGTTTTCTATTAGCTATCCATGCTAATACACTACCTCCAACACCATGGATTCTTATCTTATTAAATAGCCTAATGTGTGGTACCTTATCAAACTCTTTCTGAAAATCCAAATATATTACATACACTGCTTCTCCTTTACCTATTCTACTCACTACCTCCTCAAAGAACTTGAATAAATTTGTCAGTCATGATTTTCCCTTTGTGAAGAATGCTGACTCTGCTTGATCATGTTACATATTTCTAAATGCTCTATTCTATCCCTCATAATAAACCGTAACATTTTCCCAATTAAAAAAAATGTTAAGATAGCTGCCAATAGTTACCTGTTTTTGTCTCCGTTTTTGAATAAAGCATTACACATTAGCTTTCTCAATCCTCTAGGACTTTACCAAAATCTAAAGATTCTTGGAAGATTCTTACCACTGCATCCACTATTTCTGTAGCTACTTGTATTGTAGCTACAGTGATATAAACTGTATAATTGATACATATATTGTTGTTCGTTTGGATTTCAAAATAGTGACATGCAAGTGCTGATTACTTCTATGTTGAATTCTTAATGTTGAAAAGAATGAGGTCGGAGGCAACTTCAAAATGGTGCTTTAAATTCAAAACTTTGTCAGGGACAAATGACTGTGGACCCCTGCAGTGTTAGTAAAAAGCTGGTTATACTGTTGGGTTTATAACAGGTAGAAAAAAGGCCATTAGATTTGTTTTCAGTTCAAAAGAATCTAGGATGAGTTAATGTTTTCTTTTAAGTTCAGTTTAGAAGCAAGAATTTCAGTTCAGTTGAGAAGACACCAAGATAGAGTTTACCAGCCAGTTTAGTTTCTTTCCTAGGATTAGTTCAAGCCAGTTCAAACACCAGTTAAGTCAGCACAAGAACTTAGTTTGTCAAACATCTAACCCAAGAGTGTTTGGTTACAAATCTGCAGGATTTTAAGAAGTGAGAAAGTGTAGGTTATCAGTTTTGTGGACAAGTTCCTGTCATCAGATCTGGAAAGGGCCCATCAAATTGTCTGCACAGTCCACAGAAAGAAACTGTCAGAAGTCAGTTAGAACCCTGAAGAAATACAGGGAGCAATCTCTCTGGACTTGAGTGTCTGTAATGGATCATGTTGAGACACAGATTGACACTTTGTTTTGCTGCGTGTTTTCAGATCATTCTGTGGTACATTTTAAGGTAGCTTGCTTTTTGTTAAAATTTGTTCTTTTATGTTCTAAATTTCTGTTCTGTTAAAGAAAATCTACAGTTCTGTGTGAATATGTCTCAGTAATTAACAAAAACTATCAAGCCAGGTTTCATTTTGGAATCTGATGTCCAATAGTATCATCAGCTGAGACCTCAGTAATATGTATGATGTATGTGCTCTTCTCCCCAACCACACCTCAAAAACTGAAGTCATTACAAGTGGATCTACCACCACAAATCTGACCTGACTATATAACCACTGCACTGCTACCTCTGCTGTGGAACAGGATATACTGAGGGAAGATGATAGTTTCTGGGTTGTCTGTAAAGTACAATGCCATGAGTATGATAATTGAGCTTTTGCTTGACTAGACCATTGAACAGTTCTCTTGAACTTTGGCAGACATCCCCATATGTTATAAGGAAGATTCTGCAAGATGTAGACAGCTGTGTGTGCTGTTACCATTTCCTGTGCCTTGGATGACACCGAGTTCTCCATCTGGTTTCGTTTTTCTCATTTTGACAATATAATGATCTGACATAACGACAATACTTTGATGATTATTGATTCTGGAGTGACCTCAAAAGGAAGTAGATAATCCTCATTTGAAAGAAATCTAACTGAATTTATACACATCAAACTGAGGAGGGCTGGGAGAATTTATGAGCATTTTCTATTCATGGATTAAATAGGGAGGATGGAATCAGTGATGAGCTAGGTTGTATGTGACCAATGAAACACAAACACTTCCTGGGACCAACATCTTACTTAATGAGTGCTCGACTGTAAAGGCATAGTACCTACTTTGAAAGTTTTTTTCAAATTGGCTGGACTACTGAATGTTCCCTATGAAGAAACAAAATGAGAACACTGTTAGGATCACAAATATTTATCTTTTAAACAAGAACCAAAGCATTTCATGATTTAATGATACATGTTCCACTAGATTCCCTATCATGATAGCGGCACCAGCAGAGGTGCTCTGATCTCCCTTTCTCTGCTTATCCTCAATCTTAAAATAGCTGTGTCAATTTACTTAATCTGAACAAGAATGGTAACCTTATTCTGTATTAGGTCTGTTCCAGCTGATGTTACAGCAATAGATTTTACTGTGTTTGATCCTGTAAAAAGTTACATCAATGAATGATATCTCCACAAGTATACCAAGTACTTTTTATGTGTTTAAGCTTATGATACTATGAATTGATGTGTTAATAAAGTAGCATTAGTTTGTGTATCTGCAGCTGATATTTCTTAAGGTTTCAGGCAAAAGGAAATTAGTTAACTTACTCACTGGTGTGCAGCATTCCAGCTGCAATCAGAGTGATTTGTACAATTTTTAAAAAAATATTCATCCTGGGATGTGGGCCATGCTGATGAGACTCAGTTTACATCTGTCACCAAGCACCCTGACGAGTCAGTGATAAAAGCTCCCTCAAATATTGTAATCTTTGTTATGAGGATTCTCCCACAATAATGTGAAGTAGGGATTTCAATGATATTTACCCAGTGAAGATTAACTAGTAACAACACATGTCCAAATGGAGAATATGGAGGTCATGGTGAACTCAAAAGATGCTGCTGCACATACAATGGTCCTTTCACTAATGGTAGTAACTGGGAAAAAACTGGTAACAAACTTTCATCTGAATGCTGAAAATCTGTTCTATGCTGATAATGCTCAAAAAAAAGGTAGATATCTAAATTTACTGCTGACATGAAGTTGAAGGGAAAGTGTTATAAATTCATTTGATCCTTTTAGACCAGTGTTACTTTATTGATTTACAACTCACTATAATAAACACCTTCAACCACTCCGTGACCCAAAATGAATAACTTTATTTCAGTATGCATTTATTTGAGGATGGTGTGGGTTAATTTACACTTATGATCCAAATGTATGCCTACATTGATGGAATTGAATCCTCAAGGTGACAGCATATCTGTTCAAAATGCTGCTAAGCAATTCCTTCAAATCATCAAATTTACTAAGCTTAATATACATATATATGAGAAACAATGACTCACTTCGGATTCCCCGTAATGATAAAAGCAGGAATAGTAAAGTGTTGTGACTAGTGGCATGAGGAGGATGGAGGCTTTCCTGGGATGTTTCCTGAAGACCTCCATTTGTCCAGATGCCTCAATGCGTTTGTCATTCTCCTGAAAAACACAAAGCGAAAGAATAATTTCCGATCCCAAATGCAGTTTCTCACCTAATACATCCACGGTTATGTTGTAGCTCAGTTACCAACAAAATTAGACATATGAAATGCTCTATTTTTATTTTGCAGTTTGCTGTTCAGCTAGAATCACTGAATCATCACTGGATTGTATACTCAGACCATATGGAAATATACAATAGCCCTGTTTTTGCGATTAGTGGCAAAGGAACAGGAGCTGGCCACTAAGTCGACTATGAAGGTTTGCAGGTATTTGAGCATTGATTTACTATCAGCGGGACTCTGACACAGTGTGGCCATCTCTACAAAGATCTGTGGAATGTTAATGTAGGAAAAGCAACAGTTAGCATTTGTAACCAATCAGATTTAATAATCTCTACTCAAGAATTCCAATTTTAAAGCAAGAAGTATAAATGAGGAATTATAAATTAAAAATCAAAATAAAAAGTTGATTTAAAGATGGAAATAAAACAGAAGGGAATAAAAGAGATAGATGGAAAGAGTAAAAAGAAAAACAAGACACCTCCAATACTTATTAAACTCTGAAGGAAGTAACCTGAACATGTACATTTCAAAGCCAGAGAGATTGACATTTTTTACTGTGGGTATAGAATCACATGTAGGCTAGACTGCGTAAAGATGGCAGATTCCCTCCTAAAGGGCACTGGTGAACCAGATGCGTTTTCCAAATAATTGAAGGTAACTTCTTGGTCATTGTTATTAAGACAAGATTTGTATTCCATACTTAACTGAAATCAAATTCCATCAGTTGTTGTGGTCCATTGCTATTCCAGTGATGTTGCCACTATGCTACCATTTCCCAAACCCCAAAAATTAGAAATGTTATATTAGAATACCAATTTTAATGGGTTCTTCCAGATTTTTTTTCATTATTTTAACAAAGACTTTAACTAGAAGCAGGCAGCAGTATGGGTGTCTTCAATTAATGGGAGGGAAAAGAACAAGTCATAGTCCCTTTACCTGAATAATATATTCTGATCCTTTTAATAATACAGGTGTGTGGTTGTGTGGCTCAACCATGAGAAGTAGTCTATATCTGCTCATGAAAGAGAGCCCATCTGACAAAATCTGAGGGCATTTGGTACTCTGTAATCAACTCCAAGAATTAATCTCATTGAGGAGTAGATTTAACATGTGGTTATTGGCTGATCAGGGACAGTGCAGCTCCTTCCAATATGGAAATCAGGCAGCACATTATTGTGGGCATGGGGAGGGACCACTAGTGGGTATGGAGATGGGAAATGATGCTGGGTATAGGATATGGAAACCAACAGATTCAACAGAAAGGGTAAAAAAAATTCAGAAGAAAGTAAAATATTTCAAATTGCCCTTACCTCAATAATAATTTGTCTGTCCAGCAGTGTGTAGTGGTCCTTAACAAACGTGGCATCATCATAAGCAAGTGGAAGTCTAAAGAGAAAATGTAGAGAGACAGTCATTTGGGATGGCTGTTTTAAAACTTCAACAATCATCATCTCCCTGGGACTTGAATTAAAACAGCTACCCTGTACAAGACAGTTTGCAAAGAGAATACTTACTCACTGAGTCTTTTACAATGACATAGATTTCAAGGTTGTAACTAAAAAGTCTTTCATTTATATCAGTGTCCCATCAAGTTCTTAACATGCTCCCCTACTTAATGAAGTTAATGTTTTGAGTTAAGATGCTCAATGAATTTGCCTGCCCTTGTAACACAAGAATATTCAGTCGATCCAATTGTGTACCCAATGTGTACATTCCAAGCTGGTAGTAATCTGGGTCTGACATGAACCCAACATAATACATCAGAATACAAGGAAAGGAAGGAATTAGAACCAAAGATGGACCTTTTTCAATGATTCCCAAGATGGTGACAGTGGCAGGGTAGGAAGTGTTAGGTTTCTGCGCCCGTTTGCTCCCGCTCACCTGGCCAGCTGCATTCTTCTTTGCTTTTGTTTTGTTTCTTCATTTTTCTTTTGTATCAAAGTTCACCTTTTCTTCTTTTCTGAGGCAGAGGAAGGCGGTTGTGTGGGCCTGCTGCGGCAGCAGAAAGTGAGATAGATCCAGATGTCTGTTCCTTGTAGCTATAGTGGCCATGGCTTTATCGAAGGCTTCATCGTTGGTGGGTCTGGTCCGTTGCTCCTGGCAGCAGTGTGGTGGTTCCAGTGGTGGTGGCATGGTGGTTCCAGTTCACTCCTCATTGCTATGGCTGCTTTGGGTGGCGACTGAAGTGGCGAGGACTTCAGCATTGGTGACTTTTTTTTCTATTCATTAATGGGATGAGGGCATCGCTGGCTGGACAGCATTTATTGCCCATCCCCAATTGCCCAGACGGCAGTTCAGAGTCAACCACATTGCTGTGGGTCTGGAGTCACATGTAGGCCAGACCAGGTAAGGAGGGCAGATTTACCTTCCCTAAAGGACATTAGTGAACCAGATAGGTTTTTTTTATGATAATCGGCAATGGATTCACAGTCATCATTAGATTCTTAATTCCAGATATTTTTATTGAATTCAAATTCTACCATCGGCCATGGCGGAATTTGAACCCCAGTCCCCAGAACATTATCTGGGTCTCTGGATTAACAGTCCAGCAATAATACCACTAAGCCATCGCCTCCCCATAAGGGACTTGGTGGGTCTGGTCTGTCCCTCTTTGTTATGGCTGCGATGCAGAAGTTTCAATATTGGCTTCGGCACTGGCAGTGTGGTGGGTCCGGTCTGGAAATCCTTGCTTTGGCAGCCTCAGGGGTGGCTTCGTCGGCGGTGTCCTGTAGCCACTCTAGAAACTCAGGAGCCATGGAGGGAACAATAGACACACTTTGCCCCAACTTTCTCTCAATTATTTCTTTTTGTAATTTCTGTAATCAAATGGCACCGAATTGTAGCTGTTTATACACATCTCACTGTAGTTTTATAAATATAAGTGACAATAAATTGCTATTCTATTCTCTTCCATTCTACATATGGTATCAGGTTTAATTTCTGTTAAACACTGAGTGAGCAGATCTCGGCCTGTAGCTGGAGATGACTTGCGATTGGTCACCTGGGCTGAGGAAGAGGGAGAACAAATATGGCCAGGGTGCAAACTTGCAGCATAGGTTGCAGCATATAGCATCCTTAATATAGTTAAAATAGCTTCAAGGCACTTCTGGAGGACATCATTGAAAAACATCTGACACTAAACCACATAAGCAGATATTAGAATAAGTAACTGAAGCTTTCATCAAAGTAAATGGAGCATTTTAATGGAGGAGAGAGAGAAGACATTCAAATTCAACCTATATGACTGAAGCCACCACTGGTAATGGTAGAGTGATTAAAATCGCAATCAAGATCACATGAAGCCAGAATTGGAGGGGCGCAGAGGCTTCTAACAAGAGTTGAACATGCTACAAAGTGCATTTGTGTAAAGGTCAGGATTTGCATGTTCATCATAGCTTGTCTCAACTCACACAAAGAATAAAAAGTTGGGTGAGGTATTTGCTCACAAGAGGTCACAAACCCACACCATTGCATGTGGTCGCTATCTTCAGGAAAGGAGATATAGCGGAAGGCAGAAACATTGGGGTAGGAATCATAAACTCTGAACACAGATTGCCAGGCTTCCAATCATCTACTTGCACATATCTCTTTGAGACACTTACCCAATGCAATTTTTTAAATATTCTGTTTTTTTCACTTGTCCTTTGATATTCAAATGTTCCTTGTACTGCAAGAGCTGTAATCAGAAACGAAACAATTCAACATAGTAACCATGCTGAGGTAAAACAGTATTCACTGAATGTGAGCAATTTTTAGTGTTTCTTATGCATTTGCTTCAAGTATGATTAAAAAACATTTGGCAGCAATTTAACAACCTCATGTGCTCATGAAGCAAACCACTCTGGTGGCAACTACAGAACAATGCAAGTGGTGGAATTCTAGAATAAAATCAGAAAATTCTAGAAAGTACAAGAGGCACTAGAGAGGAGAAAAGTATCTTGGGTGTAAACATTTAATCAGTTCCCATGTGAAACATTAACCCAATTGTTATCCTTTCAGGAGCTGATGAACCTGTTTTGTATTCATATAGCCTTCTGGTTTTACACTAAAGCTTTTGCAGATCTGTCCCTTTTGCCACAACCCAACTCCACTTGCTCACATACCATCTCATATATTGATGAGTAGTATACAGGTAATGAATCTGAGGCTGGTACAATAACGTTGCATCAAGTTGAATTCTGCTACAGACAACGTTTTGACAAGTTGGGTTTAGAAATAAAAAAGGGTTAATTACCTCCCAAGAGCCACAGGGAGATAGAGGTGCAGGTACGTAGGCAAATCACAGAGATGTGTGAGAGAAACAGGGTCACAGTTTTAGGGGATTTCAACTTTACTAACATTAACTGGGATCGCCTTAGTGAGAAAGGATTAGACAGGGTGGAATTTTAGAAGTGCATCCAGGAGGATTCTATTGTGCCAGTAAGTAGATAGTGGAACAGTGCTAGACCTAATGCTGGGGAGTGAAGCTGGTCAAGTGGTTGAAGTTTTGATAGGCAAGCATTTTGGGAATGGTAACCATACCTCTGTAAGTTTCAAAATCATTATGGAAAGGGATAAGGATAGTGCAGAAGTGTCTAAACTGGGGGAAGACCAATTTGGATATCATTAGATAGGATCTGGTAAACATAGACTGGGAGCAGCTACTTGTAGATAAGACTACATTTAGAAAGTGGGAGTCTTTTGAAAGTAGTACAGTGAGAATTCAGGGTCAGCATATTCCTCCAAGAGTGAAGGGCAAGGGCAACAAGTCCAGGCAACTCTGGATGTCAAGGGATATAGAGATCTTGATAAAGAAAAAGGAAGAAGCATATTTCAGGTACAGCACATTAAAAACAGGAGGGTAGGCCCTCAAATTATAGAGAATGTAGGGAGTTTCTTAACCAGGAAATTAAAGGGCAAAGAGGGCCATAAAATTTCTTTGGCAGATGGGATCAAGGAAAGCTCCGCAGATTTTTATAAGTATGTGAAGAATAAGAGGATAACCAGGAAAAGAGTGGGACCTGTTAGAGATCAAAGGGGCAATTTGTGCATGCAGCCAATGGATAAGGGTGAGATTTTAAATGAATACTTCTCATCTGTATTCACAGAGGAGAAGACATTGTAGCCAGAGATTTCAGTTGGTTCTAGAACTCTTAAGATTAATAGGGAGGCCTGAAGATGCATAAATCCCTGTGGCCTGATGAGATGTATCCCAGGCTGCTAGTGAAGATTGCTGGGACCCTGGTGGACAATGTAAATACTTCACTGGCCACAGATGAAGTGCCAGATGACTGGAGGATAGCTAATGTGGTTTCTTTGTCAAGAGCAGCAGGAATAGGCCAGGTAATTACAGACCAGTTAGTCTGATGTCAGTGATAGGGAAATAATTGGAAAAATTTTAAAGGTAGGATTAATCAATACTTGGAAAGGCAGAGAATGATCAAGGATAGTCAGCACAGATTTGATAGAGGGAGATCCTGTCTGACTAATTTCATTGATTTTTTTTTGAAAAGGTGACTAAATACATTGATAAGAGTAATGCAGTTGATGTGGTTTACATAGACTTCAGTAAGGCCTTTAACAATGTCCCACATGGAAGGCTGGTCCAAAAGGAATCCAAGATTGGCTTACAAATTGGATGAAAAGGGCAATGCTGGAGGTTTGCTTTGTAATTGGAAGCCTGTGACCAGTGCTGGGACCCTTGCTGTTTGTTATGTACATTAACGACTTGGATGTGAGTATTCAGGGTATAATTACTGAGTTTGCAGAGGACACTAAAAATGGTGGCATTGTTGATATTGAGGAGCGATAATACCACTAGGCCATCGCCTCCCCAAGGTGATGCATTGTGGAATGTCTAGTAAGTGAAGAATATACACAATGAATGATAGGTCCCTAGGGAGTACTGAGGAACAAAGAGACCTCGATGTAGAAGTTCATAGATCCTTGAAGATGTCAGCACAGGTAGACAGGGTGGTGAAGAAGCCATATC
This sequence comes from Rhincodon typus, assembly GCF_021869965.1. NCBI lineage: Eukaryota > Metazoa > Chordata > Chondrichthyes > Orectolobiformes > Rhincodontidae > Rhincodon > Rhincodon typus. The sequence continues at coordinate 11,952,486 of NC_063339.1, read as the reverse complement.
AGATGCTCGCCTTCATTAGCTGGGGTATAGAACATAGCAGCAAGGGAGTCTTGTTACCACTCGAAAAAACATTGGTTAGGGCACAAATTGCACAATGTGCAGTTGTGGTTGCCACACTATTGGAACGACATGATTTCACTGGAGAAGGTTTCAGAGATTCACCCAGAAGTTGCTTGGGATTAAACGACGGATATAGGAATCCTTCATTATCATGCGCCTGGACTCAGTTTCAGCCCAGGCCCAAAGAGACGGCTATTGTCTCTTTGTCAGTTTGTTGGCACACCAGTTCATTGAAACCACTTACTGGTCAAATTTACTGGGAAAACCTCATTCAGAATGACTGTACGGAAATTTAAAGTGTCACAGCAAAGCAACAAAGACAGAGTCACCTGAGGTCTGTAGTCGCAATATATTGTCGATAAAGTTATACACCTCACTCATGCTACACTAAACCCTGGGGGTGTTTGATGGGAAAGTATAGGTGAGGACTTGACTTGTTCATTCTAGATTTCATTTTAATTCACTCTTGTGACATGGGTGTCATGGTCATTGATTAACCACTTCTAGGTGCCCCAAGAGATTGGTGGTGACAAGCAGGTCTCTTTTTGAAGCCCAGCAGCATTTTAATAGTGAACAGCAGTTAAGAGTCCACCATGTCAGTGTGGGAGTGGGGTCAGATATAAGCCAGACAAGGTATGGATGGCAGGTTTACTTTTCTATGGGACAATCTGACAGCTCCATGGTCACTTGTACTAATGCCAGCTCTATATTTCCAGATCTTTTAAACTAAACTTATGTTCTCTGGATGACCACAACACCATTGCACCCCAAAACAGTTATTGGACTCAATCAGTGAATATATGAGTGGATTTTACAGAGCTCTGTTCTGTATCTCAAAGAAGCAGCATACTTACTGCAGCCTCTTCTGTTCTTCCCAGAGCCCTGCATTTAAAAAAAAAAGTAAATTTTTAATGTCAGTTCGCCTACCCATTTGCAGAAGATTTTATCCTGATTTAACCTTCCTTTTTTATCTACTTCTGAAGCTATCACTTGTTGCCTTTACTAACGTCAGCCAACAAAATTTCATTCCATTCCCACCTGAAGAAAACTGAATATTGATCAAAAGTGGGAATCCTGGCCACTACTATATTACCTTTCCTACTCCTGACGCCTATTCAAGCATTCTTGATGCTGCCTCACTTCAGATCAGCTGCGGTGAAACTGGGCGTCAAATCTTGTCTAACTTGCTGATTTCCTTACATTTACCATTCCTTTTCCATTCTTTGCCCCATCCTACACCCAGCCAGCCTTTGGAAGATGGAGTGTGGGGGTGGAATGTAAGTTTGTTTAATTTCTAGCCTTTTTGCCTAATGACCTGTTGTTCTCAATTTTAGCTATATGCTCCTGATCTCTAAGAGCTGTGCTCATTTTTTTGCACAATTTCTTGTTTATTTGCATTATTCTTTTATGCTGTATTCTCGCAGTATTTGTATTCTAAAAATAAACAAGAACAGCAAAATACAAAAAGGCCTCCTTACTTGAGCATCTCCAACAGTAGTTTCTGTTCCCCTGTCTCTTTCAGATAGTAGACAAAATGCTGTAGGGCAACCTGCCGGTACTCCAGCTCTCGAAATAGTACTTCTACAATACACACAAATCCAGATAAGCATGGCAAATTGCCAACACACAAAAAAGTCTGTCATTTCATTCTGTTACAGAACGATACAATTTTTAAAAAATGCTCTTATCATCAGAGTCCTACCAAACAAAAATCAGTTCAACCTTTAAAATACATATTAATCAATTTCCTTTGTGTTAGATGTGAAACCACAAAATGTCACAGCATGAAAGAGGTCATTAGGCCCATCAGAGTTGCCAACTTTCTAAAAGAGCTATCCATGTCATCCGTTCCTCTCCACTTTCCACCAATCCTTTTCCATTTTGCCTCTTTTCAAATATTTATTCATCTCCCCTTTTAAACATGACTGAAAATTCTGCTTCCACCCACACTCTTGTAGTGAACATGTCTTTTAACTGAGTCTGATTCAACCACCTGAGAGAGATTATATGAGAAGTCTGCTGCACAGGAGGATGCCAATCAACGCAATGTGCCTATACAAGCTTCTTGTGACAGCAACACAAAATCTAATTCCTTTGTTTTGAATTTATCCCATTATATCTTAAAATATTTATTCAATTTTCTTTTAAAAAGATGAGCGGATCTCTGATTCAACCACACCCTGTGGTAACATATTTCACACTTCAATAATTCCCTCCAAAAACAAACCACCCCTGGCTTCTGTCCTTAAGTATTTCCTTATTTGCTTCATCATAAACCTTTCAGAATTTTAATAACCTCTATGTTTCTACTCCGCCTTCCCCATGTCAATTGAAAAATTTCTCAATATCTCAAGTCTCTCTCAAAGGATGATACAGCACAAGAATCTATTTAGCCATCATGCCTGTGCAAAACAGTTTCCTGGGTGTTAAGTACATTTATTCTTGAACTCTACAGTTTCCACTTTGGGTGCAAATTGCTCTCAAAATTATACGATAAATACTGCAGATATGTTCAAGATTTACTCAAACTCCTCTGTCTATTTGGAAAATTGTCCATGAATCAACGCAATTGGACAGCCCTTCGAAATGTTATACCTTTTCTTGCATCAAAAAAAATATAAAAAGTAGTTAGAAGTGATAATCTAGTGCTGTTTTATTCATATAACTGAAAATAGGTTTATTACCAAATATAAGCATTTTCGTTCCACCACCTGCAAGTAGCCTGATTTTAAAGAACTGAAATTCGTATAAAAAAGCTATGCAGAGCCACTTTCTAGTTTCATTAGTGTAATGCAAATAGTTTCAAAATAAACTAAATACATATTTAATACTTAAAAGCTTTTTTAAAATCTGCTTATCTGTGCTCTTGCACAAAAAAATTAAAATTAAGAATCACCTTGAAGGCCAGCAAAATGAGAGATTATTGAAAACTCACAAGGTCAATTAATTCAATCTGGGGTAGCCAGTTTGTGGGAGGGGCTGATTTCCATCTAAAATTTCTTTAAACCAGTATTAAAGTTTTAGGGAATCTTAAGCTTAAGGAAGTGCCAGTATTGCTCAGTGCCAATTAAGTTTCTGTTACCTAAGGATTGAGATGCTTCATTACTTTAATGGCACTATGTAAAAGATGGCCTAAAAGCCCTCCGCTTCTTCGTCTCCCACAAGCCCAACCAGTCCCGCTCCACTGACACTCTCATCCTTACAAGTGACTGTAAATGAAAACTGTTGTGTTGACGCTTAATGTCGGTTTGATCAATTTTGGGTGATTCACACTGGAAATCACCTCGGTAAAACTCCAGCCTGATGCCTTAATTATGCTTTTTCAGAGAACTGACAGCACCACCTATGGGTAAAGCAAAAACTTGCAATATAAGATCCATTTTAGCTTATAATAGTACCATTGTGTGGAGGAAGCAAGAACAGCAATTATCACGAGTGTTAACAACACTGCTGATTAACTTCAGTAATGGAGCATTGCAGCATTACAAACTGATTGCAAAGTAGACATTTCCCTGTGAGAATCTGATGACATGATTGGAGATACTGGCTTGGAAAAGATTGATGATGAAGGTTGCTGGCTTAAAATCCTGGAGCTCCCTTCCTAAAAGCACTGTGGCTTAAGACGGCACACAAGGCAGCTCAGCACCCCGTTCTCCAGGGCAGTTAGTAATACCAATAAACGCTGACCAAACCACATCCTCAAACAACTACATGAAAGAGTCCTGAATTTAAGGTTAAGAATCAGAGGTAATTAATTAGGAAAGAGAATATTATTTGCATGAAATATTCGCTCAACCTCTATCAAAAATTGAAACATAGAAAATAGGAACAGGAATAGGCCCTTTGAGCCTGTTCCACCATTCAATATGATCATGGCTGATCAGCCACCTCAGTATCCTGTTGCTGCTTTCTTTCCCATTCCCTTTGACCCTTTTAGCCTAAGAACCATATCAAAGTCCTTCTTGAAAACATTAAATGTTTTGGCCTCAACCACTTTCTGTGTCACATGAGGTGGGCGGGATTTGGGGGGGTGGCCCTGATAGGGCTAGGATTTTAAGAACACCAGATTCTTGTGAGGGAAGTTAGGGAGAATGGGAACAGACTATTGCAAACAGGGAAAAAGAGTTCTCAGTTGAGAGTTGACAACTAAACATCTTTTTAACCACCCCATTTATACGTGACGTAAACTTCAACGTGTAATATACCTGAACCCCTAGGTCGCTCTGTTCTACAACACTACCCAAGGCCCCACTTTTAATTATATAAGTCCTGCCCTTGTTTATTTACTTAATTTGACATCTCTTGTTGGATTTTAAAGCTTATTGAATCCCCTGGTTTACCGCTAATCTTTGTCACATTGCATCAGAGATAGTAGGAACTGCAGATGCTGGAAAATCCAAGACAACAAGGTGTAGAGCTGGATGAACACAGCAGGTCAAGCAGCATCACAGGAGCAGGAAGGCTGACGTTTCGGGCCTAGACCCTTCATCAGAAATGCAGGCATCCTTAGAAGAGGCTTCGCAGTGGGGTTAAAATTGTATCAGAGATAGTAGGAACTGCAGATGCTGGAAAATCCGAGACAACAAGGTGTAGAGCTGGATGAACACAGCAGGCCAAGCAGCAAAATAGGAGCAGGAAGGCTGACGTTTCGGGCCTAGACCCTTCATCAGAAATGTTTATTTTTCTTTCAATTTGATAGGATCCTTAAGATCCTTAACAAATCATGACATGAAAAAGAAACACGTGCACACTTGTGTCATGGGGACTTAGTGCCAATTCCAGAGTTGTCCTACCAGAGTCTCCACATCACAAATTCTGCATTGCTGCCTTGGAGATGGGAGAACGTGTGACATCAATTACTTATGGGGTTGTGACCAACAGTTTGGGAAACCCTGGTTTAGACAATCAGTTCATCAACACAATAGGCTACAAATAAACAGCTTTGCAAAACAGTGAAAGAAAGGCTACAGGAAAGACATTTCGGCAATCATTTAGCAAATACCAGTGGACTAATTGCCCACAACTCAATAAAGTGACAAAAGGCAAAATATTACAAATGTTGTAAATCTGAGCTGAAAACGCTGAAAATGTTTAGCCAGTTGGGTGGCATCTGTGGAGAGGAAAAAGGAACAAACACTGACAGTATCCGCAATATGGCAACTGGACTCATAGGCTGCAAGATGCTCAGAATGACAAGTGGAGTAAATTCACCACTACTGTATTGGGGAGTGAAAGCCATTTGTTAAACTTCCTTGCTTACCCAAGAGCAGCCATGATTCCATTGCGAGGTGGAACAAGTTCAAGAGGGGGGCCAAAAGGACTCCTCCTGTTCCTATTTTTCATCTACGAACTGCAAGAGTGAATTTCAGTAGGATGTTTGGACTGTGGAGGGCACACTGCTCATCTGTCTTTGCATGACAAAGGTGACTGGACAGTTGGAAGTTCAGGCATCCTAACCAGCCTCAGCCTAAACACCTCTGCCCCTCCCTAAGAAACACACAAACCTTGAAACCAATTGTCACTCTCCTATTCCTGCTGTCTCAGGGATGACATCATGTAAGTCCACACAAAGTTATGATTGAATGCGGAATGTTACTGGTGTGTATAAGCCCAGTTGCTAAGCCACCAGAAGTGAATGATAGCTTGCTGATATAAATTTATTGTTCTCAATACTGCTCCCTAGTTGCTACAAACATGAAAGTTATACAAATATAAATTACCTTTGCTTAATGATTTTTTCAAGAAGATCAAAACCTATAAGATAAAATTTAAGAAAGATTTTGTACGTATCAACGCTAAAACAATAACATTAAAATCAGATAACAAGCTCTTCTCTCATCTGTAAGCAAATCATTAAAATAATAAGGTTGGATGAGCATATAATTATCCCACTCAGCTTCAAAATATTACATTTAGGGGACAACTTGTATTATAAGTTGCTCACTAGTTTACATTCTTTGTCTGCTTAAACTCCAACTTCCAAACTGAAATATGGTTATATAAGTTCTTTAGTTCATTGGCATTGCAAATACTAGTTGTCAAACTAATGGATCATTGCAATAGATACCCCCACGCCATGGTGGAACAGTTCTGAGGAAGGGTTACCGGACCGAAAACGTTAACTCTGATATTTTTTTCACAGATGCTGCCAGACCTGCTAAGCTTTTCCAGCAACTTCTGATTTTGTTCCTGATTTACAGCATCCGCAGTTCTTTCGATTTTTACTTAGCAGTAATTTACGTTTAGGTTGTAGACAAACTGGAGCCCAGTGGCTGTGTATAGATGCAGCTGGGTGGCACTAAGATTGGTGTATGGACTAGTGATTAGTTACTGATAACAATGGCCTTTTGCTGCCAGTAACCATACAATTGTTTAGCAGGTAACTGAACAGCTCAGGGCTGTGGACAAGAAACAGAGAGAAATGATTTGATCTCCACCAGCACAAGAGCTGTCTCTCTGTTCTCTGCAGCCAAAATCCACTTTAAACCTGAAGAAAGCCAGTTTATCTTTCCTTCAGCAGTTGTTGTAAGCTGTGACATTTAACTGATTAATTATTTTATTTTTCATATTTTATAAATTAACCAGCTATCTTATATCTTTTTGCAAGCCAGTGGGAGCATCCAGAGACAGACAACTGGATAGCAATGTGTTGGCCAGAAGAATAATCATAAGGATCATCGCAGAACCTGTGAATAGGAACATTGAACTGCCTCCCAGTATTCCTCTGCCCATCATCTATTTTTTCCTGTCTGTTTGTCTGTGTGCGTATAAAGGGGCAGTTTATAAGGGGTTTAGAATTCTGATTTGTAGTGTTGTATGCTGACGGTTTATAACTGTTTACCTGTAGCTAGCGTATAATTATTTGCAATAAACAGCAATTGTTAAGAACGAAAGCTGATCTGTGCTTTCTATCAACCCATTGGGAACTTTGCAAACTTATGTTAAGATCTTTACATTTTGTGCTGACCCTTGGAATAGTGGGGCTTGATTTCCAGCACATTAATCCAGTTGCACTCTGTCATCATGGCCTGTCATCATTGCACTGCCGTGCAGTTAAAAAACAGATGTAAAGCATTAATTCACACCTCAGGCATGCCTCTGGCCTCAGTGAGTAAATCCTCTTTTTGGTCCCTAATTGGCCCTCATCTTCCTTTTACCACACATTTACTGTTTACGTGCTTATAGAGGCATTGAGATTTCCCTTTAAGTTAGCCACCAATTTTTTCTCATAATAACTCTTTGCTATTGTTTTGTTTTTGGCCTGGCTGAGAATTTGTTGGGTGGTCAGTCTCTGATTATGCATTCGCTACAGCAGATCCAAGTGAGTGGAGGTACACATTTAAGGAAATCAGATTTTGTCACCATTGCTGCACAGAGCCAAACACGCACTGACAGTCACACCTTTCTGTGAGATCTTGCTTTGTCTTGGAATGCACAGCAGCAACAACTTGCTTGTATGTAAAATGCACCTTTAACACTGTAAAGCATTTAAAGTTTTTGAGAAGATTTGTAGCTTGGATGGTAGACGAGGTTGCCGAGCCAGTTTGTTTGACTGCAGACGTTTCGTCACCCTGCTAGGTAACATCGTCAGTGTGCCTCCAGTGAAGCTGGTGTTCTGTTCCGCTTGTTATTTATTTGCCTCGGTTTATTGGGGTGGCATTACTTCTGTCACCGATACTGTCATGGACAGATGCAATTGCAGCTGGCAGATCGGCAAGGATGAGGTCAAGTAGACTTTACCCTCTTGTTGGTTCCGTCACCACCTGCTGCAGATCTAGTCTAGCAGCTCTGTCCTTTAGGATTCCATCAGCTTGATCAGCAGTGCTGCTGCCAAGCTGGTCTTGGTGGTGGACATTGAAATCCCCCCACCTAGAGTACACTTGCCATCTTAGTGCTTCCTCCAAGTGTTGTTCAACATGGAGGAGCACTGATTTATCGGCTGAGGGCAGAAGGTATGTGGTAATCAGCAAGAAGTTTCCTTGCCCATGAGATTTCATGGGGCCCAGAGTCAATGTTGTGGACTTCTAGAGCAACACCCTCTTGACTATATCCTACTATGCCACCACCTCTGCTGCGTCTCTCCCGTCAGTGGGACTGGACATATCCAGGGATGGTGATGGTAGTGTCTGGGGCATTGTCTGTAAGGCATGATTCCGTTAGTATGATGATGTCAGGCTGTTGCTTGACTAGTCTGTGAGACAGCTCTCCCAATTTTGGTACTAGCCCCCAGATGTTAGTGAGGTGGACTTTGCAGGGTTGACAGAGCTTTGTCTTTTCCAGTGCCTCGGTTGATGCCAGATGATCCATCTGTTTTCATTTCTTTGAGACTTTTAAGCGATTGGTACAACTGAATAGCTTGCTAGGCTATTTCAGAAGGCAATTGCGAGTCAACCACATTGTTGTGGTCCAGTGTCACGTGTAGGCCAGGCCAGGCCAGGTGAGGATGGCAGATTTCCTTCCCTGAGGGGCATTAGTGAACCAGATGCGTTTTACCAACAATCAGCAACAATTTCATGCTAGTGAGTAGATACTTATTTCCAGATTTTTTTTTGTTGAATTCAAATTCCACCATGTGCCATGGTGGGATTCGAACCTGGGTGCCCAGGACAGTAGCTGAGTTTTCTGGATTATTGGTCTGGCGATAATACCACTAGGCCATTGCTACCCAGAAACAACATTTTAGAACCAGCCACCAAAGAGGTCTTAAACAGATAAACAGAGAACAGAAAGTTGGGCCAAACTGGTTAGCTTTAAGGAACATCTGAAAGGAGGGTGGGGGAGAGCGCGAGAGAGAGAGTGAAAGACAAAGGTTTAAATGTCTCAGTCAGGCTGAAATATCCCTTTTGCTCTCACTACTCTCCATCAGACTGAGATTCACACTGTATTCAGCATCAGAAGTGATAAACCAAGTGCAGTTTCCAATGAGTACTCACTGCAGTAATGACATTTCCATCGTGTGTACGAACAGCTTCATCCATGAGATGTAGTTTGTCATTCAAGGAGCGAAACCTTTCCAAAGAGTACATCTGAAAAACAAATTGATACACAATCAGCAAGAATAAATGCTGGTTGTAAAAAGATAGAAACAGTGTACATTGGTGTGTGTAAATGTCTGAGAGAGAAAGAGGGCAGCTACATTTAATTTAGATTAATCTTTCTCCATCCAATTTAAATACTCTGTTTTCAATGTTTCAGGTCACAACCTATTGCGGTCACAGGGGCTGACTGTCTGCTTCAGCCAGACACAGCAACTGGTTCACTACAATTGGTCATAGTTCTGGAGATGAAGCGAGAATGAAATGATCTGACAACGATCACAGGAACAAAATCATCTGTGAATGTTGGCCAGTCTTAGCTATCATGCTGCCCACCCTAGCCTACTATTCCATCCACCCTGAAATCCCACTTGAAAAGAATGCTTTCTGTAGGCACACAGCATACTTACACTTTTTTTAATATTCGCTCTTGGGATGTGGATGAAATTGGCTGGCCAGCACTTGTTGCCCAGCCAGCACTTATTGGCCATGCCTAGTTGCCCTTGAGAAGGCGGTGGTGAGCTGTCTTCTTGAACTGCTGCAGTCTATGTGCTGTAGCTAGACCCACAATGGCATTAGGAAGGAAATTCCAGGATTTTGACCCAGCAACTATGATGGAACAGTGTCAGCTGTTCCAATAAACAAGCCAGGAACAAGTGGCTTGGAGGGAAACTTGCAGAGGGGGGTGCTATTCCCATGTATCTGCTGCCCTTATTCTTCTAAATGATAGCAGTCATGGATTTGGACAATGTTGTTAAAGGAGGCTTGGTGAATCCCTGTGTTGCATCTTGTAGACAGTACACACTGTTGCTACTGAGTGTTGATGGTGGAGGGAGTAAATGTTTGTGGATGCAATGTCAATCAAGCAGGCTGCTTTGCCCAGGATGGTCTCAAGCTTCTTCAGTGTTGTTAGCACTGCAACCGTCCAGGCAAATGGGGAATATTTCATCACACTCCTCACTCATGCCTTGCAGATGGTAGACAGATTTTAGAGAGTCAGGAGATTAGTCACTCACTGGACAATTCCTAGACTCTGACCTGCTCTTGTAGCACAATATTTATTTGGCTAGTATTGTTGCTTATGGTCCATGGCTACCTCCAGGATGTTCACTGTAGGGATGCAGCAATGATAATGCCTTTGAATGGTTAGATTCCCTCTTGTTAGAAACAAACATTCATTGTCTGGTACTTGTGTAGCATGCATGTTACTTGCCATTTGTCAGTCCAAACCTGGATACACGCCTGGTCTTACATTTGGACATGGACTGCTTTAGTACCTGAGAAGTTGTGAATGGTGCTGAACATTGTGAAGGGAAGGTCATTGACGAAGCAGCTGAAGACTGCTGGGTCAAGGACATGATCCTGAGGAACTCCTGCAGAGAAGTCTGGTAGCTGAAGTGACTCACCTCCAACAACCACAACCATCTCATTTCGTGGAAGGTATGACTCAAACCAATGGGAGATTTGCCTGATTCCCATTGATGTCGCTGTCTGTCAACTAGGACTTTCATGTCAAAGGTAATCATTCTCATCTCACCTCTGGAGCTCATCTCTTTTGTCTATCTTTGTACCAAGACTGTAATGAGGTCAGGAGTTAGGTGGACCTGGCGGAATCCAAATGGAGTCTCAGTGAGCAGGTTGTAGTCAGCCAGTGCTACTTGATAGCACTGTTCATGACCACTTCTATAACTTTACTAACTATTGAGAGTGAGCTGATTGTGGTAGTAATTGGCTGGGTTTGAAAGTCCTGCTTTCTGACATCAAGACATACCCAGGCAATTTTTCATGACTTCTACAGGAATATCTTGGCCATGGGTGGGGTATGTTTATAATGACACTGGGGAAAGGGAGTGGGAAGTGCTTGGTGTCAGTAACACTGTATCACAAAGAGAAGAGTAGAGTAGAGTGCAAAAATATCTTTGTCAGTATTTCACCATACCCTGCCTTTCTGCATCTGTCTAACTGTCTCCAGTGGACTCCAATCAAATGAAATGTCCTGTGAAGAGAAAGCAGGAAACGCAAGGTGAATCACCAGTCAGAATAAAAACTGAACAAGCTTCACAAGAACATAACTAGTTCACAGCCAACTCATTCAATGTCAAATCTTTCATTATTCATTCACAGGCTGTGAATATCTCTAGGAGGGCCAGCATTTATTGCCCATCCCTAATTACCCTGGAGATGGTGGTGAGCTGTCTTATCGAACTGCTGCACTACATTGTGTGTAGAATAGCTTCTTATTCCATATTTTGTCAATGAACTGAATTCACATTCCCAGTTGACATGGAGGGATTAGTGCTCTGGATCGTTAGTTCAGGTGTTTGTTACTGGACAAGTAATCAATCAGCACACTGCAAATCTCCCATTAAGCAACATTCATTTAAGAAAAAGAGAGGTTCTTAAAGAGCAACATACGTGAATAAAAGCATATTCCCACATAGCTGTCTGCTATTTTTAGCCTTAATATATTCAATGAAATAAAGTATATATAATCATCATTTTTCATTGCAATATCTGGGCACTGCTTTCTGTAATATTGCAGAGAAAAGAGTTATCCCTCCCCAGATCTTCACCTTGGAGTTATACAGCACATTTATATTATTCTTTCATGGGATGTAGGCCAGCATTTGTTGTCGATCCATAAATGCTTTTTAACTGAATGGATTGTAAGATCACTTCAGAGAACAGTTAAAAGAGACAAAAATAGAAATTGCTGGTAAGGGTCGACAGGTCTGGCAGCATCTGTGGAGAGAAATCAGAAATTAGTTCTGAGGAAGGGTCACTCGACCTGAAACATTAACTCTGATTTCTCTCCACAGATGCTGCCAGACCTCCTGAACTTTTCCAGCAATTTCTAATTTTGTCTCTGATTTTCAGCATCCGCAATTCTTTTCGTTTTTACTTAAAGAGACAACCACATTACTTCAGTATGGGGATAGATTGAAGAAGGTGGGACTGTAATAGAGTCATACAGTACTACAGCATGGAAACAGGCCCTTTGGCCAAAACTGGTCGCTGCTGATCATGGTGCCCACTCAGCTAGTTCCAATTGCCCGCATTTGGTCCATATCCCTCTAAACCCATCCCATCTATGTACCTGCCTCAACCACTTTCTCTGGCAGCCCATCCTATATACACACACCACTCTCTGTGTGAAGAAGTTGCCCCTCAGGTTCTTCTTAAATGTATCCCCTCTCACCTTAAACCTCTGCTCTCTAGTTTTCAATTCCCCATCCCTGGGAAAAAGACTATATGCATTCATCCTATCTATGCCCCTCATGATTTTATACGCCTCAATAATGTCACCCTTCATTCTCCTATGTTCCAAGGAATAAAGTCCTATCCTGTCCAAACACCTCGTAAATCTTCTTTGCACATTTCCCAGTTTAACTATGTCTTTCCTATAACAGGATGACCAAAATTTACACAATATTCCAAGTGCGGCCTCACCAACGACTTGTACAACTGTAACATAACGTTCCAACTCCTATACTCAATGCTGCAACCAATGAAAGCCAGCATGTTCTCCATAGAGAAAAGATTTCAAAGAGGTTTTCAAAATCATGACTGGGCTGGAGAGAAAAGAGCGGGAGAATACTTTTTCTCATGGTGAGTAAAGTTATGGAATGCACTCCCTGGAAATGTGAGGGAGGCAGGTTCAATTGAGGCATTCAATAGGGCACTAGATGACTATCTGGATAGAAATGGTGTGCAGGCATCTGGAGAAAAGGCAGGAGATTGGCACTTGGTATAGAACTGATGCAGGAATGATGGGCTGAATGGCCTTTTTTGCACCGTATCAGTTGTGATTCTGTACATCTAACGACACAGATAGGCAGCCCACGTAACAACAGCAGATTTTGTTCCCTAATGGACATTAGAAAACCTAATGGGTTTATATAATAATCGATGATAGTTGTCAATGTCAGTCTCACAAAGGTTAATGCTGTTGGCTGGGGTTAATTAATTGATTGAAGATGTAAATATAAAGGAGGATAAGGGGATTCTTGTGGTGCCTTACCTCTCCTTATCTCTCAGCCAGAAAGTCTAGGTTCAGGTCCCACCTGCTGCAGATGTATACCATATCGTATCTTAACTGATATACTGAATGTGATTTTTTTTTAAGGTAGATTGGCTGGAGTGGGGAGAAAAGGGAACAGGTGGTACTAAGTGCAGTAGAAGCTGGGTAACCGATGGTCAATAAATTCTATCCATAAAGGCATCTTGAGTTCTATTCCTGAAACAGAGTTGGATCCAAGTTAACATTGGTAGCAGTAGATGGGTGCCCAAAGGTGAAGATTGAGAATTAGGAGTTTTATTTTTAACTGAAATTCTGAGACAAAGATCTTTGTATCCTCTTGAGTCATAATTCTTACTTTGGATAAGAATAAGACGGCCCTCAATAAAAGTTCTAAATTGGAGGAAGACTAATTACATTAGTATCAGACAGGAAATGGAGAAATTAGATTGGGAGCAGTCATTTGAGGGTAAATCTACGTTGGACACATAGGAGTCTTTTAAAGGCCAGTTGATCTGAGTTCAGGACCAGCAAGTTTCTGTGAGGATGAAAGATAGGGATGGCAAAATTTGGGAATCCTGAGTGACAAGAGATATTGAAAGTTTAGTCAAAAAGAGAAAGGCAACATATGTAAGGTTTAAGAAACTGAAATCAGACAAGGCTCTTCAGGAATACAAAGGAGGCAGCAAAAATCTTAAACAATGAATTAGCAAAGCTAAAGGGGGCCATGAAATGTCCTTGGCAAGTAGAATCACAAAGCCATGGTGGGTTAAAGGTCCAATTCCTGTGCAGTCCTGTTCTATCTTCTTCAACAGGAGGTTATAATTTGACTTATTTTTAAGAAGAATGGTCAAAAGGTGTCAGGATACAATTTCCAGCACTGTTTCATGAAGCTGAATGTGATTATTGTGAAAAAAATGAAAATAATACAGATACTGAATACTGCCTTATCAAAGGAAAAACAAAGAACAGACTTGGCACTGTCACCTCCTACTAGAAGCATCATCACATGTAAAGTTGAAAAATTGGACGCCGAGGAAGGTTTGGATAATCTATTAACATTTATGGGCAAAATGTATAAGAAAGATAGTCTGTTAAATGCATATGAGACATGTTCAAGCCAATAAATTTGGAAAGCTGAACTGTTGTTCCATAGAAGAATATGTAATGGAATTTAAGAAACAATGTACAAATTTGAAAAATTGTATATGGAAATCCTGATCTCAGTGTTTTCTTTAAATTATTGGCCATGCTAAAGTGTTGGACATGGACAGATTTCTAACATTATTGGGATCAGATTTTCAGAAAGAAGCATGCTTTTGGAGCAAACGTCTGAAGCTTTAAAGTAAATTCTGGGAATTTACTTTTATACAAGGATTCAATGATGGCAGCAATTCCTCACTGTCAGTTACAGACCACAATCACCTATATGAAAGGAGAATCTTAACTAAAAGGAGTGAGGACAGACATACATTTAGCAATTGTATTAAATCAGCAGGAATGGAGGAACTATAACAACAGAATAAACTCCAGGAATGTCCAGAGATAGTCAACAGGTGTCTTTTATATGACTAAAAATACTATTATGTGATGAATTAATCCTAAATGGAACAATAAATTTTTTGAAATTATGCAGGACACAGAAGATTTGTAACGAGAAGGTGGTGATACTGACCAGGCAGACAGAATTGTTACAAGGAGCCTCATTCAATCCAGTAATTAAGGTTTTAATCATGGACTCATTCAAAGATGTGGTTTTGGGCAGTCGATGTATATTCATAGCATGTGGAATGATTGCTTAAATTGTTACTTAGACTCCAAATAATAAAGACTGAAGGAACTTTAAGGCATTTGAGAGCTCTGGTTGCTTCAGGTTTGGGCTTTGACAACATGCTTTAGTCACTCAGAAGAGAGGTGATTCCCTGTGAAATAGCTGTGGTTAACTGTTTTATCAACATAGACATGGTATCAAGTGAAATAACTATATTGTTGAGCAGGCAGTATAGGAAAAGAGCTCAAATGAAACTTGCAATAGAACACAACAAGATTAATTTTGGCAACCCAATGCATTTATAATTTTCACAATCTGGATATCATCATACTTCGTGAAAGATCTCACGTCTCTCATCAAAATATTACAGTGTTATTGGCAGCAGACAATAGGATTTTAAAGGAGGAATGACTACTTCTATCAAAGCTAAACTGGCAATTTGCCCATGCATAAGATCACGGATTAAAAAGTCTATTAAAGGTTACAGCAGTAAGATGAGGAAACTAAACCTGTAGAGGAGACCAGTGAGAAATGTGATATCTGCAAAAAGGGACTCCACCATGGCCCATGGCAAGTCTCCCATTTAACAAAGTGTGGCAACGGGTTAAAGAAAATATTTACATCTTGCATGTTATAAACATGGCAAATACACCTAGCCAGTCTACAATATATAGTGATGAGAAAAGAGTATTCGTGGACAATGGGATAGGTGTATCCTGGCTAGATTCTTAACTAACAACGGGGAAACTTGACAATGATTAATTCAAGGACATGCCTGAGAATATGAACATTGTGATAATGAACACAGCAACACAACATCCCTTTAGTCAGGATGAAGTGTGAGAATGAAATCACAAAGTGAGAGATGAGATATTTCATTAAATTCTAGCAGACCAAACAAGTTGTAAGTGAACATCTGCTACGCTGGCATGGGTAGTCCATGCAAAGAACTTTCTACAAATGTTTGGGTGTTACAGTCCCTCTCAATTGGTTTCTTTGGACAAATCAAAAAGATTCCTTTGGCAATGAATAACAGGTTTGGGAAGGGACTACAATTGGTTCCACTTTGGTGAACGCTTGAATTTCGTCCATGCAGTGACAGCATGGTATTCATCCAGACAGATTTTAGAGAAAATTTGGAGACTTTTAAGTAATTGCATAAGACCATCAGAAATGAAGTTTAATCCAGGGAACAGAGAACAAAAGGAGGTTAGAAAGAGTGCAAAAGTCTGGGCAAGTTCATAGGCAATGATGAAAAACAGCAATGTTACAACATGGGAACAAAACCTTTTAGGGTGCAATCCTCAAAGTTGACTGGGACTGATTACACACTTGTAGAATCTAAACAAGTCCAGAAAGTGATTAGGCACCATGGACTTCACACACATATGTTGGGCCAGACAATGGCAGATGAAGGATTCACTGAAGATGGACACAGTGATTCTGAGGGACGGGACTCTTTTTGTCCCAGAGGCCAACTACTAAAATTGGCAGTAAAGTCACATTTATGCCTGAGGGGCCAGTGAATAGAGGAAGGCTACCACTACAGAGAGGGCAGTGAAAGCCACAAGGAAATACAAACACTGGCTAAAGGTACAGGAAAAGGGACAGAAGGTAAGACCCATGTATTGAGAAAAATTGAGGTAAAAATGTGGAAGCACAGAAATCATACTATGAGTTCTGACTGTGGACTTGGAAGTGGACATCAACCTAAGAAAAGATCCACAAAGGAATTCTGATCAAAGGAGGGGGAGATCTTACAGTGGCACAAAAAGTGACAGGAAGTCAAGTAGCTGTCATTGTTTGATGAGAACAAGGATCATGGGGTAGACTGTAATCAGAAGTAGAAGCTGTTATGATTAGGAAGTTTCAGCGACTACAAACAAAATAGAAGGAAAAATATAGCTGGAAAGAATTTGGTATATACACAAAGGTGCCAGATATGGGACAGTCAGTTCCATCATGCAAATTGATACACACAGGAAACATGCTCCCTGATGGGACAAAATCTTTTTTGAGACCACCTAAAGAAGCAGATGATATTGAGGGGAAGCTATTGAAATTAAACAACTATGTCTACAGGTTAAATGATGCAGTGAACGTCCTGCATCTTTTACTTAAATAGACCCTGTTGAAAGCTGGTCATATTCAGTCAAAACGGATCTAGCTATGTTCTACTAGTATCACAAACAGAAACTAGCAGGCATTTCTATGGCGGTGATTTTCTGTGTGGAGATTCTATAGATTTTGAATGTTGTGCAATAGAGAAAAATAAAAATTTAAGATTGGAAGTCAGGCTTTTGGTTGGCGAGGTGGGCTGTAAATATATAGGTTTAAATATTATGAAGTGTAGATTATGAGTAACTTTGGAGCAACATCTTAATGGAAATTGTTACAACCACATCTCATTAAATCGGGCCAGGTCCTCTCAGAAAAACAAATTCGCATCCAGAAAATAAACAAACAATCAGTTGAGAAGTTTTACTGAACAGTTAAACTTTTTTTTAAATAGGAACTTACTGCAGAAAATTAGAGAACAGAGAGATTTGGGAGTTCACAAAATACTAGCATCCAAGTGCAGCAGGTAACAGGGGAAGCAAATAGCATATTGGTCTATATTTCAAAGGAAATGGTGTATAGAAGTAGGGAGTCTTGCTAAAAGTGCACAAGGCTCCAGTTAGACCACAATTGGAATATTGTGAACTGTTTTGGGCCCCTTGTTTAAGTGGAGATATTGATATTGGAGGCAGTCCAGAGAAGGTTCACCAGACTGATCCCAGGTGTGAATGAACTGTATTATGAGGAGAGGTTGAGTGGGTTAGGCCTGTACTTATTGGAAGTTCGAAGAATTAGAGGCAACTTTATCAAAACATACAAGATTCTCAGGGACTTGACAGCATAGACACAGAAAGAGGTTTCCTCTTATAGGAAACTTTCAGACCAGAGGACATAATCTCAGCATAAAGGGTCACATATTTGAGACAGAGATGAGAAGGATTTTCTTCTGTCACAGGGTGGTGACTCTGTGGAATTCTTTCCTGCAAGGCTGAGATAGACAGATTTTTACACAGGGAATCAAGGGTCATAAGTAAAAGGGACGAAAGTGAAGTTGAGGATCATCAGATCAGCCATGATCTCACTTAATGGCGGAGCAAACTTGATCAAATGAATGGCCTACTTCTGCTCCTATGTTTTATGTTGTGCACTCTGACTAGATCGATGCTAGTTATGATGTACTGGAGAGGAGAATGATGAGGAGACAGGCTGCATTGAGGAAGTCTTAACAGCAACCTAAAATATTAACAAAATTAAGCTCAGAAAAAAAAGCACACTCAAATTTCCGGCTTTGGGTAACCCAGAAGGTATGAACTCTAGTTCATTTTATAGATACTTGACATGAAAATCTTCCAGAAGGACTTAGAATACATCTACATTTGTCATTCTTGGCCAGAAGGAATAATAAATGGGCTGGAAAACCAAGCAGATTAAAAAAAGGTTGGTGAAAATACTTTATCTGCTGAAATATTGATGCTATTAGAAGCTATAGATACAGGGCTATACTTATCCAGTATTCTAAGGAAATTGCATACAAGAGGCAACCTCCATTATGTTAATAACCGTTCTCTTTGGGATAATGTTTATTTGACGAAACAGCATGACTAAATAAAAGTGAGGATTCACCTTGCTAGCATAAAGAAAATGCAAGATAGAAAAGTGATTTGCAAAATAAAGCAGGTAGATGTAGGTCACCAATTAGCAGAATGTTTCATGATAAAATTTAAAGGAATTATTAGACATCCTCGAAGAGGGATGTCTGGTGGTAAACAGGTTATATTAATATAAAGAAGAAAAAGTTTTGTTTTGGTTATTTTATGGTTAAATATGTTTAATTTTTTGGTTTAGATAAAGGGGAATATGGAAGATTATAAGATGCATAACACTGAAAAAGTTATTTTTGTTTACTTTTCATTAACTTGTTTGTATGTCTAAAGAGGAAGTAGAATGTGACAGTATAGTAAGGGTGAAGCTGCTCAATGGGGTTAATCAAATAAGCAACTGTGTAAATATAAAGGTAGAACAAAAGGCGTCTTGTAGTGCAGTGTTCATGTTGCTACCTCATGGCCAGAAAGTCTGGGTTCAAGTCCCACCTGTCCTGGATGTGTGTTGCAACTTGTCCAAACATGTTTATTAAAAATAATTTTGAAAGGATGCAATGGTAGCATCCTTACCTCTGGATCAGAAAGTCAAGTTCTATCTGCCATAGGGCATAGGACATACTAAGCCCAAACAGATCAACTAAAAATAATCCAAAAAGCTCTTGTTAGAGCATTGTGGCAATAATGTCAAAGCCACTGGCTCAATCCCTGTCCTTGCCAGGGACATTGGTGTGCTTTATTGGAAGTGCTGACCTTCTGGATCTGTAGATGGGACTAAATGGCCTGGCGATGCAATAGAAATCCATTACAGTCTCCTGGTGGAGGCTTGCGTTCTCCCAACTGTGTCTGTAACCTTTACCCTGATGTGGGCTGTTGTGGCATTCCTGCCTCAGGGCCCGAAAGTCCGGGTTCGGAAAGTGACACGTGCCCCAGGGGTGTGTCATAACATGTCTAAATAGGCTACTAAAAACATTTCAAGGAAGAACAAGTGGCATTGGATGTGGTAGGAGATGGGTGACTGAATAATCAATTAGCTCTGTCCACCAGAAAAAGATCAAATTCTTTTTTGTCATCTGTTTCAGATTGGAGTTATGTTTTTAATTCACTCTCAGAATCATAAAATACACAGACAGGCCCTTCTGCCCATCGAGTCTGCACAGACATGGGATGTGGGCTGAACCAGCATTTACTAGCAGTCTCCAGCTGCCCTAGACAAAGCAAGTGGTGAGCCTCTTTTTTTCAATCAGGTTAATCTATTTAGTGTAGGTGTACCCACAATGCTGTTGGGGAGGAAATTCCAGGATTTTGACCCAGCAACTGTGAAGGATAGTGAGTGGTTTGGAGGGGAATTTGCAGGTGGTGGCATTCCCATTATTTGCGGCCCCTATCCTTCTAGATGATAGCGGTCATGGGTTTTGAAGGTGCTATCTAAGAAGCCTCTGTGACCTTGTGCAGTGCATTTTGTAGATGGTACACACTGCTGCTACTGAGCATCAATGGGGGACGGAGTGTTTGTTTGTGAATGTTGTGCCAATAAAGCAGATTACTTTGACATGGCAAGTTAACAGTCAGGATCACCACAACAGACTCACTTTCAATTCCAAACATATTATCTGAATTTTAAATTCCACCAGCTAGCATGATGGGATTTTAACTCAGAGCTGTAGCCAGGGCCTTCGGCTGACTGGTTCAGTGACATTGCTAGAGCCACCACCTACCTTGTATACACAATTAGCGTATGATAAAATTCCAGGATGGCTCACAGACCTGCCAAACTGTTAGAAATTAAAAATATTTTTGGCAAGATTTTTGGTGGGGAGGGTTGGAGAGAACAATCTAGTCAGAGTGCACAACATCAGACACAGGAGCAGAAGTAGGCCATTCAGTTCACAATGCTAAAGTAACTTCTTTTAAAAGGTTAGAGGAGAGATGACAGAGAGGTGACAGCAGTTTGGAACTCATTGTCTGAAAGGGTGGTGGAGGCAGAAACCCTCAACTCACTGGGGGGTGTCTGGAAATGCACCTTAAACGTCACAACCTACAAGGCTATAGACCAAATTCTAGAAAACGGGAGTTGACTGGGTGGCTCATTTTTCAGTGATGCAAACACAATTGCCAATGAATAGATTTTTGACTGACAATGGAGGCAAGGGTTATGGAGTGCAGACAAGAAAGTGGGACTGAGACCAGAATCAGTTCAGCTATGATCTTATTGAATGTTGGGGTAGGCCTGAAGGTCCAAATGGCCTACTCTTTTTCTCTTATTGCTACGGCCTCATTCTGTACCATAACCTTTCATGATTCTAAGCTCCTTAATGTATGGTTGTCCAGACAGAGTCTGCTGCTGCCATAAATCTCGAGTTCTCCAGTGGTGACAACTATCTCTAAAAATTGCTTAAAAAGATTAACCTAAATACTCCTATCATTACTCTCTTTGAAACATATAAAATTCTTCAGGGAGTTCACAGTGCAAGTGCTGAGTTTCCTCTGCGTGGAGAATCCAGACTGGGGATCATATTGTATGAATAAGGAATTGGCCACTAAAGAGGAATCGTTTCACTTAAATAATTGAGAATCTTTGAAATTCACCAGAGAACTATGGATGCACAGTCAATGAGCACGTCTAAGAATGAAATCAACAATTGTATGAACATTAAGGGCTGTAGGTGTGAATTGCAAAGTGGAATTGAAACACTTTAGAAGATCAATCACAATCTTGTGGAACAGTAGAACAGGCTAAAGAGGCGATATGCTCTCCCCCTCTGTCTACTTCTTCTATTCCAAGTCAGAAGTCACACGACACCAGGTTTAGGCCAACAGGTTTATTTGAAATCACAAGCTTTTGGAGTGTAGCCCCTTCGTCAGGTGAAGTCAGAGTGAAGCACACAAAACACAGAATTTATGGGCAAAGTGATCAAAAGATCATACAAATGGTGCAAGTGGAGTGTCATAGAATAAGTCTCTGCAGGTGATCGAAAGTGTTAGACGGTGTGAATAAAGAGTCAACAGCTGAATAACAAGCAGAGGGATAACCTATAATCCGATTAAATGAGACAGAGAGATAATTATAAAAAATTTCAAATAAGGTGGTGGTGCAGACAAACCAAATGACTGGATAACATGGGAATAAGAGTTGCATGCCAAGAGTCTAACCAAAGAAATAAGTAATCCAAAGCTGTCCAAACTAATTAAGGAGGAGAGATCATAACAATTTATCAAGGTGATGTTGTCAAAACAGCACAGTAAAGAAGATTTTATAAATGGTGGAGTCACACCTCTCGCACAGTCCTCAATCATCTTGTACAGCAAACACTGCAACCTTGAAATCGAGATAGAACCCATAGTGTCAGCTTGCACTCAGGATACAGCGGACCAGCAACAAGACACTGCCAAACAGACATGGCAACGGCACTACACCATCTACATGCACACCAAGAACAAGAAACTGGACAGACTTGCATCACCATCAGCAGTAACCAAGCCTCCCCTGGTACCACAGTTGAAACCGGTACCACCACAGGAAAATCCATCGTCAACTTGCCTGACTACACCCTTCAACCAGACGAAATCGAAGTTCCCAGCTGAGGGCTCATTTTCTGCCCCACTACCAAAATGGACCCCAGTGGTCTGGCGGCAGACACAGAACAATTCATCAGGCAAATGAAGCTCCGGGAATTCTTCCACAAACCCCAAGATGTCAGCAGCAAGCCCAATGAGACAACCAATGAACTGGATCGGTCGACAGAGAGATCCGTGGTGCATTGACCAAAGAAGAGTCAAATTGGACCTCTCCAGAAAGCCTCTGCCCTAGGCTCAACATGTATGCTCAAGGCATCAGGAGATGAGTTAATGCCAGATTCATCAGCCACGCTCACAAGATAGTGCAGAACGTCACCCAGGAACAAAGCAATGTCATCCGTGCTCTCAAGACCAATTGCAACATTGTCATCAAACCAGCAGAAAAAGGAGGAGCCATTGTCATACAGAATAGAATGGACTTCTGCAAAGAAGCTTACCGACAAATAAACAACCAGGAACACTACAGACAACTACCTGCCAATCCAACCAAAGAACACACCCGTCAACTGAACAAACTGATCAAGACTTTTGATCCAGACCTTCAGAGTATCCTATGCACTCTCATCCTGTGTACTTCTCACATAAAAGACTTCTACTGCCTTCTGAAGATACACAAAGCGAGCACACCTAGACGTCCCATTGTATCGGGCAATGGGACCCTGTGTGAGAACCTCTCTGGCTATGTTGAGGGCATCTTGAAACCCATTGTACAAGGAATCCCCAGCTTCTGTTGTGAAACCACAGATTTCTTACAGAAACTCAGCACCCATGGACCAGTCAAACTAGGAACATTCCTCGTCACAATGGGCATTTCGGCACTCTACATCAGCATCCCCCCCCCCCACAACGGTAGCATCACTGCAACAGCCTCAGTACTCAATATCAATGATTGCCAATTTCCAGACGCCATCCTAAAACTCATCTGCTTCATCCTCGACCACAACGTCTTCACCTTCAACAACCAATTCTTTATCCAGACACACGGGGCAGCCATGGGGACTAAATCTGCACCCCAATATGTCAACAATTTCATGCAGAAGTTTGAGCAAGACTTCTTTGCTGTGCAGGACTTCCGACCAATGCTATACACCAGATACATTAATGACATTTTCTTCCTTTGGACTCATGGTGAGGAATCACTGAAGCGGCTACATAGCGATATCAACAAGTTTCATCCCACCATCACACTTACCATGGACTACTCCTCAGAATCAGTCTCATTCTTGGACACAAATCTCCATCAAGGACAGACACCTCAGTATCTCACTCTACTATAAGCCCACAGATAACCTCACGATGCTGCTTCCACTCTAAACATATTAAAGAAGCCACCCGCTACAGACAAGCCCTGTGCATACACAGGATCTGCTCAGATGAGGGGAAACACAACAGACACCTAAAGATTTTGAAGGAAGCCCTCATAAGAACGGGATACAATGCTCAACTCATTGTTCGCCAGTGCCGACGTGCCACAGTGAAAACCGCAATGACCTCCTCAGAAGACAGACAAGGATAAGGCTGATAGACTACCCTTCGTCATCCAGTACTTCCCTGGAACGGAGAGACTACACCATGTTCTTTGCAGCCTTCAACATGTCATCGATGACAACAAACATCTCGCCAAGATCAGCCCTTTGCCTCCACACCTCGTCTTCAAACAGCCACCAAACCTTGAACAGACCATTGTTCACAGCAAACTACCCAGCTTTCAGGACAACATCGACCACAACACCACACAATCCTGCCATGGCAACTTTTGCAAGAAGTGTCAGATCATTGACATGAGTATTACCATCACGCTTGGGAACACCATCCACACGTCGACGGCCACTCAAGTGACTCGGCCAATGTTGTCTATCTTACAGGCTGCAGGCAAGGATGCCCCGAGGCATGGTATATCAGCGAGACCAAGCAGATGCTATGACAATGGATGAATGGACACTGCACAACAATCATAAGAACATAAGAACTAGGAGCAGGAGTAGGCCATCTGGCCCCTCGAGCCTGCCCCGCCATTTAATAAGATCATGGCTGATCTTTTTGAGACTCAGCCCCACTTACCCGCCCGCTCACCAAAACCCTTAATTCCTTTACTGTTCAAAAATTTATCCAGCCTTGCCTTAAAAACATTCAGCAAGGTAGCTTCAACCACTTCACTGGGCAGGGAATTCCACAGATTCACAACCGTTTGGGTGAAGAAGTTCCTCCTGACCTCAGTCCTACATCTGCTTCCCTTTATTTTGAGGTGATGCCCTCTAGTCCTAGTTTCACCTGCTAGTGGAAACAATCTCCCTGCCTCCATAATCTTATATGTTTCTATAAGATCTCCCCTCATTCTTCTGAATTCCAGTAAGTATAATCCCAGCCTACTCAGTCTCTCCTCATAATCCAACCCTCTCAACTCTGGAATCAACCGAGTGAATCTCCTCTGTACCCCCTCCAGTGCTAGTATATCCCTTCTCAAGTAAGGAGACTGCACACAGTACTCCAGGTGTGGCCTCACCAGGACCCTGTACAGCTGCAGCATAGCCTCCCTGTTTTTAAACTCCATCCCTCTAGCAATGACAGACAAAATTCCATTTGCCTTTTTAATTACCTGCTGCACCTGCAATCCTACTTTTAGCGATTCATGCACAAGGACACCCAGCAGCGTGCTGCAATTTTTTACCCTTTAAAACATAGTCCATTTTGCTGTTATTCCTACCAAAATGGATGACCTCACACTTATCAACATTGTACTCCATCTGCCAGACCTTTGCCCACTCACTTAGACTATCTATATCCCTCTGCACACTTTACTCTACCACTCAACTTAGTGTCATCTGCAAATTTTGACACACCACACTTAGTCCCCAACTCCAAATCATCTATGTAAATTGTAAATAATTGCGGTCCCAATCGCCAGACAGGATTGTTAGCTCCCAGTCGGGAAACACTTCAGCGGTCAAGGACGTTCAGCTTCTGATCTTCGGGTAAGCGTCCTCCAAGGTGGCCTTTGAGATGCACAACAATGCAGAATTGCCGAATAGAAACTGATAACCAAATTCTGTACCCATGAAGACAGCCTCAATCGTGTTCTTGGGTTCATGTCACGCTAATGTGACCCCACCACACTGTTCTGTATTTATAAAATCTTCCTTACTGTCCTGTTTTGACACCATCACCTTGAGAAATTGTTGTGATCTCTCCTCCTTAATTAGTTTGTACAGTTTCGGATTACTTACTACTTTGGTTAGACCCTTGGCTTGAGACTCTTATACCTATCATGTAATTCCAGTCATTTCATTTGTCTCCAGCACCTTATTTTTGATCTTTTGTAATTATCTCTCTGCCTCATTATAGGTCATCTGTTTGCTTGTAATTCAGCTGTTGACACTTTACTCACACTTTTGATCAGCTGCAGGGACTTATTCTACGACGGTCCACTCACACAATTTGTATGATCTTTTGATCTCTCTGCCCATAAATTCTGTGTTTTGTATGCTTCTCTCTCACTTCATCTGACGAAGGGGCTACACTCCAAAAGCTTGTGATTTCAAATAAACCTGTTAGACTATAACCTGATGTTGTGTGATTTCTGACTTTGTCCACCCCAGTCCAACAACGGCACCTCCACATCTTATATTCCAAGGTTACAATATATATAATCAGTTTAGCATTCAGCCAGTATTTTACAAAGACAGACTAAATCGATTCATACCACCCACCTTGTAATCGGCCTTTGATTTACGAAGATCCGGTGCATAACTTGTGTTGGTTGAGCCTACAATAGCTGGCACAGAAACATTGAATAGCAATTAACATCTTGACAATTTAACAGAAAGCAATCTTTACTTTGCTTTTAATTTCCCTTGTCCTAATGTTGAGCACTGCCTCAGGTGACCAATTCCTTCATTAAAACTTGTCCATCTGACATTCTCAGTACAGCCACTTTATCAGCATCCTATTCAGCACCTTAAAAATTCATACTACACACCACCAATGCACAATAACATGGACAACACTTATACAAACACCACCATCTACAAGTTCCCTTCCAAATGTCTCACACAACATACAGAAGCATCAAAAATCTGGAATTTCCTCCCTAATAGCAATGTGGGTGCACCTAGAGCACATGTACTGCAATGATTCAAGTAGAGGGCTCAGCAATAGAGGCTGGTCTAGTTAATGAGGCTTATATTACATCAGTGATTTTTTAAAAAGACTCACTCAAAGGATGGCTCCCACAGGGCCCAAAAGGGATTCTTGAGGGAATGGCTAAAGGGCTTCCTATCTTTCTGCCCACATGGCAACCTTCCCTCCAATTCTTGCTCCTCCCTTTTTAGAGGGGGAAGAGGGTGAATTGCACAACCCGATCCTGGTAGCACAGCAGAAATTAGACAGACCACGTGTAGACAGCAGCAATTATGAACCTACTGCTTTGCATGCGGTCATCCCTCTGATGAGCAGACTTTAAAAAAAAAACCCAACACACACTCTCACCAATATTTTACACAATTTTAATTCTTTCACTTCAAAAGAGAGGAGTGATGAGCCGAGAATCAGAATGGCCAGTAGGGTGTGTGAAGTTGATTCTATAAATAATTTTACAGGGAGTTTTGAAAGCACTGTAGCAAAACCGTAAGTAAAGGTTGGCAATTAGGGGAAATTATTACACAACATGAAGAAATTAGATCAATCAGGAGAGGATGAACAAGCTGGGTCCACATTCTGCAGGAGTGACCCTGCTTTAAAACTGTTCAGACTCAGTTCTGACAAAGGTCACTGGACTCAAAATATTAATTCTGTTTTCTCTCCATAGATACCACCAGACCTGCTGAGTTTCTCCAGCAATTTCTGTTTCTATTTGCTTTAGATCTCTAACATCCACAGTTCTTTTTTTATTCTATTTTCGCCAGGCTGACCCGATAGAGGCTTTTAAAGTTATGGAAGGGTTTGATACAGTAGATGTAGAGTGTTTCTGATTGTGGAGGGGACCAAAACTAGGGGCAGGAATATAAGATTGTCACCAATAAACCAAGAAAGAGAAACTTCATTATCAGCAAGTGATTTGGAACTCACTACTGCATGATTGAAGCAATGGGCATAGAAACTCATTTGAAACTTTTGATAAATTCAAAGGAGAAAGGGATAGGTTGTGGTGATATGGTTACATTAAAAAGGGTGGGAGGAGGTTTACATGCAGAATAAACTCAAAATGGGCCAATTGGTCTGAATAGCTGAAATCTCTGATCTAAATTCAATTAAACACCGGACAAACTTACAATCAGAAAGTGACTGGAAACTCCCAGGCCGGCCGATCCCAAATAAAGCGTTTGACGAATCCCTTTTACCTGTGAAATAAAACAGTCCCAAAGTCAGATGAATACAAGACAGCCCAGGACTATCACTTATTCCACTTACTTTGCAAGAATTATACTTATCCATCATCAGAATAACTTGGCAGTAACTCTGGTCACATCATCTTTCAGACTTTGAGATTTAACTGGATTCATACTTTAATGGGGTTGCCACTCTTTCTGTGATAAAATACATGCATGTGTTTTTAAAAATCCATTAATTGACTTTCTGCTTGCCACAGATCCACTGCAACTGCATTACATCCAGTGATTCTGGCATCAGGAATAGAAACTAAAAAAGCATATAGCCAAAAGCAGAATTTGCAGCATTCCAAGGCAGCTACAGTAGGGATTCCACTTCAGAACAGATCAAAGATTCTACATCCTAACCAAGCTATTTTGAAAAGTCAGGCAATGAAGGATAGAACTAGAGCGAATCTTTAGTGAGCCAGGTGTTTTTTCCAATGAATTCATGGTCATTACTAGATTTTTAATTCCAGATATTTATTGAAGTCAAATTTCACCACCTGCTCTTTTGGGATTCAAATCTAGGTCCCCAGGAAATTATCTGGGTCTCTGGATTAACAGTCCAGTGATAATACCGCTAGGCCACCACCTCCCTTTTCCAAAAAGACATTCAAACATTCCAAGCGTGCACTTCCAAACCCAACACCACTGTTTCAATTTTTACTATTTCCCTGAATTCCCAGTTAATGCTCTATCTGCATACAATTAAGCACAATTAGTTTATAATTGACACCAACCTCCTCAACTATTCCGCTTGCTGAATGATCTGCACAAAGCACTCCTAGGATGTGAGATAACAAGGTGTAGAGCTGGATGAACACAGCAGGCCCAGCAGCATCATAGGAGCAGGAA
>NC_063339.1:11906521-11923746 GCF_021869965.1 Rhincodon typus | reverse complement strand
CCCTTCATCAGAAAATTTCTGATGAAGGGTCTAGGCCCGAAACGTCAGCTTTCCTGCTCCTATGATGCTGCTGGGCCTGCTGTGTTCATCCAGCTCTACACCTTGTTATCTCAGATTTTCCAGCATCTGCAGTTTCTACTATCTCTGATACTCCTAGGATGTGACTGCTTGTGTGTGATTGTCAATAACCTGACTGCATTCAATACCCCTAACATTGTAAAAATCTTCCAATGCACTTCACAACTGTATAATTTTCCAAAAAGACATTTAATCATTTGTGACATCAAATCACACAGGAGATATTAGCAAAAGTGACCAAAGCTTAGTGAAAAGTGACAGGTTCTCAGGAGTATCTAAAAGGAGTAGGGAGGCCAAGAGACAGTGAACTTTCTCCAGGGAATGATAGAGCAATGAAAATTGGGATAAGAAAGAGACCAGAATTAAGTTAGTGCAGGCACCTCAGAAGGCTGAGAGGGTGGAGCAAGTCACAGAGGCAGCAGGGAACATTTAAACACATGAGAATAAGAATTTAAAGTTGAGGTGTTGCCAAAAAGGAGCCAATCCAGGTCAGCAAGCACAAGTTTGATGGGGAAATGTGACTTGGTGCAAAGGAAACTGGCAGTAAAGTTTTGGTTCCCATTATAGCTTGAATACCTTGCAGACACTGAACATCAGAGCTCACACATAAAGGACAGCATCTCGGGATGGGATATTGGAACAATGAGAACCTTAGGACTGAAAGGGATTCACATCGCTAATTTATTTTTTTATTCCCTCTTGGGACGTGGTCATCAATGGCTGGCCAGCATTTGTTGCACATTCACAGCTGCCCTTCAGAAGGTGGTGGTGAATTGCCGTCTTGAATCGCTGCAGTCCATGTGCCACAGGTTGGCCCACAATGCCCTTAGGGAAGAAATTGCAGGATTTTGACCCAGCAACAAGGAAGGAACGGTGATATGTTTCCAAGTTAGGACAGTGAGTGGCTTAGAGCAGAACATATATCTGCGACTCTTGCCCTTCCAAATGGAAGAGTTCATGGTTTGGAAAATGATTTCTGAGGATCTTTGGTGAATTTCTGCAGTGCATCTTGTTGATAGTACACACTGCTGCTTCTGAACAGTGGAGGGAGTGGTTGCTTGTGGATGTGTTGCCAATCAAGCATGCTGTTTTGTCCTGGATTGTTGTGTGTTGCTGGAGCTGCACCCATCCAGGTCAGAGGGGAGTATTCTATCCTGACTTGTGCCTTGTAGATGGTGGACAGAATTTGGGGAATCAGGTGGTGAGTTAATTCCTAGCCTTTGGACCTGCTTTTGTAGCCACTGTGTTTATGTAGTGAGGTCAGTTGAGTTACTCATCAATACTCACCCCTAGAATGTTTATTGTGCAGGATTCACAGATGGTAACACCATTGAATGTCAGGGGGAGGTGGTTACACTGTCTCTAATTGGAAATTATCATTGCCTGGCATTTGCGAATGTTGCCTGCCACTTGCCAGCCCAAGCCTGGATATTGTCCAGATCTTGCTGCAATTGCACATGGATGGCTTCAGCATCTGAGAAGTCGTGAATGGTGCTGAACATTGTGCAACCTTCAGCAGACATCCTCACTTCTGACCTTATGATGGAGAGAAGGTTATTGGTGAAGCAGCTGAAGATGGTTTGGCCTAGGATACTATCCTCAGCAACTCCTGTAGAGATGTTCTGGAGATGAGATGACTGACTGACCTCCAACAATGACAACCATCTTTCTACATGACAGGTATGACTCCACCCAGTGGATACCCATTGATTACAATTTTGCTAGGACTCCTTGATGCCACATTCCATCAAATGTAGCCTTGATGTCCAAGGCTATCACTCTCACCTCTCAATGTGGGGTGGGAGAAACTGATAGAGCAGGTATAATCTTGCTTCAGGGTATGGAACAGTTATGGTGAATGGTGAATCACTGCACAGTTGCCAAGGTGATTAGTAATTCAAAACTCAGCACTACAGGAGCCCAAATGGGGAAGTTGGGTGGGGGAGGCTTCAGAGAGTAATTTTCCAGTATCCTTTCTTCTGCTAACAACCCTGAGTCCTTCTCCTCACTCTCCAAGGAGATTATACATCTGTGGAGCAGGCACCATGTTAGCAGTAGGATATGCATACACACAATGCTCCAGCAACCACAAATGTAGGGGACAGACAGGCTTGAAGGACCACTTGGCCTTTTCTAATACAGTAATTTTGCCTGTTCATCTGCAGTGCAGCAAGCTGAGTGAACATCCACATGATAGTTACTACCTTTAAAGAAGCTGCTTAGGGAATATGTAGAGGCAGGCTTGGAAATAGTCGCCTGTGTTGCATCAGAGAAAGATCTTGTAGGTGCCAGGTCTCGGATGTCACCTGCTCGGATTCCTGTTGTGCTCTCTTTAATTGACCAGGAGATACCTGAGGACAAAGAAATATATGATTCAGAAGAGCATCAGGTACTGGTGCAGGGGTTCCAAGATGCCCTTCACCTTAGTTGCATTTGAAACACTAAGTATATTTGTCACCAACTTCCAATGCAACATTCTGATAATTTCTCAGTGCAATCAGAATACGGATCCCTTTACTTGGGATTTTTCTCTATCCTCTATATTTATAACAGTAATTTTGCACTTGTAAAATGTTGGAACATATTGAAGTCTTGAAAGGCAACTCATAGTAAAAAAAAGTCTTTTCCTGATGGATCCTTGACAGAGGGTTTGAAAGGCAGGTTATGATGTGGGAGAAAGAGGTGGAGGGAAGAGGAAGGAAGAATGTGAGGATGGGGAGATTGTGCAAGTAGGGGGAAAGGATGCAAATGGTGGGCGGTTGAGCGAGTGGGCAGGGAAGAAAGAGCACAGGGAAGGGAGCACAAAGGGTTTAGAGAAAGAGCTGATGGGGAGAAAGAAGAGGGAGTTTCAAATTCCCGCCACCTTCTGAGTGAAAAAACAGTTTCCTCACATTATCTTTAAAGCTTCTGCCACTTACCTTAAATCTATGCCCTCTGGTTATTGATCCCTCCACTAAGGGGAACACTTCCTTCTTTTCTACATGATCTATGCCCATCATAATTTTATACATCTCAATCATGTCCCCTCTCAGTCTCCTTTACTCTGAGGAAAACAACCCCAGTCTGTCTAATCTCCAATCTTACATTCTGTTTGCTACTTCAATGGCCATTCACCTACTCTGCCAACAGTACATCTCTTCACAGCTTCTTTATATCCTCCTCACAACAAACATTCCCAACAAACTTTGCATTGTCGGTAGAATTAAATCCAACATTTTCTCTAATCTAGCTATCTGAAAGCTAGACATTTTTGTCAAGTGCCATAAAGGTTAATTCTTATTAAATGAGTAAAACAACTGACCACCTTGTTCAGCTCAATATTGCACTGGCACTGACAAGTTATCAGCTTTATACGCCAATCTTTTCCCGCAGCAGGGTGATCCCTGGCCTCTCTAAACTGACTCTGTCTGGCTCAAAATCCGTTGGGTTACAAAAGCTAGCATGTAGTTGGTCCCAAAGTTTCTGGTTTGGGGACTCTGTATCTGTACTCTTAATTTGTTCATCCAAGTCAGGCCCCAACACTTGTTGGTACCCGTCAGTTTGAAAGTATCCTGCTTAAATTTTACTCTCTCCTTCCTGTCTGAGCTAAAATACTACCCCTCACTCCAAGCCTCCATATTTTACTATATTAATTGGTCATATGGTGCCTTATCAAACGTGTATCAGAAAGCCATGTGTGCCCAGGTTCAAGTACTAACATCTCTCTGAACACACATTAGAAAATAAAAATAAATACCACACCTACTGATTTGCTTTCATCTACTCTAGTCATAAAATTCTCAAAAACAAAAACAATCTCTCAAAATTTGGCAAACACATTTGCTCCTCCCACAAACTGGAGCAAAATTATGTACATGTTTAAAAATTCTTTAAAATAAGTTTCAACATTTTCCTGATGACTGAAAGCAGGCCAGCTTGTTTGCTCTTTCCCTGCATTTTTTTTTTAAAAGAGTCACACACATCTACAGCACTGGGAAAGGTCTGTCAGCCCAATGCGTCTGTGTCAGTTAAAAATGGTCTAATCCCATTTTCCAGCACTTGCGCCATGGCCTTCTGCGCCTTGGCATCACAAGTGCACATCGAAATATTTCTTAAACATTATGAGGGTTTCTGCCTCTACCATCCTTACAGATAGTGAGTTCCAGATTCCCACCAGCTTCTGGATAAAAAAAAAAGATTTTCCTCCCACCTCTTCTAAGCCTCTTACCTTATAGCTACGCCCCTGGTTATTGATCCCTCCATCAAGGGGAAACATTCCTTCCTGTCTCCCCTATCTATGCCCCTCATAATTTTATATATCTCAACGATATCCCCTCTCTGCTCTTAAACAACCCCAGCCTGTCTAATCTCTCTTCACAACTGAAAATCTCTAGTCCAGGCAGCATCCTGGTAAATCTCCTCTGCACTCTCTCCAGCGCTATCACATCCCTCCTATAATTTGGATTCCAGAACTGCAAATAACATCAAAGTCCAAGGAGACTACATCAAAATCATTGTCCTCATCTACACACCTGGTCATCTCTTCTAAAAATTCAATCTAGTTAGTCGGACATGACATCCCCTTACTGAGAGTGCTGAATAGCAATTTTAACTTTCAATCCATTGGATCAGTTTTAAAACCTAGAGAATTTTGGAAAATATATTTATGCACACACTTCAAAGTAAGAGGAGTGATTAGAGTTGCGACGGAGAGACGAGAGAGTTGGGAGGGAGAGATGAGAGACAAGTGGGTGCGAGAGACGGAGGGAGGAAGAGATGAGAGTGGGGGGAGGGAGATGAGTGTATGGAGGGGAAACGAAAGAGAGGAGAGAGCGACAATAGAGGCTGGAGCTGGGAAAGATGAGGCGGGGGTGTGGGGACAGTTGTGAGAGTGGGTGGGGTGAGCGCAAGACAAGAGAGTTGGGGGTGGGGGACAGGACAAGAGAGTTGAAGGGGGGAGAGCTAAGAAATTTGGGGGTGGAAACGATGAGAGAACTGGGAGAGAGATAAGACAATTGTGGAGCGGGGAAGAGAGTTGCAAGGTGTGAGAGACAGTGAACAAAAGTCAGGGGAGAAAGTGCAGATATTGACAGTTAGTGGGAGAATGAGAGAACAAGGTTTTGGTTGGTAGTGAAGTGGGTGTGACCGCCAATACTTACTTCCCACAGGCTCCCCGCTCCAGCTAACCTTCTCCACATCATCATCGTCATCGTCCACAATACCAGGGAGACTGTTAACTGCTCGCTTGGACTCTTTCAGCTAAAGTGACAACACAAATATGCGAACTGTCACACAAGATTAAAAGCTGTTTATGAGTTGGTGAGTCAGATTGCATGAGAGCAGACACATTGAAATGTCATGTGGTCACTGAATGCTGGTTTCCAATGCACGGTGACATCAACAGCATAGTGTCAATTCCTGCAGTGGCTGAGGTTACCGTGAAGGGCTCTCCTTCTCAACCTTTCCGATTGCCCGAGGCGTGGTGACCCTCAGGTTAAACCACCATCAGTTGTCTCTCCCTCTATAATGACGGTAGCCCTATTGTCTGGTTGGTCTATGACAATTTTACCTTTATATATACGTGCACGGACTAACAGAGATCACGGTGTAGTATATTGGCATGGATAGAGAATTGGCTCACTGGCAGGAAACAGCCAGTGCAGATAACGGGTTCTTTTTCAGTCTGGAAACCTGTGACTAGTGGGGCTCCACAGGATCAATACAGGGATCGCAACTGTTTACAATACATATTAATGTCTTGGAGAAATGAAGCAAACGTACTATAGCCTAATTTGCAGATAACACTAAAATTGGTGGAAAAGCAGATTGTGAAAGGGATAGAAACAACTTACAGACAAATATTGATGGGTTAAGTAAGTGAGCAAAAAGTTAGCAAATGGAGTAAAGAGAAAACGCAAAGTTGTTCATTTTGGAAGGGAGAACAAAAAAACTGAATATTATTTAAATGGAGACAAACTGCAGAAATCTGCAACACAAAGGGTCTTAGGGGTACATGTGCATAAAACACAGAAAGCTAGGACACAGGTGCAGCAGGTAATCAGGAAGGCAAATGGAATGTTGGTCCTTATTTCAAGGAGGTTGGAGTATAAGTGTAGAAAGTCGTGCTGCAACTGCACAGTGTTGTCAGAACACATCTAGAGTACTGTGAGCAGTTTTGGTTCCCTTTTTAAGAAAAGATATCATTTCATTAGAAGCACTTCAGAGAAGGTTCAGGAGGATGACCCCCAATATGGGGGAACTGTCTTATCAGCAAAGGCTCACAAATTGGGACTCGACTCACTGGAGTTTAAAAGAATGAGAGGTGATCTCATTGAAGCATACAGGATTCTTAAGGGTCTTTACAAGGAAATGCTGAGAGGATGTTTCCCCTCATGGGAGTATCTCGAACCAGAGCGCATAATCTCATTGTGGGATCCTGCTACACATCGGATGGTATTCTAGTTGTCTACAGAGATAACTCTGATGATTGTAAGAAGTTTGGAATGTCCCAAGGATAGGAGAAGATATGACATGAATCATGCCCTCACTGAGAAAAAGAGGATTGTAAGCAATGTCAGAATACCTTTAAATCTGCAAATTTAAATCCAGGCAATTTACTCACCTCTGTAAATTCATCATCATCATCAAATACAAAAGCTTTACATTTTGTACTGTTCCAATAATCTTCTTCATCATTTTTGGTTCTGCTCATCTGCAAATATAATAGAAAAACTGAAAAAATTAAATTAATAACTTATATTTACATAGTGCCTGTAATGAAACTCCCCGATGTACTTCACAGAAGCTGTATAAAACAAAGCATTACACCTGCCACATAAGGTGATAATAGATCAGCTGACCAAAGGCTTTGTCAAAGAGTTAGCTTTTAAGAATTTTTGTAAAGGAAGAAAGCAAAAGAGATTGCCATGTTTCAGAAGAGTATTTCAGAGCCTGGGATGTAGGCAACTACAGGTCCAGCCACAAATAGTGGATACATTATAACTGGGAATGCAAAAGGTGCTGAAATTAAACGAGTGCAGATAATTGGAGGGCTGTGGAAATCACAGAATCCCTAGAGTGTGGAAGCAGGCCATTCAGCCCATCAATTCTACACTGGCTCTCCATAGAGCATCCCACCCTATTCCTGTGACCCTGCATTTCCCATGGCTAATCTACATAGCCTGCACAGTTCTGGACTGTGGGAGAAAACCCACACAGATACGGGGAGAATGGGTGAACTCCACACAGACAGTTATCCTGGAGTGGAATCAAACCTTGGTCGCTGGCAATAGTGCTAACCACTGAGCCCCTGTAACACCACAAATGGAGAATAGAGAAAGAGGGCGGGCAAGACCATG
The DNA here is from genome assembly GCF_021869965.1 of Rhincodon typus. NCBI lineage: Eukaryota > Metazoa > Chordata > Chondrichthyes > Orectolobiformes > Rhincodontidae > Rhincodon > Rhincodon typus. Next base: position 11,916,331 of record NC_063339.1, on the reverse strand, counting down.
CATGGATTTGAAAACAAGGATGGAAATTAATCATACTGTTTATAAAATATAGGAATGGTCCCCAAGTTTAACTGATACTGAGTTCTTTGCAAAGCCCTTGCTGCAAGGGTTCACTGGTGACTTAGGGGGAATGCACAAACTTGCCCGGTTAGCTCATTGCAGGCAAGGCAGCAGTGGAGGCATAACAAAGAGCAATGTAATCAACCATGACATTTCCGGCCAGCCACAACCTCTGGCAGACCAGAGTGTACGCATGTGGAATGAACCTTCTGCCCTCCTGAAAAGGGCACAAACTGACTCAATCTACCTTGACAGTAACCTGGGAGAAGATATCGGCAGGTAGGCTGCAGGACTGCAATCCGATGGTGGGGGGAAATGGGGTTCTGTCTACATGCATGGGGGAAGAAAGCTGAAAATCGGTTGGATAGTAACTGGTACTTTTTAAATGAGGGGGAGGAAGTACATTGGGACCTGACTTTAAGCAAAATATAAAACGTCAGCATGGGACACTTGCTCTCTTAAAACAATGCCAGTTTAATGTTGGAAGATGACCCTCTGGAGGGGCTTAGCTACCTTTTCGTGTTCCTGGTGGACAAGGGCAATTTCAGGACTCAGGCTGACATACTTGACTTAGGGCTGGGGATAACAGCTCATACAGAGAGCCCATTTTCTGTTTTACACCGCCACGTACACCTGGATAATTTGTTTACTGGACCAGAGCTTACACAAAGTATATTAACGCCCTCCCCTCTTCACTCACCCCTGAACTCACTCACTTCCCGGCATCAACCCCTCAGAAACTGGCAGTGTCTTCGACGGCTGTGCGCATGCACCGAGACCCGGGGGCGCCGGGAACCGTAGTTTCCGATCGGACCCGCGGACTACAACCCCCGTCAGCCCTTGCGAGGATTCGGGATTTCGGCGCAATTAGGAGTTTGCCACCACTAGCCAAGAAGAGGAGAAGAAAATGAAAGATCAGGTTTAGGCCACACCAACAAAACTTGGATTTTGTTTTTTTTTTCCTCTCCCTCTATTGTGGTTTTGCCGTGAGAGTATCGTCGCCAGAGTTTCACTTCAGGGATGTATTATGCTGTTGTACAATAGGTGCAGCGATGAATTGATCCCGTGTAGCATCGGTGACTTTTACTTAAAGGCTGCCTGAACTCCTGGTCAGACAGACATTTCCAAGCAAGCTATAGGTTTCTCAAGTTTGCTTATTTATTTCGCGTCTGTACCTTTTTTTTAAACAAAAAGCGTCTCTGTTTTTCATTTCTCCTTCACTGACCCAACCCTCATTGTGCAGAAACGTATCATTTAAAATAGGCAGACACTTTTCAGATACCATTTAATGCCGAAAATATATTTGAAAAAGTAGAGGGGAAGGAATAGGGGGAACTAGGAGTATTTATGCTGTTAAAATGGAGTGGAGAGTGTGGTTACAAAAGCACACACGAACCTAGGCTTTTATAGAGGGAGAGAACGGAAACAAAAAATTTATAATGAAGCTTTATAAAACATGGCCTCAAATGGAGTATTGACTCCAATTCTTTTGTATTAGGCAGCTGGTACCTGTTAACCGGTTTAACTGACATCACAAACTCATTCTCACTTTGAACAATTTCTCCTTTAACTCATTTCAGTTTTTCTTCTTTAATGACTAAGTGCACGCATGTGGGTTCTAGTTATATGATAAAACAACTGCAAATGCTGGAGATCTGAAACAAACAAAAACAGAAATTCCTTGGTGGACAGCAATTGGCTCATTGGTTAGCCCTGTTGCCTCTCAGTGCCAGGCACCCAGGTTTGATTCTAGCCTCGGGTGACTGTCTGTATGGAGTTTGCATCTTCTCCCCATGTCTGTGTGGGTTTCTGCCAGCTGCTCCAGCATCCTCCCACAGTCCAAAGATGTACAGGTTAGGTGGATTGACCATGCTAACTTGCCCCGTAGAGTCCAGGGATGTGCAGGCTATGTGGATTAGTCACGGTAAAAGCGGGAGTTATGGGGATAAGATAGGTGTTTGAGTGGGATAGACTTTGGAGGGTTAGTTGGGCTGAATGGCCTCTTTCTGAATTGTAGGGATTCTGTGATTCACTCAGCAGGTCTGGCATCATCAGCTAACAGAGTTAATTGTCCCAGTTATGCCTGCCTCTTTGATATTTAGAAAATTCCAGTCCTGCTTGGAGCCTCCAACGAGATTGCTTTCATTGATTACTGCATTGGTGCTGTGAGTTGGAAACGTTCAATTTTGCTTCCAATTTCCATACTTCTCTCACCTTCACCTGGTCCTGTTCACATACTTGTCTTCCCTCCTTGACTTGTCTGTTTCGATATCGTGAGTTAGGCTATCTATTCACTGACTCCCACAGCTACCTTGACTAAGCTTCCTCACACCCGGTTTCCAGTCCATTCCCCTTGTTTCTCTAACTCAGTCTCATTTGTTCCAATGATGCTACCTTCCACAACCACTGTGGTTGACAGGACTCTTAGCTGTGTCCAACCCATTTCCTCCTCCTTCTCCCTCCCAGAGCAGCAAAAGGCCTGCCTTGTCCTCATTTTCCATTCCACCAGTCTCTGCATTTGAAAGTATCATACTCCGTTGCTGCCATGTCTGCCTGTACAGGAAACTATGGGTCATTCCTGCTTCGCTCCTAACATCTCTTCACTGCTCCATGGCGCCTACTCATGAAATGGCAGAAGGTATAACACTTAACTCTTTGCCTCCTCTCTTTCACTGTCCAAAGCCCCAAACAGTTATTCCATTTGAAGCAACAATTTTCTTGCACTTTATTCAATCTAGTCTATTGTACTTGCTGCTCACAATGTAGTCTCCTCTACACTGCCAACGCCAAATGCAGACTGTGTGACCATTTTGCAGAACATCGTTGCTTTTGACTCAAGAATGACCTTGATCTTCTGGTTCCATTTCAATATGTAATCTTGCTCTCACACCAACATTTTTGGCCTACGCATACTGCAGTGTTCCAGTGAAGCCAAATACAAGCTGGATAAACACCAGCTCTCTTTCCATTTAGGCACTTCACGGTCTCCAGGACTCAACATCGAGTTGGACAACTTCAGACCATGAACTTGGTCCTTTGTTTTCATTACCACAGTGTCTTGTCTGTAAGGGTTTGCTTTCAGTAGAGCTGACCTTTTTTCTACTATTAACAACTACCATTAATACCTACTTCCCATCTATATCTTTTCTCCATTACTATTAGCATGCTCTTTGACTTTTACTCTGGGGCGCATTTACGTTTCACTTGCTACTTTCCTCCCGCACATAACCCATCACATTTGCAGCCCCTAAAGCTCTAAAGAAAATTTATAACGGACTCTGTTTTTATCTCCACAGATGCTGCTGATCCTGCCAAGTTTCTTCAGCACTTTCAGTTTTTACCATGAATAAACTCCACCCATCAGGATATCCAGGACTCTTCCTGGGAAGAGGTAACCAGTTTCAAAATCACCATACAGTTTGGTTATTACTGTCCTAGTGCTAAATCTATGCAGCTAGCATAACATATACATTTTTAAGTCTGGTCTTAGATCAGATAAGAGACTGTCATGTAATTCAGATACGTTGTAACTTGCTATTAAGAAGTATGTCATAAACCTACTCTGTTCATCTAGACCAAGCCTCTCTTCTGCCAAAGACATTGTGTGAGCATCCTTCCGTCACTTGATATCAGTAATATGGGGTAACATCAATAAGAAGTAATGATGGCAATTAATCTACCCAAGATGTCTCAGATAGTTACACTGGACATGACCACAACAGGTATCATGCTGGTATTCAGGTATCTGAAAATATATCACTGGGTTCCAAACTTTAGAAAGATTGTGAAGGTTCTGGAGCGGGTAGATGTGTGTGGATAGATTTATCTCCCTGTGGAAAGAGAAGATTGGAATGAGATTTGATAGTGTTCAAGATTGAGGTATAAAGATAGTAGACAGCAAGAATTTTCCCTCATTGGTGGAACTTCAAGGCTCAAGAACTGGGCAATATGTCCTGAAGGTTAAAAACAAAGAATGGTTCACCACAACATTTCTGCATCTACTCATTTACTCAACTGCATCCTCCCCTCCACCTGCTATTTCTCATCTACACACTGCCCCTCAGTGACATCATCCAAACACACAGCATTAATTTTCATATTTACAGTTGATACCAAGGTCCACCTCACTATCATCACTCTTGACACCACCACTGTCGCTGAATTATCAGACTGCTTATCTGCCATGCTGAATGGACAGAAATTTCTTTCTGGGGAAGACAGAAGCAATTGTTTTCTGACCCTAGTCCAATCATAGCTCCCTCGTTGCCAGCTCCATCCCTTTCCTTAGTAACTGAGATTAAACTAGTCTCTCACATCCTTTTTGTCACATTTGATTTTTCTATGAGCCTCCAAACCTGGATTCATGCTATTGCTAAGAACACCTATTTCTTACTCTGTAGCAACATCTGACTTTGCCATTCTTGTGTAAACATACATATGAGTTCGGAGCAATATTTGGGAAGGCGATGATGTAGTGGTATTATTGCTGGACTGTTAATCCAGAGACCCAGATAATGTTCTGGGGACCCGGTTCGAATCCTGCCGTGGCAGATGATGGAATTTGAATTCAATAAAATATCTGGAATTAACAGTCTAATGATGACCATGAAGCCATTGCTGATTGTCGGGAAAAACCCATCTGGTTCACTAATGTCTTTAGGGAAGGAAACTGCCATCCTAACCTGGTCTGGCCTACATGTGACTCCAGATCCACAGCAGTGTGGTTGGCTCTTAACTGTCCTCTGGGCAATTAGGGATGGGCAATAAATGCTGCCTGGTCAGCGATGCCCTCATCTCGTGAATGAATAAAGAAAAAAAATTGCTTTATATTTTATTCTTTCATGGGGTGTGGGCATCCCTAGCATTGCCAGCATGTGTTGTCTCTCCCTAATTGCCCTTGGACTGAATGGCTTGCTATGCCATTTCAGAGTCAACCACACTGCTCTGGGTAGATGTCACATGCTGAGATATTTGTATCATTGACAGCCTCAGGTGAGGTGCTAGAATACTGAAGTTTGGCTCACATTGTGCCAGAGATGATAAGGAGAAGCCAGGGAACTATAGACCAGTGAGCCTGACATTACTGGTAGGCAAGTTGTTGGACGGAATCCTGAGGTTTTACATGTGTTTGGAAAGGCAAGGACTGATTAGGGGGTAGTCTACATGGGTTTTGTGCATGGGAAATCATGTCTCACTAACTTTACTGAGTTTTTTGAAGAAGTAACGAAGAGGATTGACAAGGGCAGAGCAGTGGTTGTGATCTACATTGACTTCAATAAGGCGTTTGATAAGATTCCTCATGGTAGACTGGTTAGCAAGGTTAGATCATATGGAATACAGGGAGAACTAGCTATTTGGATACAGAACCGTTTCAAAGGTAAAGACAGAGAGTGGTGGTGGAAGGTTACTTTTCAGACGGGAGGCCTGCGTTTAGTGGTGTGCCACAAGGATCAGTACTGGGTCCACTGCTTTTTGTCATTTATATAAATGATTTGGATGGGAACGTAGGAGGTATGGTTAGTAAGCTTGCAGATGACACCAAAATTGGAGGTGTAGCAGTCAGCGAAGAAGATTATCTGAGAATACAATGGGATCTTGATCAGATGGGCCAATGGGCTGAGGAGTGGCAGAAGGAGTTTAATTTAGATAAACGTGTGGTGGTGCATTTTGGAAAGGCAAATCAGGGCGGGACTTATACGCTTAATGGTAAGGTCATAGGGGGTGTTGCTGAACAAAGAGACCTTTGAGTGCAGGTTCATAGTTCTTTGAAAGTGGAGTTGTAGGTAGATAGCACAGTGCAGAAGGCATTTGGTATACTTGTCTTTATTGGTCAGTGCGTTGAGTATAGGAGTTGGGAGGTCATGTGGTTGTACAGGACTTGGTTTGGCCACTTTTGGAGTATTGTGTGCAATTCTGGTCTCCCTTCTATAGGAAGGATGTTGTGAAGCTTGAAAGGGTTCAGAAAAGATTTATGAGGATGTTGCCAGGGTTGGAGGTTTTGAGCTCTAGGGAAAGGCTGAGTAGGCTATTTTCCTTGGAGTGTTGGTTGTTGAGGGGTGACGTTATTGAAGTTTATAAAATCAGGAGGGGCATGGAAAAGGTAAATAGGCAAGGTCTTTTCCCCAGGGTGGGAGTGTCCAAAACTCTAGGGCATAGGTTTAAAGTGAGAGGGGAAAGATTTAAAAGGGACCTAAGAGGCAACTTTTTCATGCAGAGGGTGGTGCATATATGGAATGAGCTGACGGAGGAAGTGGTGATGGCTGGTGCAATTACAACATTTAAAAGGTATCTGGATGGGTATATGGGTAGGAAGGGTTTAGAGGATTATGGGCCAAAAGCTGGCAAATGGGACTAGATTTATACAGAATATCTGGTCGGCATGGACAAATTGGACTGAAGGGTCTGTTTTCGTGCTGTATATCTCTATGACTCTATAGGCCAGACCAGGTAAGGACAGTCAATTTCCATCTCTAAGAGACAATAGTGATTCAGATTTTTTTTACAACTATCACCAATCGTTTCATGTTATCATGATGTTAACGTTTTATCGTCCAGATTTATTGATTGAATTTAAGTTCCACCAGCTGCCATAGTGGGATTTGAACCCATGGCCCTACAGCATTAGCCTAGTCATCTAGATTATTAGTCTAGTGACATTACGAGATGGCACCTATTAGGCCATTCGGTTGATTTGATGTGACTTCAATTCAACATTACCATGTAGCCCAATGAAATAATGACTCCTTTGTCAGTCAAGAATCTATCTACTTCTGCCTCAAAATTGTTCAATGATCAAGGGAAGAGAGGTTTAAAGACTCTCAGCCCTCTAAGCGAAAAATATCCTCCCCAACTCAATTTTAAATTGGAGACCCCTGATTTCTAAACTGTGCCCCCTAGTTCTGGTCTCTCCCACAAGGGAAAAGATCCTTTCAACATCCATCCTGTCAAGTCTCCTCATGGCTCACATCAACTCTAGCCTCCAAGCCTGCCTTGATCTCTTCCAATTTGCCTGCCATTGCAACAGGTCCATGGCAGACACCGTCTCCCTGGTCCCACACTCATCCCTGGAACATTTGGATGACAAGGATTCCTACATCAGGCTCCTACTTATTGACTGTAACTCCATCTTCAACATTATAATTCCAACCAAACTCTGAGCTCCGCTCTCTGCAACTGGATCCTCGACTTTGTGACCCACAGACCGCAATCAATGAGAATAGACAATAATACCTCCCCCACCAGCACCTCACAAGGCTGTGTACTCAGCCCCTTGCTACACTCCCTATACACTCATGACTGTGTGGTCAAATTTCATCCTAACTCCATCTATAAGTTGGCTGGCAACACCAACATTGTAGGCTGGATCTCAAACAGTGACAGGACAGAATACAGGAAAGAGATAGAGCGCTTGGTGGGATGGTGTAAAGGTAACAATCTCTCCTTCAACGTCAGCAAAATGAAAGAGCTGGTCATTGACCTCAGGAAGTGAGGTAGAGGGCATGCCCCTTTCTACATTAATGGAGCTGAATCATAGAATCCCTACAGTGTGGGGACAGGCCCTTCGGCCCAACAAGTCCACATCGACTTTCAGAGCATCCCACCCAGACCCTTCCCCTATAAGCCACCTAATCTCCACATCCCTGAACACTACAGGCACTTTAGCATGGCCAATCCACCTAGCCTGCACATTTTTGGACTGTGGGAGGAAACCCACGCAGACACAGGGAGAATGTGCAAACTCCACACAGACAGTCGCCAGAGGGTGGAATCGAACCTGGGTCTCTGGTGCTGTAAGGCAGCAGTGCTAACCACTGAGCCAACATGCCACCCAAAGACGGAGATGGTCGGGAGCATCAAGCTCCTAGGTGTGATAATCATCAACAATCTGTCCTGGTCCACCCACATTGATGCTACAGTCAAGAAAGCACAACAATGCCTCTGCTTCCGCAGAAGGCGAAAGGAAATTCGGCATGTCCTTAAAGACACTTACCAACTTTTATAGATGCACCATAGAAAGCATTCTGTCCAGATGCACAGCTTGGTATGGCAACTGCTCTGCCCAGGACTGTAAGAAACTACAGAGAGTTGTGAACACAGCCCAATTCATGACACAAGCCAAGCTTCCATCCATTGACTCCATCTATACTTCTCACTGCCTTGGGAATGCAACCAACATAATCATACACCTCTCCCATGCCAGTTATAATATCTTCCATCCTCTTCCGTGGGGTAGAAGATATAAAAGCTTAAACACTTGCACCATTAGACTCAAGAACAGCTTCTTCCTCACAGTCATTAGATTCCAGAATGGACCTCTCAAATTTTAAATTAAATGTTGATCTCGTTCTTTATGCACCTTCTCTGTAGCCATAACATTGTATTCTTTGCTCTGTTCTATCAGCGAATGCACTTTGTACGCTATGATCTGTCTGAATGCAGACAAAACAAAACTTTTCACTGTACCTAAGTACATGTGACAATAATAAATCAAATCAGGATCGTATGTTTCAAAAAGATTGCCTTTCACTCTTCTAAACTCCAAAGATGCCCAGCTTATATCAACTCATCAGATGCTGAAACCTTAAATCATGCCTGTACTATCTCTAAATATGATCATTCAAATCCTCTCCTGGCTGGTCTCCCACATTTTATCCGCTAGAAACTTGATTTTGTCCAGAGCTCCACTGCCTGTGTCTTCAGTCACACCACGTCGTATTCCCCATCACCCCTGTGCTACACTGGCTCCAAGTCAAGCAGCATCCCAATTTTGAAATTCTCATTGTCCTTTTCAAATCCCTTCATGCCTCATCCCTCTATATCTCTGTAATCCCCACTAGCTACAGATCCCTCCAGGAAATCTAATGTCCTCTAATTCTGACCTTGTGAGCCTCCACAATGTTAATTACAATACAGTTATTGACTGTGCCTGCAGTTGCCAAGGCCCTAGGCTTCGGAATTTCCTTTCTACATCTTTCCATCTTTCTATCTGACATTCCTCCTTTTACATGCTCCTTAAAGCCTACCTCTTTGACCATTTTTTTGGTCATCTGACCTAATAATTCCTTAAGTGGCTCGGTGTCATGTTTGATTTAATAATACTACTGTGAAGCACCTTACTTGGGATATTTCATTAAAGTTGTTATGTAAATATAAACTCATGTTGCTGAGATAACAAGGTGTAGAGCTGAATGAACACAGCAGGCCAAGCAGCATCAGAGGAGCAGGAAAGCTGACGATTCAGGCCTAGACCCTTCTTCAGAAATGGGGGAGGGGAAGGGGGGTTCTGAAATAAGTAGGAAGAGAGGGGGAGGTGGATTGAAGATGGGAAAAGGAGAAGATAGGTGGAGAGGAGACAGACAGGTCAAAGAGGTGGGGATGGAGCCAGTAAAGGTGAGTGTAGGTGGGGAGTGAGGGAGAGGATAGGTCAGTCCAGGGAGGACAAACAGGTCAAGGGGATGAGGCTAGTAGGTAGGAGATGGGAGTGGGGCTTGAGGTGGGAGGAGGGGATAGGTGGGAGGAAGGACAGGTTAGGGAGGTGGGAACAGGCTGGGCTGGTTTTGGGATGTGGTTAGGGGAGGGCAGATTTTGAAGCTTGTGAAGTCCACATTGATACCATTGGGCTGCAGAGTTCCCAAGCGAACAATGAGGTGCCATTCCTGCAACCTTCGGGTGGCATCGTCGTGGCACTGCAGGAGGCCCAGGATGGACATGTCGTCTGAGGAATGGGAGGGGGAGTTGAAATGGTTCGCA
>NC_063339.1:11858385-11906121 GCF_021869965.1 Rhincodon typus | reverse complement strand
TGCGTCCTCGATGTAAAAAAATCCTTTTGCATGGCAGATTGTTAGATTCTGGAATGCACTGCCTGATAGTGTAGTTGAGACAGATCTGTCTGCAACTTTCAAAAACCAATTGATAAGCATCCAAAGAGAAAGTTTTTGACGGATGTGGGGAAAGGGTAGTGGGACGAATTGTCCTTGCAGTCAGTGACATAAACTTGATCGAATGGCCTCCGAATGCTGTAATCAATCTATAGCACAATTTTAAATGGGGTATAGGAACAAATGGACCTGGGTTTATCCCGTACAGACGCAAAACCTTGAAGGAAGCAGGACAACATTGCTAAAAATGAGTACAGAATCTCTGCCTTGTTGAAATCATAGGCATGTAGTACAAAAACAAGGAAGTTATGCCAACATTTTATAATGTACTAACATAAGAATGTAAGAAATAGTAGTAGGCACTAAAGACTACTTTGTTATCCAATAAAGTTATGCTGATATTTTACTGCAACTTTCCATTTTCCTTACTTCCATGACACACAAAAAAATGTATCTTTCAGCCTTGAGCAGTTTAGATTTCAGCAAAGAGGACAAAGGGATTGATTAAGAAAGGAAAAATAGAGTGCAAGAGTAAACTTGCAGGGAACAATCAAACTGAATGTAAAAGCTTCCAGCAGTTTGTGAAGAGAACAAGATTAGTGAAGACAAATGTAGATCCCTTCCTATCAGAAACAGGGGAAGTTATAATAGGGAACAAAGAAATGGCAGAACAATCAAATACATAACTTGTTTCCTACTTCACAAAGGAGGACACAAATAATGTTACAAAAACATTGGGAACACATAATCTAGTGAGAGAGAGGAACTAAAGGAAACCTGTATTAGTAGGTAAATGGTGTTGAGGAAATTTATGGGAATAAAGGCAAACAAATCCACTGAGCCCAACAATCTACAATACAGAGTACTCAGGAATTGGCCCTAGAAATAGAGGATGCTTTGCTGATCATCTGAAGATTCTCTAGGCTCTGGAACAGTTCCTATGGATTGGAGGGCAGCCAATGTAACTCCATTATTTAAAAAGGAGGTAGAAGGAAAACAGGGAATTATAGAATGGTCAGCCTGACATCAATAATCAGGAAAATGCTCACGTCCATTATAAAAGATTTAATAGCAGAGCACTTGGAAAACAATGACAGGGACAGTTGTGGATTTATGAAAGGGAAATCATGCTTGCCAAATCTACTAGAATTTTTCAAAGATTCACGGTTGATTATTGGGTGGATGTAGTTGACTTGGACTTTCAGAACGCATCTGATAAGGTCCAATTTAAGAGATTAGCATGTAAAAATTAAGCGCATGAGATTGGGTTAATGTAATGACATGGATAGACAGCAGTCTGGCAAACAGGAAACAAAAACTAAGAATAAATCAGTCATTTTCTGAGTGGCAGCCAGGGACCAGTGGGATACTGCAGGGATCTAGGCTTAGGTGCCAACTATTCACAATATGTCAATGATTTAGATGAGGGAACTAAACGTAATAACTCCAAATATATAATGACAGAAAGTTGGGTGGGAGGGTGAGCTGTGAAGAGGATGCAAAGATGCTTCGGTGTGATTTGGACAAACTGAATGAGTGGAAAAATTCAGCTGTAGTATAATGTGGATAAATGTAAGGTAAAAATACTTTGGCATATTATCTGAATGGTGATAGATTAGGAAAGGGGGACGTGCAACAAGACCAGAGTGTCCTTCCAAACTAGTCACGAAGTAAACATTCAGGTGCAGTAGGTGATGAGGAGGCAAATTGTACGTTGGCTTTCATTGAGTATTTGAGTACAGAAGCAGTGATGTCTCACTGCAATTGTATAGGACCTTGGTGACACCACACTTAAGAGTATTGTGGGCAGCTTTGGTCTCCTTATCAAAGGAGGCATGTTACAGATATAGATCGAGTGCAAAGAATATTTACCAGAATGATTCCTGGGATTGACTGCTGATTTATTGTTGTCACATGTACCGAGATACAGTGAAAAGTGCTGTTTTGCATGCTATTCTGGCAGATCGTACCGTGCAAAGTGTATCAGGGTAGCAGAACAGAGTACAGAACACTACGTTACAGCTGCAGAGAGAGAGATCAGAATTCACATTTGAAAGGTCAATTCAAAACTCTGATAACAGCGTGGAAGATGCTGTTCTTGAATCTATTTGTACACGTATTGTAACTTTATATCTTCTGACCGACTGAAGAGGGTGGAAGAGAGTGTAATGGGATGGGAAGGGTCTTTGATTATTTTGGTTACTTTCCCAAGGCAGCGGGAAGTATAGGAGTCAATGGATGTGGTTTACAATGTGGACTTTACAAGCTTCAAAATCTCCCCAACCCCGAACTCATCCCAAAACCAGCCCCTCTCATCCCCACCTCCTTGACCTGTCCATCTTCCCTCCCTCCACACTGACCAACCCCATCCCAACTCCCTACCTACACTCACCTGTACTGGCTTCATCCCCGCCTCCTTGACCTGTCCGTCATCTCTCCACCTATCTGCTCCTCTACCGCCTTCTATTATTGTCTCCCCCCCCATTTATTTCAGATCCCTCTTCCCCTCCCCCATTTCTGAAGAAGGGTCCAGACCCGAAACGAGCTTTCCTGCTCCTCTGATGCTGCCTGGCCTGCTGTGTTCATCCAGCTCCACACCTTGTTATCTCAGACTCCAGCATGGGCAGTTCCTACTGTCTCTGATGTGGTTTACATGATGGACTGTGTTTACAACTCTCTTCCAATTCATACGGTAAATGGAAAAGCCCTGGGGAAAATTGATGCACAGAGAAACCTGGGTGTTCAGGTCCATTGTACCCTGAAGGTGGCAACGCAGGTCGATAGAGTGGTCAAGAAGGCATACGGCATGCTTTCATTCATCGGACAGGGTATTGAGTACAAGAGTTGGCAGGTCATGTTGCAGTTGTATAGGACTTTGGTTCGACCACATTTGGAATACTGCGTACAGTTCTGGTTGCCACATTACCAAAAGGATGTGGATGCTTTGGAGAGGGTGCAGAAGAGGTTCACCAGGATGTTGCCTGGTATGGAGGGCGCTAGCTATGAAGAGAGGTTGAGTAGATTAGGATTATTTACATTAGAAAAACGGAGGTTGAGGGGGGACCTGATTGAGGTCTACAAAATCATGAGAGGATAGCACCCTCACTTACTAGGGGTCACGATTTCAAGGTAAGAGGGGCAAAGTTTAAGGGAGATATGCGTGGAAAGTTCTTTACGCAGAGGGTGGTGGGTGCCTGGAACGCGTTGCCAGCAGAGGTGGTAGAGCTGGGCACAATAGCGTCATTTAAGATGTATCTAGACAGATACATGAATGGGCGGGGGCAGAGGGAAACAGATCCTTGAAAAATAAGTGACAGGTTTAGATAAAGGATCTGGATCGTCATAGGCTTGGAGGGCCGAAGGGCCTGTTCCTGTGCTGTAATTTTCTTTGTTCCTCTCCACACCTGCAAAGTGTCTCCAACAATTTCTGTTTTGGATTGTTTCAATGAAAATATGCTTTTTTTTAATGAATCAGCTTCAAATGAGACGACTAAATGACTAGGTTTCCCATCATTATATACTGAATACAGAATCCGTAGATATCTGAATTATTTCTCGATACCAAAGTAGTCAATGTCTACCCCACACAATCGATGTAGAAATGCAGAGTATTTCCAATAAAGCCTGTCTATTCTAACCCTTGCTTGTTTGAAGGCTGGCGCGCACGGTGGGCTGAAGGGCCTCGTTCCATGCCGTAAAGACTCTATGAGGAGCTGAATACAATGGACTTGCTAAATCACAACGAATACCCAATTACAGCCTCATGAGGAGCTTCTTCCGGAAACTAACTATCCAGAAAGTTCCACATGATGACGTCCATTCTTCTAGCATTTTCTAAAACAGCCGACAGTCCACGGATCAAAAATAAAACGAACACAGCCAGCGATTACGATCACGGATCAGACAATTTAGAACAAAAAAAGTTAAATTTTATATATTATTTCAGCTAACCGATTAAAACAGACAATAAAGGGAAAAGAACCATGTGAACATTCAATAAAACGACAAACGTCCCGCAGGGGCAAGCGGAATGCAGGGCGTCTGGGAAGGAGCGGGGCGGAAGTGCGTTAGCGTCAAGACAATTAAGAGGTGAGCATGGCAGTGAGGGAATGAATGTGTCGGCGTCATGACCATGTGGGGGTTGGAAGAGGGTGGGAATGCGGGGTGGATGTATGTTGGCATCATGAGAATAGTGGGTGCGTGGGCGAAGGGCACTGCGGGGCGGAAGTGGTGTTGGCGTCATTGGCGAGCAGTTTGCAGTGCGGATAAAGGGAGGGGAGTAGGGACCCGCCTACCCAACCGGCGCCGTTGACGTCACGGCTTTCTAGCATGTTCTGACGGCGACCGGATAAAGACTCGGGGAGAGGGGTTGCGGGACGTTTTGGCAAAGAGGAGTCTCTTTGGCTGGGATTTGTAACCTGTGGCCTTGGGCTGTTTGTTGATTCGCATTCTTAAACCCCCGCCCACATCACCACACTTTCATTCTTATTTTGCCACATTCCCCCAAAATCTGACTTGAAATACCATCTGCTGGTCTTTCTGTAGCTGCGATATTGGAGTCCTCGCCGCCGCCGGTTTAATTCATTTGTCTCGTTTGCCACCTTCCCCAGCCGCCCTGACCTGTCACTATGGCCAAGTGGGGACAGGGAGACCCGCGATGGATCGTGGAGGAGCGGGCCGATGCCACTAATGTCAATAACTGGCATTGGTAAGGATGCTACTAACCCCCTCTTCTGCCTCTTTCTCTCTCTCTCTATCTTTGTTCCTCCTTCGCTCCATATCTGTCTCTTGTTCTCTTGCTATTCTTAATCTTCCGTTTCCCTCCTCTGCGCCCTATTTATCCTCTTCTCTCCCATACTCCCTATTCTTCCCCCTTTTCTCCCTTGCTCCCTATTCTTTCTTCTTCCTTTCCCCCCCCCGCCCCACTTTTCGCTCCCTATCTCCCCGCTTTTTCTTTACCCCTTACTCCCTATTCTTCACCCTTTTTCTCTCCACTATCGTTCACCTTTTTTGTTCCAACATATAATGTGTATAGCTGTTTAATTCCTTCAGGTTTAATGCTTCTTCCTGACCAATGGAGAAACCCTTACTTGGCAAAGTTCAACATGCTTTGTCACAAAATGCTTATTTTATTTGATTTAACAGTTCTGCTAGTCTGTAGAGGACTGTTTTGCTAGCTGTCGTGTTTTCTATATATAAAACTTTCTGGGCTCTGTGCCATCGTTTTGCTTAAATATAACGAGTGAGATTGGAATCTAAATTTTCTCGCCTCCCCATGCCTTCCTTCCATAGTACTCCAACCACCCACTCATTTCATCCACAACCCAATGGCTAGTAAGGGATTAAGTTTTTGTATGTGTTTGGTTCAAGCTTTCTTCAGTAATACTTGTCAAATCTTCAACAAACTTGGGCTTAATATTGGAATGTTTGAATCAATGAAGGAGGTAATAGTAAAACATTTTGGGAATCATAATGAAGCAAAGTCAACATAACTCCATGAAAAGGAAATTGTGTCTGGCTAATATAATTTTTTGAAGAAGTGTCAACCGGGTTGGATAGAGGGGAACTGGGAGATGTGTTGTGTTTGGAGAAGGTGTCGACAAGGTACCTCACAAAAAGTTAAGTTGTAGGTAAGAACTCACTGTGTTGGAAGTAAAATATTGGCATTCGATAGTGAATTGTCTAATATGCAGGAAACAGTGCGTGGGAATAAGGGAGTCTTTCTTGGGTGGTGATCTGTGACCAGTGGAGTTCTATAGGGATCAGTGCTGGGACCACATTGTTTGCAATGTATGTCAGTCACTTGGAGGAAAGAAGCAAATGTACTGTAGCTGGATTTGCTGAAGAAACAAAAATAGGTGGAAGGGCAATTTTGAGCAAGATAGAGGTTTAGAGAGATATTGATTAGTTAAGGCAGTGAGCAAAAAGTTGGTAAGTGGAGCATAGTGTGGGATAATGTGAATATTTCTTATTTTGAAATGGAGAACGAGAACATATTATTTAAATGGAGAAAAACTGCAACACAAGGGTCTTGCACGTACTTGTACATGAAACAGAAAGCTAGCACAGAAGTGCAGTAGGTAATCAGGAGGGCTAAAGGAATGATGGCCCTTGTTTCAAGAGTAGGGAAGCCTTACAGTAACTGTACAGGTGCTGGTGAAATCATATCTGGAATACTGTGAGCAGTTTTTTTCCTTTTTATTTAAGGAAAAATCATTCCATTGGAGATAAGGGAACGGTGCTGTAGATGATCCCCAGTGTGGAGGGATTGTCTTTCAGCCAAGATTAAGCAGGTTGGGCCTCCTCTCACCGGAGTTTAGAAGAATGAGAGAGGATCGCATTATAACATATAGGATTCCTAAGGGGCTTGACGGGTAAATGCTGAGTGGATGTTTGCCCCCATGGGAGAACCTACAATTACAGGGCATAGTCTCAGGCTAAAGGAGTGCCAATTTCAGACCGATATAAGGAGAAATTTTGTGAGGGTTGACAGTTCTTCCAGAGAGCTGTGGAGGCAGAGTCGTTGTGTATGTTTCAGGCTTGGATGGATGGACGGACGGACGGATGGACCGCCGGACCGACGACCGGTTGGGGCATTGACGGGTACTGGGCAAAGGCATGCCTATGGACACACCTCTCCTCTATCCATCTTCTATCCACCTCCCACTCTCTCCCAATTTATTTCAGAACCCCCTTCCCCTCCCCCCTTTTCTGATGAAGAGTCTAGGCCCGAAACGTCAGCCTCTCTGCTCCTATGATGCTGCTTGACCTGCTGTGTTCATCCAGCCCTGCACCTTGTTGTCTATGGACATGGCAGTTGCTATTCGCCAGGATCCTATGAATGGCCTAGACCTATTACTATTTTCCGTCATGCATGGAATGTCGGTGCACCGGGCTGGCCACTCGAGACACTGGTGAGCCGCTTTCCTGAATCGTAGCCCATGTGCTGTAGGACGGCACACGATGCCCTTAGGGAGAGAATGCCAGGATTTTGACCCAGTGACACTGAAGGTATGGTAATATAGTTCCTTGAAAGGGAACTTGCAGATGACGGTGATCGCATGCATCTGTTGACCTTGCCCTTGTCCTTGGAAGTGGTTGTGGGTTTGGAAAGTCCTTTTTAAGGACTTTTTGTGAATTTCTGCAACGCTTCTCGTGGATGGTATGCAGTGCTGCCACCGAGTGTCGGTATGGGGGAGTGAACATGGTGCCAGTCACGTGGGCTGCTTTGTCCTGGATGGTGTCAGACTGCACTCATCTAGGCAAGTGGGGCATATGCCACCACACTCCTGACTTGCGCCTTCTAGATGGCCAACAGGCTTTGGGGAATCAAAGGTGAGGTGCTCCCTGTTGTATTGTAGATTCTGACCTGTTCTCGTAGCTGCTGTATTTATAAGATGAGTCCAGTTAAGTTTTTGGTCATTGATAAACCCAAAGGATGTTGATAGTGAGGTATTCAGTAACTAGTCAGCCCAAGCCTGGATATTGTCCAGATCTTATTGCATTTTAATATGGGCTGCTTCATTATCTGAAGAGTTGCAATCGCTGCTGAATAATGTGCACTAATTGGCGAACAGCCCCATTTCCTCCTAATGATAGAGGCAAGATGAAGCAGCTGAAGATGGTTGGGCCTAGGAAACCAGGTATAACTCCAACCAGAGTTTGCCCCCGATACCCTGATTTTAGTTTTTCTCGGCCGCTGTATGCCACAGTACCGCCACCTCTGCTGGTGGGAAAGAAAATGTCTGGTGATGGTGGAGTTTGGGACATTGACTGTAAGGTATGATTCTTTGAATTTGATTATCAGTCTGTTGCTTGACCAGTCTGTGAGTCAGCTCTCCTAATTTGGGCACTATCTGCCAGATGTTAGTAAGGAATAGTTTGCAGGGCCAACAGCTGTTTCTGTCATTCTTTTCTGATGCTTAGGTTGCTGCTAGGTGGTCAATCCAGTTTCTTTTCTTTATAGAGACTTCATAGCGATTGATATGAGTGAGTGGCTTGCTAGGCTATTTGAGGACAGATGAGAGTCAACATAGAACATCACAGCGCAGTACAGGCCCTTCGGCCTCGATGTTGCGCCGACCTGTGAAACCAATCTGAAGCCCATCTAACCTAAACTATTCCATTATCATCCATATGTTTATCCAATGACCATTTAAATGCCCTTAAAGTTGGCGAGTCTACTACTTTTGCAGGCAGGGCATTCCACGCCCTTACTACTCTGAGTAAAGAACCTACCTCTGACATTTGTCCTATATCTATCACCCCTCAATTTAAAGCTATGTCCCCTCGTGCTAGCCACCACCATCCGAGGAAAAAGGCTCCCACTGTCCACCCTATCTAATCCTCTGATCATCTTGTATGTCTCTATTAAGTCACCTCTTAACCTTCTTCGCTCTGACGAAAACAGCCTCAAGTCCCTCAGCCTTTCCTCATAAGACCTTCCCTCCATACCAGGCAACATCCTGGTAAATCTCCTCTGCACCCTTTCCAATGCTTCCACATCCTTCCTATAATGCGGCGACCAGAACTGTACGCAATACTCCAAGTGCGGCCGCACCAGAGTTTTGTACAGCTGCAACGTGACCTCATGGCTCCGAAACTCAATCCCTCTACCAATAAAACCTAACACACCGTACGCCTTCTTAACAATGCTATCAACCTGGGTGGCAACTTTCAGGGAACTATGCACATGGACACCGAGATCTCTCTGCTCATCCACACTACCAAGAATCTTACCATTAGCCCAGTACTCTGTATTCCTGTTACTCCTTCCAAAGTGAATCACCTCACACTTTTCCGCATTAAACTCCATTTGCCACCTCTCAGCCCAGCTCTGCAGGTTATCTATGTCCCTCTGTAACCTGCAACATCCTTCCGCACTATCCACAACTCCACCGACTTTGGTGTCATCTGCAAATTTACTAACCCATCCTTCTACGCCCTCATCCAGGTCATTTATAAAAATGACAAACAGCAGTGGCCCCAAAACAGATCCTTGAGGTACACCACTAGTAACTGAACTCCAGGATGAACATTTCCCATCAACCACTACCCTCTGTCTTCTTACAGCTAGCCAGTTTCTGATCCAACACGTGGCTGTGAGTGAGCCTGATGGATTTTTCTAACAGTTGACATTCATTCACGGTCATCAGTAGATTCTTAATTACAGATATTTTTATTCAATTCAAATTCCACTATCTGTCACGGTGGGATTCAAACCTGGTCTCCAGAACATGAGCTGAGTTTCTGGATTAATAATCTTGCGGTTTTAAATACCACAAGCTGGCATATAGAAGAACCAAGTCTGGTATTCTGTCAGTTTCTTAAAAGTAGGACAAGGTTGAATTTTGAAGCCAGAAATGATAAACTCTCAGGGCTGATTCTGGATGTGCTGCCATATCTTGTCCTTCACAGTAACCTGCAGCTGCCTTCATAATAGATTAGTGGAGATGGAAATGTTTCACAAGTATACTTAATTGGCAGTGGACTGTATGCAGTTTTTAAATAGAATCAAGATAGATGTAAAATAACCTTCCTTGGGTTTGTTTATACTGTTAATTGCTTCCTTTCTCACCTTTTTGTGACTTTAGTAAGTGCCCTAGTTTTGAAGTGAGCCAGGAAATGATGTGAATGAGTATGTATATTGAGGAGGAGATAAACTATCCATATTTCAAAATAGAATACTGTAGTTGCTGTAAATCCACTGTACGCATGGGTCATTATGTTCAAGATTGAGCTGGAGAGATTTTTAATTAGTTTGGGAATCGAGGGTTATAGGAAAAAGTGGAGTTGAGGATTATCAGATCATACATCCTTGAATGGTGGAGCAGGCTTAATTGGCTGAATGGCCTATGTCTCCTCCCATGCCATATGGTCTTGTGGAGAGAAAGAAGATAATGGTTCAGGGGTTTGATCAGATGTTCCCATGTTGGAGTGTTTCTGGTACTTTTTTTTATTATAAGCTTGCATATTCCTGATAATTTCCTTATGATCTTGGGTTTTGTTTATTTTTTTTTCCTCTCATGGGCAGTGATTTGGTTTGGTTAGCAACACTATGGCAGTTGTGAAATTGGAAATGTCTTGAACAGTATTAGTTGATAAGGATATCATTGGCAGATATGAAATGAGGCATTGTGTATGAAGAAATTTAGGGATGCGCAAATTGTTTTTTTTTTGGTGTGGTGGTGGGAGGGAAAGTTGACAGTAAATTACATGAGTGAAAGAAACACCAGGAATCTGATTTTTAAGTGAATCTGATGGCTTGCTATTGATTCTGTTCTATCAAATCTTCTTTGACATGCTTGTGTCCCCTGCTTGTGATGAACGGATAAAGAACTAGACCTCCTCTTTGGAAAAGGGTAATGGGGGCATTTTGAGATGGAGCTAAGCTTAGGATGGGGAAAGATGCATGTCAGTACTTTGTTTGTTTGTCTTTTGTAAACTGTATATATCACTCTAAATGGACCGAGTGGGTACCTTGAAGGTACTGATGGGTGCCAGTCTCAACTACTATATCTTATTGGATGTTCTGAGAGATGTCATCTTAATTGTGAGTAAAGGGGATGCTTATTTTCTTTTTAATGAGGGAAAACAAAAGCTGATTGCAGCTTTAGCTCCCAAGACCACAGAATTAAACTGTGCTCTTTCTTTAGTTAGAATCTTCTTGAGCTGATCTTAATGCCCTGTTCTATCCTCAGTCTTCATCAGTTTATTAAACATTACTGTTCTAAGAAAGGTGTAATTGTAGCATAACAACTTTATGTACAGTTTCATTTAAGAGTACAGAGCATGAATATTGCTGGCAAGGCATGTAACAAAAATTTCATCTTGAATTTGTCGCAATAAATGTGTTTGTCAGGTTTCAAATGATCATAAGGTTTGTGAGTTGATGATGGTTTGTGATGTATTGCCATGGCAGAGGCAACAGGGCAGTACAGGTTTCTTGAGGCTTGAATATATTAGTTCTGTTTGCAGAGAACAGATTGTTGCATATGAAATGTCATTTCTTGGAAATGTAAATGGACCATGTTGTGAACTCAACTGATTATTTCCAGTTGGTATTTAGTGTGCTGTTGTCAGTTATTTTGAAAGTGCTGTCCAGTTAGTCATAGTCATACAGCAAGGAAACGGGTCCTTTGGTTAAACTCGTCCATGTAGATCAGATTTCCCAAAACTAAGCTAGTCTCATTTTTCCTGCAGTTGGCCCATATCCCTCTAAACCTTTCCGAGTCCTGTACCTGCTTTTTTTAAATGTTGCAACCGTATCTGCATCTGCCACTTTTACCCCCCACTGTGTGAAAACATTGTCCCCCCCCCCCGCCCCGAGTCCCTCTTAAATCTTTTCCCTCTCACCGCCATCTAGTTTTGAACTCGCCTGCCCTAGGGAAAAAGACCTTTTCTATTCACCTTATCTATACCCTCATCATTTTATAAACGTCTATAAGGTCAGCTGTCAACCTCCTACACTTAAGTGGGGAAAAGTCCCAGCCTCTCCTTGTAACTCAAGCCTTCTAGTTCTGGTAACATCCTTGTAAGCCTTTTCTGCATCCATTCCAATTTAACAATATCCTCCCTATAGAGTGACCAGAATTGTAATAGTCAGTTCCACTATAATGCAGTGTTTGTGTTCTGCGCAACATCGCGTTATAGAAAATCACGCTATAGCATGCTTGGTAACATCCTCAGTGCAGCCTCTGATGAAGCGTCGGTGTGTTTTCCCACCTGGTTTTTAAACTCTGGGGTCCGTTGCAATGGATTGCCTCACTTCTGGGTTTCCTCCGTAGTGGAATGTATATGGGGTCGAGTTCAATGTGTTTATTAATAGCATGCTTCGTGGAGTGCCATGCTTCCAGGAATTCTCATGCTTGTCTCTGCCTAGCCTGTCCCAGGATCTTGGTGTTGTCCCAGTTGAAGTGGTGGTTCTCCTTGTCCATGTAGATTGAGATGAGTGAGTATTGGTCATGTCTTTTTGTAGCCAGTTGGTGTTCATGTACCCTTCCTGTTTGTCCGATATAGTGTTTCTGCAGGGAATCTTGTAGATGACATTGGTCCTGTCCATGGTGGGGAGTGGGTCTTTAGTTTGGGTGAGCACTTGTAGGGTTGATGTGGGCTTGTGTGCCACTCTGATGCCCAGCGGTCATAGAAGTCTTGTGGTGAGTTCTGACATGTTCCTGATGTAGGGTAGTGTGATGAGTGTGTCGGGGCGTGTAGAATCTTTCTGATGCTGTTCCTGTAGGCATCTCCTGACCCAGTTTTTTGGATATCCATTATCCTTGAACACTTGAAAGAGGTATTCCTCCTCCTCTTGGCGTAGTTCCATGTTGCTGCAGTGTGTTGTTGCCCTTTTTGTATCTAATAATAAAATAAAAGTTAAATTGACACCTTACCTTGAAAAAGGTCAAGATGACTTGATGGGGGAGGAGGGTTTGAGTTTGCTCAGTTGTTAATGTAGGAGTGAAGGGTCTCCTTCCTCCTCCTTCGTCTTCGTCTTCGTCTCTGTCTCCGTCCTTAAATAATAAGCTTTAAAAGCTGCTACTGCACCCTAGTCCATGGGTTAAAGGAGAGAGATTGTTTGAGGGTAGAAATACCACTTTGACGCTTTCGGAAAGCTCACCAATAGTGGGAGGATGGCTTTGTCCTCACATTTTTGTGTGTAACATGGCAGAGTTTGCAAAAAAAATGAAAATCAGAGTACTGTACCTCTCCCAAAGTGCTTCACGACAAAGTCTGCGAAATGATCACTGGTGCCAGTGCAGAGACTCTTTCAGCGCTAACATCGCACATGCTTAGGACAAAGTCTGTGAAACGATTGTGTGATGTTGACATGCACTCTGCGCACCAATGGAATTGTGTTTTAGAAGCAGTGTTCCCCTATTCATCAGTCACGTCATAGCCCAATTCACGTTGCTGGAACATGTTATAGCAGAAGTGGCCTCTAATATCCTGTACAGTCACATCATGTCATTCCCAACTCCTTTACTCAATGGTCTGAGCAATGAAGGCAAGCGTGCCGAGCACTGTCTCCACCCTGTCTATCTATGACACCATTTTCAAGGAGCTATGTGCCTGAACCCCTGGGTTTTGCTGTTTGACAACACTCCCCAGTGCCCTGCCATTAACTGTGTAAGTCCTGCCCTATGTCTTACCAAAATGCAGCACTTTGCATTTATCTAAATGGAACACCATCTTCCACTCTTCGGCCCATTGACCCAACTGATCAAGATCCCATTGTGCTCTTACATAACCTTCATCACTGTCCACTATACCACCATTT
Organism: Rhincodon typus; assembly: GCF_021869965.1. Classification (NCBI taxonomy): domain Eukaryota; kingdom Metazoa; phylum Chordata; class Chondrichthyes; order Orectolobiformes; family Rhincodontidae; genus Rhincodon; species Rhincodon typus. The sequence goes on along the minus strand of NC_063339.1, from coordinate 11,892,767 downwards.
TTTGTGTCATCCGCAAACTTACTAACCGTGCTTCCTGTGTTCTCATCCAAATTGTTTATGTAAATGACAATCAACAGTGGAACCAGCATGGATCCCTGCAGAATACTGCTGGTCACAGGCTTCCAGTCCAAAACATAACACTCTACTACAGCCCTCTGTCTTGTACCATCGAGCAAATTTTGTATCCAGTTGGCTAGCTCTTGATGAATGCGTGCGATCTAACTTTACTAACCAATCTATTATGATTTGGCTTTATTTTTGCGAGCGTGCGCTGGTTGAGTCTGATCTAATGAAGGAATATGCTGTTTGATTTTATCAGTTAATGACCTGTATACCATTGCTCAGCTATGTGTGCTAAACAGAACATCTTTTTTGGTCTGGCAGCAACATGAAATGTCTTTTGTGTTGTTGAAATTTTGAGTTCTTGCCTTTCCAGGGTAACTTGAGGTGGACCAGGCAACATTCAGGTCCAAAAGTGACAGCCTTTTGACCTGTTGATTTTAATTTAGTTTGATTTATTATTGTCACATGTACCAATATAGTGGGAAGTATTGTTTTGTGTGCTATCCAGACAAATCATACCTTACATAAGTATATCAGGGAAATAGAACAGAATGCAGAATATAGTGTTGAAGGTGCAGAGAAAGATTAACGTAAGAGGTCTGTTAATGACTCTGGTAATATTGGGGAAGAAGCTGTTCTTAAATCTGTTGGTAAGTGTTTTCAAACTTTTGTATTATCTGCCTGGTGGAAGAGATATAACTGGGGTGGGAAGGGCTGTTGGCTGTTTTCCTGAGGCAGAGGGAAGTGGAGATAGAATCAGTGGAAAGAGGCTGGTTTTTTTTTTGTGATGGACTATTTATTCACTCTGTATTACACAAAGCCAGCATCCTGATCAGGATAGATATTTGCACTACTTCTGGTCAAGCTTGCACGTCCTATCAGCAATCTTTCTTCCTGCAGCATGAATTATTTTCATCGTTTAGAAATTCTGCATTCTTGCATTTGGCCTAGTGAGTGCAAGTTGAAGGGCTTTGCAGCATACTCTTTCAGCAATAGTATGATTCTGATTCGACTGAAGTAAGTTGACACACTGCACATGAGAATTTTAAGGTAAAGACAGTTAAATTAGCTTGCGTTTGAAGCAGAAGGAAAGGTCTAACGAGGAAAATAAAATACTGTTGCCTTAGATGGATTAAGACTTGCTGAAATCATGATAAAGCTGAGTTAAGCAATGCTCTGCTTATGGCAACACAGAGGCTGCATTTTTATTTTACGAACCTGCTTCCATTTACTTGTTTTAAATTCGTTCATGGTATTTAGATGTCTAGCTAATTATCTTTAATTGTGCTTGAGGTTAATATTGAACTATCTCTTTTGGAGAGAGTAGGTACATACACCCAAGATGCTGGTAAGTGGGGAGTTTGTTCCAGCAACAGCAAAGGAACGGCAAAACATTGCTATGTCAGAATTATGTACACTTTGGAGTTCCATCTGTAGTTAACGGAGTTCCAATGCATCTGCTGCCCTTGCCTTTCTAAGTGATGTAGATCATGTGTTTGTAAGGTGATGTCAAAGGAGCTTTACGGCTATAGTGCATCTTTCAGAAGGTGCACACTTGCTACTGCCAAGAGTTTGGCAGTACACTTTGACTTGGGTCTTACAATTAAAGTTAATTGCAGTTATAGATTGAGTTGCAAAGTTACAAGATCTGAAATGGGTCGTCTTAATAATGCTTTCACAAATTTCTCAATCTAAGCTTGCTTCATAAAATCAGTAGTAGTTTAGTTGATCCACCTCTGGATACCAACTTGCAATACTGGTTGACTGGGTGTGTGTGTTTTTCTTCCATCAGTTGACTGAAGTTCTTCTGAACTATATTCCTTTCTTGTGCACCAAGCTGCTAAGAATCTCTGCTTCTTAATCTTTGCTTGCCAACTAACCAGTGTGCACTCTAATTGGCTTGCTAATGCATGCACTGGACGTGTTCAATTTCGGATTAGATGAACAGTGTATGCCGAATTTATGCTATGTTTCTTTAGAAGTAATGGACATCTTAATGACATTACTTTCTACTCTGTAGTTCATCTGACCTGGTAATCACTTTATAAGAACATGTCAGTGTTTCTGTTTAGTGGCAATAATTTGGCACCAATGAAATCATTTATGCCTGGTTAGGAGTATGAAATATCAACTCCCACTGGTTTCACATAATTCCAAATGTCCTAACTGATAAATCTGAAAGTTCAGGGAAAAAAGATCCAAAGCCTACCAATATTCTTTAACTAAAAGAGCCATATGTGACTGCACAATAATTATTGATGCTATAACAAATTAGCTGAAGTTACTTCCAGGAGATCAGTGCTTTTTTTTTTTTAAGAATCTCCCTTTTTATTACTTTATTGAGTATTAAAGTTAAGATTGCAGAGTACCAATGCAAGATGTTACTAAATGCACAAGTTACAACAAAATATATGAAACTCAAAATAACTGCAAAATTAATATGTATTACTTACTGGAGTCTGTCAGCGCAGTTGGCTGGATGGCTAGTTTGCAACGCAGAGTCATGTCAGCAGTGTGGATTCAAGTCCTGCACTGGCTGAGGTTACCATGAACAGCTTTCCTACCCAACTTCCCCCTCACCTGAGGCATGGTGACCCTTAGATTAAAGGGTCACCAGTTATCGCTCTCTTTAATGAGAGAGCAGCTGCATGGTCTGGTAAGACCACAGTGACATTAACTTAGAAAAGGTAAAGAGATAGTGAAATTAAACCAATTTAAAACACAGCTATATCTTTGAGTCAAAGTATTTTGCCAATTTCATTTCTGTAAAATTTTCTTTAGCTTGAGCTTATAGCAACTGTAAAACTACAAACACATGACCCTACTTTTGATCTGGGCAAATTGGCTATTTTGCCTTACGTTTTACAACTAGCCCCAATCAAATGACTTGTATAAACTGACAGGTTATTGTAGTTTTTCAGGATATCAAGTGTGTACTTTCTGTACTTGAACATTATGAAGGGTGAGATATTGTGTTTATTTAGGAAATGTTGCACTTGTACTTGGTGAAAGATGATAGCTTCAAAGCTAGCATGTACAGTGGAAGCTTGTAATCTGATTTGACTCATTAACCTGTTGAAAATAAAGTTGACATTCAAATTCATCAACAGGACTGAAAGAGATGCCTCGAATTGGTCCGTAGATAAGCTTAAGTCACTGTTGCTGGCAGTCAATGTAGAAGATGAAGAGGGAGTGTGCAAAGTGACAGAGGTGACCAAGACTGATGGTGAAGCTTCAATTAACAACAGAAAAGGAAAATTGATTTTCTTCTTTGAGTGGAACATCCAGATGTCATGGATAGGTGAGTATAAAGGAACTTATTTTGAGACTTTGACCAAAGTGATTCATCTCATCTACAAAGAGTAGTGAGGTAATACAGTTCAGAAAAGTTTGAGTCTTACCTGTTAACTGACTTTGGTCATGGCAGTGATGAGGATAATGCATTACAGTTTTGAAAGGATAGGAAACAGCCAGCATCTCATTCTTACTCACTCATCAACGACTTTAAATGGAAATGAGTGTGAATATCAATGAAGGCACAATTTTATTTATGGTAATGTGGCTGTTGAATAATAGCCATGCTTTCGTGTTGTTATTAAATGACAAGAATCTGCGGAACAGTATCTTCACAAAAAGTCTTGTGTGTGGAGGGCTGAATGAATGATTTAGAAGATTAGGATAAGGGATCTGTATTTTCATCTATATTGCAGGCCCATTTCTTCCTGTAAAAACATGTTACAGGGGACACAGTTTAAACTTGCCTCTGACAGTGGGGGTGCTTAATACTGCCCCTCAATGCCCAAAGCTGAATTGTATCTTTCCCAGTGCTGATGCACACTTCCTTCTTGGTTTTTTTTTTTTTTTTTTGTTACTAAAATTGTCTTAACCCAAAAATGTTGCTGTCTTTCTAATGCTTATAGCTGAAATTGCATCCAAGTTTAAATTATTTTAAATTTCTATGTGCTTATAACCGTTGCCATCAAACATGGTATTGCTTATGTTGGGGCATGGTTCTACATGTGCTAAAGTTTGTAAGCTGATCAATTGGCCACAAGCGCTGAGTTCATTGCAATCTGCCTGTGCAGAATTACCAATGATGTCTGTTTCATAACATTGAGTATCCAATTACCCTTCAGGAACAAGTTTATGGATGGGAGAAGATGACCAGTTCAGTTATACAAAGTTCCACTGAAGCAAGATGCACGATCTGAGAAGATGATAAAAAGCGTGGCTGGAAAAAATGAACGAGCCTATCTTTCAAGTTGACAAGTGTAGCTGAGAATTTGAGTATGGAGTCAAAATTACAAAAACACAATTGATTTTAAAATTGCACTTGAAGATGAGGCTTTCCAGTACAGTTAATTAACCAAAAAAAAACAGACCCTGGTATTTTTGTGGCCTGAATAGCATTTTCTATACCAGGTCTGCAAGTTACACTTTCAGTTTCTCAGTCTGCTGAAAGTGTCTTCTGATGTCCGTGCTTTTTTTTTGTATATGTAAACAAAATATTTAACCTAATACTCCATATAAATTGGACTTCCCATTTCAAGTAGTGTGAAACTGATGCAGTAACTACTTTGGGGGAAAATAGAAATATTTTCAGTTTGGAAAAATAGGATGTTGGCTTTTTCACCTTGATACATTTATCCGTATTAAATGAATAATAACCTGGCTAAGCTTCCTTCATTTTATTTCCCCTCCATCACCTGCTGGACTTTATAGTAATATAGGTGGAAATTTTATGAACTAAATAATCTTTATCTTTGTTATAGGAACTTCGAAAACTGGAATTAAATATAAAGGAACTGTGGAGATACCAAACCTCTCGGATGAAAATGATATTGATGATGTAGATGTAAGTTTATATATAATTGTTGTTTGTATACCAGACTAAATTGAACTGCTCTTCAAAGAATCAGCATGACTCAGTGTGCTGAATGAGCTATTTTTGTTTTGGATCTGCCAATTTTTAATTTGCTTTGCTTGAATGAGAATGTCCGGACTTGTTCCAGATTTCTTCCAGTGTTACTAAGAAACATCTTACCATCTCTCTCAGGCTTTCCTCCTTCATACCATTCATTCTTTATCCTAAACAGAGGCTGGGGCAGTTGAAAGTGGAACCAGAATTGCAAGTTGAACCTGTGTTTTTCTGTAAATCAAACTGTTATCCAATTAACTACAGATTTTCTTACTCTTAATTCTATTTTATTAATGGGTATCTTCTAGGTGCAGCTAGCTTTGTTATTGTGTAGTTCACATTTAACATAATTCTCAAATAACATTCAAGGTGTACACACACAGAGACTAAGCCTTTGAATAGAGCTCTATTAACTAATATTTTGAAATGGAGTCATTTCTGCCCTGCAACTGTAGTACTGAACCTCTACAAGCTTAGAGCTGCTTTACATGTTGTTATTTTTCACTTTTTTTTTGTAAAAAATACCAAATCTGTTCCAAGCTACTTAATATGTTGATCAGGATAACGTATTTCTAATCTGCATGCCTTTTTAGCAAGGCTGATAAGGTCTGTTATGACAGACTGGTCAAGAAAATAACAGCCCATGGCGTCCAAGGCAAAGTGGCTCATTGGATTCAAAATTGGCTGAGACAGGAGCAGGGAATAATAGAGGGATGTTTCTGGGACTGGAAATCCTGTTTCCATTGGGATTCGGCTTAGTGCTGGTGCCCTTGTTAGTAGTTTATATTATTGATTTGGACTTGACTACACGGGTTATGATCAAGAAGTTTGCGAATGATATTAAAATTGATAAAAGGAAGATAACCATAAACTGCAGGAGGATATCAATGAACTGATTGGCTGGGCAGAGTAATGGCAAATGGAATTCCTCCCAGAAAGCAGGGCTGACAAGACATGTTATTGTGCTATGAATGGTAGGACCTTGGAAAGTACTAAAGATCAGAGGCTCCCTAGTGTGCCAAGACACACAAGCTTGAAGGTAGCAAGGCAGGTAACTAAGGTGGTAAACAAAGTATATGGGATATGTGCCTTTATTAGCTAAGATATAGAATTCTATAGCAGAGAGGTTATGCTGGGATTGTATAAAACACTGGGTGGGCCACAGTTGGGGTAGTATGTGCAAAATATATTTGTACTCCAGGGGGTGTAGAAGAGATCTGTCCAGGTGCTGCAAGGACTGGAGGGTCTGAGCTATGAGGCAAGACTGGATAGACTAGGATTGTTTTACTTGGTGTAGTGAAGGTTGAGAGAGGAGCTGAAAGAAGTATATGAGATTGAGAGGCATAGATAGGAAGACACCTTCCATTAATAGAAGGGTCAAAAATCAAGGGCATAGATTTATGCTAAGAGGTAGAAGGCTAAGAGCAGAGTTGAAAACTAATTTTTTCCCCCATTGAGGATGGTGGGGTCTGGAAAATCTGACTTTTCAGTAGTATTTAATAACTTGCATTGCCACAGCTTGCAACACTGGGCCAAGACCTATAAAATGGGATTAGTACAGTCAGACTTCTGTTGACTGGCTGAGATATGATGGGTCAATTAGCTGCATTTCTGTATATGTCTGAGTCCTGGAATTTTAACTGTAGACATCACCTTTTTTGCTTTGATAAAATGTTCACTGATTTTACTTAAACATATCTTAATGTCTTTTTGTTTTAAATGCCTGTATCTGCAATGCCTTTTCTTTATGTTGCCTGATAAAGCTCTTGGTATCTGGTTCTGTGAAAGAATAATATTTGGCATTTTTTTCCTTTGCTCACCTAAAAATAATTTTCATAGTGTAATCTTTAACGTTCCCAGCTGCATTTTATCAACGGTATACTTATTGTATCAAAGATTGAAGCCTGTGGTAGTAATGCAGGAAAAAGTACTAGCAAGAACTTGTCACAGTGATTCCAAATAAAGATTGATGTATCAATGCTTTTGGACTTCTATGGGTAATTGTAGTTTTTTTGGGAGATTGAGTGAATATATTTTTTAATTTTATCCTCCAGGTTACTGTTGGGCTGGCAAAAGATGAGCCTGATACAAAATTATTGGCCCTAATGAAAAACAAAGGTGTAAAAAAGATCAGGGAAGCTCTTGGCAACTACATTGATACGCTGAAACTGGGTAAGCATAGATTAAAGCATACATGTTGAAAACTTTGCACACCAGGAAAAACAACATCAATGCTCCAATTAACCAAGGTTTGAAGCACATTAAATGGTAACCAAATACTTGAATTTTTAGTTGTCCATCTAAAGCATTCTTGCATGTGAGATTGTCATTGGCTTAATTCTAGAAATTAGAAATGAACCTAGGTCTGAGGTGACTTTTTTTCTTTGTCTATGTAATTGCTGAGCCAGTTGCTACTGGATACAGGATATTACTCCAAAATATAATCGTACTTGCTTTTTAAATGGGGTGTGCAGGAGATCGCAATATTCAGCATCATTATAGTTACTTGGGTTTATTAACATAGAGGCCTCATCCCACAGTGCTTATAGCACCTTCAGCATAGTAAAGCTGTTGTAGATGTGGGCTGTAGTGTTAGGCTAACCTTTGAGTGTCAGAAAATTAGTAGTGATTGTTGCTATGTGTAACAACAAGTCTTTTGTTATGGCAGAAGGCTCCCAAGAAGGCAGCAAAAATGCTTTAGTGATGTTGGAGAGTGTACAAACCTCCAAACAACCCAACCTTTCAAGCACTAGCCACCCAACATTTGGAAGAATCTATACATTTCACATTGGACTTGTTATTCATCTCAATCCATGGAACTGGTGTGAAAATCGGTCATTCTCAATTCTGAGGGACTGTCTAAGAAGCAGCATAGTTAACTTCTGAAAATCCTTTTTTGAAGATGGTGCCAAATGGTTTAGCAACAAATTCCAGGACTGAAATAGCATAAGGCCACAATTTGTAGGTCAAGGTGTGTAGAATATAAACAGATGTCAGAGCTGGGATGTGTGATATGCTTCAGTTCAACAGGTAGTGAGAAGTTAAGCCATTAGATATTAAGGCTGAGAATTTTTGAATTTCCTGTTTGGGACATGGACCGTTTTTTTTAATCATTCATGGTATGTGGGTATCTCTGGCTAGGCCAGCACTTGGTGTCCATTCCTAATTACCCTTGGCGATGCCTTGAACCCCTGCAGCCCTCTGTCAGTATACTATGGTGCTGTTGTGTAATTCCAGAATTTTGACCCCACAACAGTGAAGGCACAGCACTTGTCAGGAGCATTTGTGACATGAAGGGGAACTTGCAGGTGATGTCCCTGTGCATCTGATGCCCTTATTCTTCTGTGTGGTGGGTGCACGTGCTTGGAAGATGCTGTTGACAGACCTTGAATAGGTTATTAAGGACATCTTATAGATGGGATACGTTGCCACTTTGTCAGTGTGATGGTGGTTGATGGAATGTCAGTTAAGCAGCAGCTTGTTAAGCTGCTTGTCATTTGAGCTCCACCAATTCAGGTAAGCGGAAAGTATTCCATCCAGCTTTCTGACTTGTACCTCCTGGTGTGAACAGGCAGTGGGGATTATTCAGGGCAGAATTTCCAGCTTTTGACCTCTTGTCACTATGGTATTAAAAGGCTGGACCATTTCAATTTCTGGCCAGTTGTGATTTTATGATGGAGAGAAATCGTTGAAGAAGATCAGGCCTAGCACAATACCTTGAGGGGCTCCATAACAAAATGCAATGGTTCCTTTGGATTACCTTCCAATTTCAGCTGACAAATCTGGAATCGAATTTCACCATTTGTGATAATGGGATTCAAAACTTATCTCCATAGCATTAGCCAATCTCTGAATTACTAGTTCAGTGACATTACCATTCTGCTGCCATCTCACTGTGATGAAAACAACAAAATAATGAATGTGGAAATGTGCAGTATTGATAGGGAGTAGATTATTGGATTCAAAATCGATTCTTTGATCAAATGGCAGCAAATCTAAAGAAAATTGAGTGATTTGGAAGCTAGCAGTTTTGATAGGAATGAAATGCTGAACTGATCCATAACTTAGCGTGCAAGCAACTTGTCTATCATAAGTTATGATTGGAGCACTGGTGTTGGGCTGTCTGGGGAGGTAGTTCATTATCAATTACTCAATCGATGTAATGTTTGGAGCATTGGAAAAGAAAAAACAAAGAAAATCAACAGCTTCAAAACATGGTGCTTAAGGATCCTTGTTGAGGAAAAGAATTTTGAAGTATGAAACAGTGAAAATAGAGTTCTGGGGATGTGTGATCTGTGAAGAAGGGTGGAGTACCTAATCACTCCAAAGAGTAATGAAAAAGGTCAAGAGGCTGAAAGCAAAGGAAGCAGTGAGACAACATTAAAGACGGACTTAATGATAACTTCAAATTATTAATTGTTGCAATGATTTAGAATGTTTGCAAGACCATTGTCACTTGTAATTTGACGTGGCACTTGGAGAACAACCTTGAAATAAGATAAATTGAAAGGCATAATTTCAAAGCTTCCTCATACGTAGTTTAAACAGACTATGTTCCTGGGTTTTCTCTTGCACACTTTCTTGAACAAGAGTGTTAAATTCTAATTTTTAGATTCTCACACCTGCACTACATCTGAGCAGGATTGGAAAATTCTAGTCTGATCTCCTGCAACCTCCCCTCATAGTTCCCTCAGCAATGTTTATTTCCTTGATGGTCATGGTGATCTCCTAAGTATATGCAGCCTTTCCATTTGCCACCTTTTTATGCATTATTAGGTCATCTAGTACCTCGATTGTCTTTTCTTTCTATGACTTTTGTGTGCTTTTTCATGGTAAAGGTAGTTGCAAATAACGCTTGTACTGCAGCCAAACCTGTTGTGCAATTCTTTTTTGGTCCTTTTTTTATTAAATCAACTCTTAGTTTAATGTGCCTATAAAGGACTTGTGTTCTCTTTCTGTTAGCTTATCTTTTATTATAACATCAGAGAACCTGCGTCCAGATCCTTTTGCCTAATCAATAAAATTCAGGCCTTTTCTTTCCTAGAGCCTAGCCCCGAGATATTTGATTTGTTTGCTGCCACCTAACCATTCATGTGAACAGCAATTAAATTCAAGGTGTTTGTTTTAAGGTGCAGAAAAAAAGTATTTGGTTTAGTCACTGCTGTACAGCCATGGTTCCATGGTAGCAATCTCCCCTTTCTGTACCGTTAATTCTTTAATCCTGTTCCAGAGCCTAGAGCACAATATCTAGGCTGACACTACTTCAGTGTAGTACCAACGAATCACTAGGCTCATCTTTGAGGTGAAATACTGAACACAAGCGTCTTCTGTCCTCGGGTGAAAAATGTAAAAAATCAATAATGCTTGTTTTGAAGTAGAACAAAGGAGTCCTCAGTGTTATGTTCAATGTTTACTTGTTGTCCTCGACTAACACCAAATGGGTTATCAGGTCATAAAGCTTTATGTAGGACTTTGCAAATTAGGCTGTTATGTATTCTGTTGCACCAATGATTAACTTTAAGATTGAAATGACTGAAAAGCTCTGTATAAAGTTTGTTCTGTTCATACACCAGAATTCACTGTTGCTTTTGGATTTTATTCCAGAATTTACTCAGGGAATGATCTTGCCAACAGTTAATGGAGTTCAAAAGGAACCATCAAAATCGAAGCCCAAAGTTGATCTTCAGACAAAGGTTTTAAAAAAAAAAACAACTTATTTTCAAACTTGAACTCCTAGCTGACAGATTTTCCTTTTAGCATTTTTCAGTGTGTACCCTAACAGAACATAAAGTATAACACAGGAACAGGACCGTATCCCTCTGTTCCCTGCCTGTTTATATGTTTGTCTAATAGACTCTTAAACATTTTAGTCATATCTTCTTCCACCATCTCCTCTGCCAGCATGTTGCAGACATCTACCATCTTCTGTGTTCTTAAAAAGAAAAACATTTTCCTTCCACATCGCCTCCTTTTTAAACTTTCACAAAAACAGAAATTGCTAGATCCAAAACATTAACTAATTTCTCTCCCCAGAAGATACCAGATATGCTGAGTTTTTTTTCCAGAAATTTCTATTTTAATTTTTGTTTGTGATTTCCAGCATCTGCAATTATTTTTTGGTTTTTTCCTTCAACTTTCTCCCTTCCACTTTAAAACCATGCCCCTTATTCCCCTGGGAAGAGGACTCCCTCTATCCATCCCTTGCATAATTTGATATACTTCTATCAGCTTCGACTCGGCCTTCGATTCTCCTAGCAAACAACCCAAGTCAGCCTAACCTCTCCTTTTTATAGCTAATACACTGCAACCCAGGCAAAATCCTGGTAAACTTCTTCTGCATACTCTCCACAGCCTCCATATCCTTCGTGTGGTGACCAGAACTGCACCCGATAGTCCAAATGTTGCCTGACTAAAGTTTCATACGGCTGCAACATGACTTGCCAACTTTTTTTTAATCAATGCCCTGATTGTTGAAGGCAAGCATGCCATACATCTTCTTTACCACTTTCCCCACTTGTGTTGCCACTTTCAGGGAACTATGGACTTGCACCCCAAGATCCCTTTGTGTATCAGCCCTCTTCAGGGTTCAGCTATTTGCCTCCTACTCTTGCGTTTGACCTCAAATGCATCATCTCTCACATACAGATTAAACTGTTTTGTCCACCTTTCTAACTGATCTACATCAGTTGACACTTCTACACTCTATCGACGACTCCACCAATTTTTGTGTCTTCTACGAGTGTACGAATCAGACCATCCATGTTTCTCATCCTAATCACTTCTATATATATTTTATATCTTACAACAGAGGTCCCAGCACTGATCCTTGCAGAACACGATTGGTCAGATAAACACCCCACCCTGTTTCTGTGACCAAGCCAATTTTGTTTTCAACTTACCAACTCACGATGGATTCCATATGACTTCATCTTCTGGACCAGCCATGAGAGACCTTATCAAATGTATCTAGTGTTTCTGGGGTGAATAGTTACACATAATTAATTATGTTACCCATTTTCAACAAACAAAATTTTATCGACAGCAAGGATCCAACAGCGTTTACCCATCACCATTTGCCATTGGAAATATAAATGAGCAACTACCTGGTGTAGCTGCAGTCAGTGTTGTACAGATGCACCACAGGGAGTTCCAAGACGATCCACTGTTCTTGCTTTCTTGTTCTAGACAGTCAGTTAGGTATCTGGAAGGTGTTGTTCTGCCATGCATCTTGAGGATGGTACACGCTGCTTCTGCTGTGCACTAATGATTGGCAATTAAATACTTCTGGTTGTAGATGGCATGCTGACCAAATGGACTGCTGTATAATATTTGACGCTTGAGAGTTGGAGGTGAGCTAATCCAAGCGAATGGAGAGCTTGCTTTGCTGTCTGATTTGTTCCTTATCGATAATGGGCAGGTGCTCAGCAAACAGAAAGGGGGTGCAGAATTCCAGGCCTCTGAGTAATTGTCTTAGGTACAGTATTTGTGTATTGCTGGAAAAAAGACATTTTTGTCAAAGCTTCTCATGTCGCCTTCAAGACAGTTTGCAAGAATTAACAGTTCAGTGGGGAAACCAGCATTTTATATTGGAAGAAAGGAGACCGCTAATTGGTCAGCAAGTGGACTCTGGAGGAGTGCTGTGGACATTGCTGATTTGGCAATTAAATGGCAGGCTTTCTTTTTAAATTATAAACCAGGCAGATTGACTCTGACTCTGTTCAGGACACTGTCCAATGAAAAAGCATTCAAATAATTACAGGGGCCTTTGTGCCCTCCTGTTATATTTTCATTTGGATGATCTGTTAGTTGCTCCCTGGCTGTACAATTCACAAGGAAACCATGGCAAAAGAATCTATTTGAAGTGATCTATAGAATCAACTGTTGTATTGTTTCTTCAACTAAATCACTTTTGGTTGATAGACGTTTTAAACTTCCATTCTGGCGTCTGAAACTTTTTTCATGTGTTGTGGAACTACATTTTTGAAAATTAGTTCTTAAAATAGCATTTTTAATAATTCTTTCTTCCTCACAACCCTACTCCCCTTCCCCACAAAAAGTCTAAAACAGCTTAAACTTCTAAATGATTTATGGGCACGTTTTATTACAAAACCAGAACTACTCTTCTGTCTTTCTGGCTTGCATTGGAAACGTTAATCAGTTCCTAGTGAGTGAGTTTGCAGCAGTTCAGTTGGCAGCAACCTTTTTATTCAGTGCTTACAAACACCAGGTGTACACAATGGAAATCTCCTAAAGTTTGGCGTGATGCTGGGTGCTCAAGTGTTGAACTTTTCCATGCTCCACTACTGATAACTTTTTTTTAAAAAAATTCACTGTCAAGGGAAAGTGAGCTTTGGTGCAAAAAGAATAGTATGTCATTATTTCAGCTAAAGTACCCAGTAGAGTCTTTAAGTAATTCAAACTGTCATTTCTCTGCTACGATGAAAGATGACACCATTTTTTTGCGTCCCATTTTAAAAACCATGGCTGAAGGTTAATGCCATCTAAAGCCTGGTTTGTTGAAGACTTTAGTAATAAATTTAGTTATTTATATTGATCACTAACAGGTGACTTCATAGTCCACTGCTTCATTTAGCTCTTGGAAGCTTGTACAACTTCCTCTGTCGTTGTGCTGTACTTTACTTGAATTAATTTCTTTTCAGGTTGCTGTAGGGCACTTACCCAGTCAGCATACATCAGTTGGGGTCAAGATTCCAACCTGTAAATTTAACTTAAAGGACTATTTCATGACATCACCAGAGGAATTATACAGAATCTTCATTACACAAGAGGCAAGTATAAAATTAGTTTTGGATACACGAGTAAAAAAAATTCCACGAGTTCTGAGGAAGGGTCACTGGACCTGAAATGTTAACTCAGTTTTTTTTACTTCACAGATGCTGCCAGTCCTGCTGAGCATTTCCAGCACTTTGTATTTGTTCTTGATTTACTGCATCTGCAGTCCTTTCGGTTTTTTAAAAAATTCCGTGTTTGTTGCTGTTGTGCACCACCTTGTGGTGGAGGAGCATGTAAAGCTTTAGGAGCTGCTGCCTTGTCTGTTCTCTTTTGGCAGAAGAATCAAAGAACAGCATGAAACAGAAAGAGGTCATTGAGTTATCCCTAAGTTGTTGCTTTTTTAATAGCAAAAAAATCAATCCCTCTGCTCTTTATTTTCTCCTTACCAGAAGGTTGTTCTGCAGAAGGGTGGATTTTAAATTCTAGTGACTCATTGCATGAAGTGCTTTTCTCATGTCAGCACTGATGTTTTTTTCTTTCAATATTTCTTCTGAGCTCCCTTAAATGTGTTCTCTGGTTACCATCTCTTAAACCATTGGAAACAGTTTAGTTTTACTGTAGCTAATCCCCTCTTGATTTTAAACACCTATCAAGTCTTTTCTTGGCTTTCAAGGACACCAACTGCTATCGTGTAACTAATTCCTCTCCTGGAATCATTCTCCGCCTCTTCTTAACTTTTCCAAAGTCTTTGTATCCTTAAGTGTAGTGCTCAAAATTGGATACCACTGGTCTAGTTGGATTTAAATTAGGTTTTCATGTCTGTTTAACACAGCTATTTTGCTTTTGCCTCTTGATATAACTCAGAATTCTGTGTTTTATTATTTTGTTAATCTCTCCTGCCACCTTCAAAGATTTGTGCCAAATGCCCTCTGGTCTCCATGTTTTTCTTTCTACTTTTTAATATTTTACCATTTTAACATGTGTTGTTGCTACTTTCCTCCCCCCAACGTATCGTATCGCTTCTAATTGAATTCTAATTGCCACTTTCACTCATTTCATCAGCTTGTCTGGACTACTTTGAAATATTAAGCCTTTCTTACTGTTTACTATGCAATTTCCATGTCCTCTACCACCAATTCCAAATAATTATATTTCATTGCAGTGATACTGGTGGAGAACAATGCAGCTTTCCACACATCCCTTTCCCACAGTCAAAACATAAATGAAATTTACCATCTCTCTGCTAACCCTTGGCCAGTGTTGTGCCCAATAAGATTCAGTTTTACAATAGTGTTTTGCAAATACTTAACATGTTCTTTTAAAGAACATTGTATGTTATCAGCTACATAGCCTTTGTTACCTCACCATAAGAACTCTGGTTAATCGAACATAATTTACTCTTCAATCTATACTGTGCTTGTCTAACTGGCAGTTAATTTTCTTTCAAAGTTTTAAATGTATTCGAATGTTTGGAGTGAGCATGGAATCGACAAACTTCTGAAACCTGATGAGAGCACCACCACCAAGCTTGATTTGTTGCAGACCACCATTCACCATCAGGGAATTTTTTTTTTTTTAAAATTCACCTGTGGGATCTGGGCATTGCTGGCTGGCCAACGTTTATTGCCTGTCCCTAAATGCCCATGAAAAGGTGGTGAGCTGCACTGATGGAGGGTAGGACAGTGGCTCGGTGTTTAACACTGCTGTCTTTATAGCGCCAGGGACCCAAGTTTGATTCCACCCTTGGACAACTGTCTGTCTGTGTGGAGCTTGCCATTCTCCCCATGTCTGTGGGTTTCTTCTGGATGCTCTGGTTTTCTCCCACAGTCCAAAGATATGCAGGTTAGGTGGATTGGCCAAGCCTACTTGCCCATAGGGTCCAGGAATGTGCAGGCTAGGTGGATTAACCATGGAAATGCAGTGGTGTGGGTGGGTGGGGTGGGGGCTGGGTCAGGGTGGAATGCTCTGCAGAGGGTTGATGTGGACTTAATGGGCTGAATGGCCTGCTTCCACTTAGGGATTTGGTGCTGCAGTCCACATGCTGTAGGTTGACCCAGAATGCCATTTGGGAGAGAATTCCAGGACTTTGATCCAGCAACAATGAAGGAACAGTGATACATTCCCAAGTCATATTGGTGAGTGGCTTTGAGGGGAACTTCCAGGTGGTGGTATTCTTATGTATCTGCTATACATGCCCCCAAGTTGGAGGCAGTTGTGGATTTGGAAGATGCTGTTTAAGAATCTTTGAATTTTTACAGTGCATCTTGTAGGTAGTAGCGTTAGTGTTGGAGGGAGTGGATGCTTGTGGACATGGGGGCAAACAACTGGGCTGCTTTGTCCTGGATGGTGTCAAGCTTCTTGAGTGTTGCTGGAACTGCATCCATGCAGGCAAGTGGGGAGAATTCCATCACAATCCTGATTTTATGCCTTTTTAAGTGGTTGGCAGGCTTTCAGGAGTCAGAAAGTGAGTTGCTCACCACTGTATTCCTAGCCTGTGACCTGCTTTTGTAGCCACTGTTTATGTGGTGAGGCCAATTGAGTTTTTGGTCAGTGGTGATCCCCCAGGATGTTGATTGTCAGGGATTTAGTGATGATAACACCAATGAATATTAGGGGGTCGTGATTGTCTGTCATTGTCTTTGGATTTGGACAGGTTAGGAGAGTGGTCAAAGAAGTGGTAGATGGAGTACAACATGGGAAATTGAGGTCATACACTTAGGTAAGAAGAATAGAAATATTGGCTATTTTCTAAATGGGGAGAAAATTCAGAAGTTCTGAAGTGCAAAAAAAAAGAGATTTGGGAGTTCTAGTCCAGGATTCTCTCAAGGTAAACTTGCAGGTTGAGTCAGTAGTCAGGAAGGCATTTATTTTGAGAGGACTTGAATATAAAAGCAGGGATGTACTTCTGAGGCTTTATAAGGCTCTGGTCAGGCCACATTTGGAGTATTGTGTGCAGATTTGGGCCCCAAATCTCAGGAAGGATGTACTGGCCCTGGAGCGGTTTCAGAGGAGGTTCATGAGAATGGTCCCAGGAATGAAAAGCTTAACATATAGGAACATTTGAGGACTATGGGACTATACTCGATGGATGTTTGCATTCCTAGGAGAGACTAGGACCCGAGGGCACAGCCTTCGAGTAAAGGGAAGACCAATTAGAACGGAGATAAGGAGAAACTTCTTCAGCCAGAGAGTGGTGAATCTATGGGATTCACTGCCACAGGAGGCTGTGGAGGCCAGGTCATTGAATATATTTAAGACTGAGATAGATAGGCTCTTGATTACCAAGAGGATCAAGGGTTACGGGGAGAAAGTGGGAGAATGGGGTTGAGGAACTTATGATTGAATGGCGGAGCAGATTCATTGGGCCAAATGGCCTAATTTCTGCTCCTATGTCTTATGACCTGAATGTTACTTGCCAGCCCAAGCCTGGATATTATCCAAATCTTGTTGCATTTGACCATGAACTGCTTCAGTATTTTGAGGAGTCGCAAATGGTGCTGAACAGTGCACAATCATCGGATTTCATTTCATAGGATCCCTACACTGTGGAAGCAGACTGTTTGGCCATCAAGTCCACCCAGATGCCTACCCTATCCCTGTAACCCTACATCTTTCCCATGGCTAATCCACCTAGCCTATGCATCCCTGGACACTATGGGCAATTTAGAATGGCCAATTCACCTACCCTGCACACCTTTGGACTGCGGGAGGAAACTGGAAACCCATGCAGAAATGGGGAGAATGCAAACTCTGCACAGACACAGTTCCTCAAGGCTGGAATCGAACCTGGGTCCCTGGTACTGTGAGGCAGCAGTGCTGACCACTGAGCCACCACGTTGCCCCAAATCATCAGCGAGTATCCCCACTTCTGACCTAATGATGGAGGGGATGTCATTGAAGCAGCTGAAGATGTTTGGATCTGGGACACTACCCTAAGGAAATCTTGCAGGGATGTCTGGGAGCTGAGATGACTGACCTCCAACAACCGCAACCATCTTCATGCCATGTGGAGAGGTCGTCCCCTGATATACAACGATGCCAGTTTTTCTCTAGGGCTCCTTCGTGTAGCTTCGACATCAAGGGCTGTCATTGTCACTTCACCTCTGCAATTCAGCTCGTTTTGTCCATGTTCAAACCAAGGCTGTATTGAGGTCAGGACCTGAGTGGCCTTGGCAGAACTCAAACTGTGTCACTGAGCGAATGCTGCTTGAAAGCACTCTTGATGACACCTTCCATCACTTTACTGATTATTGAAAGTAGATTAATGGGACAGTAATTGGCTGAGTTGGATTTGTCCTGCTTTTTGTGTACAGGATGTACCTGGGCAACTTCCACATTGACAACATGGCATTTACCCGACAATGTGCTGGAACAGCTTGGCTAGGGAGTGGTAAATTCACAAATCTTCAGTCCTGTTGCTGGAATGTTGTCAGGGCCCATAGCCTCCACTGCCTCGCACCATTTCTTGATATCTCTTGGGAATAATCGCATTGGTTGAAAACTGATATCTGTGATGTTGGGTACCACCTGGAAAAGACTGAGGTGGATCGTCTACTTGGCACTTCTGGCTGAAGATTGCTGCTCATGCTGCAGCCTTATCTTTTGCACTGTGTAGTGCTCTTCCATCATTAGGATAGGCGTATCTGGACCTTCCTCCAGTGAGTTGTTTAATTGTCCAGCACCATTCATAACCTTGATGTGGCAGGACTGCAGTGCTTAATTTGATCTGTTAGTTGTGGGATCACTTAGCTCAGTGTATCACTTGCTGCTTATGCTGTTTGGGATGCAAGTAATCCTATTACGTAGCTTCACCAGATCGACACCTCATTCTCAGGTATGCCTAAAGGTGCTTCTGGAATGCCCTCCTGCACCGTACATGACCCAGGGTTGATTCCCTGGCTTGACAGTAAAAGTTGAGCTGGGGATATACCGGGCCTTGAGTTTACAGATTTGTGCTGGAGTACAATTTTGTTGCTGGTCCATAGCACCTTGTGAATGTCCAATCTTAAATTACTACATCTGTTTGAAGTCTCCCATTTAGCGTGGTGATAGTGCCACACAGGACAGTGGACCACGTTCTCCATATAAAAGCAAGACTTGATCTCCATGAGGCCTGTGTAGTGGTCACTCTTAACGATACAGGTGCATCTGCAGCTGGTAGACTGGTAAGAACGAGGTCAAGTATGTTGTTTATCTTGGTTCCCTCACGACCTGCTGCATACCCTGTCTAGCAGCTATTTCTTTTAGGACCCAACCAACTCGATCAGTAGTGTTGCTGCTGAACCATTTTTGCCGGTGAACATTGAAATGCCCACCCATCCAGAGTATATTTTGCACTCTTGGTGCACTTGTTGCTTCCTCCAACTGATTCATCAGCGAAGGAAGGACAGTACATGGTAATTAGCAGCAGGTTTCCTTGCCTGTGTTTAACCTGATGCCGTGAGACTTCAAGGGTTCCAGAGTTAATGTTGAGGACTCCAAGGTCCCTCCTGACTGTATAGCACTCTGCTCCCACCACTGGGTCGGTCCTAAGGCAAGTATAATCCTCTGGGTAAAGAAGACCAAAACTCTGGATATGTTGTTATCAATTGCAAAACTTCCTTAATCTTGTACCCAATCACCTTGTATACAATTTGCCTTCCTAATTGCTTGCTGTATTGTGTTTTTGACTTCTTTGAAAATCAATCACCATGACATCCCAACTTTTCTGAATTTCAAAATTTTATTGTTTTGTTTCTGTGGTGATATTTTATCATCTTTTGAAGAATGAATTCGTATTTCTCCACTACTTCTATGTCTAACAACGTCCTAACCACAACTTCCTCTGTTTGTATCCCTCTGCAGACTGCTATCCTCTCAGCTTACTTTCCAATCTAGTTTTGTTATTGACAAACTTGGTTATGTTGTGGTCGATGCCTTTTGACCTCCATAATTAAAATAGATTTCAATTGATGCTCACACTGATTTTTGCAGCACCCCAAAGGAAGTTTGTTTGACAGGCTACAATTGTTTTCTGTTAAATCAATCCTCTGACCATGTGAATGTTTTCCCCCAAACCCATGAGTCCTTATCTTGCACAGCAATCTTTGACTTTTTAATCAGAATTCATCTTAAATTCCAAAAATAAAGCACCCACTGACTTCAGTCACCTACAGTATTATTATCTTGCAATTGTTAGTTAAAATTAGTTTAAATCTGTGTTGACTGTCTATTTAAACTGACGTTCTTAGTACTCTGTTCATGCTTTACTGGATTGTTTCCCAAGGCACACGCTAGCTGACCTAGAAGAAAGGTGTTGATTATAAGCTGTAAATTGTGTAGCAATCC
This sequence comes from Rhincodon typus, assembly GCF_021869965.1. Taxonomy (NCBI): domain Eukaryota; kingdom Metazoa; phylum Chordata; class Chondrichthyes; order Orectolobiformes; family Rhincodontidae; genus Rhincodon; species Rhincodon typus. The sequence continues at coordinate 11,872,726 of NC_063339.1, read as the reverse complement.
ATAACACACCACGCAAGGAATAAACAGCTGCAGGAGACCTATTTTAAAATGGTTGCACAACACAAATTTAAAAAGTTGTGTATAGTTGTTGTACCTCCCTCCTTTGTTATTTTTGACCACTCCAGAATCTGAGGCAGAGCTGGATTGAGCTAAAATTAAACTTGAAATGGACAATTGGATCACCCTTCTGGTAGATAATTGTCATGTTAAAAGATTTGATTGCCGAATCATTTCTCAGGTATTGTAATTCATTCTATCTCAGAACTATTTCACTTGAAGTGATACGGTTGTAATTAGCAATATTATTTAATGGAGGGGGAGAGACCGAGAAACCCTTGTTTATAAATGTTATAAGTGTTATAAATGTAATAAATTACTCTAAAGCTCTCATGGTATTGTCCATCTTCTCATTTAGCTTATTCAGGCTTTCACACATGCACCAGCAGTTGTTGAGGCTACTAAAGGAGGGAAGTTTCGACTTCTAGAGGGGAATGTCAGTGGGGAATTCTTGGAACTGGTGAGTATCTTTGGTTTAAAAAATCTTGCATTACAAGTTTGGGACTTTAAAAATCTTTGAGGCCTAGAATAGAAGTAAAGTTTCAATGCCTCTTGATGTTTAAATCTAAACTATATTTGTGCATGTGGTAGCAAACGCTTGATGTGATTTTAAAAAAATTTGTTCAATTTTTGTGTTAATGAACTGATGAGAACCCATATGGTAATGTTGAATGGATATGCTTACAAAGGCAGTTTAATTTCTACAATCGTGCTCCATAAATTAATGGGTGGAGTGATGGGGGAAGAATTCTCTTGAATAAAAATTTTAATTGATTTGCTTTTCCCCACATTTATCCAAAAACCTTGCTTCCTGGTGTTTACAAGGGAAAAGATCAGCAGTTGCTCTTCAGAGTTTAAGATATATGCAATAGTTTTTGTTTGTTGGCTCTAATAGTGTGAAAATGTAAGTGTTTACTACACCTTCTGCAAATCAACCCTTTGCATCATGTCAACACAATTTTCAACAAATTTCTTCTCATTGCTTATGAAAGCAATAGCAAACTACATTGAACAACAAAATCATTTTTTTGCTTGAATGACCTTTAGGACTTTATGTACATTTTTTATTGTAAAATTCTTAAACTGCAGACAGTTTGACTTGTTCTCTGTTCATATCTGTTGGAATTTGTGCATATAAACGAAGTTCAATTTCTGGAGAGAGAAATTTAAAAATCTAGGCGATGTGAATCTGTAGTAAAATTGTCAATGCTGAAATCCCCTAACCAAAACTAATTTTAGTTTAGTGACTTCATAGTTTTTGTTTTTCTATTCAACATAAGTACTTGCTGTTACTAGTAGTGTTTTCACGTAACACTTTTATCAATGTACTGATGACCTAATTTTATTCACCAGGTTTCTGAGCAACGGATTGTTATGAAATGGAGGTACAAGTCATGGCCAACTGGTATGTTTCTCTCTGTGGAGTTAATTGTTAAGTGTAGCTGCATCCTACAGTGCAAGGGTTTGACTAAACTTTGTATTGGCTCAAGTCTTGAATGCATTAATGAATAGTCCTGTACAACTTTATACGCTTGATTCTAGCCCAGCCAAGCTGTTTCAGTACAGCTACAGCACTTGACATCTACCTAACTATAGGGAAAATTACTCTGGTACGTCCCATACACAAACGGCAGGACAAATTAAACCTGGCCAATTACCACCCTGTTAGTTTACTCTATGGTCAGTGATGGAAGGGTGTCTTTGATAGTGCCACTTGATAACATTTGGAAAAGAATTACCTGATTGTTGATGATCAAGTTGGAATGAGACAGCCATTCAGCTCCTGTCCTCCCTACACACTTGATCTAAACATGGACAAAGAGTTGAAAGTGAAGTGAGGTTAGCTGCCATAATGTAGCATTTTGACAGTATGGCATCAAAAGTTTTAGGAATACTGAGTCATTGAGAATCATTGCGGGGACAGAGGGTCTCTGCTGGTTGGAGTCATGCCCTACAAATAAGATGAAACAAAAAAAAACTGCTGGAGAAATTCGGCAGTGTCTGTGGAGGGAAAGCGGAGTTAACATTTTGGAGCCGGTGACCACCTTCCAGAACTACTAGTAGCTAGGAAAAAGTGGTGTGTATATATAGCTGAGGATGGGAAGGAGTTAAGCTCAAGAGAAAGAAAAGCTGATAATGGGGACCATAAATTGGTGAGAAACAGTTGGCTGTGCTGAACGTGGCCCATATTGTGATGTGTGTGAGGTGGGTAAGGGACATTAGAGGAAGGTATTCAGGTTCTAAAATTATTGAACTTGATGTTGAGTCCTCGAGTGGATAATGAGATGCTGTTTCTCCAGTTTGCTCTGACCCTTGCTCAAGCACTGCAGCAGCCCTGAAATCGAAAACTTTGCCACAAAACTGTTTTGAAGTATCATAAGTTAAATTATTGTAGATTTATTTGAAATGCATTATGTAATTGTGGTTTCCTTCATTTCATTTGATTTTGACTTGGAAATCTGAAGTTTTGTTTTGCCTGGATGTTGAAAAACTTGCTCATTGTGACTGCCTTATTTTCAGAACATTATGCAACTATAAAACTAAGCTTCTGCAGCAAGGATGATGGAACAGAACTTCAAGTGGAGTGCAAAGGTGTCCCAGTGGGAGAGGAAGAACAGACAAAATCAGGGTGGCAGCGTTACTATTTTGAAGGCATTAAGCAGACTTTTGGATACAATGTACGACTGTTTTAAAAGGATGATCTATCTGGAAACTCCTAGCTAACTTATGAAAACCGAAAAGCTTTAGACCTTTGTTCATTTCACTGTTCTGTTCATTCTGTTAGTTCAGCTAACCTGCAGCTATGACAGTGGATACTTTCAAAAGAATTGTCTTTTTTTTTAATTCCAGCAGCCAAAAATCTCCATTAAGTTAAGTACAGCCTTACAGTGGGAAACAATGAGAACATTGACTGTGTCAATTGCAAAATTAAGACCTATGAGAATTTTCCACTATATTGTGGAGGTGTATAAAAGTCTAGTTCTCATCACCAGTATGACTTTCAATAGCAACTGCAATATACTTACAATTTTTGGGTCTTTGTGGATTGAGCATATGAAGAGCAAATGAAAGAAGATTGGAGAAATTTCTTGCCTTCCCTTAAGTTTACTTCTTCTTTCTCTTCTTCCCCCACCTCCCCCAACTACCACTGACTCACCTAGAAACCCATAAATCTCTCATTTCCTTTTACTCCATGTGCAGTATTTGTGAACATCTGCGGTATTTGCCTACTCCCAAAATCTGAAAAGGACACCTTAACTTTTTGCAGCTGTTCTGGAAAAGTAAATTTCAGACCAACCATCTGTTTGCATCTGATGCTTATTCACTGATTATAAACTCAGTGTAGCAATGTGACAGTGATGGGATCAAATAAAAGCTAGGAGTGGAAGAAAAACTTTACTGATGGTTTGTTTTTTTCAAATGTAATTATTATGAGGATGTGGGTTAGGTGCAGTATAGTATGTTGTAATGTAACTGCTGTCACACTGGCTAACTGGTTTTCTGTTTGGTTTCAGTTATGAATTCATTGTAGTGGACCACTCTCAAACCAAATCATATGAAAGTCAGTCAAAGCTACTACTTGCAAAACTGCAAATCTTTTGTTATATTATCCCATAATAGGCAATACTGCATCTTTCAAAGGAGCTGCAAGGGAGTAAATGTTTTCCAATTTCCTAATGTAGCACTTTTTTCCCTCAAAAATCAGTTGGAATGAGATTTTTATAATGACAGCACATACAATAAGTAGCCTTGATATTGGCACTGGAAATTTCTAGAGCAGAGCATTGTGCATGATTAATTTTTTAAACTTTGCCTTTCAAGTTCATTTTCAATGCTGTTTTCTGGAAGTGTGAGCTAATAATGATAGGCTGAAGAAAATGCAGCACTTGAAAACCAGTATCTCCAAACTGGTGCGGTTCAAGGTTCTGAGAAAGAAATAGAAACCACTTTATTCTGAAAAAGGAAATTAGTGAAAGGTGAGTTTGAATTGAATCAAAAGCAGGTAAGAAGATTTGGGTTAGTGGGTGGGGCATGTGAGTGGCTAAATAAAAATAGACGAGGGAAATCTAGGGGAAAGAATTTGTATTTTAAAATCAACTAGTAATATCCTGATGGAGTTTGATTTCACTGTTAAATTGTCCCCTATCTGTACTGGATGGAGTAGTTGATTGTTGAAATTGAAGGAACATAACCTTGCTGACATTTACTGATGCTGTTAAGTGCTAGCCCACACTTCCTGTGAAAAGTTTATTTGGCAGTGATTGCACAAATTTGGATCTGTGTTGAGACAAGAACTAGGTGCCATAAATAAGGTGGCTAACATTAAATTCAGTAGGAAATTGGAAATAGGAAATAAACCTGTGGAATTTGAGACGTGTGGCATCAATTCATTTTAGGGAAATCTAGGTAAATGTTAGAAAGGAATAGAAAATCTGGCAATACTCAGCAGGTCTGACAGCACATGTGGAAAGAAAACAAAGTTTAAAAATCAACTGGGGGAAGAAAAGTTGGACATGTAGTAGTTTCAATCAAGTAGAGGACGAAGTGGTGGTGGTGAGCTAGAGGAACAAAATGCCTGTGATAAGGTTGCGGGGGGGTGGGGTGGTGGGGGATGGTGTTTGGGAGAGATTAAGTGGCAGCAGGGATGATGGTGCAAAGTGATTGAACACTTGCCAGTTTTCTGGACTCGACATTTGAGTTCAGCAATTTTAGATGATCATCTGCATGTTTTATTTTTGACAGCAACTCTTGGTAATAATACTACCTGTTCCCATTTACACTTACCTTTTGAATCAGATTTCTACGGGCAGGGTGGGGGGGGGAGTAATTCCCCTCCTTTTTTTATTTTGTCTTGCCAAAATTATTCTTTTTGTCATTTCATCTTGCCTGTCCTCCACTTGATTTCCCCACCCTGGCTGAGTTCAGCAACTATTTCAAAAAGAGGTTGCAGGTGAGCTGCCATTTTATTCCAGCTGACAGCAGACAGGTACAAATTGTCCAGGAGTTGGTGGCAACTCGTGACAAACAGGGTATTTCCTGCTGAGTTGTTGACTACATTGTGTGCCTTTCAACTCTCTCTATTGTCAGTGAAAAAGGTTAAATTCATTGCAAATGATTAGATTGGATCAGACTAAAAGATTTAATTTGGGTGACATGTGAATTGTGCTTTTTGTGGAACTAAAGTTCTAAGCCTGATCTCTTGCAGTTGGCAGATATTTGGTTAACATGCTGAATTGTATGAACAATAGGTGTAGGTTGGTTGTCCATTCCCCATGTACATATGACACTGTCACAAGTTACTTTATTAAATACAATTTCTACTTAAACATTTGTGTGCTTTAGATTTCCACTGTCTTGAATGTGCCAATTAATTATGTCTTAGGCTACAAATTAGTGTTTAAAGGAGGGGGATTCTGATAAAGGAGGCCATGAGAACAATCATGAGTCTTGGCTCAAAAGAACAGATTCAACAACCTGCTGAGAATTTTTTTCCTCACTTTACCCGTATTACTTTTGCACATCACTTTACACCTATGCCCTCTTGATCATCTTAAAAGTAAGAGAATCTTCTTCCTATCTACTCTGTCCAGCCTGCTTGTAAGTTTGTTTTTTTTAAACTTCTATCAAATCTCCTCTCGGCCATTTTCTCTGAGAATTATCCCCCTGCCTTTGGCCTATCCTCATCACTGAAGTTTCTCCTACTTGGAATCATTCTAGTAAATTGTTTCTGTGCTCTGTAATTCTTTCACATTGTGTTCCTATAATGTGTCACCCACAACTGTACACATGACTTCAATTGAAGCCTAACAATTGTCTTTTATAAGATTAACATCACCATCTTGATCTGTCTCTAATAAAGCCGAAGATGCTTGAATTGCACTCACGACCTGTGTACGTATACATTGAGGTCCCTCTGCTTCTGTATCTCCCTATAAAATGCAGGGTCCAATTGTATTGTCCTTCAATATTCTTCCTACTAAAGTGCATTATCTCACTCATTCCTGTATTGAAATGTCACCTGCCCACTCCACCAAGTTGTCAATGTCCCTTTGGAATTCTACACTGTCCTCTGTTTGTAATTCTAAGTTTCATTTCATAGCTGCAAGTGTTTCAATTCTCCCTGTTCACCAAGATCCACCTCACTCTTATATATCAGAAATCAGGTCCCAGTACAGACTGTTGGGAGCTCCACAAAAGCTTGCCTCCAGGTTGGAAAAATATCCATTAATCCTTACTGTTTCTTATCATTCAGCCAATTTTGTCTCCATGTTGCCACCATTACTTTTAGATTGTTTTTGTGTAATATTATCAACTCTTCTGGAAATCCACATACCACATTTTTATTAACTTAATGAAGAGAGAGGGGTGGTGACTCTGGGCAAGCACTTAATACCCCTCCTTAGTTGCCTGTTGAAGGTGGTGGTGAGTTACCTCCTTGAACCACTGTAACTCGTGCTGCAAGTAGATCCACAATGCTGTAAGGGAGGGAGTTCCAGGATTTTGGCCCAGCAACACTGAAGGAACAGTGATCAATTTCCAAGTCAAAGCACTCCCCATCCTGAGGTTGTAAGGTGCTGTTAAAGGATCACTGGTGAATTTCTACAGGGCATCTGTAGATAGTACTGCTGCTATTGAGTGCCAGTGGTGAAGGAACAGCTGTTTTTAAGGTCACACTAATGATGCAAGCTGCTTTGTCCTGGATTATGTCAAGCTTCTTGAGTGTTGAAGCTACACCCATCCAGACAAGTGGGGAGTGTTCCTTCACCATCCTGACTTGTCTTGTAGCTAAATGCACAAACTTCGAGTAACTCACCTAACTTCCCAATGGGGTATTCCAGCTTCTAACCTGCTCTGCTAACCACTACTTACAACTGATCTGAAATCAGAATATAACGTCTGGGATATTTTATAGTGGGGAATTCAGTGATGATAACATCATTGAAAAAGATAATCAAATAACCACTAAGTGATATTGCCTAGCTTTTGCGTGGCATGAATTTTACTTACCACTTGTGAGCCCAAACCTGGATATTGACCAGATCTTGTTGCACTTGAACACACTGCTTCAGTGTTTGAGGAGTCGTGAATGGTGCTGAACATTGTTGGCTGATAATTCCACATGCTTACTTCTGACCTCCTAAAGGTCATTGAAGCAGCTGAAAACGGTTGGGCCAAGAACACAACACTGAGGAACTCCTGTTGAGATGTCCTGAAGCTGAGATGACTGACCTCCAACAACCACACCCTATGTGCCAGGTATGATTCTAATTGATTCCAGTTTTACCAGGACTCCTGATGCGACATTCAGTCATGGCCCTTGATATCAAGGCCAAATTTCACCATGTTCTTTTGGAATTCAGCTGCTTTTTTTGTCCATACTCCCCTTGGAGCGTTTCTAATATCTCTTCCAAAAACTCTAGCAAGTTAGTTGAACTTTACTTCCCCTTTTGGGAAGAGTCAGAATGGATTTCTAAACAGCCCATCCTATGTTATCCTAAATAATTGTTTCTACTGGTTTCCCAACCACTAGTGTTAAACCAACTGATCGGTTAGTGCTGAGAATATCCTTGCAACCTTTCGTAAATAAGGCTATAATGATTTGAAATTCTCCATTCTCCATTCCTTTGGTAGCTCCCCCAAGTTCAAGACAGATTAGGGCCAGTGCCCCTGCTGTTTCTACTTGTTCATACTTCAGAATCTTTGGATGCATCTCATGTAGTGCTGAAGCCTCATCAACTAAGTAACAGCAGTCTGGCATGGACTTCTTTCGCTAGTTTTGAACCCTTCCAGTAACAGTTTCCTGTTCAGTCATCACTGGGCAGTTTTTCCTTTTTTCTTGGGAAAGATAGGTGAATACTCGTGCATTTTCTTTCTATTCGTTTGTAGGATGTGGGCGTTGCTGGCTGGCCAGCATTTCTTGCCCCTCCCTAGTTGCCCTTAGGAAGGTGATGGTGAGCTGTCCTTTTGAACCGCTTCAGTCTTCCTGCTGTGAGTTGACCCACAATGCTATTAAAGGAGGGAATTCCAGGATTTTGACCCAGCAACAGTGAAGGAACAAATATTTCCAAGTTGGGACAGTGAGTGGCTTGGAGGGGAATTTGGAGGTGGTGGTGTTCCCATATAACTGCTGCCTTTGTCCTTCTAGATGGAAGTGGTTGTAGGTTTGGAAGGTGCTGTCTGAGGATCTTTGGTGAATTTCTGTAGTGCATCTTAACACCTCCGCTATAGCTCAGCCTTCACGTGCCAGTCCCTTTTTTGATCTCTAGTCAGTCTTACTCCTTTTTTACCACTCCTATATATAATATTCTAGGAAAACTGTAATCAATGGGTATTAGGGCCAGACTCTCCAGTAGTTAGTCATACCTGACAAGATGGTTGTGGTGCTAGAAGTCAGTCATCTCAGCTCCAAGACATGGCTGCAGGAGTTTCTCAGGATAGGGTCCTAGGCCCAACCATCTTCAGCTTCATCACTGACTTTCTGCCTCCTCCTTCCCACCCACCCCTCCAAGGGCAGCAGTGAGGATGTTTACCAACATTCACCATTTGTGACTAGTTGGAGACTGAAGCAGTCCATGTTCAAATGCAACAAGATCTGGACAACATCCAGGCCTGGGCTGACAAAAGACAACTAACATGTAAGCCACATAAATGCCAGGCTATGAATATCAAGGGGCAGGGGTTCGATCATCTCTTAATAGAGACAGTCAATGGTGTTACCATCACTGAATTCTCCCGTTAACCTCCAGCACATCGATATCATTCACCAGAAACTGAACTGTACTCAGTACATAAACAGACTACAAGAGCTGGTCAGAGGTTATGAAAAAAAAATGGTGAGTAACTCCCCTGTCTAAAAGGCACAAATCAGGAATCTGATGGAATATTCACCACTTGACACCATCCAAGAGAAAGCAGCCGACTTGATTGGCACTGCATCCACTCCCTCTTAGTAGCAGTGTGCACAACTATCTGCAAGATGCACAGTAGAAACTCAGACAGCACCTTCCAAACCCTGACCACTTCCATCTAGAAAGACAAGGGCAGTAGATACATGGGAACACCACCTCCCTTCAAGTTCCACTCCAAGCCTCTCACCATGCTGGTGTGGGAACATAATCACCAGTCTTTCAGTGTTGCTGGGTCAAAATCCTGAAATTCCCTCTCTAATGGCATTGTAGGTCAACCTGCAGCAGGTGGGTTGTAGCATTTCAAGAAGGCAGCTCACCACCACTTTACCTGTTCCCTAGTTATCCTTAAGTGCTGGCTGGCTGGCTGGCCAGAAATGTCCAATCCCACAAATGAATTAATATATACTTAACCTTCAATTTTGGACTAATTCCTTGGTAGGGAAAGTGCAGCCCTCTTAGTGAGAACAATGATTTCCAACCTTTCCCAGTATCAAGGCATAATTCAATGAGACAAACAATTCTACGGTACTTAACCGACCTTTTTCTAGATGCATTCATTGCTCAAAGGACTCGTACTTCTTTGCCATAGTAAGAATGGAGATATTATATCTGATCATTGAAGCCCCCTCACCACCTCTCTTCCCTCCCCATTCAGCTGCTTCTCACAACACACCCATCTCTCAGAAGTCAATTTGTGGTCATAGAGAGCTACTCTTCACTGTGTGGGGCTCAGGTGAGGCAGAGAGTAGATCTCTTTCCCCAGACTCTGCTTCAACAAAGGGTTAGTTCAGTATGTGCTAGCTCCTCCACTTGCCCTGTTCTTGGCTCTGCTGCATACTGACACAGGCAACCTGCAGTAGAAGCAGTGCACAATTTGACAAGCTCAACCTGGCAAAGATCCAAGGTGACAGATTTCTGGTTCCATGCACTGAGTGGTGCATGGTGTTATTAATCGGATGCTGGGAATTGTTTCTACTCTTACCCTTGCCCCTCACAATTTCCCAGCCTTGCAATAGGGGTGCCTGATGTTAGTAGAAAAAGCAACACTGTTTCCCAGTAATTTCACAGCACACCTTTTGTCACTGTAGTCTGCTTAGAAACCACTCATCTGGGAGTTAAGAAAAAACAAGACATACTCTCAGTGAAACAGTTGTCCAGAAGCACCATCAACTAGGGTCATAAGTCAAATCTCAGACGAAACCATGTCTTGATGGATCACAGTTTTATTTTTAGTTGTGATGTTTTTAATGACAGAGCACAAGTTTATTACATAACACAGAAAGCAAAGCTACTAGAGTCAGAGTAACACAGCATGAAAACAGACCATTTGGTCCAAATTGGCTAAGGTGATTAGGTATCCTAAACTGAATTAGTCCCATGGGCCTGCATTTCATCCTTATCCCTCTAAACCTTTCCTCTTTGTGCACCTGCCCAAATGTCATGTTGTAATTGTGCCCGCGTCTATCACTTCCTTTGGCAGCTCATTACATACATGCATCATCTCCCAGCTCCTCTGGGTTCCTCCTAAATTTTCCCCTTCTTATTTTAAACAGGTCTTTAATTTTGGACTCCTGTTCCCTTGGAAAAAGACCTTGGTTATTCACCTTATTATGATTTTATAAACCTCTATAAAGGTAACCCCATACCTCCACTGCTTCAGGGAAAAAGTCCAAGCCTAAGCAGCCTCTCCTTATAACACAAATCCTCCAGTCCTGGCAATATTCTTACAAGATTTTCTGTATGTTTTAGTTTAACAACATCCTTTTTATAGCATGATAGCCAGTATTGTATGCAGTATACTGTAAGTGGCCTTATCATCTTTGTATAGCTGCAACATGACACCTCATCACCGAAACTCAACACTCCTACCAATGAAGACAAGCATGCCAAACTCCGCCTTCACCAGTCTACCTGCGACTCCACCTGCATGGAACCATGAACCCATGCCCCTGAGATGAGAAATTTCTTCACCCAGAGAGTAGTGAGCCTGTCGAATTCTCTGCCACAGAAAGCAGCTGAGGCCAAAACATTGAATATGTTCAAGGAGTTGGGCTAAAGGAAGCAAAGTGTATGGGGAGAAAGCAAGAACAGTATATATCAGCCATGATCATATTGAATGGCGGAGCAGGCCCAAATGGCCATCTCCTGTTCCTATTTCTTGTGTTTATTTTTAACCAAAGTGTCAGATCTCTAACTATTTTGGGAATAGTGGAGCTTGATATCCAAGACACTGCCCTAGTGACTCATGACAAGTCCCAGATGCAGCCACTGCTCCTAAGATGCAAGCTGGACATCCTCCCAAATTAGGGTAGGAGCCACAACTATGGCCATGTTACCATCCTCACAGCAGGCATAGCTCATTATTGTTTCTTTGCAGAGATGGGATGGCCCTAGGTTTTCAATGGGATGGGAGGGAATGCTGTTACTGCCACAAAAAATTCCAACTTGTAGAGCACTTAATAAATAGCATCTGGAAATCTCACTTGAAATGAAATACCTGTATACTTCAATACAAATCCTGACTAAATGCCACAATGTGAATGGATTCTTTGTCCAGGTTTTGGAGGTGTCTCATAATGTAATTGTTAATACCTTAAATATAACAGTGCAGGCCAAAAGTGATTATATAGCTTTCACAAGTTTTGCTTCAGTATTAACATTTCCTGATAGAAATGATCAATGTTCTTCTTTTGGATAATATATTAAACAAAAAAAATCAACCAATATTTTTGCTTAATTTATGTTCACACTCGAGCTTTGGCATGAAACCACTTCATAAGGATTTCTGAAGAAGGGTCTAGGCCCGAAACGTCAGTTTTCCTGCTCCACTGATGCTGCTTGGCCTGCTGTGTTCATCCAGCTCTACACCTTGTTATCTCAAGTCGTATTGGGTTCAGCCACCAGATTGCAGGGGAGAGGTTTCAAAGATCTGATGGATCGTTCATTTTTTAAACTATAAATGTTCACTTCATTTCTCGTACCCTCATTTCCCACTGCTGAAGGACAGCAATTTCCATTGTCTCTGACTGCTTGTTAAATTTGACAGTAGTTGCAGTAATAAATTTGGCATTTTCAAGAGTGAACATTGCCTATTGAGGTAATGGCAGAGACTGAGCCTAGCATAGCTATCTTAGAGATAGCCTTAGCAGTACCGCTGACCATTAGGGTGACGGGGTTGGGTGGGGGGGAAACCAGACTGCAAATCTTGGACACCAAAAGAAAGAGACAGGGTTAGTGGAAGACAATGGGTGGGAAGAAAAAGTAGGTTAAAAAGGGAAGAGGATCAGGAAAATGTAAGACCAATCTTCAAGTGATCGAGATCAGAAACAGAAAAATTAGGGAGAGGTTTGTCAATCAAGTGTATAGACCAATTAAAATAGAAATGTACTAAGTTGCCCCAGTGTCACCTTACCCACCAAACCAATGAGTATAACTACTGAACATGTGGATCATTCAAATGTAGGTGTTTACAGACATGCATTCCATCAAAAAGTAACTTTAACTGAATCATGATAAGCCACAATGCTGATGGAGCTTAGCATCTGCCTTTGGTGAGATAAAAGTGAAATACTGCAGATACTGGAAATCTGAAATAAAAACACATTATGTATTCATCAAGTTTGTGAAAAATATCATCATTCTTACATAAGAAATAGGAGGCATAGGCCAGTGGAAACAACCTCCCTGTTTCCATCTTATCGGTACCCTTCATAATTTTATGTTTCTACAATACTCCTCACTAAAGGGGTGAGTAGAGTTATAGCTTGGGTTGTGGCTGCTGTGATTTGTTGGCTCGCTGAGCTGGTTCGTTGTTCTGCAGACTTTTCATTACCCTACTGGGTAACATCAGTGCAGCCTCCAATGAAGTGCTGTTGTGTTTTCCCGCCTGGTATTTAAACCCTGGTGTTCATGGAGCTGGATTACCTCACTTCTGGTTTTCCTTCTCAGTGAAGAATATATAGGGTCTAGCTCTGTGTTTGTTGATGGCCACCTTAGTGGAGAACCAGGCCTGTAGGAATTCCCGTGCTGGTCTCTGCTTAGCCTGTCCCAGGATCCTGGTGTTTTCCCAATCGAACTGGTGATTTTCCTTATCCATGTGTATATAGATGAGTGTATTGGTCGTGTCTTTTTGTTGCTAGTTGATGTTCATATACTCTTGTGGCTAATTTTCTTTCTGTCTGTCAAATGTAGTGTTTGTCACAGTCTTTGCAAAGAATCTTGTATATGACGTTGGTTTTGTCCATAGTGAGTAATAGGTCTTCGGTTCGGGTTAGCAGTTGGCATAGGGTTGATGTGGGTGTGTGTGCTACTCTGATGCCCAGTGGTCGTAGGAGTCTTGTAGTCACTTCAGATGTGTTCTTGATGTATGGTAGCGTGATGAGTGTGTTAGGGTGTGCAGTATCTTCCTGTTGTCGTTCATGTAATAGGCATCGTTTGACCCAGTTGTTCAGGTATCTGTTGTCCTTGAATACTTGGAGAGGTGCTGTTCTTTCTGGCGTTCTTCTGGGTTGTTGCTCATTTAAATAGTTTTCACGCAACTTCATTTGTGGGCATTAGGGTGGTTGCTGTTGAAATTCAGAACTTAGTGTGTTGCTATCCAGGAATGGGATGTCCAGGAATGAAAGCTGTTTGTTCTTTTCCTCTTCCCTGGTGAATTTGATCCCGATGAGAGTGTTGTTTATTAGTTGGGTGCGTCTCCTCTGGTTTGGTCAGTTTAATAACAAGAAAGGTGTCGTCCACGTATCAGATCCACAGTTTCAATTGGATTAGTGGAAGGGCCATGTTCGAGTCTCTGCATCACCGCTTCAACTATTAGTCTGGAGATAAGTGATCCTGTGGGTGTCTCGTTGATCTGTTCATACATTTGGCCATTAAAGGTAAAGTGGGTTGTGAGGCATATGTCCAACGAGCCAACCAACCAACCACAATACCCCTCGTTCTTCTAAATTCCAATGAATATAGTCCTGGTCTACTCAATATCTCCTCATATGCCAACCCTCTCAACTCTAGACTCAACCTCGTGAACCTCCTCTGCACCCCCTCCAGTGCCAGTAAATCCTTTCTCAATTAAGGAGACCAAAGCTATACACAGTACTCCTGTGTACCACAGCTGTGGCCTCACTAGCGCCCTGTACAGATGCAGTTCAACCTCCCTGATTTTAACAACATCCATCCTTCTAGCAATGAAGGACAGTGTTCTGTTCACCTTCTTAATTACCTGCTGCACCTACAAACCAATTTTTGTGATTCATGCACAAGGACACTCAGATCCCTCTGCACAGCATTTAAAAATTTTTCACCGTTTAAAATAATAGTCCATTTTGATGTGATTCCTGCTCAATGGATGACCTCACATTTACCAACATCATACTCCA
>NC_063339.1:11832885-11857885 GCF_021869965.1 Rhincodon typus | reverse complement strand
AATGCCGCATACTACCAACTGTACCTTCATACACAATGTCACACATGCCATCATACATGTACCAACAATCTTTGTTAAGACTCGCACCTCACATGAGGGCTGAATCCTACCCCTGTTCTTGTGTTCCTATGTTCTATGACATAATGCCACAATCTTCGGACTGTTGAAAATCTCACAACCGCATTTCACAGCTTGCACATACTACTGACTATTCAACCAGTACAGCCACATCACTTAAACTTATTACAAATTGCCATAATTATGGAGACTGGTCTTACTTTCATCTTTCTGAGTATCTTTTAACCTTCCCTACTTTTAACCTTTGTATATGTATATCGCTAGTAAAACTATCATTTTTACTTGAATAACTACAACAGTAATTTTGCAGTAAACTACAAATATTTTGTTTAAGATTAAAGCTGTGATGCTGGTTATTTTTAAATTAACTGGCTTCCAAATCAAAAAGGGGCTAGATACATCACTTTTAAGGAAATGCCTTTTACAGGGTTGTGATGGTGGAAATGAAGTCTGATTCTATTAGTACAAACCAACCACGATGCAGTGTTTGATGATTGATATCTCAGTTTCCAATGCATCACCTGGAGAAGCCACACAGCATCTGGATATCACAGTGGTGTCACAGTAGTTGATTCTCCAACAATGATTGGAGAACAACATCTCTCTTTAATGTATCAACATTTGTCCTTCCACACGGCTTCTTCACCGTTGGCCAACCAATCCAGACTGCTGATGCCCATGCCAAGATGATGCATACAAAGCCAGGGTTTCTAGGTATAGAGCTGCTTAAGAATGACAAAATGCCCTTTTGGGACCATCTTTTTCAAAGAATTCAGCAGCCTTCCATGATGCAACCACTCAGGTAGCTCTATATAGGAACATAAGATAAGTATAAATGCATTCAGAACCCGCCATTACAGTTTGTGGAATTTGAATTCAGTGAACTATTTTGGAATATAAAGCTAGTCTTTGTGATGGTGACTATGTTAAATATCATTGATCACTGTTTTCAAAAAGTCTGGTTCACTAATCCCCTTTAGAGTAAGGAAATCTGCCCAGTTTACCTGTTCTGGCCTACATGTGACTTCACTGCAATTGACTCTTGAGATAACACAGTGTGGAGCTGGAGGAACACAGCAGGCCAGGCAGCATCAGATGAGCAGGAACGTTGACATTTCGAGTCGGGACCCTTCTTCAGAAATGGGGGTGGGTGATGGGAGGGGTGGGGAAGTGAGGTCAGAAACAAATAGAGAGAGGAGGGGTGGGGCTGGGGAAGGTAGTTGGGATGGTGATAGGTGAGTGCAGCTAGGGAGTCGTAGGGATTGACCAGTGAGGTGGGAGGAGCAGATAGATGGGAGAGAAGACAGACAGGTTGTGTCAGGTCAAGGAGGCGGGATGAAAGGGAGGGTTGCTCCTCCCATTTCCGGGTAACATCATTGTGACACTGGAGGAGGACCAGGATGGACATGTCACCCCCCTGGGTGGGAGGGGGATTTGAAATTGTTTGCAACCGGAACAGAATGCAGGTGCTCTGTAAAGCGGTCTACAAAGCGGTCACAATGACACCACCTGAAACAGGAGGAGCAGCACCTCATATTCCGCCTCGGGAGCCTACAGCTCAATGGCCGAAATGTGGATTTTACTAGTTTCAAAATCTCCCACCCCCGGCCTCATCCCATGACCAACTCTCCTTTTCTCCTCCAGCTCCACACTGTGTTATCTCTGACTCCGGCATCTGCAGTTCTTACTATCTCATGCAATTGACTGTTGAGTGTCTTCTGAAATTACCAAGTTAGTCACTCAATTCAAGGGCAACTAGGGATGGACAACAAATGCTGGTCTTGCCAGTGACATCCACATCCCATGAAAGAATGAAGAGCACAGGCTGTGAGGGAAAGCATGGATGATTAGTTGGCATGACATGCTCAGTTTGGCTTGGAATATTTATTTGGTGGTGATTTTGATTTTTGCATAATGGTCATTGTGATTGTCAGTAACACAGTGAAGGTGAATTGTGAATAACTGAGGAATGGTGTTGCATTTACCGGTGTCTCAGCCAGATAAGTCAAACAGAAATAACCTATCCAGAGTACAAAGAACAAAGAAAATTACAGCACAGAAACAGGCCCTTCGGCCCTCCAAGCCTGCGCCGATCCAGATCCTCTATCTAAACCTGTCGCCTATTTTCCAAGGATCTGTATCCCTCTGCTCCCTGCCCATTAATGTATCTGTCCAGATACATCTTAAATGACGCTATTGTGCCCACCTCTACCACCTCCACTGGCAACGCGTTCCAGGCACCCACCACCCTCTGCGTAAAGAACTTTCCACGCATATCTCCCTTAAACTTTTTCCCTGCAGTAGTGGTAGTTATCTCCAAACTCATCTTCTCCTCTGCTAATTGCTATGTAGCATGATGTTCAGGGATGTGCTTCATCATGATGAGGTTAAGCAGCATGTCACAAACCACCATGAATCTTGAAAATTGATAAGGTGAATAGCAAGGGTCTTTTCTCTAGGGTATGGCTGTTCAAACTAGGGAGCATAATTTTAAAATGAGAGGAGGAAGATTTTAAAAGGACATGGGGGCAATGTTTTTACACAGAGGGTGCTTTGTATGTGGAATGAACTGCCAGACGAAGTGGTGGATGCAAGTACAGTTATAACATTTAAAAGACATTTGGACAAAGTACATTATAAGAAAGGTTTGGAGGGCTATGGGCCAAACCAGGCAAATGGGACTAGTTTGATTTGGTAACATGGTTGGCATTGACTAGTTGAACCAAAGGGTCTATTTCCATGCTGAATGACTCTAAAGGTGTTCTGAGATGAACTGCAGAGCTCGCACAAAGCAGTTCCGGCAGTACAAACATTGTTTAAGCACCCTGGGGGGCTGCTGTGTTGCATTTCTTGTGGCAGCACTGCTTTTGGATTTGCAGGACAAGTTACTGGATGAAGAAGAAGGAGGAGGGAAAGAAAGGCTCTCAACAAGAACCAAGGTGCTCTTTTGAGGCCAAAATGTTTATTTATGACACCATTTAAAGATTAGTTAATTCTATTTTCAAATACTTATTCTTTGAAACTACAATAAACAACAAACAACAAAGTTTCCTCAGTTCATGTTTCTACAAAATACTAGCCATAAAATTATCCCTAATTGTTCCCTTAATTTTGAATCATACTGTCTCTCCTGTTTGGTGTCCACTGCTGCATCTGTAAAGCACACAGATTATTATGCTATACGAAAGTTGTTCCATGGCAAGACTGTGTTTATGTGTAGCAAATTGTGAATGGCAAAGCAAGTGGATATGCGAAGAATCAAGACAAATTAATTGCAAGTGGACACTTTGCAATAACTTATAAATACTATATTACAAATCAAAATTTAATCCCATTGAAAATCTATGAATATTCATGAGATCTGCTGAATCAGCTGATTGTGGCATGGAGCAATAGGATGTTGATTGGATGTTCAGTCCCCTGTATGGTAAACTCCTAAATTCAGCTAGGTCACCTAATGTGCATCACAAGTTTGACATGAGAGAAACCATTTAGAGATTGGCTAGAACAAAGATGCCCTCACTAGCGTTCCAGTTGCCATTTACAGACCCAGAGTAGACCTGAGAGTGGACTGACCTGGTCAAAAAAAATGTAGGCAAAGGGGTGAGGTGGGTGAAAAAGATTCCTGAAGAAGGGAAGAAAAGCATGAAAGAGGAAGTCAAAGAAAATTTGGGGATTCTGAGTTAAACTTTGGTTGTATTCCTCAAGCATTTTTAGGTTAAAGATTCTTGAGAGCTAGCTAGAAGTCTGGATTTATATGTCAATATTGGGTCTCTTTAACGGTCAACCAGAACAACTCCAGAGTTGATTGAGAGCAGGAGATGCTTATTTGACAAAGTATTTAAGAGATGGGTTCTGCACAGCCGAACATGTTTGCATCAGTTGTGGGTGGTTGTACCCCTGCTGTTTGATTATTTTAAAAATGTTTGTTGTTCTTTTGATCACACTTCAGGCATACCCTCCTGATCTTTGGTTACCTGGTGTAGTGGGAAGTGGACAAATAAAAGGACCTCCTCTGGTGGGCATGCTCCTGGGCCTAGAAAAAGTAGCCATCAACAGCTGCAGGCAGCAAGCTGTGGACAGTGTCATAGTTCACGACTCACTGTCCTTCTTTCTCGACTACATTCGTGCCTGTGTGTCCTTGGAGAGGAAACACATGATTCCCACCTGTGCCCTTAAAGCTTTCAGAGAGAGGTGGGCACCATGGAGCTTGAAGTGCATTATGTCCCCCTCTGAATTCATTTTAATACAGTTCCCTCCCTCTTACCCAACATTGCTCCTGGTGGTCTCCCTCCTCCTTGACCTGTCTGTCCTCCCTGGACTGACCTATTCCCTCCCTAACTCCCCACGTACACTCACCTTTACTGGCTCCGACCCCGCCTCTTTGACTGTCTGTCTCCTCTCCACCTATCTTCTCCTTTATCCATCTTCTATCCGCCTCCCCTTCTCTCCCTATGTATTTCAGAATCCCCTTCCCCGCCCCCATTTCTGAAGAAGAGTCTAGACCCAAAACGTCAGCTTTCCTGCTCCTCTGATGCTGCTTGGCCTGCTGTGTTCTTCCAGCTCTACACCTTGTTATATCAGATTCTCCAGCATCGGCAGTTCCTACTATCTCTGTAACAATTTTAACCACACTGCGAAGCCTCTTCTAAGGATGCCTCCCTTGAAGAAGTTACCCTCCTCCCTCCGGAAAGACCTCAGTGGATCTCGCTCCCACTGCAACCCTCTTGTAATCTCTTCGCCCCTGAAACTGCTCGACCACGTCCTGAAGCAAACCAGGTACTACAGCCTTTCTTAGTACCTGCCTCCTCCTTGACCTGTCCATCCTCCCTGGACTGACCTATCCCCTCCCTAACTCCCCACCTACACTCACCTTTACTGGCTCCAACCCCGCCTCTTTGACCTGTCTGTCTCCTCTCCACCTATCTTCTCCTTTATCCATCTTCTATCCACCTCCGCCTCTCTCCCTAATTATTTCAGAAGCCCCTTCCCCTCCCCCATTTCTGAAGAAGGCTCTAGACCCGAAACGTCAGCTTTCCTGCTCCTCTGATGCTGCTTGGCCTGCTGCGTTTGTCCAGCTCTGCACCTTGTTATATTGCTCCTGGTGGGTCATGCATATTAAGTTGTTTTTTAATTTATAATGTGGATGATTTGGTGGTAGTTTTTAAAAAAAAAATCCAGAGGTGTATAACAGCATTTCGGCATCTCTGCAGCACAGACATTACTGAGCTTTTTAGAAGGTGCATTCATCCGTCCTTAAACTAATCCTTATGTGTCTTGTCTTGTCATACAGTGGAAGAAGATGAGGAAGAAGAAAGTACCCTGAATAAATCACCTCAATATGACAAATTAATTACTCCAGGTTAGTAATAATTTATAGTTTTATAAAGCTGTGTCAATAATACCTGTCATATTTTATTTTTTTGTTACTGCCAACCTGCAAATACCTACATAAACTATCTTCACTTATAGACCCTTATCTGTTGTTCGTCAATCTTAATAAAGTTATGGGAGCAAAGATCATTTGGACTATCAAGCTTACCCTCTCCATCTGTATAATCTATCACATAGTGTATTTTATTTCATTATTTTAACTCCTAAATGGACATTTGATGACCCTCAAAGGTAATTGGGGAAAACTCCAGAATATTTATATACCATTGAAAGGTGAATCTGACATGACTCACTCCTCATCCTCGTGGAATTCACTTACACTCCCCAATCTCCTCTTCAAGCCTCAATTACTCATTTTAATCATACATGGAAATTCTTAAGCCCAATGCATCACTATACTATTAACTTTACCTTCTCTCTGCACCTGAGGTCTTAAATTTTAACGAGGTTACCTCTAACTATTTCTTTGTCTTCATTATTAACCATGGAGGGGGTGCAGAGGAGATTCACTCGGTTGATTCCAGAGTTGAGAGGGTTGGATTATGAGGAGAGACTGAGTACACTGGGATTCAGAAGAATGAGGGGAGATCTTATAGAAACATATATAAGATTATGAAGGGAATAGATAAGGTGGAGGCAGGGAGGTTGTTTCCGCTAGCAGGTGAAACTAGGACTAGAGGACATCGCCTCAAAATAAAGGAAAGCAGATGTAGGACTGAGGTCAGGAGGAACTTCTTCACCCAAAGGGTTGTGAATCTGTGGAATTCCCTGCCCAGTGAAGCAGTTGAAGCTACCTCGCTGAATGTTTTTAAGGCAAGGCTAGATAAATTTTTGAACAGTAAAGGAATTAAGGGTTATGGTGAGTGGGCAGGTAAGTGGAGCTGAGTCTCAAAAAGATCAGCCATGATCTTATTAAATGGCGGGGCAGGCTCAAGGGGCCAGATGGCCTATTCCTGCTCCTAGTTCTTATGTTGTTATGTTCTTATATCTCCCTCCAAGCTCTCTTGGTAACTTTTTAAAAAGTGCCATTCCTCTGACCTTTCGTGTATCATTTCTATGGCAATAATTCATTGCCTCTATGCTTTTTCTCCACAGAATACATCTTTTCTTTGGAAGCTTCCAATGAGTTCCTGAAGAATCGTGTTTTAAACCTGCCAGAGAGTCTTGTGGTTGGAACCCACTATACACAAGACAAGTTCATGCGTCACCTCGCCCTGTACAGGGATCAAAATACGGAAGATGAGACACTCCTTAATTACTTTGATGAGATTGAGATTCATCCTGTGCACATTGGTAAGCTTGATTGATGTCAGTTCCTCAGGGTAGTATCCAAGGTCCACCATAGATTTTGTCTTTCCACCTGTGCTCTCCCTCCTGCCCTTTTATCTATCTATTTCAAGCATCTCCTGCTATTAACCCTCAAGACTGGGTGGACTTCCCTGCCAACCAACTTGCAGCTCTATGTCACACCTGTGAACCATGGTTTGCTGCCTTGTGACTATTGTTGTCGAACCTTTTGCTTGGTTTGATTTCCCATCTTTCCAAGTACTAGCCCAGGTTTGGATATTAATTGTGTAAAGTGTTTTTTTAACATGATTAGTCAGGAAAATTTTGCACTTTATAGAAAACAAAATATTCTTGCAAGTATTTTTATTCACATAGGAGGGCCTCACTTGGAATTACTTACGTTAATTTCAAGGTTACATTTTATATTTTCTAATCAACCCGTTCAATGATATTGTTACACTTCTGGAGCAGGTGGGACTTCAACTGATACCTCCTGGCTCAGATGCCGGGACACTATCGATGCATCACAAGCACCAAAAGAGAAACCCTTGTTTACGCACAGTCCATCACACAGAGATCAGCCACTCCCCATCAGGGGATTCACCTCCAGTCTCCTGCATTATAGCGGGGATACTAACCCCTATACTAACAAGGGAATTCCAAGGTCACGTTTTCAGGAAAATAGGAACTGCTGTTAACCATTGAGCCAGCTACACCACCCAGTTAGATCATGATATGTGCTATGAATAATGACACCATTAACTGAACAAGTCAGACCGTGTTGGAAGGGTTATTTTAAAGAGGCAGATAAGCAGATTAACAATAAAGTTCTTCATTGATAGTGAAACGACATGTCTTGATGTTGTGAAGGCCACTGTATCTTTTTTAACTCCGTCACTCAAGAGGACATTCTTTGATTTTCCTTCTCTCCTTCCCAAAGGAGAAGCACCTTGGCTGTCTTCAGTCCCATGTCTGAAGGTACAATGTGTATGGAAAATCTTGGGTGCTTTTGCATTTATTTCTTAAATATAAATGCCTATTTTAATATATGGTTTACTTTTAGCTCCGACAGAATTATCATTAGTGATTTCCATTGGCAATAATAAAAGGTGTATCTAATTAGAATGTAATCTACATTTAAAATAAAACAGTGAGCGCCAAAAATCTGAAATAAGACATTTAAATGCTGGAAATGTACAGTAGGTCCATCAATGTCACAAAGAAAAAGATATGTAGATTAATAGCTGGGTTTTATGGTCAGTAGCAGAAAGGACTGACAAAATACGGGTAAAGAATGAATAAGTGATAAAGATCAAGAATACAGATGATACCTATAGCCAAAGTGTTTAAGGCATAAAGAATATGAAAGAAAGGAAAGATATGTAATTTGCTCCACATGATGTAGAAGTCATTTTGGCCAGCATTGGAAAGGCAAATTTCAACATAGAATTTTTCATCTGTGTTGAGAATTGCAGTAGATGTACAAGAAAATTTGACAGTGCAGCCTGTAAATGTTCCTTTCAGATGTTTCTCAAGATAATGATGCTGAAAACACTCCAGTCATTGAGGAGATTATTAAAATTGTGGGATCTGCTAAGAACTATGGACCAACACATGAGGAGCTGAAAGAACTGCAGCGCAGGCAGGCAGATGAGCGCCTAGCCAGAGAGGCTGCTGAAGTTGCAGAGCGGGAACGCAGGGAAGCGGATGAAGCTGCAAAGAAAATGGCTCGCTGGGAGGAATGGGTAAGGGGGGAAATGTACTCATAAATGGAACATACTGGCAAGTTCAGATAAGATCCAATACCTGCAGAAGCTCGTGATGTTCAGTAAAAATATAACTAGGCATCAAAATATGCCATTTGATCACAATCAGAAGCTATTTTTCTTTGTTTTGCTTTTCTCCCAGCATGAATGTGAATTGATCAGTTGCAATGCAATCTCTTTAATAAAGATCAAAAAATCTCCGCAGGTCCATAACCACTGATATTCGTGTTACAATCGGTAAAATTTCTGTCTATGCCTTTATATCCTCCTAGCAGCCACCAGGCTGAAATTCCTGAAGACTGTCCTTTGTACAATTCTCTCTGCCTTTTGTTATCCACTTAATATTTAAACAAACAAATCTTTTCTTTCTTAGAATCATTTACTGTTAATAACAACAAAACTAATTAATAACCTCCAAATTACCTAAATTATATACACCAGTTCAGTTTCATAATTTGGCAGCATTTTGCTTACACATTTTACTTTGAAAAGCTTATGTCAATCTTATTTGAAAATACCAGAGTTTAAATGTTATTTGATTTCTCATATACTTTATACTTTGTGATAACTAACATGAAAAATTGCCACAGAGGCCGGTATCCCATCACCAAGTCACCATTTATTTACATGTTGAAAGTCCTTGATACTATTCCAGCTTCCTCAGGAGCCAGTCTCAGAATGACAGAACCTCTGGCACTCCTGTTTATATCTGTCAGCCAAGGCTCCCTGATTGGACCAGATTAACAGCCTCAATTAGGGAGCTCATATTCTATGAGGTCCATCTGGCTGACCACTTTACAATTACTCCATAACATATTCAGTATTAATGTCCTGCATTACTATCCCCTGATTAGAGATAGTAGGAACTGCAGATGCTGGAGAATCTGAGATAACAAGGTGTAGAGCTGGATGAACACGGCAGGCCAAGCAGCATCAGAGGAGCAGGATAGCTGACGTTTCAGGCCGAGACCCTTCTTCAGAAATGGGGGAGGGGAAGGGGATTCTGAAATAAATAGGGAGAGAGGGGGAGGCGGATAGAAGATGGATAAAGGAGAATATGCATATTTCGTTTGGGAACCCTGCAGCCCAATGGTATTAATGTGGACTTCACAAGCTTCAAAATCTCCCCTCCCCCAACCGCATCCCAAAACCAGCCCAGCTTGTCCCCTCCTCCCTAACCTGTCCTTCTTCCCACCTATCCCCTCCTCCCACCTCAAGCCCCACCTCCATCTCCTACCTACCAGCCTCATCCCGCCCCCTTGATCTGTCCGTCCTCCCTGGACTGACCTATCCCCTCCCTAACTCCCCACGTACACGCACCTTTACTGGCTCCACCCCCGCCTCTTTGACCTGTCTGTCTCCTCTCCACCTATCTTCTCCTCTATCCAGTTTCTATCCGCCTCCCCCTCTCTCCCTATTTATTTCAGAATCCCCTTCCCCTCCCCCATTTCTGAAGAAGGGTCTAGGCCCGAAACGTCAGCTTTCCTGCTCCTCTGATGCTGCTTGGCCTGCCGTGTTCATCCAGCTCTACACCTTGTTATCTCTGGCACCTGATTAGAATTGATATCTAAAGCTTAAATCTCTTACATCTCTAATGTAAATGTTTTTTCGTCAAATAAAAACTTTTCAAAGCTGCTTTTAAAACAATTTATTAACAAACTGTTCCTTTAGAAGGTACCTACCAAGGATGTCACAGTCTGTCTGTACTTTTTAATGTTGTAACTGCACCTGTTTTGTCAAAGCTTTTATTCTTGTGCTCATCTGGCCAATTCATAAGAATATCAATGTAAGGGAAATAAACCATTTACACCGTATGAGAAGAGTGATGATTAGTTGCAGTTCTGTTCCTATTTCAGATTTTCATCATTTGAGATATTTCCTTTCGATTTTACAAGTTTTGCTTTGCCTTATGAGCAAATGTAGCTGTCTTGTAATTTTTTTTTTCCGTTCACAAATCGCAATAAAACACAATGACTGCATCCTTCATACTTGAATGAAATCTGGATTTAATGATTTTAGAAGCTTTAATTTCAGAGCCAAATCTGATTCTCTAGTATTTCTTTGTTATTATTTTGCACTTCTCAGGTTCTGAATGGGCGTTAGGCTTATGGCCTGTTTGTGGCTTTGTGCAATATACAGTGAGATATGACCTGATCAGAGTAGTCATTATCCCAGAGTGCCAGTCTACCTCAGCTCACTCTGTAAGGCTAATAGGATGCTGCTGGTAAGCCAAAAGGATGGTCTGTTTATGACACACATGGGTCAGTCGCACTTGCAGTATGGCACACCTGTGCACACTGGAATCATAGTATCATAGAATCCTTATGGTGTGGAGGCAGGCCATTTGGCCCATTGAGTCCACACTGACCTTCCAAAGAACATCCCAACTAACCCTATAACCCTGCATTTCCCACAGCTAATTCACCTAACCTGTGCATCTTTGAACACTATGAATACTCTTACACTGCTTTCTGTTCTTTGCAGACAGTAAGAACATGTATATATGCTGCATCTAATAGGTGACAGCATTCTCTGGTCAGTTTCTCAGGGCAATGCCTTAACCAGAGCCAACTTAACTAGTTTAAATTTGAAACAAACTTGGCAGCACTTCTACCAATCCATTTGCCACAAATCAGCGCTCTCCTCTTACAGTCTAAATGGTTTATTCCCCTTACATTGATATCCTTATGAATTGGCCTGATGAGCACAAGAATAAAAGCTTTGACAAAATAGGTGCAATTACAACATTTAAAAAGCATCTGGATGCGTACATGAATTCTAGCTAAGAACATAAGAAATGGAGCAGGAATGGACCATTTGACCTTTTGAGGGGTTTCCTCTGTTTGCTATCATTGTGGCTGATCTTCTGTATCAACATTGCCTTCCCGCTCTATCCACATTTCTTTTTCTTTATTATTGTAATGCATGTTGGTGTCAACACCTGCATTTGTTGCCCATTCCTAATTCCCTGTAAATGGAGTGGCACGCTAGGCCATTTTAGAGGGCATTTAAGAGTCAACAATGTTGCTGTTGGTCTGGAGTCACATTTAGGCCACACTGGGTAAGGACAGAAGGTTTCCTTTCCTAAAGGGCGTTCACGAACCAGATGGGTTATGTCCATTATCTCTTTGTGTAAGTTGTAAAGTTCACATGTTTGGGTTTTTTTTGTACAGAACAAGCGCCTGGAGGAGGTAAAAAGACAAGAACAGGAATTCCTTGAAGCTCATTCAGTCCCATTACGAAATTATTTAATGCAGAATGTCATGCCAACACTGACCAAGGGACTGATTGAGTGCTGCAAAATAAGGCCCAATGACCCAGTTGACTTCCTGGTAAGTGAAGTACAATACTGATTCCCTTGCCACCATCCCTTCAACCTATTTAATTATTTCCCTTTACTTAGAACACAAACCAACAGTGACTCCTCCTCAGTATTGAACTATGAGGACATTGCACTTATCATAGTCAATACTGCACATGGCCATGATCAGTGTGGGGGATGAAATGACCAGTTTTCTATCCCATTCAATATCTTACTAACTCAACAGCTGTGAAAGAAGACAGAACTATGAAGCAAGTAAATCACATCTGATTTAGTACCCAACATCTTTATTCCCATGCTTCAGGAAACATTAACATTTTAGCCTCTTCTGCTGAAGAGATATGCATGGCTGCACAGGAGTCAGTAATACTCTATTGATTTCTCGCAGAAAAGAAACGTAGGCACTTGGAGTTCTAATCAAACAATTATCATTGATAACCTAATATTTTTCAAAGCTAAAGTTCTGATAATCATATGATTAGAAAGAGGTTATCATTGTCCTGATTAAATTATGTCTCCCTTAAATACACCTGCATATTCTAACTCGTTCTATCCTAATCCAGAATTGACAAATAATCCTAAATTTTGTTTTATTTTTAAGGCTGAGTACCTGTTCAAGCATAATCCACAAATTGAATGAAGAGAAAGTGGAAGACTTTGAATTGTTTCTACAGATTATATAAATGAGAAACCAGTTTTGATACAATACCTTGATTAAAACTTTTTTTAAAAATTGTATGTTAGTAAAATTTGTAGTGGAAATGTAATTTGTGCCATTAAAAGAAATCCTGCTTATATGAATAAAGTGACTCCTATTAGTTTGTAATCTTATAGTGCAATGCCTTATGTGTTGCTCTGACTTTAGAAAGAGCATGGTAGACTGGTCAGCAAGGTTAGATCATGTGGAATCCAGGGAGAGCTAACAAATTGGCAACAAAATTAGCATGAAGGTAAGAAACAGAGGGTGGTGGCTGTTTTTTTGGACTGGAGGCCTGTGACCAGCACTGTGTTGCAAGAGTCACTGCTAGGTCCACTGTTTTTCATCATTTTTGTAAATGATTTGGATGTGGATATAGGAGGTATGTTTAGCAAGTTAGCAGATGACACCAAAATTGGTGGTGTAGTGTACAGTGAAGAAAGTTATCTCGGAGTACAAGGGACCTTTATCAGATGGCCCAATGGGCCGAGGAGTAGCAGGTGGAGTTTAGTTAAATAAATATGAGGCATTGCATTTTGTATAGGCAAACCAAGGCAGGACTTAGAGAGTTACTGGTAGGGCCTTGGGGAGTGTTGCCGAACAAAGAGACCGAGGAGTGCAGGTGCATAGTTCCTTGAAAGTGGAGTCGCAGGTAGACAGGGTGGTGAAGAAGGCATTTGGCACACTGCATTGATTGGTCAGTGCATTGAATATAGCAGTTGGGATGTCATGTTATGGCTGTACGAGACATTTGTGAGGCCACTTTTAAAATACAGTTTTCGTCTCCCTGGTATCGGAAAGATGTTGGTAAACTTGAAAGGGTTCAGAAAAGATTTACAAGATTGTTGCTGGGATTGAAGGGTTTCAGCTATAGGGATGGGGTTGAAAACGCTGGGGCTTTTTTCCCTGGAGGCTTGGAGGCTGAGAGGTGACCTTATAGAAGTTTATAAAATCATGAGGGGCGTGGATATGGTGAATAGCCAAGGTCTTTTTCCCAGGGTATGGGAGTCAAAAACTAGAGGGCATAGGTTTAAGGTGAGAGGGGCAAGTTTAAAGGGGACCTGAGGGACAACATTTTCACATGGAAGTTAGATCGTGTATGGAATGAGCTGCCAAAGGAGGTCATAGATGTAGGTACAATTACAACATTGAAAAGGCATCCGGATGGGTACATGAATAGGAAGGGTTTACAGGACATGGGCCAAATGCTGGTAAATGGGACTAATCAGTTTAAGATATCTGGTCGGCATGGACAAGTTGAACCAAAGGGTCTGTTTCCATAGTGCTATGACTCTAAGTACAAATATACAAAGTAGGAGTAGGTGTAGGCCACTTGGTGCAGCAAACTTGCTTTGTCATTCAACAAGATCATAGTTAATCTGATTACTGTACATTTCTATTGATCCCCAGAAACCTTTCACCCCATTGCATATTATGAATCAATCAATCTCTGCCTTGAAAATATGTTGGTAAAAGTATAAACACTGCTACCACTGCGTTTTGAGGAGGAGTGTTCCAATGACTTATGAACCACCATATGAATAATATTCTCCTCAACATTGTCTTAAATGGACAGCTATTTAATTCTAAACAGTGATTCCTAAATCTAAATTTCCCCACAAGAGGAAACACTCTTTCCATATCTCTCGTCTGGACTCCTCAGGATTTATATCTCTCACTCGTCACCTCTTACTTTTTTGGACTATAGTAGATAGAATACCTACTCATTCTAGATATTTGTTTAGCAAATCTCTGAACTACTTCCAATGCATACCTATCCTTTCTTAAATAAGGACCAATATGGTGCACAATATCCCTGATATAGTCTCACCAACACCCTGTATAACTGAAACCTGATCCTCAACTGGTTGGGCAATTTGGTAACTAGAGAAATATTGTTGTGAATAGAGTCTAAATGAAGCTTGAAGGGCAGTTCTAATTGAAATGGGGGAGTTTTTTTTGCCAAGGTGGAAGTACCCAAGGAGGTGTAGAAAGTGGCATTAAGTGGTCAGAGTTTTTGTGATGGACATTGCTATAATGGCCTCAATATCTTTGTAATGTCAAAGGTCCTGAAAATGGGAAGTTTACTTGGAGGTCAGATCACAGGAGTGAGAATTTGTTAAACTGATATGAGGTTTAAGCCTTAAACTATTGTTAAATTCTTAGGGTCAAACAGTAAATTTCAAATTACAATCAAAGTAAAAGGGAAAAAAAGAAACAAACAAAAATTGCTGGTGAAACTCAGCAGGTCTGGAAACATCCCTGGAGAGAAAATAAAGTCAGAGTTCTGAAGGAGAGTCACTGGTCTCAAAACCTTAGCTCTGTTTTTTCTCCACAAATGCTGGACGACCTGCAGAATTTCTGCAGCAATTCCTACTTTTCTTTCAGATTTCCAACACCCGCAGTGCTCTTGCTGACATCCAGGAGTATGCGCATTATGAACAAGGCTGGAACAAAAATAGCAATTGCTGAAGAAGCTCAGCAGATCTGGCGACATCTGTAGAGGAAAAAGCAGAGTTAACGTTTCGAACACAGTGACCCTTCAGAACATTTTATCAATGAGGCTGTGCTTCCGGCTACTAGGGACACGCGCACTAACAACGAGGCTGTGCATACTGACAATAGGGAGCATGCGCACTATCAAAGAGGCGGAGCTGGCTGATATCAGGGAGCATGCGCAATATCAGGGAGCTTTGTGCTGCTCAAAAGCACTAAGGAGCTTGCGCAAAAGGGCTGTAATTGCCAAGCTCCTTGGTGTCAGCATGTATGGAATTTCCGGACTGTTTTACGCGTAAGTGCGCATGTGTAATTGGGGAGAGTGCGGCGACGTGCTGACGAGAGAGCATGGCGTTGTGTGCGCGTTGACGTAAGGGGAAGGTGGCGCCGAGGACGCCGAGCCGGCTGGTGCTGGCTGCGGCGGGTTTGTTGTTTTTGTCCGTCTGTCGCCATGTTGGGACCGGTCGCTTTGTTATAAAGGAGGAGCCAACGGGGAGAAAAGGAAGAAAGAGGGTGTTGTCGGCGCTGGGAACAAAACAAAAGGAGCGGCGAGTTTACAATTAAAAGTGTAACTGTAGTGGGGGAAATTCCTTCAACATCCGAAGGAGCGATTTTCTTCCCCCTCATAAAAAGGAAATAAAAGAATCAGTCTCTGGGGCGCAAGGATGAGAGTGAACCTCGGTGACCGTTAGGGAAGGGGGAGCGGAAGTGGAACGGAACCGGGCCGAGCCATGCCATAGTGAGTACCGTATGGTGAGCCGGGGAGGGGAGACAGGCTGCTGCTGGAGGCGACTGCAATAGCCCCCCATTGGGAGCCGGTAGGCCGCATGCCGCCAGTGCGTTCAGGCCTTTTAACCCCATCCCCCTCCTACCCTCCGCACTCGTAGGAGACTTGATCTTAATTTTAACTTACCGTTGTCTAACTGTAGCAGACTTCGTCTTATTTGTCAATAACAGGACGTTTTATTCGTGTGTTGGCCTGTTGGTGAAGAGAGAGGGTGAAGGTTTTTTTTTAAATATCAGCATAGTTTCAGGTGGTTCGCGTTTACAGTAGAGCTTGTGACGAAGCTTGTCGGCCACGATTTCTGTTTGGAGCGAACCTGTTTTAAAATACTGGGTTAGTTATTTAAAACACTGAATTGCCAAAATTCTACTTATTGCAACCCTCTTTCTTTCCCAAACCCGCATTCTTTGTTCTAAAACACAAGATCTCCATATAGTTGATAAAATCAAAAGGGTATGTCCACGTTCTAGCGTGTTAAAATGATGACCTTTGCAAGCAACTTTAATTGAAACCAGTACAACGGGCAGTGCCGTATGTCTCTCTGCGCTTGCTTGGAAAAACTGTATAAAGTGAGCATGCTTCCTTTGGAGAAATTTGACATCTAGCAGGAGAACGTTTGGTCCCCCTTTTAATCCAGGTAGCTACTTTTATTCTGAACATAAGCCATTTTCCAGTGTTAGTCAGTTTTGAAACAATCGAAGTGAAGAGTCCAAAATCTTACCAGCCCATTGGGGTGCTCTCTTTATTAGATAGAGACATCAGATGGTAGTTTAACCTGAGGGTCACCACCGCAGGTGAAGGAGAGAAATTGAAAAGGAGACTCCTCCATAGTCAGCTGGTGTGGGAATTGAACTCTGTCCGATTGGCATCATGCTGCTTCACAAATTAGCTGTCCAGCCAACTGAGCTAAACCTCACCCCACCCCCCACCCGAAAGGTCTGCTTAAGAGAAAAATAGTGGCTGCTACATTTTGACTTTGCAGACAACATAGTCTGAAGAGTCAGCCTGCAGTGACAATTTATCTTCACAACACATCGTGATGTGGCTGACTGAAAGTGGCATGAAGACATTGAAGTGATCTTTGTGCATAGTTGCTTATTAGAGAGGCACAAGTATTACTTTTAAGAAAGTTGCAGATGTTGGAAATCTGAAATGGTGAGATATTGGGAATATACAACACATTATTCAGAATCTCCAGTCAGTATCTGCAAAGGAGAAAGCTGGGTTAATGTCTTTGGCCCGATAAACTTTGAGAAGAGCGGAAAAAAGGGTTAAACAAGGTAACAGCATTTTTCAAATCCACAGCACTTTAATTTAGAATGAAAAGGCTGTAGATACAGAATACGATACATACAAATTCCTTGCCATCTGAATATATCACTGATCCTTTAGTGTTCATTTGGTCAGCATCCTGGAACTCCCTCCCTAACTGTGCATGGGTGTACTAACACCAAATGGGCTACAATGGTTAACCATCTTCAAGGGAGCTAGGGATGGGCAATGAACACTGGCCCAGCCAGTGATGCTGACATCCAGTGAATGAATAAGAAAAAAAATTATGTAATAGTTGCTTTTTCAAAATTGAAGTCTTTGACAATTAAAGGGTTGCACACTGGATTTGAAATTCTCTAAGGGGCAGAGATAAACAGTTGTGTTTCCTTCCTATCTGAAACACAGGATTTGGTACTGCTACCTCTTGCTAATATCAGTTGACTAGACTTGAGTGTTCTGGACACAATTGTTTTCTGGTTGAGACAAAGATCTTAAATGTAGTTAATGAGAGGTTGGTAACAAACCTTCAGGAGGACACATGAAGTGGCAACTCCAGTTTAAAGTGATTTTGTTTTGGTAGGAAAACTGAAAAGGCCATCATGGTGCATATTCAAAGGAGCTACAGAAAGAGTGATCTGGGGTTGAATATGAACAGATCTTTTGAAGGTGAACATACGAGGTCCATGAAGCTAGCATTTGAAAGGCATTGTTAAGAGTCACAGAGTACAAAGCAAGAAGTTGTAATAAGTCTTTCATGAAAGTGTTTAGGCCTCAGCTGGAGAATTGTTTAACCTTTTAAACACCAGCTTTAGCAAGAATGCCAAGGCCTTGAGGATATAGAAGAGATTGTAGATGCTGGAGTCAGTTCTTGCTATCTTTTTTTTATTCATTCGTGGGATGAGGCGAGTTGCTGGCTAGGCAACATTTATTGCCCATCCTTAATTGCCTAGAGGGCAGTTAAGAGTCAACCACATTGCTATGGGTCTGGAATCACATGTAGACCAGACTAGGTAAGTATGTTAGTTTCCTTCCCTAAAGGATATTAGTGAACCAGATGGGTTTTCCCCAGCAATCAACAAACGGTCATTGTTAGACTCTTAATTCCAGATATTTATTGAATTCAAATTCCACCACTTGCCATGGCGCGATTCAAACCCGGGTCCCCAGAACATTTATCTGGGTCTCTGTATTAACAATCCAGCAATAACACCACTAGGCCATCTCTCTTATTTCCGGATATCATTTTAGTCCGAGTTAATCCAGTGTGGAGTTGGAGGAATACAGCAGGTCAGGCAGTGTCAAAGGAGCAGGGGAGTTGACATTTCGGGCCTAGACCCTTCATCAGGTCTAAATGGAGGGTCTAGGCCCAAAATGTCGACTCCCCTGATGCTGCTTGACCTGCTGTGTTCCTCCAGCTCCACACTGGATTGACTCAGGAATGAGAGACTTCAGTTATGGGGAGAGCTGGGGTAAGTTCTATTTAGAATGAGGCAAGGAGATTCGATTAGAGGTGTTCAGAGGATAAAGCCAAATGAATTGCTTTCAGTGGCAGAGTGCGCTGTCACCTGAGAGCACAATTTTAAACTAATTGGCAAAAGGACTGGAGTTAGAAACAGGGCCTTCAGCCCAACCTGGTTTTCTAAACTGAAATAGTCCATTTGTGTGCATTTGGCGGATATCCCTTTGAACCTTTCCAATCTATGTACCTATCCAAATGTCTTTTAAATGTTATGATTGTATCCACCTCTGTTGCTTCCGCTGGAAGAATGTTCCATATACACACCGCTCTGTGAAAACGTTGCCCATCTGGTTCCTTTTAGATCTTCCCCTCTTGCCTTCAACCTACGCCTTCTAGTTTTGGACTTTCCTACCTTGGGGAAAAGACCACAGCTATTCACCTTATCAATGCCCTTCATGACAGTATAAACCTTTTATAAGGTCATGCCTTAGCTTCCTAGGCTCCAGGAAGAAAAACCCCAGTCTATTCAGCCTCTCCTTCGAACTCAAACCTTCCAGTCACAGTAACATCCTTGTAAATCTTTTCTGCACCTTTCCAGTTTAACAACATCCTTCCTATAGCAGGCTGACCAGAACTGTACGCAGTACTCCAGATGTGGCCTCGCCAATGTCTTGTATAGAATTAACATAATGACCAAACTCCTGTACTCGTGCTCTGACCCATGAAGGCAAGCGTGCCACGCACCACTTCCAAGGAACTATGTACCTGAACCCTTAGGTCCTTCTGTTCGTCAACACTCCCCATGGCTGTACCATTAACTGTATAAGTCCTGCCCAGGTTTGTCTCAACAAAATGTAACACCTTGCATTTATCTCGCTTAAAGTCCAACTGCCATTCCTTGGCTAACTGGTCCAGTTGATCAAGATCCTCTGTAGTGTTGAGATAATCTTCGCGATCCACTATACCACCAATTTTTGGGATCATCCAGAAACTTGTTAACCATGCCTCCTATGTTCTTATCCAGATTCATTCATAGAAATGTCAAAAAGCAATGGATTCATAACCAATACTTGAGACATGCTGCTGGTCACAGGCTGCCAGTCTGAACAACGACTCTACCTCCAGGTGGCTTGCTCTCCCTGGATCCTATGTGATCTAACCATACTAACCAGTCTACCATGCGGAGCCTTGTCAATGGCCTTGCTAAAGTCCAAGTAGACAATCTCAGCTGCTCTGCCTTCATTTGTTCTCTTGGTCATCTCTTCAAAAATACTCAATCATGTTTGTGAGGCATGATGTCCTGTGCACACAACCATGCTGACTATCCCTACTCAGTTTTTGCCTTTCTAAATGCATGTAGATCCTGTATGTCAGAATCCCCTCAAACAACTTGCCCACCAAGAAACAACTGTTTTAAATGGTGAGTTGTTATAATGTGGAGTGCACTGCCTGAAAAAGTGGTGGAAACAAGTTTGGCAATAACGTCAAAAGGAAATTTGGGTAACTATTCGAAGGGGAAAGAAGATAGTTATGTAGATAGATCCCAGGATTGGGATAAGTTGAATACGTCTAGTCAAGTTAACAGTGTATGTCAAATGTTCTGTCATATGGTTCTGTTTTATTTAATAGGCATAATCTTGATGTGCACCTTCCCCTATGTTGAGTGTGATTACTTTAAAAGTACTTTAAAATGAACAGTACATTGAAGATTGTTCAATATACAAAAGGCCAGATTTGGAAGAACTCTTGGAGGGTTTTATGGCTGTGGTCTGGAGGAAGTGGTAGGGACTCATAGAATCTTGAAGTTTTAAATCTGAAATGTTTTCTGAGAGCACGGGTCATGGAGGTTTGGGACCCGAAGGTTAGTATGGAGATGTCATAGATTTTGAGCTGAAGCTTATGGGGATTAGAAAATTGTATTTGATCTTTGGGGTCTTTTACTTGAGGAACTGTAGGTTTGAAAGAGCCAAATGGATTATCTTAATCTTTGTAAGACCATAAGATCGCAACCAGAATTAGGCCATTTGGTTCATTTGAGTATGTGCTGCCATTTGCTCGTGACTGATGTATTTCTTGACCCCATTCTCTTGCTTTCTCCCCATAACCCTTGATTCCCTTAGTAATCAAGAACCTATCTATCTCTGTCTTCTATACACTCATTGACATGAGTTCCACGGAGTCACCACCCTCTAGCGGAAGGAATTCCTCCATATCTCTGTTCTAAAAGGGTGTCCCTTCGCTCTAAGGCTGTGCACTTGGGTCCTGGTCTCTCCTAGTGGAAACATCTTCACCAAGTACGTTCTATCTCAGCCTCTCGATATTCTGTAAGTTTTAATCAGATTCCCTTCTCATTCTTCTAAGTTCAGAATACAGACCTAGAGTCCTTAACTGCTTCTCACTTGACCACCCCTTTACCCCGGATCCTTCTTGGAAACCTCCTCTGGACCCCCTCTGCGCTAGAACATCTTTTCTTAGATACAGGGTCCAAAAATGCTCTCAATTAGTGATAAAGATGCCCACGATCTCCTTGTGCATGGTGCATGGTGGATGGGGATGGGGATGGCACAGCATTTGAAGAAATGGATTGCAGTGGAGGTGGTTTTCAGAGGCCGTTCACTCATTTAAGAATGATCTTGGGATAGTGCATATGTTTCACTCGACAGTGTGAAGGCCAGCTGTGCTTACTGTGGTCCGGGTAGATGTGAGAATTGTTGACCAAGTTAGTTATGCACCAGATATGTTTCAGTGCAGACTTGGACTTTAGGCACAGGCATTACAGATGGAATGCACAGAGTGGAATACATGATCAGTCTATTTTCTAGTGAAACAAGTTTTCAAACTGCATTTTTATACATTTAAACCACCACTGATGTGCTGATGAGCAAATAATGAATGGAGACTTGCACGTTCACTAGCACAAATAAACATAACCCACAATAATTAATTCGCATCTTTTAGAAGGGCTAGAAAATTGGTTTGAACTGTCTTTAAATTAATGCAGCCAGAAAATATAATCAAAGACTTAATTATGAAAATGCTGTATATGGAAGACACTTGGGGAAATTGATATGCAGGTGTTTTTGACTGTTCATTTGATTTTAAAAGCACATCCCATTTACTGGGAGAGTTATTTTCTCATTTTGTTAAATCTTTTTAATTTTTCCAGCCAATGCTTCATGTGTGCATGGTATGGATTTTCAACAGTGAGGTATGTGCCGTTAACTAGAGGACTGGCTGGTTCAATGGAAAACCAGAAGGACCAGTTTAAAATGTTTGTTTGGGTGAAAATGAGATCTGATTATCTCCACATTATTGTTATACTGTTAAGAAACATGTGGGTATGATTCTGTGAAAATCATTACACATTGGCTGTGTTTTCAGGTTTGAGTCAGGATTTGCACTGACCTGTGATTTTTGAAAAGTGGGGACATGGAAAAAGGTATCATGACTTTTTTTTTTCCCCCTTATCTGTTTGACTTTAATATTTTGATTCTCAGAGCTTGTGTGTTCATTGGCATTAACTGTGGGTGTCCTTCAAGAAGAATACAGTTCTTAGAAATCTAAGAACTAGGAGCAAGCATTTCAGCCCCGCGAGCCTGCTCCGCTATTTAACACTGTCGTGGCTGATCTCATCTTGTCCTCTGTCCTCAAACGTCCCAGCATGTATCACATTCTGGGGTAGTGAATTACACTGATTCATGACCCTCTGTGAGAAGTAATTTCACTTCATCGCAGTTTTAAATCTGCTACCCTTTATTCTAAAGATATGACTGCTTGTTCTAGATGGTCCCACATGAAAAAACATCCTTTCTGAACTAACTTTGACAGTCCCCTTTGTGTTTTATATACCTCAATTAAACCTCCTCTAATTCTTCTAAATTGAATATTGACCTGAACTGCTGAAATCCCTTCATAAGACAAAACCCTCATCTCTGGAGTCAATCTAGTGAGCCTCCTCTGAACTGCATCCAACACAGTTACATCCTTCCTCAAGTACTGGGACTGAGGTTGTAGATAGTAGTTCAGGTCCCGTAGTACTTCACAACTTTTATACTCTATTCCCTTAGCAATAAAGTCCATTCGCCTGCCTTTATTATCATCTGCACCTGCATACTAATTTCTGTAATTCATGCACAAGGGCGCCCAGATCGCTTTGCACTAAAGCACTCTGAAGTTTCTCCCTATTCCCCCTATAAGTTGCCTTTCTGTTCCTCTGGTCAAACTGAATAACCTCTCACTTATCCATGTTAAACTCTTTCTGCCATATTTTGACCTGTTTATTGAACCTATCCAGTTTGATTTATAAGTTTATTTTTTCATTGCAACATACTTTCTCATTTATTTTAGTCTCGTCTGCAAATTTGAACTAATCAATGCAGTATTGCTTACTCACCCCCTTCAAGCAGTACTTAAATGAAATTTGTATGA
The DNA here is from genome assembly GCF_021869965.1 of Rhincodon typus. NCBI lineage: Eukaryota > Metazoa > Chordata > Chondrichthyes > Orectolobiformes > Rhincodontidae > Rhincodon > Rhincodon typus. Next base: position 11,834,902 of record NC_063339.1, on the reverse strand, counting down.
AAATGGGATTGTCTCAAGAACGTTATAAGCCATATGCAGAGTCCTGAAATTGTGGGCAAAGTGAAAATATGAAAAGGCTGCTTTCTTTAGGATGGGTTATTAATTGAGCAGCTGCTTCATTTGGGTTAAGCATATGCCAGTTTTGTGATCTAGGTTGAATTTGTTTGTTACCTAGGTTGAGGTAGGAAATCTGCATGTATTCTTGTTATGCCCACCTTAGCCAAGCACAATTGCCTTTGGTTTACTGCACTTCAATTCTAGGTTAACCTGTGGATGTAATTGAACTTGGTTCTGATGCTTGACGTGTGAAGCTTAGCTACCTGAATTCCTTGTGCATATAAAAAAGAGAATAAGACACTGGAGGTTGTCTGGTTTCTTTGGACTCTAGGGTCTCACAGCTTTAGTCGAGATGGAGCAGATCAAAATGGTAGAAAAGGAAGAAACCAAAAAGCTTAAGCATGATCACTGTATACCTTCCTAATGGCTCTTCTGGTTAGATGAGTGAGCAGCTGAACTGTAGGTTTGAATCTCTTCTATGTACTGAGTTGGCCTCCTTGCTCTCAAATGTGGTAGGACAAGAATTAGGTTTCAATTTACAAAAGAATGACTCTTTCGTGGTGCCGAGCAGCGTGGGCCAGAACCTTTATAATCCTATAAGATCTCTATCTTCCAAGAGCCAAGGAAATTGCAAGAAAAATCTGCAATTGTAGATCAAAACTTAAACCTTCATTGACATGAGAATTCTGCATTAAAGGATTGTGAATAAAGTGAAGAAGCAAATCAAAAGATCAAGTCTTGTTGGAAATGAGATTTGTAAGATTATTTTAGGATCAGGGCTTTAATTTTTTTTTTTGCTCATGGAATGTGGCATTGTTGGCTGGCCAGCATGTATTGCCTTTCGAGCTGACTTCTTGAATCACTCCAGTCCATGTCCTGTAGGTTGCCCACAATGCCACTAGGGAGAGAATTCCAGGATTTTTACTCAGACAGTGAAGGAGTGCTGATACATTTCCGTGTCAGGGTGGTGAGTGGCTTTGAGGGGCATTTGCAGGTGGTGGTGTTGCCATGAATCTAGTGCCCTTGTGCTTCTAGATGGAAGTGGTTGTGGGTTTGGAAGATGCTCCCTTAGGATCTTTGGCAAATTTCTACAAGTGCACCTTGTGGATTTTAAATACTGCTGCTACTGAGCATCGATGGTGGTGGGAATGGATGCTTGTGGATGTGGTGGCAATTTAGTGGGCTGCTTTGTCCAAAATGGCGTGAAGCTTCTTGAGTTTTGTTGGGGCTGTCCTCCTCCAGGCAAGTCGGGAATATTCCATTGTACTCCTGACTTGTGCCTTATAGATGATGGGCAACCTTTGTGGAGTCAGAAGGTGAGTTTCTTGCTGCAGTCTTCCTCTGCCCTGCTTTTGTTGCCCCTTCACTTATAAGGTGAGTTAAGTTGAGTTTCAGGCCAAGGATAACCCCCAAAATGTTGATAGTGGGGCATTCAGTGGTGGTAACACCATTGAATGTGTCAAGGGTTGATGGTCAGATTGTGTCTTATTGGAGATGGTCATTGTCGGGCATTTGTATTTTGTGGATGTTACATGTCACTTGTCAGCCCAAGACTGAGCAGTATCCAGGTCTTGTTGCATTTGAACATGGACTGCTTCAGTATTTGAGAAGTGGCAAGTGGTAATGAACGTTGTGCTGTCATTGGCAAATATGCCCACATCTGACCTTATCAGTGACCTCCCCTCCATCATGAAACAGCTGAAGATGGTTGGGCCTAGGATGCTACCCTGAGCTAACAGACCTCCAGCAACCAAAACCAACTTCGTATGTGTCAGGTATGACTCCAACCATCAGAGTTTTCCCATTGATTCCAGTTTTGCTAAGACTCCTTAGTGCCATACTCAGCCTTGATGTCAAGGGCTGTCACTGTCACCTCACCTCTGGAATTCAGCCGCTTTGTCCACATTTGTGCCAAACTATAATGAGGTCAGGAGCTGAATGGCCTAGCAGAACCCAAATT
>NC_063339.1:11792374-11832385 GCF_021869965.1 Rhincodon typus | reverse complement strand
TTTCCATCTGCCAGACCTTTGCCCACTCACTTAACCTAACTATATCCCTCTGCAGATTGTGTCCCCTGCATACTTTGCTCCAATTTCACATTTCCTTCCCGAAAATTAGAAAAGGAACCAGATAGGTTTTCACACCCATTTATAGTCATAGATTCGAGTCACACAGCATGGAAACAGACCCTCAGTCCATGCCAACCATAATCCCCAAACTAAATTAGTCCCACCTGCCTATACTTGGCCCATATCCCTGCAAACATTTCTTATTCATGTACTAATCTAAATGTTGTAACTGTACCCACATCCACCACTTCCTCTGAAAGTTTATTCCACACACAAACCACTGTCTAAAAATACTTAACCCTCATGTCTTTTATTAAAATCTTTCTCTTCTCATCTCATCTTAAAAATATGCCCTCTAGTCTTAATCTCCCACCCCTGGGAGAAGATACCTGCTGTTCACCTTATCTATACCCCTCTATTTTGTAAACTTGTACAAGGTCACCCCTCAACCTCCTGCGCTCCAGTGAAAAAGTCCCAGCCTTTCTTTATAACTCAAACCTTCCACACCTGGCAACATCCTTATAAATTTCTTCTGAATCCCCTCCATCTTGATGATATCCTTCCTTAACTGGGTGACCAGAACAGGACACAGTATTCCAGAAGAGGCCTCAGCAAAGTCCTGTACAACTTGAACATGACTTCTCAACTCCTTTACTCAAAGGACTTCACATTGTTATATTTCAGAGTGGAGGGGCGACCCTTTACAACTGAGATGATGAGCAATTTCTTCAGCCAGAGGGTGGTTAATTTACAAAACTCATTGCTGCAGAGAGTCGTGGAGGCCAAGTCGAGTGCATTTAAGACAGAGATAGATATAGATAGGTTTTTCATTAGTCAGGAGATCAAGGGTTATAAGGAGAAAGCAACAGAATGGGGTCAAGAAACATATCAGCCATCAAATCGCAGAGCAGACTCAAATGGGCCAAATGATCTAATTCTGCTCCTTCATCTTATGGTCTCAATTTAGGTTTTAAAATGAAGTTTTGCAAAGAGGCCAAAATGTCAGCAAGACCTTTCTTCTAATAACGTTGTGCCAACTCCTTATGGTCAGTACCTAGGGTATGAGGATTTGAAACATGATAATGAAGTAGCACTAGTTATGAGAGACAATGGCTAATGCACAGAGACTGGCATCAACCTCAACTCGGTGATAGCATAAAAATCTGGGCAAGCACTGTTCAGCATAGTACTGAGGGAGTGGCACCCGTTCCTTATTACGGGTAGTGAAGGGGCCTACACTGACCATGTTTGAGCAAAAGCAAGGAAATGCTCCCCCCCAACAATCTCAACTTGCTCCTTCAGTCAGCATCACTACATACATTGGCTGACCATCTTCTCACAAAACACTGCTGTGTACAAACAGGGCTGCATTTCACATGCTCCTCACTTGCCATTGTGACCATGCCATCCAACCTCAGGAACATAACATATGAAAAGATGACAAGAGGAGCAGTTGACTTAAGGCAGTTTTTTTTTAATATTTTAGTCCCAGATATGGGACAGAATATTTATACATAAAAAGGTACAATCAAGCACTCCAATTAAAGAATGCTAGCCATTGCTTCCAAAAGATTTAGATGAAGCTCTTCACAAATCAGCATTGAAAGATCTTAGTTACAGTCAACCAAGCAAGCTCAGTGCGGACTATACATTGTAAGTTCCACTGATCATACTCTGTTTCCAAATAGAATACCAGGGATAAAGAATCTCTCTCATGCATACACACACACACACACACACACACACACACACTCTCTCTCATGGATCCTTAAAACGGCAGTTAAGTTTCTAATTACTACAATCATCAGACAGTTAAAGTCAGCTACAGAAGTTTTCTAAAAAAAAAAATCCAGGCATCAGTATTTTCATGAAACACAAAGATACACTTGCCAATGCACACAGATCACTAATCAATTAGGATGGGGTACAGATGGTTGAGAGAAAGACAAGACTGAATGTTTTCTTAAACTTGAAAAACAAAGTTGGTCTATTAACTTGTCAAAAATGTTAAAGATTTATGATCGCTGACAGTACACTTCAGCGCCTTTTAAAACATTTTTGGTAGCAATTTTATGTTAAAAATAATAGCTATTATAGGAATTGGTCCCTCTCTGTAATCAGTCTACAATACACCCTACTTGAATAGGCAATAATGCTTTGACTGCAATTCTGACAAAAAGGGAATTGTTTCAAGAGGTTCATATGTTTGGGTGTGTCCCCATCCATATTGTTTAATGTATTAAAAAATGTGGGCCCTGAAAGTTGTCCACCTTCAAATGATTAGTTTAAACTTGATGTTAACTATGTATGTCAATGAAATTAAACAACAAGTATAGAGGGCTGATTGTTAGTTTATGCTTTCTCTGTCCAAAGGGGAGGGACACTAGTTGTAGCTGAAGTACAGGATTAATTTGGAGAGATGAGTTGCTGAGAAAAAAAGACAGAACAAATCTCACATTGGCTCTGGAATAGAGGGAATTCAAAGTAATGAACTGTCTTTGCTCATTCTGTGCTTTTCATTACATGAGACCAACTTCTTCACATCATTGTCAGTAATTCCAAGTCAGAATCCCAATACTTCCACACCACACTAAACATTTTAATAAAAGCAAACAGTCCAAAAAGTATATGGTCTCTGCCATAGTAAAGTTGACATTTACACAGTCACTTCCTTTTATACAGAAAAAGGAAGCCCTCCCCAAACAGTGGGCCTTGAGAAGCTGTCTCTAATAGGCTGAAAACTGGCCAATCACATATCACCCAATCTTTCAGCTAATTCTGATGCAGTTGAACTAGACTAAAAACAGGAAAACAAAATCAAGACCAGTTGCAGTAATAATACAATTTAAAATGGAAAATACTTTGCATAAAACTCATTTCTTAAGAGTACAAAAATGATATAATATTGAAAATACTGTAATTAAAGCAATAAATCACTGAAGGGCCATGTTGTATTTATCCTGAATAACAGAGGGGAAAACTGATCTTCTGGTCTACGTAGAGTGTTAACACAAGTTTTCCGATTATTAAGATTTGGAATCAAGAATGCCTTTCTTGTTCTGCACAATTAAGGACATAAATAAATGTGTAGAACGGTAACTTATAAATGTAGGATGCACAGATCAGCCTCCTTGTTCAATTGTCATACACTTGTAAAACAAAACAAAATACCCATTATTCTGACAGCCGCAAACAAAACCCAGCTCAAATTCATGCTGTTACTTTGTTCCCTATTAAAATGACTACCTGGGGCAATTCAAAATTGAAACAATACTCTCATTCTTGTAGCTTTGTAACAGAGAGCAAAAAGTGGGGAGAGAATTTCCAGAAATGAACTACTAGATTTGCTTTGTTGGTAGAGGTATCATCCAAACTAAACGGCATGTAAATGCATCAGGAAGCTTCACCTCTTGTGTGCTCGTTTAACGCGCACACAGGTACAGAAGCAGATCTCGGCAAAAATGACTTAAGCCCCCAATAATTTAGAATTTGAAGGGAGCGGCATGTCTGCATGCACTAATTCACACAAGCTGGAAAAGGCTCAAAGATTTGTACAATTGCTGTGGAAAATAACATTCACTTTAAAAAATGTAAAGCATTAATGAATAATCACACAGTCTCTTCACACATCTACTCAATATATTACTGGATAAGATTAAAACGACAATATCCCTGTTCTCAAAGATACTCCACTATTAACAGTAAATCTTAAAAACAAAATTGAACACATTTAGAAACGAGATAGACTATATTTAATAATTAATCTTAAGAATGCTCAAATTTTGAATATAAGCATTTGAACTGCAATCCTCTCCTGTATGATTCAAAAAGCAGCTTTTAGATATTAAAACTGCACCAATAAAACGTGCAAGTTTATTGATTTGACTAAAGTATCAGAAGTTAAGGTTAGTTTCTGCTCAACAACAAAAAAAAAACTTCTGATCCATACAAATAAGAACCAAACATTTCTCATTCCCTTCCCACACTTTAATTATACACTACACTGGCCAGAGTGTGTTCCAAGACAGTAAAACATCTCCGACTGAAGGAGAGGTTAAATTAATCCTTCAGTACTACAGACCCTAAACAAAAAGTTGAACCATTTTTGTCTTGCACTCATTAAGACAGACACAAAGCAGCCAAAACTGTCACAATTTATACCACAGAAAACAGATACTGATTGGGCAAGGGGCAGAGTCACTGCCAATGAGAAAGCAATAGGAAATATTCCATGACCAATCTCAGCCAAAAATCAATCAGTACCCTTTTCTCCTACAATTGTTGTCTTAGTATACAATTTTGCATTCTTTCAGTTGTCCTAATGAGTGCAAGATGAACAAGCTTCAACAGACTTCTGTTTTCAGCGATGTTCACTTGTTAGCATGTTGTTCTCTGTGAACCGTTACCACAATGAGTGCATCTTACAGTACATACAATTTATGGAAAAGTACTGCAAAGCTGGTCACAAGGAGAAGGGAATTAAAAGGGATTAAACTCGCACTGCTGACAAATCTAGATGGGCCAAATGGTTAACCAATAAACTGAAACGTCCACAATCTTAATGATAATCTTGGGATAAAGTGATTGATATATTGATTCCCAGATGGAACAGTGAAGGCAAGGAGCTCTGGAACTATTTAGAATACATGTGAATTTTGCATTTGGGTGGTAAAGGTACAGAGGAAAGAAACAATTTAAGACTTCCTGGCTGGGTGAATGCTTTTCCTCCTAAGTAAATGTCACTATCTAATACACTTGTAGGTTCCAGTGTATAAGCTTACCTGCCCATCTCTCTCCACGCACTCCCAACCCCCACCACCACCTTTTAACTCTCTCAATGCAACACTAACGTAGTTTCAAATCGACCCAGACACTGGTTTTCCATTCACTGGAGCTTGTTTTAACGACAGTCACTAAATCCGAATGACAATAGATTGGGAAAGGGGGAAGTGTTGTTTTATACCAGTTGCTAAAGTAAACCTGCAGGTGCAGCAGGCAGTGAAAGTGGGAAATGGTATGTAGGCCTTCATAGTCAGAGCATTTGAGTACAAAGAGCAGGGATTGCTGCAACTGCAAAGGGCATGGGTGAGATTACATTCGCACGAATGTGTGCAATTTTCATCACCTTGTTGGAGTTACTGGCTACGGAAGGTGTGCAGCTGACTCCTGATGTATGAAGAGACAGATGAGTTAAAAATATATTCACTGGAGTCAAGAATAATTTGGGGGAGGGAGAAGGGGAACTCAGAAACCTATAAAATTCTAATAAGAGTAGTCGGGCTAAACGCAGGAAGGATGTTGACGACGACCAAGGTAGTTCAGAACTAGGGGTGATGTTTCAAGGATACAGGGTAGGCCATTTAGGACCGAGACGAGGAAAATTTCTTCTACCAGACAGCAGTGAGCCTGTGGAATTCTATGCCACAGAAAGAAGCGGAGGCCAAACAAAACAGTGAATGTTTTTAAGAAGGAGTTACATTATAGTTGTTTGGGCTATAGGGTCAAAAGGATGTGTGGAGAAATTAGTTGGATATCAGTCATGACCATATTGAATGATGGAACATGCTAAAAGCAAAAGGGCCAAATAGCCCACTGCTGCTCCTATTTTTTATGTTTCTGACCTTAGGCCAAAATCTCAAGATTTTAAAACGACTAGAAGTGAACATCTCCGCAAGTTATGTTGCATAAAACTAGTCTGATAACAGATTTGTTCACTATTTTTCATTTTTAGAAGAAAAATTTTAAGGTTGATAATTTGAATGGTGCAGCTTCATACCGACTTCCTAAATTATATCCAGTCACTTACAATCATGCATCAAAGTCCACTGCTGAATAACATCTCTGAATGAAGCCCATCAACTCCACGGAGTTCACTGGAAACATGCCACAGCTGGCTCTCATCAACACTGAATAGCAATTTCTAAAATCACGTTCTATTTAAAAATACATAAAATATAACCTACACTCTCCATATATCAAATCTGCATACAATGCTCCTACAAAAACTCAAAGAAAAGACGGACTAATGTCTGTCTTTAAAGCAGTACAAGGAGACTAGAAAGCACACATCTCTACCCCAGACTAATTAGTAACACGCCTTGGTTAGAATGAGATGAGATTCCACTCTGCTTCCCTTAACTCTTGGTAGCTGTAACCCGTTTAGTGATAGAGAAAATAAAACCAGAAATTGTTTCCTACCCTTTCCCCACACCCAAGAAAGTCCAATTAAAATAACTAAGCAAAAAGTCAAGAGAATGCATCTCTAACTAGAAACTAACCAGTCCATACAAACCCAATACTGCACTGCGGAAGCAAGAAATGTTGCTAAAATTAATGCAAGCCTGTAGAAGTTGAAATCTTGATTGCAAACAACAGCATCTATCAGAGGAGTCATTTGCATTGCTCGTCACGTTCTTTTTTAAAAATGCACCAAAATATAAGAAGTGCACATAAAAACACACATGCAATCACACACGCTCTTCTCAAAGCCATACACAGTGGCACACGCTTTATATATAAAAAAAAAGTTTAAAAACATTGAGGTCCTTCTGTATTTGGGTGACTCCTCATGGAGGAAAACTGAATAGTTTAAAACAAAAAGTAGCATAATTATATGTTAAACAAATCGCAGGTTAGAGTACAAGTCAGTTTAAAAATAAAAATACAAAAATGCAAGATACACTGCATGACACACTCACCAATAACTACCATCTAATTTAACTAAAATCTTATTAAAAAAATAACATTTCTGTTCTAGGCATCTTAATTACAGGCTGTACAGTTTTTTTGAACAAAGTGAGGGAGGTAATTGACTTTTGCAGGTGGATGCAGGTTGCTTCCAATTTCCTGCTACAAATTCAATTGAATAAAACATTTGTAATACAGTGTAAATCAACAAAATTACAGGTTCTTAAACAAGACTTTCTGTACAAGTACCGAAAAGACACAGCAGTCAATAATCACCTCCTCGAAGCATTAAACGTAACTAGATAAACACAAGAGAACAAAAATTTACATGCACGCATATTAGGTGGACAATACTATCTCGCTGTATGTATGTACGAGACACACTGCGGGCAAAAACTAAGAAAGCTCATGTTCCTGTGACAGCCATAAAACTAACTTAATCCTCTCCTCTTCACTGGCACAGCTTCAATGTGACATGGGACATAGGAAATGGAGTGATACTTTAAAATGAAATTAGCCATCTTTCTCTCAGGCAGGCCCACACTAAACAAAAGCGATATCTCAAACTGATTATCAAATTAATTTAGATTAAGAAGTGTAGTCACAGAAAAATTACCAGTCAAAAGTAGCCTGCACGCCGGTATAGAATGCAGCTGCAGACATTTTAGGGCTAAATTAAAGTAATTTTTGGAGTGATTAAAATTTTGCATGGAAGTGGTGTGTGCATTTAGCACAAACGTCTTTGTATTGCGACTAGAGCAGCTGCATCTGAATAAAGTCATCATTTCTGGATTTATCAGCTTTGAGTCATTTTTCTTCTGAATGCAGACAAGGATACCAGCTTTACAAAATAAACCTAGATCTACAGTCCACTCCACAAAAAGCATTGCATTTATTCCATACGTCTGTGACCCAGAGTGTGGGAAAACTTCCCATATTTTTGATACAGCCCAGGTGAAATACCTTAAAGAGCAAGCAGAGATAGCTGGTGAAATGGTGATTTTAGGTAAAACGGGGAGTAGAATGAAAAATCGATCATGAAACATCCTCTACCCTTAATGCAGTTATGCTACTCCATGCTTTGAGTAATTAATTCCATCGTTTCGATCGTGTGGGCTACATTAGGATCTCAGAAAGCATGACACTGTTCTCCCTTCAACAAGCAATTCACACCTTACTCGTAAAGTTTAAATCAAAAGTAGACCAGACACCACTTAGAGATTTTGTCTTAACAATGGGAAACACAAACTAAGCTTCCCTTAGTTATTTCTTTGAGGGTTGGAGCAGAAGGACTGAGAGGGAAACTAAGATGAAACAGAAGTCGAGTGACAGAGAAAATAAACTGCTCAATGATTCAATGTTGGAGGAGTGAGGTTTGGGTGGCGGAAAGTGCAGCTTGCACGGGCTGTAAAATGGTATATGTGGGTTTGGTTTCTCAAATTAAATATTCCCTGGCCTCCCACCCCATCCCATGTTACAATCTTTGCTGAGCAATTCAAGGTGACAGGTTGCAGCACACTTGATAGCATGAAAACACTGTGGATTATCCAAACTTCTCAGTCAGATTGCACCATTAGAACACAGCCCACACTGGGTGAATGACCAGGATGTAAACAACGACTTCTGGGGTTTGGTGTGTGGTGGTGGTGGTGGTGTGGGGAGGGGATGGGGGTTCCACTCTGATGCCTTTCAATTACTGTCATTCAATCAAGAGATCAACGTTAAAGACAGAGGAGATAAACTGTGACCGAAGTAAAGTGTGCAAGATCCCTCTTTTGGACCCAGTCATGAATTCCCTCTACCCAGACCTTTGTTACACGGAAGCTAACAAACAAAAGTTTCCAGAAACATCATCAATCTCTTCATCTCCTGCCCAGAACAAAGTAGCAAATGGCACCCACTAACTCCATAAATCTCTAACCAGATTTGATTTTAAAATCAAAAGCAAATTCAGCTTCACGGGATGGGTGGAATTCAAATTCATGGCTACGGTGTTCACACACAGGTCAGATGGAGGGGAGTGGTGGGGGCATGGAATAGCTGTGACCTAGTAAATGGTGGAGCATGCTTCAGGGCCAGAACTTTCTACTTCTGCTCCTGGTTTGTATGATTGTCACTTAATTTTGTTTTTGAATAAAAAGCCTTTAAATTCAGTATTTATGGGTTATGGGATTTCACACAAATCAATCAGTCAGTCAATCTGTATAAAAAAGGAGGGAACTCGATAATATGGCAAACCTGAGTAAAGTTTCTTGGGGAAAACACAGTAGGTCAGGCAAAAAGAGCCAACACTGCGCTTTCATGAGGATTACAAAGTACGAAAGGCAAAATCACAAGGCTAACTCAAGTTGGCCCTTTTATAAACTCCAGTTTCCTCCCCAACAACGATATGGACAAGTGTCCCAAACATTCTACACAGGCACACGCAAACATTTTGCACGATGACCTGCACTTTTGGCATCAAACAGAATGTTACTTAAAAACCGGGAGTGGTAACATTCATTAAAAAAGTTTCCAAACCTTTGTGTCACCCAAAGAGAATGCTTGTTTTCATACCAGCAAACTATTACCCCAGTCCAATCCAACCCATCACCTTTCGAAACTTCCACAGAATACTACTGCAATGAACCCTGCCAAGATACAAAGGCGAGCTAGGAACCACACAGAGAATTTTATAGCATAAACAGTTAACACGAGCAGGTTATAAAAGAACAAAGTGTATGTCTCAGCCTCTCTTTCACCCAAATACCACGCATTCATTCAGGTCAACAAAAGCATCGCCTGAGCAACCAACCAGATTCAATCTGAGCACGGGCAAATTTTGCATTTTGCCTCAATCTTCACAAAACACTGCGACTTTTAAAGCATTCTGCAGAGACCAATTTTGTGAAGCTAACCAGGCTGGGTTTAATATAAAAACTGAACTAGAGAATGTTTCAAGAAGTTCTACATCATGATTTAAATTGTTGAAATAGCTCAAGTTGTACAACACCGTACGACCCAAAGTGGAACACTGGCTGCAGGTTTAGTTGTCAACAGGTTCACAAATCAGAAATACAACTTTATCCCGGGGAGGAAAAATGAAAAACAGTAGAGCTTTCTCTAACAATACAAAACTCTCTCCTGAGATAATTGCAAGGAAACAAAACATACAGGCTGGAATTTCAATTTTTAAGAACTCCCATCACATCAAACCAATGAAAGATTTATTCCATTTGCTGTCCCAATCACACACATTCACTCGCTGTCCTTGCCTCACTCATTTCTCACCCCCACCCGCGCACCCTCCCTTTCCCCATCCTTTCCTTCTGGTAACACTTGGGGTTTGTTCAATCACACATCTCCTCTGCTATTTCATGTGGGTTTAAGATCCCAGGAACAGTCATTTGCAGCTTTCTCTTTTCCTCCTGGGCCTGGCGCAGAGCTGTTTCCCTCTCCTCCAGGAACAGGTCTGATGTGTCTTCACCACCGAATTCCTAATAAGAAAAAAAAACAAAGATCACCACAGTTACTTTTCCATTCAGAACTCGCGTTGAAGCACAAAAAGAATGCATTTGGCAGCCCTCCCTCCCGTCAGGACTTTGTTCCCTCAAAAAAGTTCCTGGTGAACATCTGGTGCCAGATATAGAGAGGGATACAGAAGCACCGTTTGAAACCAATATAACCTTTAAACAGTTAAATTTCGAGAACAACTTTAAAATTTACATAGCACCTAAACTTAATGAAATGTCTCAAGGAATTTCACAGGAGATTTATAAAACAAATGCTAAAGGCATAAAAACTAAATAGGATGACGCCAGGGACCTGGGTTCAATTCCAGCCTTGGGCGACTGTCTGTGTGGAGTTTGCACATTCTATACGTATCTGCATGGATTTCCTCTGGGTGCTCCAGTTTCCTCCCACAGTCCAAAGATGTGTAGGTTAGGGGGATTGACCATGCTAAATTGCCTGTAGGTGTCCAGCAACGTGTACGTGAGGTGGATTAGCCATGGAAAATGCAAGGTTATAGGTATAGGGTAGGGGAGTGTGTCTGGGTGGGATGCTCTTCCGAGTGTTGGTGTGGACCTGTTGGGCCAAATGGCTATTAGGTTAGATCACCAAAGGCTTGGCCAAAGAAGTAGGATTTAAGGAATGTCTTAAGGAAGGAAAACAAATTTAGAGATGTGCCAACTTGTTGGGGAAGGTGTTCCAGAACTTCAAGCTTAGGGCAACAGAAAGCACAGCTACCAATGATAGAACAATTACAAAATCAGGAGTCCACAAAAGTTAGGGGAACACATTTTGCAGGGTTGAGGTGCTGACAGAAATGGCAGCAATACGGAGGTTCAGGGTCTTAGAGAGATTTAAAAACAAGCACAAAAATTCAACATCATACTTCGTTCAAATGAGACACTTGCATTTTAGGAAACTGCAGGTAGCTCCATGAGGAATCCCTACCACTGTTGACTGTGGTGAAGGTTACACCTGCTAGAATTGATGCCACCATTCCCTTTGCTGGGTTAGAATCTACAAAGTCCACTTGGTCTAGTAACCATGAGGAAGACCTCAAATGTTGGGTCTCAAATGCTTTGAGATCCAAAGCTATTCCTCTGTCAAACCTATGTAATATCATACACTCCTCAACAATTACCCATTTTAGGCTCTTCCACAACACAGGTTGGACACTGAAAAGGACTGAGATGGGGAGGCAGACAAAAAGTGAACAAGGACATGTGAAGATGGGTGAAGGGGCGAGCTGGTGATGTAGTGGCAATGTCACTGGACTAGTAATCCACAGCCCCTGTTCAACACATGTTCAAAACTCACCATGGCAGATGATGAAATTTGAATTCAATATAACTGGAATAAAAAGCTAGCTTAATGGCAACCATGTAACCCATGTGGTTCACGAACATCCTTTAGGGAAGGAAATCTGCCATCCTTACTTGGTTTGGTCTGCATGTGACTCAACAGCCACAGCAATATGGTTGAATTTTTAACTGCTCTCTGGGCAATTAGGGGTGGGAAACGAAAGCTAGAGCAGCCAGTGATGCTCATTTCACATGAATGAATTGAATTGTTATATTAAAAAAAAATTTAGGGAGATAATACTCAGGAAAGGATCTGAAGGCCATGGTACAATGGGGTACCACAGTGGTTAGCACTGCTGCCTCACAGCACCAGGGACCTGGGTTCAATTCCAGCCTGTGTGGAGTTTGCACATTCTCCCCATGTCTGCGTGGGCTTCCTCTGGGGTGCTCCAGTTTATCCCCACAGTCCAAAGATGTGCAGGTTAGATGGATTGGGCATGGGAAATTGCCCATAGTATCTAGGGTGGTAAATGCATGGATAGGATTGGGCTGGGGGGGGGGGGGGGATGCTCTTTGGAGGGTTGGTATGGACTTGATGGGCCGAATGGCCTGCTTCCACACTATTGGGATTCTATGGTAATACTGGTCAGGACCCTGACAGCATGCAATTTTCATGCAACAGAGAGAGGAAAAAAAAACAACAGTTGGAGTTGGTTGGGGAAGATGAGGAGTAAATTAGTAAAAGGGAATGGCCTACAGTTAATATCACTAGACTACCAATCCAGAGATCGTGGCAATGTTCTGGGGTCCTGGGTTTGAATCGTGCCATTGCAGGTGGTGAAATTTCAATTCAATTAAAATTTTAAAAATCCGAAATTAGGAGTCTAATGATGACCACAGATCCATTGTCGATTGTCAGAAAAACCTGTCTGGGTCATTAATATCCTTCAGGAAGGAAACTGCTGTCTTTAGCTGGTCTAGCCTACATGCAACTCCAAGCCTACAGCAATGTGGCTGACACTTAACCACCCTTTGGGCAATTACAGAAGGGCAATAAATGCTGGTCTGGCCAGTGACACCCTCATCCCATGAATGAATTTTTTAAAAATGAATCCAATGGTACAGGCTTTTTCAACACCAGTTGTCTTCCCCTCTCCTGACCTCAAAACGCCTGCTGGGCTGCTAGATCATCAGTACTGGGTACCCACAATGGTACGCCCGCACTCACTGAGCAAATTTATTCCAAATATGAAAAGAATCTGCAACATTAAACACCCAAGTCCAACTACACTCAATGAGACTCATTTAGCGAATTTCGTATCCAGTTGGCAAGCTCACCCTCAGTCCCATATGACCTAACTTTCTAAGGTTTTGAGAATAGATTTCAAGTAGGGCGGCACGGTGGCTCAGTGGTTAGCACTGCTGCCTCACAGCGCTAGGGACCTGGGTTCAATTCTACCCTCTGGCAACCGTGTGGAGTTTGCATATTCTCCCTGTGTCTGCGTGGGTTTCCTCCGGGTGCTCCGGTTTTCTCCCACAGTGCAAAGATGTGAAGGCTAGGTGGATTGGCCATGCGAGTTTGCCCATTGTGTTCAGGGATTGTGTAGATGAGGTGGGTTATAGGAGGGTGGGATGCTCAGAGGATCAGTGTGGACTTGTTGGGCCGAAGGGCCTGTTTTCACTCTGTAGGGATTCTATGATTTTTAGATTTGTAGCTCGGGTTGTGGATGTTGCGGTTGGTTGGCAGGGTAATGAAATGTCTGTGGTACAATGAACCAGCTCAGCGAGCCAACCAACCGCAATGACCTAACTTTACTAATTAGTCTACCACACCGAACACTGTCAAAGGCTTTACTGAAGACCAAGCATATAATGTCTACTCCTGTGGCCTCAACAATCTTCTTGGTTACTTCATCAAAAAAAAACTCAAATCAAATTTGAGAAAGACAATTTCCCTCATGCAAAAGCATGCTGACTCATGGTACCCCCCCAAACACAGAAAAATGGGAAGCCTTCAAAACTGAGATAACGAGAGTCCAGAGAAAGTATGTTCCTGTTAGGGTGAAAGACAAGGCTGGTAGGTGTAGGGAATGTTGGATGACTGGAGATATTGAGGTTTTGGTCAAGAAAAAGGAGGAAGCATGTCAGGTATAGACAGCAGAAAGTGAGTGAATTCCTAGAAGAGTATAAAGGAGGTAGGAGTGTACTTAAGAGGGAGGTCCAGGCTGGCAAGAATAGGACCATCAGATAGCTTTGGCAAATAGGATTCTGGAGAATCCACAGGGATTTTTCAAATAGGTAACTAGGGAGAGAAAAAGGCCCCTTAAAAGATAAGCAAGGCCACCTATGTGTGGAACAGCAGGAGATGAGGGAGATACTGAACGAGTATTGTGCATCAGGTTTACTCAGAGAAGGATATGGAAGCTATTGAACACGGGGAAATAAATAGCAACATCTCGAAAAATGTCCATATTATAGAGGTAACAAGGTGTAGAGCTGGATGAACACAGCAGGCCAAACAGCATCAGAGGAGCAGGAAGGCTGACGTTTCAGGCCTAGACCCTTCTTCAGAAATGGGGGAGGGGGAAGGGGGATCTGAAATAAATAGGGAGAGAGGGGGAGGGAGATAGAAGATGGATAGAGGAGAAGATCGGTGGAGAGGAGACAGACCGGTCAAAGAGGCGGGGATGGAGCCAGTAAAGGTGAGTGTAGGTGAGGAGGTAGGGAGGGGATAGGTCAGTCCAGGGGGGACGGACAGGTCAAGGGGGCGGGATGAGGTTAGATGGGGGTGGGGCTGGAGGTGGGAGTAGGGGATAGGAGAGAGGAAGAACAGGTTAGGGAGGCGGGGACGAGCTGGGCTGGTTTTGGGATGCGGTAGGGGGAGGGGAGATTTTGAAGCTTGTGGAGTCCACATTGATACCATTGGGCTGCAGGGTTCCCAAGCGGAACAAGAGTTGCTGTTCCTGCAACCTTCAGGTAGCATCGCTGTGGCACTGCAGGAGGCCCAGGATAGACATGTCATCTGCGGAATGGGAGGGGTAGGTTGAAATGGTTCGCGACTGGAAGGTGCAGTTGTTTAGTGCGAACCGAGCGTAGGTGTTCTGCAAAGCGGTCGGTGGTGCTGGATAGCTTAAAACGTGTAAAGGTGGATAAAAAAGAAGGACCTGATCAGGTACCCTAGAACTCTGCAGGAAGCTGGGGGAAGTGATTGCTGGGTCACTTGCTGAGATATTTGTATCATTGATAACCACAGATGAGGTGCCGGAAGTCTGGAGGTCAGCTATTGTGGTACAACAAGTCAAGAAACGTGGTAAGGAAAAGCCAGGGAACTACAGACCAATGAGCCTGACATCAATGGCAGGCAGATTGTTGGAGGGAATCCTGAGGCTCAAGATTTACAGTATTTGGAAACACAAAGACTGATTATGGTCAGCCAACATGGCTGTGTGGAGGGGAAATCGTGTCTCATGACTTTAATTGGGTTTTTTTGAAGAATTAACAAAGAGGATTGATGAGGGCAGAGCTTTACATAGGCTTCAGTAAGGTGCTCAACATGGTTCCACATAGCAGACTGGTTAGATCACATGAAGTACAGGGAGAACTAACCATTTGGATTCAGAACTGGCTTGAAGGTAGAAGACAGAGGGTGTGGTGAAGGGTTGCTTTTTAGACTGGAGGCTTGTGACCAGCGTTGTGCCACAAGGAGCAGTACTGGCTCCACTGCTTTTCATCATTTATCTAAGTGATTTGGATGGGAATATAGGAGGTTTGGTTAGCAAGTTTGCGGATGATACCAAAATTGGAGGTGTAATGGACAGCAAAGATTACCTCAGTGTGCAATGGTATCTTGATCAGATAGACCAATATGCTGAGGAACGGCGGATAGAGTTTATTTTAGATAAATGTGAGATGCTGCATTTTGGGAAGGCAAATCAGGGCAGGACTTATACACTTAATGGTAAGGTCCTTGGGAGTGTTGAACAAAAAGAGACCTTGGAGCGCAGGTTCATAGCTCCTCGAAGGGCAGTCACAGGTAGATAGGATAGTGGAAGTGGTGTTTAGTATGCTTGCCTTTATTGGTCAGTGCATTGAGTACAAGAGTTGGGAGGTCTTGTTGTGGCTGTACAGCACATTGGTTAGGCCACTCATGAAATACTGTATGCAATTTTGGTCTCTCACCCATACGAAGGATGTTGTAAAACTTGAAAGGGTTCAGAAAAGATTTAAGCATATTGCCAGGGGTTGGAGGGTTCGAGCAATACAGAGAGGCTGAAAAGGATGGGGCTACTTTCCCTGGAGTGTCGGAGGCTGAGGGGTGACCTCAGAGATTTATAAAATCATGAGGGGCATGGATAAGGGAAATAGACAAGGTCTTTTCCCCAGGTGGGGGTTCCAAAACTAGAGGGCATAGGTTTAAGGTGAGAGGGGATAGATTTAAAAAGGGTCCTAAGGGTCAACCTCCTCATGCAGAGGGTGGTGCATGTATGGAATGAGCTGCCAGAGGAGGTGGTGGAGGCAGATACCTTTTTTAAATGTTGTAATTGTATCTGGATGGGTACGTGAATAGGAAGGGTTTACATGGATATGGGCCAAATGCTGGCAAATGGGACTAGATTTATTTAGGATATCTGGTCGGCATGAATGAGTTGATCAGAGGGTCTGTTTCTGTGCTGTACAGCTCTATGACTACAGCTCTCCCTTCCTTAAAAAGATGATACAGATAATTTTTTAGATATTAAAAAGCATCAAGGGGTATGGGGAGCAACTGGGAATATGGCAGAGATATGATCAGCCACAATCATATGGCCTACACCTGCCCCTATTTTCTATGTTTCAAGTGTGCATTAAATATCTGACCATCATACATTTACACAGTGCATCAAACTGTGACACCCTGAGTAGTTCAAACAACAAATGGTTGCATTCTGGTTACAAACAAACAGTTTTGGGAAGAAAAAGGGGAGAAATTTCAGCCCCAAAGCTTGCTGCTTTTTTTGAGAGGACAAGAGCAAAGCAATTAGTCTTGAACCCGTAGGTTGCTGAAAGCACCATTACAAGGCATATGTTTATAAATCCTTAATGTTGCTTAGCTACAAGGCACAATTGCTCAAGGGAAGGTGTTTTTGTTACAGATTCCCCATCCACAGCAGGACTTGCTGCATTCAGTTCTTACCTTTATCTGTACAAGGAAATCTCTCAGATGCTCTTTGAAAGATGGAATGTCTTGGTTTAGGCTGAACAAACCAGTCACAAAAACTTTGATCTGTGCACTGAGACATGAAAAGAGAGAGAACAGAATTTTTACACCTCCTTTTATCTTGCAATTCTGAACAGTGAAAGCCTAACACACAAGCAAAAATTAACATTTCTGTCCCAGCTACAAATTGGTCCATGGGGGAGAAATTCAGGCAGTGAAGATTGATGTCAAGTAACAGAGGGCTGGACATACATAGCACCTCACGAGGTACGGAAATACTTCTCTCTCCAAGCTACACAGAATCCTGCCTTGGAACTATATTGCCGGTCCTTCACTGTTACTGATCCAAAATTCCGAAATTCCTTCCTAACAGCACACACAGCAACACCTTAAGGAGGCAGCTCATTACCACTGTCTCAAGGGCAACAAGGGATAGGAAAAGAGGGAGGTCCAAAAATGAATCAACATAGATTTTAAAAATCTGCAAAGCTCAGCACAAAACCCACCAATTTCAACTGCATTTTCTCTGACAAAGGAAACAAAAATGAGGTGAGAAAACAGCTACAATGGGCACTGAAGAGAGAGGAAAAAAGAGACAAAGGATTGAGACAAAATAGTTAGGTTGCAACAGAAGACAAAGCAAGAGAAAGATATTTTTAAAAAGGAACCAAAAACAACTCCAATGTCTTCCATTGGTAGGGGTCTCCAACACTGACCCTCTGACTCAACTAAGTATCACACCATGTCAATTTGCTCTAGTTTACACTGTAGGAGTAATTCAAACAGGAGAGAAAAATTCTTTGCAATAAAATGTCAAAAATATATCAGATGACAAATTCATCCAATAGGATCAGTTAAAGAGCAGCTAACCACCTCTGTGGCTGCATATCATAACTGAACCTATTGAGTGCCCACTGCAAGGACTCCACATCATAGAACATTTTCCATTACCCCATGTACAACAGGATATCTCAAACAAAATGTCTAAAAAGTAAACATGATTCTACCCCAAGGCCGAAAGCCCAATTATTTGGATTCTCAGTCTTTCCCCACAGACACAGGTGGCATTTATATAAATAAATAGCAAACTCTGGTTTTGTTATCCCTCATCATGTGCCCACAAGCTCAAGGTGAATAAGTAAATGTGTAACTCCAAAAAAAACTCACATCTTGCATTCAGTCCAGTCATCAACTTTAACACAGTTACTATCAATTAATTGATTCATGTTTGTTCTGCATGTTTTAGAACAGTCGCAAAATTGAATCTAGCAAGAATGGAATGCGATCTCCTTGCTTCACAAAGAGAATTTAAGTTGATTATAGAACACAGCACAAAAGGCAGACAAAGCATTAAATCAGCATTGCATGAATCATCTGTGATTAAGTTTACCCCCTCGTTTCACCAAAGTAGTGGGGCTAGCTTGAAGATGAAAAGAAAAAGAGCATGCACAAAAAAAAAGATGAAAGAGAAAAACAAAAAAAGGTTAAAAAAAAAGAGAAACAACAAACAAAAAAATTAAAACCGAAAGAACTGCAGATGCTGGAAATCAAAAACAGAAATTTTTAGAAAACCTCAGCAGGTCTGGCAGCATCTGTGGAGAGAAATCACAGTTAGTGTTTCAGGTCCAGTGACCCTTTCTCAGAGCGCAAACAAAAAATTGATTTTATCCTAATTATTATTAGTCTCAACAGCATATTAATGGATCACTCCTCGGCACCAGCTCGCAGACATGTAGTTAAGAATGAAGGACATGATCATTTTCATAATCACAGCACATCAAGCAGCGGTATATTCCCCCTGCGTAATCCACTGGACTTGTGCCACATGATCAGTTAACTCAGCAGAGAACAAAGACTGTGGACAAGAACATCCTTGGCTGAACTATCACAACTCTCTCTGAGCAGTACTCACTCTTGGAGGTGGGGGAAAGCGGTTTTCAACAGGTTGGCCACAAACTCTTGGACGAAGATCTGATTGTTCATATTGGGTGTCGCTGGGCTCAAAGACAATGTTATCTTGCCGTCCTCCACTAAGCTGAACATGTACGCCAAGATGGTGGCGTGCATAGTCAATCCTGGAAAGGAGGAATTAAATGTTTTTAAAAAGACGTTAAAACACATTCATATAATCACAGTCAGATCCAAATTATACAACCAATAATTAAATATATTCTTTGTTTATCTCCCCTCTCCTGGGCTACAGTTCTAAAAACATTGACAGCCCCTTATCAGCAATTTCAGCCACATGGCAGCTCTATAGAGTAGCACTTTGGAGCCCAAATTTTCCACATTTGAGCAAAACCAACAAAATTTGGAAACGTGCTGCCCTGCGAGTGTGGTGGAGGTGGATTCCAAACCAGGTTTCAAAAGAGCTTAACATATATTTGCAAGTGATGATGAATTTAGAGGGTTGCGAAGACAGGGCTGGAAAATGGGACCAAGCTGGGTAGCTCTTTTGGGAGCCAGTACAGCCACGATGAGTCAAATGGCCTACTTTTCTACCACAAAATTCTATGAAAATCTAGACAGATATCCCAGCGCAGTACAGGGAGTACATTTCCACAGTGGCGACAGTGCAAAAGCACTTTACTGGTGGCAATGCACTTTGTGACATGCCAAGATTGTGAGACACTATTCAAACCTAAGTACTTCTCTTCTGTCTTCGCCAAGTCCCTCCCCCGAATCAAATCAAGCCTCAAACAGAAGGATTTGCAGTTACACCCAATTCCATTCTCACCTGAATTTCCAAGTACAAAACTTAGCCAATGGGAAACAAATAGCCTCAAATTCTCACTCCCACTCAAACTGTACATAACTCCATATTATGGGGGAAGATGGTGGCATAGTGGTTGCCACTAGACGAGTCATCCAGAGATCAATCTAACGCACTGGGGTTAGGAGTTCAAATCCCCACTGTGGCAGGTGGAATTTAAATTTAAATGAATAAATCTGGAATTGAAATTATTAAAAACATAATCCATTTGGTTCGCTAATACCATTTTGGGAAAGGAAATCGGTTGTCCATAATTGGTCCGGGCCACATGAGATTCCATACCCACAGTTCATGCAGCAGACTGTTTAACTGCCCTCTGAAATGGCCCTCTCGCATGAGACTCACTTCAATTAGGACAAGTTATTCTGGCCTTGCCAGTGACGTTCACACCTCAAGAACAAATTTTTTTAAAAACTCTCCCATCGTTACATTGAGCTCAGATCAGTTCACCAGGCCAGTGACAGGTGGTGGGATTTTTTTTAAAAATGCATTAATTCTCAGTCTCCCTCTCCAGGATTTTGAAGACTATCCAGAGCAGAAGACCGACCTCTGATTGTTTTAGCTGTTAAGAGTCATAGTTTCCCTGCCTTCTTGAACACCCCACGAGCCCACGTCACCAGTCAGCACAGCCATTTTAGAGGGGGAGGGGCGAAAGAAAGATCAAAGTGAAAAATCTGATTTACCAGCAGTGTGCGAAGTATCAGTCACCACCGAGAAGATGTGTTGAAGAATGTCACAAAAATAGGTTTGGTAAAAGCTCTGGGCAGCTGTCTCTTCCTGTGCAACATTCTGCAGTAGAGTATAAAGTATAGACAACCCTGTGAAAACACAATCACAGAATCCAGTTCAGATCACTGCCGCAGTTCAAAGCCTGTGGGTAGACCAAAACTAGTGAGCCATATGCAAGACAAAAAAACTGCTAATATATCAAACAAATAATTTGGCAGAAACTTCATCACCCAGGCAGCATTCAGAAGACAAAAGATGCAAGCATGAGGCAAATGGCATAGATGGCAAAAGGGAAGCTAGATAAACACAAGCAAAAAAAAAGGGAGCAGTAGGACATACAGATAGGGCAAGGGTAATGTGGGAATAGGCACATGTAGAGTGTAGACATCAGCAATGACCTGCTGGGGGCCTTTATCCGTTGTCATACAGAAAGGAAGAGGAGATGGAAGTAAAAGCCTCTCTGCACAACAAAACATACCTGTATCAGCCACGTTCCTCATTGTGTGTTTGAAAGCCCAGATAATGGAGTCGAGGACCAATTTGAACTGGGCTGGAGGTATGTTCAGGAACGCAGGGAAACAATGACTATTGACTGCTTGAAGAAGCAGAAAGAAGTTAGTCCTGTGCTCTGGATACTCTTCAAAATCCTGGAGAGGAAGACAAAGAAAATTAAATTCTTGAAATTGTGTGTCATTTAGATCTTTATACAGTTTGCAGGTGGCAAATAATTTTATTGGAGATTTAAATCAGACCTCCAATTAAATTGACAGATCATTCCTGTTCATTCAAGTTCAAATTCATTGGAATTAAAATACAATTTGAACTTATTATTGCAAAAACAAACTGGGACTAATAGTGGTAGCTGGTAGACAGGGGACCTGCCAGTCTGATCTCGCACTCTCACGCAGCCAAGCTCCTATGTTATATGAGGTTTTGCTCTCAGAGAAAGCACGATGTTTCAGATTCTAAAACAGCATAAAATAAACAAAGGCATTGTTGAGATTCCGATTCATTCCCTGCTCGGCTGATGGAAAACCGCTCAGGAATGAATGTTTGCGACTGACTGATGAGGCAGTGAATACAGATAAGTGTCAGCAAATTCAAGAGTGAAAAGGAGAGATATCAGACATAGAAACTGATCAAAGTATGCAAGTGCATAATTTTTTTTTTCCAGCTTTGGGATTAGACCATCACAAGCTCTTTCAGTTCCCTACTTCCCAAAATTCCACGTTAGACATCACTAGGGAGACATGGGACAAGCAATGGCTGCACAGCAAGTTTGGTAATTAAAGTGATAAGTACCCAAGGAGAACAAAAAAAAATCTTCAGATGGCAAGGAAGTATTTTAAATTAAATTACTCAACAGATCACATCTGATGTAGAACAATTCTCAACAACAGAGCAAAAACCAGAATTACTAATCCTTACACCTCAAGTGTAGAGGTGCATATCTCCTATTGTGCAACATCTTTAGGACCCTAGGGGCAATAGTGTCATGGATCTGCTCCTCATGGGGTTATAAATAGCACACTGTGACACAGTCAGAGAGAGCACGAGGTGGAAACCGGAAGTCTACTATTGTGAATGTGAGAAAAACACGCAGTGAAGCGCATGGAATAGATGGACTAGCACTACACCGTAGAGTTTAATCTAAAATCATCTTTAAATAATGTAACACTAAGATTAGATCTGGATACATCACTGAATACTATGCAGTATATGGTCTGTAGATGTAGTAAACAGCGCTACCAGAAGAAATGAGTCAGAAGACAGTTCTTGACTATGTCATCTCCTCAACTAGTCTTGAACCCAAATGCATGGATGTAGATGCAACACTACACAACAAAAGATTTTCTACACTCACTGGACCTTTGGGCTCTTTGAACTAAAAAAGTGTCACTGTTGTGTGTATTGGATCTGGAGCTTCCAAAACACCCAAATTATACAAACTAGTTTCTTATATGGAACAGGTGGAGATGCTCACTGCATCAGCCTGGGCTAGAGTCGGACATCGATTCCAGACAGAAAGAAAGTCATGTGCTCACAATCCGAAAGTACCATTGCAACACCCACTAACTGTACATTTTATTTACACCAGCCATTTAGACATAGGAAAATTAAGAACAAAAAAAGTTACTTTAACAGATGAGCAGAACGAAGTTGTGGCTAGGTAGATAAGTTGACAAAGCAGCAGTGGGAACATAAAAGTACTATGAAAATATAAAATGAGAACTGCAACTCAATAATAGCCACAGGGCTAATAAACAATCACAGGATCTGACTTCATGTTTGTAGTAACAATATGGAATTTAACCAATAAACCAATAATGAGTCAGAAAAGGGTGTGCTGTGGCACAGTGCTTAGCACTGCAGCCTCTTAGCACCAGGGACTTGGGTTCAATTCCAGCCTTAGGTGACTGACTAACCGTGTGGAATCTGCACATTCTCCCTGCGAGTTTAGGTGGACTGGCCATGCTAAATTGCCCCACAGTGGCCAGGGATGTGCACGCTAGGTGATTAGCCATGATAAATGTTGGAATGGGTCTGGGTGGGATGCTCTTTGGAGGTTTGGTGCAGACGCAATGGGCCAAATGGCATCTTTCTGCATTGTAGGGATCCTATTATTCTCTTAAACCAGCCTACAGAATTTAGAGGGGATTCAAAATTTCCAATCCACAGGAATTTGAAAATATCCTGTATATCACAAAACATTTTCTGCATCATCAATAATTCAACAGTACCTCAATAGAGAGAATTTAACCATGTTTGCCTCCTCCCATCCCTTTGCTTTGAACTGGGATAGAAGGTGGGGACAGAGTTTTATAGGGGTTTGAGTGATACAGACTATGGTGAGATTTATGACAGAATCAGATGAAAAGTCCAGCAAGTCCACTTCTATGCCAGGAGCATCTTGCTCGGTTGTTTATTCATTCGTGGAGTGGTGAAATGAGTTACTCATTTGGAAAGAGGAGAGATGACACCCCTGGGGCAGCAAAGGATGGGGATGGGGGAAGGGGCACCCAGCTCAGGCAGAGGGCCTTTGGGATACAGGTGGGGTCTGCAGTGGGTCAGCCCCAACTCCACTTCTTGAGGATGAGTGAGGCGTGGAGTTGATGCAGACTTCATATGACCTGAGACACAGATCAAATTGTGCCAGATGCTGGAGCAGGACCCAAGGACTGCAGAGAGGGGCCCCACCTGTCCTCTTCTGGGGGGAGTGAAGGTTTCAGCTGCTTTGATCTCCAGTGCGACTGGCTCCTTCTAGGCAGCAACAGGTGACCCATAAATGACCTCTCAGTCATGCAGCCACAGATACAATTAAGACAGGGACTGATGACTCAATGCAAGATCACAATGATTCACTTGGCTTCCTGACGATGATGTCAGTGCTGAAGCCCTGGCAGAATTTTAGGATATTTATTGGGCTCCATCAATAGTACAAGCAGTACAAGCCATAACACAACACTACAGAATTCATCAATCAGGAAGGGGTCCCATTCCATTAATGGTGGTCTATGTTCATAGTTACCACTACCTGGGGATACATGCCCACTGCCGAGAGTTGCCGAGTCTCCTACATCCTGGAGCACCCTCATGCATCTAGTGTGTTTGAGGGTCTAGGATCTTTTAAGGCTCAGTACCGTGGAACTAAGGGCTACCCTTTGTGACCACAGTTAATGACACGATTGTGCAACTCCTGACTGATGCAAAGTACAGGTACAGTGCTACCCATGTTTCCACCAGGCCTATGGTGGAGCAGACGACAGAGTTATCAAAGATACAGTTGGACAGAGGCAGCAGTGGGGGAGGCAATAAGGTGATACACTGGATGCCGAGAAACTGAGGAAAGGGGAACATTCTTCAACTTCTGAGGTGGACTACAATGATGACAAGGAAACAGTCATCGAGGAGGAGGAAGCTCTCATTGTCCATTAGAGTTCAGCTGCACTAGGCACTAAAAATCAAGACAGAAACTGATCACTGATACCCATATCCAGCTTGGTGCAGCAGGCCATTATGGACCGTTAAAAAGTGTCTTTTGTCATCACACTAACATTTGGTTTGCATTAGAAGAGTGGACTGAAGCATCTATAGATCTTGTGTGCATTCCCTTTTCGTGGCTAGAAGTAGAAGCTTGTGCTTCCAATTTTCTGATCGTTTGTTTGTAGGTGATGTTTTCCCACTGGACAATGACAAGGTCTGTGTCTGCAGTGGGCATTAGGGACAAACAGCAGAGACTTATACAGGGTGTTCAGAATGTAGCTACGGTGGGGTAAACTTTGGGGCCTGCCTGTTGAACAGTGACTAGGGTGAGAGAATGGGGTTGTACGTGCGAGAGAGGGTCAGCCATGCTGGCTGTGAGCCGCGAGGCTTTGTGACTGCTATGCCATTACATTACCAGGTGGAGGAGGAATGCAGATTTGCCACATTTGCTCAGGTGCACAGTGACCTATCGTGGATGGCGTGGAGCAAGGGATATTGGTCTTTCAACCAAAATCCGCTGAGTGGAGAGCTATTCTGGGAACTGGACGTACTAAGATAGGGTTAGAATCAGTATTGAGGGTGCAGTAAGGTCAGGGTGGGTCGTTAAATTAGGTCCCTTTGGTAAAATACAGTGCAAAATCTCACTCAGCCTCACAGTGCAAATCCTTCCAAAATACTCGACACAACTTACACTTAGCCATAAAAATGGTCAGATTCGGCCCAAGTTTCCAATGCTAGGACACCACACATTCTATTTATTTGGCACCGGTCAGGCTAGACAACTGGGCTGTGACACTGGGAGGTCCAGTTAAGCCCACCCTTCCCCTACCCAATGTCCAAAGATGCACATCCAACGTAAGGGGATCATTGATTGGTATCTCAAACAAAAATTCTGGCTGGGATAGACTGGATGGAGATTAACCAAAGAAATTTCCATATTTTCATACAAATTAAAACTCTTCTTCCTTACAAATTATGGCAAATATAACATTATGTTTTGTTAGAGAAGTGTGCCCAAATTCCTGGTTGATCTAAGTTGGCCTTGCTTTAAAATCAATGCCCACATCGGAACTGCTAATTTACCATATTTAGATCTAGAAAGGGATACAACTAGCATAGAAACCAATGACTAAACATGCTCTTTCAAAGCATTAGCAGAGGCTGCATTGGAAACTGAGCAAAGAAAATTAGTTCCAGTCCCTGCACTAAGACAATGCCAAGGACACGTTTACTTTCCTTCAGCTCTTGGAATGCAATGGCTTCCACAAACAGAGTTACACAACACGCAGTTAAGAATTTCCTACACTCAGAACGAAAGTTACCTTGTTGATCATGTCCAGAGTACACTCAAACAAGGCATCAAAGATCTGGGGGACCTCCGCAGTAATGTGGTTCTCCAATTTATTCACAATGGTGGCCATTGTACTCAAAACCTCAGGCTCCCGGGCTGCAGGGACATTCCTCTGGTAGTCGATCAGCACTGCGTCAAGCAATGGGGGGACAAAATTTTCTGCAACCTGACAAAGGAGAGAGAGAGGGGGGGAGAGAGAGAGAGAGAGAGAGAGAGAGAGAGGTGAGAGAGTGTAGCTTGGTATCTTGGCATAACATCTTTATTTATTTGTTGTTAAATGATAATAGAACTAAGCCTCAGACACACAAGAGTGGCAAATGAGTCTAGAAAAATCGGGAGCACATTCTTGGCATCAGAGGGCGAGAGTCAAGTCTGGTCTTTATTCATTAAGTGCTAAATGCTGATTGAGTACACTGCCCACGTCTCCTCACTTGATAGGCACATCAGACTTCGAGAAGTCAAAATAACAATATAAAAATGAAGCCACTGTTCTAATAACCACTTCGTCTAATCCTTTGACAAACACTCCTTTCCAAACCCTTCTCTGCTCAATGTCTCCAGTTCAGGCATGCAATTTGCAACCCTAGTGCAGTGGTCAACCCAGAGCTTAAATTTTAGGTCTTGCATCACAAAGACCACTTACTTCCACATTGTTCTCAGCGCAGTCCTGCAATTACTGAGAAATCACATACTTGCCTTTGTCACTTCCAAATTCCAGTACTCTTAAGTCTCTTCTGCCATCCACTTCAAACTCCAGAGAAAATCCAAAACTCTACCACAACAGACTTTGCTTGCTAAACATTCCCAAGCTCAGTGACTTTCACCGGTTCCCCACAACATAAAATATTCATCAAATCTCTACACTGCCTTGTCCTACCCCAGCAGACCTCTATCCCACCTGACCACCCATTCCTCTGGCCACTCTTTTGTTGTACAATCCTTTCCACCTAGAGCTCTAGTATGGCCTGCACGCTGTCCTAATCTTTCTTCCCAAATTCCCTCACCTCCTTTAGAGACGTGTTCTCAACATCCATCTCTGCAAGCAAGTTCCTAGCTAATCCTAACTTCTCCCTTTCCGACAAGTGGCCAGTCTTCTCCATGGCCCCCTGCAAGCGTCTATGGGTCATTCCCTTACAACAGTACTTCCCAAACTTGCTCGCAACTCTGACCCCAATTCATGGCTTGAAAACATGCTTGGACAGCATAATAGGAACTGCTGGATCAGGGGAAGGGGAGCGGTGAGAGAGCTGCAGGATCAGGGACAAAGTGTAACCGAGGGGCCAAGGGTGGTAGGGGAAAGAGAAGCAACACACTTGATCTTCAGGGACTTTTTTTTTTTTGAAAACCTGCCTTTTCACCAAAGCAGGATATCAGGCCTCAAAAGGATCAGTTAGGCCGTGACCATGATTAAAAAAATCAAAAAAAAAGACTTAAAGCTATTGATACTATCAGGATTCCATGTCAGCAATTGTGGCCTTAGAGCCTGCAACCGCATTGGGGGTCATGACCCACATTTTGGCAAGCCGTGCTTTGCAGGCTCTTTATAGAGCAGGATCTAAGAAATAGGAACAGGAGCTGGTAATTTGACCCATCAATACAAAGATCTCACTGTGGCCTTAAGTGCATCTTCCTGTCCATCTGCCATGACCCTCAATTCCCTGGTCAATCAGAGAGCTGCCCAGGTCAGCCATGAGCAGACTCTATAATCCAGCCTCTCCTGCATCCTGTGGAAGAGAATGCAAAAAAAACCAGAAAAAAAAAAAAGAAATCCCTCTTTGTATATGGTTTAAAAAAAGAGAAAGATGACACAAAATAGCTGTCCAAGTAGGAGAAGGGGGCACAGGTCCAAAGTGAAGGTCAACAGATACACTCTTCAAACAACTTTTGAAAAGTGATCAGTACACTCAATGGGGCAATTAGAGAGTGAAAACACATCTTTTTAAACAAAAAATTCAAATGGAAGAAGAATGTAGGGCTGTTCTGGATAGATAACCCATACTGGGGCAATTATACTCACCAGCTGTGGATCGGAGGACCGGCTCACCCACCCAGATATCAGTTTTAAAGTCTCCCTCTTTACTGTCCTCATGCTTTTGATTAAAGGTTGCTTGGTAACAACTTCACCTAAATGGGGAAAAAGAAATATACAGTACACATACTAAACAGTTATCAGGATCATTGACCTTTCTTTGTGTAGGCTGGTCAGCAATTTTGCCTGTTTTATCTTAATTGCATGGCACCCTCTCCACACTAGCCTGCAACAATGAGAGATTGGGAGTAGGGAGAGAAGAAACCAAGAGGGTTAAGGGTGGGACTGGAGGTAGAGGGCACAGAGGCCGTGCAATCGGATACTACGAAGATGTGCCAGACAGGCCTTGCCCATGAACTTGGCAATGGCTTGTCGGTCGAGGGGTATGATTCTCACTTAGGGGCTTGTATACTGGGGTGGTACAGTGATTAGCACTGTTGCCTCACAGCGCCAGGGACTCTGGTTCGATTCCAGCCTTGGGCGATGGTTGTGTGCAGTTGCACATCCTCTCAATGTCTGTGTGGGTTTCCACCAGATACTCCACATTCCTCCCACACTTTCCTTCCACAGTCTAAAGATGTGCAAGTTAGGTGGATTGGTCGTGGTAAATGCAGGGTTACAGGGATAGGATAGAGAGCTGAGTCTAGGTGGGGTGTTCTTCAGAGGTTCAGTGAGACTCGACAGGTGAATGGCCTCTTTTCGCATTGTGGGGATTCTAAGATTCTAACTCCTTGCACCAACCCTGCATTGTAGCCCAACACAACATTGTGCCTGCCACCTTTTGACTGCACATCACAGCTTAGTCTCAGGCTGGGAGCAAACAAAAATGTTCAACTGCAGGAAATCAAAATTATCACACAATGGTCTAATTTCTAACTAACTATCTTAAAACATACTGTGATGTAACATAGTGATAAAGTTCTCTTTCTGATATGGGGAGGAAGGGTGAGAACAGGAGAAATAAAAAGACAGGGTGCACCTCATATCAGTGTCAAAATGCACAAACTCTCACGCGCAGCTCTGTATTGATGTAAACATGAAGGAATGGCTGTTGACAAGGAAACCCCTTAATTTGGTTTTCAAATCCAGTCCACCCAATGGGATAGGTCAACTGGGCGACTGGCTTCCAATGTAGAACACCACCAGCAGTGGGTTCATTTCCCCACATCAGCTGGAGGTCACCATGAAGGTTCCACCTTCTCAACATCACCCTGCTCCTGAGGCATGGTGGCCCTCAGATTAAGCCACCACCAGTCATCTGTCTCTATAGTATTTAGATGAGCACTTAAGATGCAGAGGTACCAAAAGCTATGGGGCATGCACTGGAAAATGGGATTAGAACAGTCAGGTGTTGTTTTTGACCAGCACTGACTGAGATGGACCCTTTTCAATGCTATAGATCTTTATGCCTCTACTCTTGGTTTATCATAAGCCTATTGGATATCCAAGCTCTCCTTTACCAATTGGACAAACCTCTTATTTATGTCCAAGCCATAAATTAGATTCGATCTTTAGAGAAGATACCAGGTGGATTCAGGAGTGGTCTATTCTACTACTTAAACCTGTTCCATCACTTAATTTTACCCAACCTGGCTCCACAAAATTTAGTTTTTGTGCCTAACAATAGTCTATCAACCTCAGCATTAAGATACTGAATTGACCCCCTATCCACAATAGCCTTTTGGGAGAAGGTTTTCATTCTGGGAGGAGAACTTTGGAACAACCAGCTTAAAACATCCAACCCCACCTCCCCCTGGAAAAAAAGTGGCTAGTTACCATTGGCCTGGATAGCGGCAGAGATATTCTCACTCAAACACTTGTAAACGTTGAGCATGTCCAGATATATCCGTCCCAGCTGAATGACGAATGGATGTCCAACTGCCTTGCAGGCCCTCACGTTGGTCTTCAAGATGCTGCCAAGCTGCTTCACCGTCTCTGCATCCTTCAGAATGTCCACATTCTTTATAAAACATGATTTGAGTAAATGGAATTTGTACACATTCGGGCAAAAGAAATGCTGTAAAATACTTCCTCCATGCACTTATAACTCTCAGCGTTCCTTCCTGCCACCCCCACAACCCCAGATCCCTCCCATCCCCAACACCGTTATCTGTTGTAGCTGTGTATTTTTTTTTGCCCGGAGAGGGGATGCAGCATGCATTGTGGGAGACTCTCTTCATGACAGTCATGCTGGCAAAGTGCTGACATCCCTTCACACTTAACATGCACAAGGAAGGCCTCTAGCCTCTACTTGCCTTATTCTTATCAAGACTGCCATAAGGCTAACTTGGAGCTCAGGCCAATGGACAGGGATTGGGGAGGTGACGGGAGATTAGTGGGGAAGAAACTCCAAGATGTTATTTCTCCACTCCTTGCTGGGAGAAATAACATGCGATCTATTGATGACACTCATTTGGGCAACAAATCTAGGTGGTGGTAGATATTGTGAAAACATTGCAAAGATGCCTCAAGGAGATTTGAAGAGGCTCAGAGAGCAGGCAAAAACTTGGCAGATGGAGTAAAATACTAAATATGAGATTGTGGTGGAAAAAAAAATAGGGACAGAGAGCATTCCTTGAATGGTAGGAGACTTGGAAGTGTTGCAAGTTCAGAAAGGACTCGGGTATTCTTCAGTAATGGAAGAGGTAAATGGTACATCGGCCTTTATTATAAGACAATGTGTGTACAGAACTAAACATATCTTGCCGTAATTATGCAGCGTCTTAGTGAGACCACACCTGGAGATTATATCTTGCTATAGGCAAGAAGACACTCTCTAAAGAAGGAGCACAAAGAAAGACTCACCAAACTAACTCCTGAGACGAAGGGATTAAGTTATGTGGAAAGATTCAATAGGCTGGGCTTACATTCCCTGGAGTTTAGCTAAATGAGCGATGATCTCTACCAAACATGGAAAATTCTTATAGGGATTGATAAAGCAAATGCAGGATAGATGTTCCCCTGCTTGGGGAGGTCTAAAAAACAAGAGAGACACCATCTCAGGATAAAAGAGCATGCCTTTTAGACCCAAAATATGGCTTTTCTACTTGGGGATGGAGGACATTTGGAATTCTCTGCTCCAGAGGGCTGGGGAGGCTCAGTCGTGGAGTATTTTCAAAACTGAGATCAATGGATTTCAACATATTAAAAACATCAAGGGATATAGCATTAGTTCAGGAAAATGTTGTTGAAGTAGATGATTAGGTATGATCTTGCTGAATGGCAGCGTGGGCTTGAAGTGCTGAAAGGCCTACTCCTGTTCTTATGACGAGAGAGATGGAGAAGTGTAACGTTTGGGACAGCGTTTTCTTTTCTATTCTAGCCACAAGAGGATCTGGAGTTTTCGAAGCCTTATACTGAACATACGGTCTCAATTTTGGTGATAAAGTTGTCAAGGACACTGGTTTAAGAGATGAAATTGGAATGTAGGATTTAAGAAAACGATTGATAAAGAAGCCACAGCTTATAAATTACTCATAGTTCATCACTGTGGAAATAAAGGAAACAAAAATAGTTGCGGCATTTATTGCCTCATTGTTATAATGTTTGTTGAATGTCACGGAGGACTTAGAACAGTTCTTGTTTACTATGCAAAAATGGTCTTATTCTGCCATAACCAAATAAGTAGTTAGACTTTATGCTCATTTCCAATTTCAGACATCTATGTTCTCCATTCTTTCACGAAAATTATACTGATAGAAAGCACTCATTTAAGATTATTGAATGAATTCAATAATTCTACATAAGGGAAGACAACTAAGTAGACTGTCCACTACTGAATGATGAATTGACCTCTCAGTTGTCTAACTCACCTTCGTTGCTTGCTGAATAATGCTGTCCCACACCTGGTTAGGCAAAAGCATGTACTTCTCAATTAGATGCTCCTGGACAGTTTGATCAGTTTGAGCTCCAATCATGTAACCAACAGCTTCATAGAACGTGTGCACCTGAATTACAAGAATAAAATTTTAAACTTTTCCTCAGAGTTAATGAGGTAGAAAGCGGGCTGTCAGCACTGCAATGAGTCAGACAAAGCAAGGAGGACAGCATTAACCGGACACTTTATTCTAGAAGGCAGACACATTCATTAGACTAAATTGGAAAGTCCTAGACTGTGGTCAGAGACAAGAGGGTGAGAGTGAGGCTGGTATGGGGGATCAAGGGTGGTAGCCTCAGTTTTTGCAAAAGTCCCACAGGATCAAGATTCTTGCAGCTTGTATGGACAAGAGTAGACATGTTTCTCCACAGCCAAGAATGAGTCCAAGAGGCTGCTCTGCCCAGTGCCAGGGTCTAGGGCATTGCTCTAAGTGGAGAGGAACTTCAACAGGAAGTAGAGGTTCCAAATGTCATGGTCCATGTGGGTACCAACAGCATGGATAGAATTAAGAAGAGGTTCTGCTTCGGGATTACAAGCAACTCGGGACTAAGTGATAAAAGCGGAAATACACAAAAGAAAAACTTTCCAGATGACTATTCTCAAGCAAATTGCCAAAAGGTAATAAGGTCAGAGAGTTGTGTGCATTTGGTGTGAGAAAAATGGATTTCAAATCATGGATTTCAAATCATGGGACATTGACACTAGTGCTGGGGAATGGAGGGAGCTGTACTTTTAGGATGCTCTTACTTGGAGTACCCTGGGACCAGTGTTCTGGCAAATCATATTACCGGAGCACAAGAGAGGGCTTCAAGTAGAAAAGTATGTTATTTTTGGTGGATGGGCATGAAGTGATTCCTTCAGTATAGAGGGTGTTGGGGTACATTGAAGGCAGAAATCAAGGTGGCTAAAAACAGGAGACTAGACAGCTTTGGTAGATAAAGGTAAAACGAGAATCCAAAAGAGATTCTGCAAGTATAAAGAAGGGCAAAAGAGTAACTAGGGAGAGAATAGTAACACAAGGGAGAGAATTCACATGGCACCGAAGTAATAATTTAGCAAAGTAGTGTTATGGATAATAATAATTTGAGTGTGGCAAGGACAGAGTATAAAATCATCTACTATTCAATAAATCCTCTTAGAATTTGTTACACAAACTACTGTCTGCCAACCATTTGTCTTGTTGCCAAGACCCAATGAATGGATCAAGTAATTTACAAAATGATCGACCCCTTTCACACAGTTTTACAGGGAACAATCCAACAGATAGAAACAGTGACCCAACTTCCAAAACATGTCATGAAACCAACTCCATTAATCCAAAGGCATGAGGTACAGCAGTCTATTTCTTCCCAAACCCTCACGCACCACTCCCCACACAAAAAGCTAGCTGCATTTCATATCAAGTGATGAGTGGCTGTCGGTACCTCTTTAAAAGGGTTTCTTAAAAAACCTTAGATACACGCATGAAAACGCACTTACTTGATGAGGCTGCAGGTCACAAATGATGGTGTTGATATTGGTCAAGATCTCATCAATGAAAGGCATTACCTCTCCTACTTGCACTTGTACAAAGTGACGTCTGCACTTTTGGGCTATCTTAATAAATGTGTCACAAGCCATGTCCTGGACACCATCATGGGTCTCTGCAAGAAGCATTAACAAGGTGTGTAAAGCTATTTCTTTGTGTTAAAAAAAAAGTAAATTTACCTTAAACTTTACATCAAAAATCTTTCATAGGTTTAGTTGCATTTAAAAAGTCCAAATTTAATGTCATAGCTCTCCATAGGATACATTCATTCCAGAGTTCTACATACCCTTTCTGGAGAAAACGTAGTGCTCTATAAAAATCAGAACAATATTAATCCAAAATTTTCCATACACCACCCCTCACCCTCACAAGGGGTAGAAGTATTTTTACACTAATATTTGAATCATCTCCATAAAACCTTACAAAACACAGTTTAACTTTAAGCACTCAAGTAAAGTTCGACAGCAAATGTATCTTGATTAGCATATACACTATTTTGCACCCAAGAAGGCATTTTTAATCTGTGCAAAGTCTGATGACTAAGCAAACCTGCACAACAGCAATTAACTCCACATTGACTACATTCTGGCCTTCATGACAAGCCTCCTTACCATGCATAAACTCAAACAGTTTGTTCACCACGGTCTTTAGGAACTTCCAGTGAGCTCGCAGGAATCGGGGATACTGTCCCACCACGTACATTATATTAGAGGCGATAATAGCCTTGTTATCCTTCCCACGTTTTTGTTCACAAAGGCCCAGCAAATCCTTCAAAGTCAAAAAGTTTCAACAATAAGTAAAACAAAAAGTGAATCAAGCTATCATACCCTATTTATTGTGTGTTCAAGGTATCACTAAGCCTCAAGTGTCTAAGGGAGCCAACTTGACAACCCCTGCTCTAAATAAAAAAGGATTTAGGAGCAAAACCTTCTTCCATTAAGAAAAAAGTGTCAAGAAGAATTATCAAACAAACATTAAACAACTTAGACAGCACCTCTAACGTGATTCCATGAAACATTTCATGATGCTTCAAAGGAACACTACAATACAACATACAACAGCAGCAATGAAGGAGGTGCTTGGTCAAAGGGGTAGATTTTAAGACATATTTTAAAGAGGTGGAAAACAAGGTGCAGAAACTGGGGAAGAATTTTTCTGGCAGTGGGGGAAAACAGGAGTGGGTATGTGCACACATGCTTAGGCAACTGAAGGCACAGCCACCTACAGAGGAGCAATTATTACTGGGAATGCAAAAGAAGCCAGAGTGTAGATATCAGACGGTTGAAAGTCAGAAGAGATTATGGGAATTCTCTATCACCATCTGACCTTGATGACAGTGACGAGAAAGCGTTTCTCATCCTCTTCATGCATTGCACCACTGATGGAGCCGATAGCCCAACAAAGTGTATTGAGGTTCTTCCACGACCATTCTGTACCATTCACTTGATTATGTAGCTTCTCGGTCATAATGCATTCTGTGTCAGCATAGTCTAAATGCGTGAGATAGACTGAAACAGGAAAACAAAGAAGCCTTAAAATCATAGAATCCCTACAGTGCAGATAAATGCCATTTGACCCATCAGCTTTGTACGGATCTTCCGAAGAAGATCTTCCCACCCAGAACCACCACCTCCTCCACCCTATCCCTGTACCCCTGCATTTACCTTGGCCAATCCACCTAACATATACATCTTTGGACTGTGGGAGGAAACCCATGCAGACTTGGGGAGCATGTGCAAACCCCACATGGACACCCAAGGCTGGAATCAAATTTGAGTCCATGGTGCTCTGAGGTACCTGTGCTCACAACTGTACCACTATGCTGCCCTTATTCAAGGGTTTCACACTTGTCCATTTCTTCCAACAAACAGGTCCGACAGCAAAAGGAAAAGTCAGGGTCTACAACCTCCCCTCTATTGTTTGGCCAGTGTTTCTGTTCTTTTACAATGCTCCTTCTGGAACTGCACTTCATGTCCTCCTCAACTCTTAATGATTGAGATACATCTTAGCATTTCTTAATTTAAAAAAAAGGGAAATATTATTGCTTGGACAAGCACTTCATGAAGCAGTCATCATTTTTTAAAAGATCAGACGGACTGGAGAAGGGCTGTTGTATTCGGAGTTAAGTCAATTATGGGATACCAACAGACAGGACAAAATCCTCAGCGTCCTCCAGGGAGTTTGGGATAGACAGAGCATAAATTATCCTGATTTGGCAACTTTTACAGGACAGTGGGTAGAGAAAATGTTTCATTGATCCCACGGTCAGAGCTGAGGAACTATGTTGGAACAAACAGGTTCGAGGGAGAATTATTCCAAAGCAAACATTGTAACAGCTGATCAGAAAGTGCGTGGTTGGTATTCCGGGTCTGCAAACACAATATTCTGGTGTCTTGTTTTCTTCATTTATGGAATGTGGGCGTTGCTGGCTGGCCCAGCTTTTATTGCCCATCCTAACTGCCCTTGAAAAAGTGGCAGAGAGCTGCCTTCTTGAACCCACTGCAGTCTATATGCTGAAGGTAGACCCACAAGTCACAAGGCAGGGAATTCCAGGATTTTAACCCAATGACACTGAAGGAATGTCAATATATTTCCAAGTCAGTATGGCTAGTTGCTTGGAGGGGAACTTACAGTTGGTGGTACTTTCATCTATTTGCTACCGCTTGTCATTCTAGACTAAAAAGAGGTTATGGTTTGGAAGATACCACCACAAGGAGCCTTGGTGAATTTTTGCAGTGCATATTGTAGATGGTGCACACTGCTGCATTGGAGGAGGAGGAGATGGGGATGTAGGGTCAATCAAGTGGGCTATAAACCAAAAATTTGTAATGCCTGCCAGCATCTGACAAGAGAAAATACTGTGGGTTTGTCAGAAAATGGAAAACAAACATTACAAATCCTTTTGCAGAACTGATCATAATATTAATAGAAGGTAATTCTTTTTCATAGGGCCGATCATAGTTCAGAAAAAGATTTTGTTTTTACGCAATCACCTCCCCTTTTAGTTGCTTTATGCTACAATTAAAAGGAAAGTCTAAATTCATTCCCAGACCTTCTCTAACATTTAGGAAAAAACGAAACACTATATGAATTGCAGTGTGAAAGAGGACACTCGGCCCAAAACATACCGCTGACGTTTTCATTCCGGTTGTATGCATGTTTAAAAAAAAAGTCATTCATGGACTATGGGTGTTGCTGGCTAGGCCAGCATTTATTGTCCATTCTTAACTCAAGTTCTGGGTAGTTCCGAAACATCTTGAACCACTGGTGTGGGTACTGCTGCAGTGATGTTAAGGAGGGAGTTTCAGGATTTTGACCCAGAGACAGTGAAGGAACAGCAGTTTAGTTCGAAGTCAGGATGACATGCAGCTTGGGAGAGGAACCTGTAGGTGGTGGTGTTCTCAAATATCTGATATTCATGTCCTTTTAGATGTTGGGGGTTTGGAAGATGCTGTCAAAAGAGGCTTGGTGAGTTGAAGTGCATCTCAGATGGTACACACTGCTGTCATTATACGTCAATAGTGAAGGCAGTAAATGTTGTTGGTGGTGGACAGGGTGCTAATCAAGTGGGCTGTTTTGTCTTGGATGGGGTCAAGTTCTTGAATGTTGCTGAGCTGCATTCATCCAGGCATGTGCAGCCCTAGCCCCGTACTGTTGGTTCCTATTCTTCATCCACCAATTCAGCCTAATCTTTGAAACTGAATCTTTCTGCAACAACCAATAAACCTGGAATTAATTTCAGAACACTCTGCAAATTAACATCTATTGCTGTGACCATGCACCAACGTCAGTTTAACCTGAATTCCTCAACCACTGAAAACTCTGCTTCTAACAACCATATCCCATATTTCCACTTTTTGAAATATAAATTTTCCCTGTAATCATAAGAAAAAGAACTCCAATAATGCTATTTTTTTAAATTCTGAATTCCTGGCACTTCTGAAAAAGAAAGTTGTTCTGACCACAGATGAAAACCCCGATGATTAAATTTTGCTTGCATAAGTTGCCACTCCCAAATAGCATTAATTATTCTGTCAAAACATACAGGTAATCCCCAAAGTTTTCATTTTGACTCGCCATGCTTTGGTACAATTAAAATTCAACCAGAACAATGCACTGCCCAAGACAGCAATGAATTAGGTAGCTGACATGCTTATAACACAGGTCAGGGATGACTTATTTTTGGGTAGGGCTCGAATTGGATCCAAGACAACTGAAGTGACTTCTACCCAATTTTCATTTGATCATAGCACCAAAACCTCTACTTAGTTCAGAACCTCAATTACGTTGCTCTTAAGTCATCTGGGTGTCTAAAAGACATTGACAGTTTCTCTTAACATACAGAGCACTTACATAGAAGTAGCCTAGCATTTTACGCTGCCTATTCATTAGATTCCAGATTAAAAAATGAAACAATATCTTTCAGCATCAATGCCATTAACAGAGTATAGTACCACGTTGGAGCTTAATCTTTTCAACCTCACCAGTATTTGAGGATTGGCAGAAGTGGTAAACATTATGGGAACACCAATGTCACTTCTTCGTTGTACCCATTTTGTTTTGACAGGCTATACAGGGGTCAGTTTTTTTTTTTAAATTCATTCACAAGAAGCCAACATCTTCGGCATGTTCAAGACTATATATACTTAAGAAACAACGTCATACTTCCCAAACCATACCCTTCAAAAGAAGATATTTTAACCCTGCAAATACCTTCATATCCTCACAAGCTTTAGGACACCCTGCAAAAAGTGAAAAACTGCCAGACTGGACCCAAACCTCCTTCATCAGACAACCAGCACAAAACACTGAATAGCAATCGGGCACAGGAACTCCAGTTACATGTAATCCTCCCTGCTTAAACTTTCCAAAAAGAAATGGAGGTCAAATGCAATATTCCCATGCTGCGCACAGCCAAGATCAAGTCAATTAGAATTTGTACATAGGAACAGGAGTAGGCCATTTGGCACCTCCGGCCTGCTTTCCCATTCAATGAGATCATAGCTAATCTTTATGGTGCAGGAGGAACTAATTCAACCCATTCTGATTGCACAAGTTTTCTGAATGAGCATTTAATGTAGTTCCATTCTCTCTGCTTACTCCTGTAACCCTGCACGATAACAGTTTAATTCCCTTTTAAATACTTCAAATCAATTTACCTTCACCACACTCTCAGATAGTGCATTCCAGTCCCTCACAGGAACAGGAGTGGGCCATACAGCAACTCAAGCATGTTCCACCATTCAATTAGATTACATCTGGCCAGTGGGCTAACTTCATATACCTGCCGCCTTTGGCCCATATCCCTCAGCACCTTAGTTTAACAAAAACTAATGACTGACCCAGCATCCGCTGTCATTTGTGGAAGGGAGTTTTAAACATCTATCAGCCTGTCTACAACTATAACACTCACTCATGAAAGCATCTCTTCTCATGTCACTTCTGCTTCTTTTAATAACTACTTCAAACTCATGTCCTCTTGTTTGAGATCCTTTCGCGATTGGGAACAGTTTTTCGGTTTACACATCCAGACCCCTCAAAAACTGAACGCCTATTAGATCTCAAACTCCTTTTCATGGAAAATAGTCCAAACTTCTCCAACCCATCTTCGTAACTGAAGCTTTCCATCTCAGGAACTATTATTAAGAATCTATTTTGCATTCCCTTCAAAGCCTTCACATCCTTTAACATGTGGCACCCAGATCTGGATGCAATAGTCCAGTTTAGGCTGAAACAGTATTTCATTCAAGCTCAATATAACCTCCTTATTCTGATACTCCACACTGCTATAATAAAGCCAGTGTTATTGTATGCTTTATTCATCACTCTCTCAACCTGTTCTGCCACCTTTATTGACTTATTCACCCACGTTTGTCCGATCCTGCATCCCCTTTAGAGTTGTATCTTTATTTTACCTGGTACTCTCCATTTCTTCGTACCAAAATATGATCAATTCACATTTCTCCATATAGAACTTCAACCCTAAAGATAATTGTAAGAAACTTCAAGCTTACCAAGTGTCTCTCTCATTGTTTTGTACAGATTGATGGAGTCTGTGTCCTTCATGAATTCCCGAACAACTTCTCCCTGCTCATTCTCCACAACAAGCACCTCTTCTGGTTTTGCCATTCGGCTGATCATGATAAGCCTCACCTGAAAAAGAAAAACAAAAATCCACTTGTTTATTAAGTACAAATCAAGAGATAATTAGTGTGAGGACAGTTCAAACAAGTTTGTACATACGGCTGCTGCGTGGTACATGCCCTACGTAAGTTGAAAAACCAACAAGCTATTGACCAGAGTGTGTCAGAAAACTGGCTTAGGTTCATTCTATTTAAAGTTTGCATCAGCAAAAATGTGACGTTGAGATCAGGCTGTTAGCTTTGAATGACTGATCAGAATTTGGTGCTGGTACCAGGTCAACTGACTGCCCTCTTGGCGTCATATAGCTCAGGGAGATTGATGGGGAAAGCATCGATAATGTGAGAACACTTAAGAAAGATG
Organism: Rhincodon typus; assembly: GCF_021869965.1. Lineage (NCBI taxonomy): Eukaryota > Metazoa > Chordata > Chondrichthyes > Orectolobiformes > Rhincodontidae > Rhincodon > Rhincodon typus. The sequence continues at coordinate 11,792,876 of NC_063339.1, read as the reverse complement.
AGGCAAGGCTTAAACAAAGTATAGGTTTCACCTTGGTTTTAAAGAAATGAATCTTTATTTTTAAAAAAAGTTACTTTATGGTAAGGGATTGCCGAATAAAGATGATTAATTAATCGTTCAGCAAGAGCAGTGGTCATTAGTGAACGCAGGCAGATTTCAGTTCAACACCATCGTGTAATGCAATCACTAACTATGCAGAGTGAAGGACATATACATTGTTAAGGAGAGAACCAAAAACAACAAACAAGTAATAAATCAGATCACTAGTTAGCCAATCGTATGTGTACACCTTCTTGGTGATGGGTGGGAGCCGAGGAATAGGTCATACATACACAGGAGAGTGGAGGTCAGAAGAAAAGGAGGAAATAAATTAAGTTCAGTTCCAACGTCACTTGCCATAGCACCTCTGACAATTCACAGAGAAATGCCATTATTCTAATACAGGCAAGATAAAGTGCTAACTGTTAAGTAGAAACTATTGTGTGAGATATTAACAGGTGCT
>NC_063339.1:11766874-11791874 GCF_021869965.1 Rhincodon typus | reverse complement strand
TGTCTTTTCTTAGTTTGTCTTGCAGCAAGCATTACATTCTCACCCTCAATGGCTTCAGACATGGTGCTGAAGAACTGGAGCACTGCCAATTTTATACTGTCGCTTTCAGTGGGTGGAAGGAGGCATTACGGGTCAGTCATCCTAAACTTGGTGCTGGGCATATAGAATCTCTACAGTGAAAGAAGGCCATTCGACCCATTGAGTCCACACTAACCCTCCAAAGAGCATTCCACGTGGATCCCTCCACCTCCCAATCCCTATAACCCTGCATTGCCCATGGCTAATCCACCTGACCTACACATCCCTGGACACTATGGGGCAATTCAGCATGGCTAATCCACCTAAACCGCACACCTTTGGACTGTGGGAGGAAACCAGAGCACCCAGAGGAAACCCACACAGACACAGGGAGAACTTGCAAACTCCACACAGACAGTTGCCTGAGAGCGGAATTGAACCCATGTGCCTGCCACTGTGAGGCAGTAGCACCAACCACAGTGCGACCATGCCACAATATTGTTAGTTTTGAGTGACTTAAACTACAGGGGAAGAATCAGCATGGATTCAATAGGGAAAGTCATATTTGAAAAAATGGAACTAATTTTTTGAAGAGATATAAAGGACTTGACACAGATGGCTTGTTTGATGTTGTCTGAGATTTTAGTGAGGCTTTTGACAAGGTTCCATATGGCAGTCTAATCAGTAAATTAAAACATCACAGCATCCAAGGGTAAGTGCCAAGTTGAATCTAAAATTGCCTCAGAAGCAGGAAGCAAATGGTAATTCAAACATACAAATTAGGAGTGGGAATAGGCTACTTTGTCCCTCAGGCCTGCTCTATTTTTCAATATCATTATGGCTGATCTGATGATTCCATATTTCAGCATAGCCCGAATACCTTTTCACCCCCTTGTTTAATCAAAATCTATCTACCTGCTTCAAAAATATTCAAAGTCTCTGTTTCTACCACCTTCTGAGGAAGAGAATCCCGAAGACTCAAAATCCTTTGAGAGGAAAAAAAATCTGCTCATCTCCATCTTAAGTGATGGGGTAAATAACTTATTTTTAGACACTGACCACCAGTTCTAGATTCTCCCACAACAGGAAACATCCTTTCCACATCTACACTGTCAAACGCTCTCAGGATCTTACGCATTTCAATCAAGTTCTCTCTTACTCTTCTACAGTCACCAATCTGTGACTGGTAGATTGTTTCCATATGGGTTCTGCAGGGTTGAGTTCTGGTCCCTTGCTTTTGGCAACATGTGTCAATGATTTAGACTTAAATGTGGGGGATTCTTTGATTAATCAGAGAAGTTCCTTTGTTGTGTATTTTCTAGCTTTTGTTTCCTAAACCTTCCATGGTTGCTTACTAACTTTCTGTGTTTTATTTGCAGCTTTGCTGTTCTTCCTTCTGAATCCACATTCAGGCTCCCAATACCTTGTCAAGCTTGTTTATATCCTTACCAGCATCGCTAGCAAGCCACCCTTCCTTGATATTGGTCTTACTTAGCCTAGTTTGCGTACAACCCATCTGTTTTGTACAAGTCCCATCTTCTCCAAAACTGGTCCCAAAAGCTAAGGAATTTAATATCCTCTTTACTGCACCATCTCTCCAGCTATATAGTTAGCTGCAGTACCCTCCTATCTCTGTACTCACTCGTACAATGACTGAGATAGGAGAATGTGCTGTCTTTCTCTAATCCTACTCCTCCACAGGTCACAAGACATATTAAATTGTTTAAATCAGTACCTGAGTTTTTATTTTGGTTGATAAAGCAAACATATGTTTTGCCTGTATAAGGTTTAGAATAAAATGATACATCAATTATAATTCTTTAATAAGCACAATTATTGATTTATTGTAATACAAAAAATTTCAATGAAGACGTAAAACTGCTTAACACACTTATTTTGCAATTTTACCCCTCTAAATAACCCAAAACACACAAACACCAAGTAACAGAGAAAAAAATGGATTTCTCTCTCCAGGGACGCAAAAGCACTTTTAGCCAATAAGTCTTAGCTCTTGAAGGAAAAAGGGATAAGATGTGAGATTTTGAGGTGACTACCAGTCTGATGTTCCGGTATATTTGGGTCGGTGTCATCAAACATGCAGAGGTTTATAAATTCATAGGGTGAATAGCAAAGGTCTTTTCCCTAGGTTGGGGGAGTTCAAAACTCGAGGGCATATTTTTAAGGTGAGAGGAGAAAGATTTAAAAGGGACCTGAGGGCAACTTTTTCACACAGAGGGTGGTTCGAATGTGAAATGAACTGCCAGAGGAAGTGGTAGATGCAGGTACAGTTACAACATTTAAAAGACATTTGGATACATGAACAGGAAAGGTTTAGAGGGATAAAGGCCGAATTCAAGCAAATGGGCCTAGTTTATTTTGGGAAACGAGGTCAGCATGGACTGGTTGGACCAAAAGGTCTGTATGATTCTATGTCTCTACAATTGTCTCTGGGATTTTGCTAGATGTAGTTTGCTCAGGAAACACACTATTGAGAACTCTCCCAGTAGCTCTTCAAGAGGACAATCAGGTTTCACAACAAAGTTGCTTCAGAAACAGGAGACACAAGCTGAGTAGCCTGTTCCTTGCGCCGGAGCAGAGAGTGAGTTCCAGGGAGCGAGGCCCAGCGAAGCCTAGCCAAGCCCAGACCCTGGCCTGGGATAGCCGCAGCAGCAGCGACAGATTGAGGGGAGTGAGGAGGAGGCTCACGGCCATTTATGTGCTGGACCTGAAGGGTAAGGTGAGGAGTATGCATGGGTGGGGTATTACGCAGCATCCCCCTTACCCCATGGTGGAAGGGTCAAGGTGGACACATTACCACACCCCCACATCAGGGCGGGCATGTTACACCCCTTATGGGTCATGGTGGGCACATCACCCTTCCTCTGGGTGAGGGTAGGCATGTTACCCCCGGACTCTGTGTTAGGGTGGGCAAAGTGGCCTGACAGGGAGGGATGTTACCTCTGGGGTGGAGATAGGCATTACCCCAATGGATTGAGGGGGACAATGGATTGAGGTTGTAATGGTAGAAAGTGATGCATTATCTGTGCCCAATGACTCTGTTCTACTACCCTGTTAACAGCAGGACACATGTGGAGCGACCATTTGGAAAATATAACCCCTAACTTACTGAGACAGAAATCAGATGTGAATTCACAGGCATTCACTGCCCCTGAGTGTGGTAGATGCTGGGACACTAAAGAAATTTAACAAGGAGAGAGGCAGATTTTTAGTTAGTAATGGGTTAAATGATTATGGGGAGTGGGCAGGAAAGTGGAGTTGAGGCTGAGATGAGATCAGCCATCATCATATTAAATGACCTCAGAGACTGAAGGAGCTGAATTGCCTACCCTCAGTGCTAATGAGACATCTTGTTGTAAAACCAAAACTCCTCAACGATTCTGAACCTCTTCTGAAAAGAATGATTAGGACTGACATGAGTAGAAATGGTCACTTTCAAGTGGATCAGATGGGCCGACGAATGGCAGATAGAGTTTAATTTAGATAAACGTGAGGTGTTATATTTTGGTAAGGCAAATCAGGACTGGACTTGTATACTTAATGGTAGGCTCCTGGAAATTGTTGTGGAACAGAGACCTTGGGGTGCAGGTTCATAGTTCCTTGAAAGTGGAGTTGCATGTAGACAGAGTAGTGAAGTAAGCATTTGGTATGCTGGCCTTTGTTGGCCAGTGCATTGAGTGTAGGAGTGTTGCGGCTGTACAGGACATTGGTTAGGCCATTTAGAGACATACAGTCTTACAGTATGGAAACAGACTCTTCGGTTTTGGAATACTGCATTCAATTCTCGTCTCCCTGCTATAGGAAAGATGTTGTTAAACTTGAAAGGGTTCAGAAAAGATTTACAAAGATGTTGCCAGGGTTTGAGCTATAGGGAGAGACTGAATAGGCTGGGACTATTTTCCCTGGAGCGTCGGAGGCTGAGGGGTGATCTTATGGAGGTTCATTAAATCATGAGGGGCATAGATAGGGTGAATAGTCAAGGTCTCTTTCACCAGGGTAGGGGAGTCCAAAACTAGAGGGCATAGGTTTAAGGTGAGAGGGGAAAGACCTAAAGGGGCCTAAGGGGCAACTTTTTCACATAGAGGGTGGTGTGTGTATGGAATGTGCTGCCAGAGGAAGTGGTGTAGGCTGGCACAATTACAACATTTAAAAGGCAACTGGATGGGTATCTGAATAGGACGGTGTTAGAGGGATAAGGGGCAAATGCTGGCAAACGTGACTCGATTAATTTAGGACAGCTGGCCAGCATGGAAGGGTCTGTTTCCGCGCTGTACATGTCTATGACTCCCAACTGAAAATCCAAATACAAAGTTTGAAAAACACTGATCAAACAGAACAGTCATAAAAGTCAATCATCAAAACAGTCAAGTATTTTCCATGAAGTGAGTTCAAGCAAGTATCTCCAAACTTTTGGTTTCCAAGAAATGCATTGTTAAAAATAAAAATTCTTTTCACTGAACTTTTGATAAAAATTAAGGTATCTTATAGAATAGAATTATAGAATCATATCTTCATAATCCCTTAAATTCAAAACCACAAAAAATAGTAAAAAACATGAAGCCATTGTGACACTAGCATGTGGCACCACTAGTAATCCAAAAGTAACATTTAGGCCTTGAAATCTGTGATTAAGATGGACTTCAAATTTGGTTTTAAGATGTACATTAGGAGGTGATTGAAGCTAGATATGATTGTGGGGGAATGCATGAACAAACTAGACACGTTATCACTGCATATTATTACAGCACAGCCTTCAGAGAGTTTCAATGTTATCTTCATGCACAGGGGTATACACCAGCAGGTGGCAATGGATTACCATTTCTCACTCAGTGGCTTCGACTGAAAAGTGCTGGAAACCCTTCATCAACAAGGAGCTAGAACAAAAAAGTCAATGCTTCACATTAACCTTTTGGTTATGTGGTCACATTCCTGGAACCCTAACAAATATCATGCAAGACTGAGTCTGATCAAAGCAAATTAAGAATTGGAATTCAGTTCTTTTTAAAAAAAAGTGGAAAAACATGTCAATAAATTGTTCATGAAGCTGCCAGAGCTTCATAGAACTAAAAGCTAACAGATGCATTAATATTCCATGGCAAAAGAAAACTGGCCATTCTTCCCTGCTCTGGCTTATGTACTTACAGTGTTGGATCTGAGAAAGAATATGCATTTATGCACTTACAGCCTCGGGATTTACTAAAGTCAATACAGTCAAAGAAATATTTTGGAAGCTGCCCTTTAAAGTCACCATTGGCATTGGCTAAATGGGCAGTAAATATTGGCAGGGCCTAAATCCTGAAAAAGAAAATAAGTCTCAATTTTCTCTTCTGGTTTCAGATTTTCAGCAGCGTTTCTTCTGTGTTTTATTCCTCCCTCCAGTTGTGTAAGGGACCATCTGAGTCACCGCTGCCTTTTAATAGAGAAACTAACTAGGCGCCAGACCAGTTCCCATTGCTCAATGTGGCTAGTCATCAGGGTTTTGTCTGACTTGTCTCCCCTCTGTGTCTAATGGAGGCAGACAACACACAGCTCAGAAGCCAGTTCTCCCACTCAATGTTAATCCGGTATCCACCACCCCACACAACTACAGTCTTATCCAGACAGAGCTGCTCCGGCCTGGCCCTCAAACTTGAGGGAAATTTGTTTTGAATCTACAAGGGGTAGAAATCTGTTTGAGAATTTACTCCTCATTTTCCACAAGAACACAGAGTGGCTGTACGAGACATTAGTTAGACTATTTTTGGAATACTGCGTTCAATTCTGGTCTCCCTGCTATAGGAAAGATGTTGTGAAACTTGAAAGGGTTCAGAAATTATTTATGAAAATGTTGCCGGGATTGGAGGATTTCAGCTGTAGGGAGAGGCAGAATAGGCTGGGGCTATTTTCCCTGGAGCATTGGAGGATGAGAGGTGACCTTATAGAGGTTTATAAATCCAAAACTAGAGGTCATTGGTTTAAGGTGAGAGGGTAAAGATTTTAAAGGGACCTAAGGGGCAGCTTTTTCATGCAGAGAGTGGTGCTTATATGGAATAAACTGCCAGAGGAAGTGGTAGAGGCTGGTACAATTAAAGCATGAGGGGCATGAATAGGATAAATGGACAAGGGTAGGGGAATCCAAAACTAGAGGGCATAAGTTTAAGGTGAGTGGGAAAAGATTTAAAAAAGACCTAAGGGGCAATGTTTTCATGCAGAGGGTGGTGCGTGTATGGAATGAACTGCCAGAGGAAGTGGTAGAGGCTGGTACAATTACAGCATTCAGAAGGCATCTGGATAGGTACATGAATAGGAAAGGGTTTAGAGGGATATGGGCCAAATGGGACTAATTTAGGACATCTGGTTTGTATGGACGAGTTGGACTGAAGGGACTTTTTCTGTGCTGTACATCTCTATGACTCTATGTCTCTAAGTCATTCAACCCCTCTAGCCTAGTCCAGTTTTCAATAAGGTCATGGCTGAGCTGATATTGTGGCCTTAACTCCACTTACTTGCCTTCTCTCTATTACCCTTAAGTCACTTTCCAATCAAAAATCTACTTAGCATAGCCTTGAATATGCTCAATGACTCAGCTCCACTGTTCTTTAGGGAGGACAATTCCATAAACAAATGATCCTTTGAAAAAAATGTATTTTCCTTATCTCAGTCTCATATGGGAGATCCCTAATTTTTAAACTGTTATGGATTCCCCCACGAGTGGAAATTTCTTCTCAGCATCCACCTGCCCAAGCCCCCTGAGAAGCTTATATATTTCATGTGGTTGGGATGATATTGGTGCACTGCATTGTTGCTTTTGTCAATTCAGCTGTGTACATGCACACAAATAGTCACATGCTTTGCATTATATCACTTTTCCGATCTTCTCTGTTAGTGTCTCAATGGAACACAATATGATTTCAATGTTTAGCTTTACTCTCTCAGCACCAGTCAATTAAAAGCAAAGTATTGTGGATGCTGGAGATCTGAAAAAAAGACAGAAGGTGTAGCTTCCGATGCCACTGAAAATGAAATTTGATTTCAATAGACATCTGGAATTAAAAGCTAGCCTCCAAACTGAAGTTAGGGAAAAAAAGAGAAAAGAACAAAAGGCAGAATATGAAAAATAATATAGGTACAATAAATGCTGGGAACTGTTGCAGTTATAAGAAGTCAAATTAAGACACATGTTAAATCTTCCTATTGAGTGGAATGAGCTATGTTCTCCGGGCTTTAGAAGACTATGAGCTGATCACATTGAAATGTATACATTCCTCAAGGGCTTCCTTTTATATGGTTATGGCTATGAAAGGATTAATCTATAAGCTAAGATGAAACTGACTATTGTGAAATAATAACACAGTCACCTTGTGAAGCATCAGGCAGTTTGGGCAGACAACAGGTGGATGCAGTCTCCTGATGCAGTCTCCTGATGCCTTAGAGTTGATACAATCTGTATGTAGTTAGTAAAATGTAATAGACTACGAAGACAAGCGCCTCTGCTCTGAGACTTATTTGTGGTTCATCCTCCAACACAGACTACTAAAAAAACCCTAGTCTAGTTTTCGAAGGAAGATTGGTAACTGCACTCTGCCCCAAACCAAGCTACCAGAGATTGTTATGTATGTTATGTATGTTATGTATTTAACAGCTACTCAATCTAAAGTGAAAACAACTTATAGCAGAGGTCACATCACTAGGGCAAGTCACAAGTGTACATTGTCCTTACAAATGCATCTATTCAAATATTTTCCTTCTCAAAAAAAAAATTCACACTTGCAGTTACAATTACCTGTTCTATAAAGAAAATTGTCACAAATGTTCAAAAGCAATTTTGTCATTCCAGTCACTCCTACTTCTGTCTGTCACTATGCGCACTTTCATTCATAATCCCTAAAGAGCTCGTGGCATGTGTGCAGTGTTTGTCTGGTATCTTCTCATTCTTGGACTGACTTTCCTTGTTGTTCCTGTGGCGAGTGCTGTTGCCTAGTAACTATTGTTTAATTCTAATGAAAGCTGTTTTGTGTTCTGTGCCCATCATCAGCAGGGATCCTGCAGAGAGCTTCAAAGTCTGATGACAAATTGGGCAAGAACTGCACTAAGTGGTTCAGGGACTCAACAAATTGCTGCACCACTGGCAGAGTCATGACTGTAAAACACTACAGATCTCTCTGGCACCGGTTACCATTTTATAATGGCTTCAGCTGAACTCGACTTCACTCAAACAAGAACAGAAATTACAAGAGAAATTCAGCTGGTCTGGCAACATCTGTGAGGGAAAACAGAGTTAACCTTTTTGAGTTCAGTGACCCTCCTTCAGCTGACTCTCTTAAAGAATACTGTCCAGGTGCATAACAGCCTCGTATGGCATCTGCTCTGCCCAGGACTGTCAGAAACTACAGAATTTGGTGTGCACAGCCCAGACCAACCTTCCAACCATGGACTCCAGTTACTTGGCTTGCTGCCGCGGAAAGCCTGCCAACATCATCAAAGACCTGACGCACGCCAGTAATGATCTCCTACAACCTCTTCCATCAGGCAGAAGATACAGAAGCCTGAAAACACACACAAGCAGGTTCACAAACAGCTTCTTGCTGGCCATTATCAGACTGATGAATGGACTCTCTAGCCTCAAATAAGCCTGATCTTGCTGACATTGATCTCGCCTAGTGCACACACTGTGCAATGTAACCTGTATGCCTCCGTCTAAGTCTTTTTGATCTGTACATCCTTTGCTTACTATGATCTGCCTGTACCACTCGTAAACAAAGCTTTTCACTGTATTTCGGTTCACATGACAATAAATCAATCAAACAATCAATAAAGCTCTAAGAATACACATAATTTCAGCTGCACGGTTTCGTCACATTGGATAAATACTGCCATATTTTGGGCAATGTCATTTCATTGAATTTCATGGAGGGTTTCTCTCTGCAAGGTACAATGAGCAATTGTACAACCTCATGCAATTGTCCCAAATTTGCTTCATTAACTCAGCACCACGCTCCAATGGCGCCCCCTCATCCATGCTAGCCCGATTCTCTCACTCACTGTAACCAAAAGTACATATCACTGCCCAGATGTCCCACATGTACCAACATCCCTGGCACCTGTCCCATAGTTAAAACACATTGTGCAACTGATAAGCATTGGCTTTTTATCCTATATGGTTTCACACATTCTTCCCAGGCGTGGTAGATAAAGGCAAATTGCACCTTGCCTTGTTGACAGGGACCTTGGTCAGAGCAGTCCCCACTGCACATAGAAATGCACAGCATTGCAGAAACAATATGAATGACCTTTTTCGCTCTGCTAGGGTAACTGCTAACATCTCTCTGCCACCTCACACTCACTCGATCTTTGCTACTGCACACACCTTCCACCAAGGCTCATGCTCTATCATTCTCACTGCTGTATGCAACATATGCCCTCAGTTGTTCTCACCCATCTGATCTGTCCAAATTAATAATCCCGCATGCCCTCTGGGCTTGCCAAGAGTTCTGCACCAGCCGCTCCTCTCCACAATGTCACCCCTTCCGTCGCCGTTGACAGGAAGAAGATGAAGCTAAAGAAAATGAAAGAAGATGAAAAGGGTAAGGAAAGAAGTGAGAAAGCGGCTACCTGGGGCGGACAGGCCCAGGAGCCCAAATGCTGCTTACCTTGTCAATGCCACCATGTTGTCTGAGAACCGTGTGACCCACCTTCAAATTGCTCAGTCCCTCCCTTTCTCTCATTTCAGGAGAAAACTTCCCACAACAGCACTGAAAGGCTCAGGATGTGTGGTGTGATGCCCAACATTTGACTCTCCACCCTCACTCCGTACAAGGAGAGGATCTTGGTATTGGCGTTGCAGAAACCACCATGTCCTGGCAACTATGTAAAACACATTGTTTCGTGCTGTCCTTCTCTCAGAGAATCATACAGTACAAGAGAGTCCCTTCAGCCCATCAAGTCTGAACCAACAAAATCTGCCCTACACTAGATCCACTTTCCAGCACTTGGCCTAATAGTCTTGAATGCAACGGCATTTCAAGTGCTCATCCAAGTACTTTTCAAAGTTTGTGAGGTTTCCTGCCTCAACTATATTCCAGACCCCCAGCATCCTCTGGATGAAAAATGTTTCCCCTCTAAACCTCCTGCCTTTCAGCTTAAAATTATGTCCCCTTTTATTGACCCTTCAACTATGGGGAATGGCTGGTTTCTATCCAGTCTGTCTATGCCCCTCGTAATATCATACACTTCAATACCCCTTCAGCCTTCTCTGCTCTAAAAAAAAACAACCTGAGCTTATCCAGAGTTAACACAGTGTGGAGCTGGAGGAACACAGCAGGCCAGGCAGCATCAGAGGAGCAGGAAAGTTGACGCTTTGGCTGGGGACCCTTCTTCAGAAACTTTTCCTGCTGCTTTGATGCTGCCTGGCCACCTGTGTTCCTCCAGCTCCACACTGTGTTATCTCTGACTCCAGCATCTGCAGTTCTTGCCATCTCTGAGGTTCATTATTGCACTGTCCCCTCATGGAAGCTCAGGTACTTCTTACTATCAACAAGTCCTCCACTTCCTCATGACCCCTTTACCTCCCATATTCTATCATATCCCCTCTTACATATTGAGTTGCCTCTCTTCAGCATTCTGCCGCTGATCCTCATGATTAAATTCCCCAACCTCCTTCCCACAGCCTCTTCATAATCCCCTTTGACCATTAGTGGACAGACCCACCAAAACTGTTTGTGGCCATCCCTTTGTGTTCCAGCGAAGCTCGGTTTCAAGCTGGAAGAACAACACCTCATCTTCCATCTAGGTACCTTACAGCCCTCAGGATTCAACATTGAGTTTAACAATTTCAGAGTGCGAACCTCTATGTTTATTACCCACCTCCTTCATCCCAGGCACTGTTTTGTATGGGTCTCTCCCAGCACATAAAACCCATTTTCAATTATTCACAGTTCCCATGATCAACTATTCAGCATTTTCTTCTTCACAAGCTTACTATGAGCAATCTCTTTGTCTGCTTCTCTCTCTCTCCTTCCTCCCAGGCACCTCCTCCATCTATAGGTCTCACTCCTTCATCCCCACCACGTCATCAGCATAAATATCCCAATTTCCCAGCTGCTTTCAGTTCTGATGAAGGGTTATTGGACTCGAAACGTTAACTCTGTTTCTCTTCCCTACAGATGCTGCCAGACCTGCTGAGTTTCTCCAGCATTCTCTATTTCTGTTTCAGATTTCCAGCATCCGCAGTTTTTTGTTTTATCACAGCAGAGTTCACATATCTATGGGAAGTTAGTCACGTTCCATGCTCTTTGCAAATGCTCTCTCCAAACAAAGGGAAAGGCAGAGACACAGATAGGATGACAGAGGTGGAAGAAGGACAGAGAAAGATAGATTGAGAGAGAAAGGCAGTGATAGAGTGAGAGAAAGAGAAAGAAAGACAGAAAAACAAAGATAAAAAATGTGTGATATTTTACTGGCCCTGATTTTAGATTAGCAGGCGGGGGCCAGTAAATTCCTGGAGAACTACTTTGGGAAGGTTTCCTGATGCATTCCAGGTCTCCACTGCTAGGGTGCCACAAAAAAGGAGGTGTCTCATTGCATCTTCAGCTGTGGTACCTATATCAGTGGGGACAGCTTTTGGCCCTCTGATTGGACTAGCAGTGTGGACAGCCTTAAATGGATGAATGGTCAGCAGAAAGCCTGTTAATTAGCCACTGCCAGAATTAGAATTTGAATTGGTATTAGATTTTATCATCACATGCACTTAACTTTAAAACTGTATAAAAACTTACCTCGTGCAGCAAGCGGCCCTCTTGTTTTCAGCGGCAGCAGCGCGAGCCAGAGTGCCGACAGGAAGGTAAGGCGGGTTTTGTTTCTCCCTGTATAAAAAAAACTTACCTCGTGCAGCAAGCGGCCCTCTTGTTTTCAGCGGCGGGTGTGTGGAGGGAACCCGAGCCAGGAAGAAACTGATAAATTCGGGCATTGGCTAAAACCGAAACACTACATGTATAGTGTCTCCCACCCGTCCTCCTCCTCTAACCAAAAAAGACTGTGTGGAGGTTCGGTAAGGTAAGGCTTTTTTTTTTCATTCTTCTTCTGGAAATCTAGAGTAGAGGGAATGGAAGCTAGGGCAGTTGCATGCTCCTCTTGCAGGATGTGGGAAGTAAGGGTCACTGCTGGTGTCCCCTCTGACTTCACCTGCGAGAAGTGCACCCAACTCCAGCTCCTCAAAAACCGTGTTTAGGGAACTGGAGCTGGAGCTGGATGAACTCCGGATCATTTGGGAGGCTGAGGGGGTGATAGAGAGGAGTTACAGGGAGGTGGTCACACCCAAGGTACAGGAAAAAGGTAGCTGGGCGACTGTCAGGAAGGGGAAAGGGAATAGGCAGACAGTGCAGGGATCCCCTGTGGCCATTCCCCTCAATAATAAGTATACTGCTTTGGATACTGTTGAGGGGGACGACCTACCAGGGGAAGGCCATAGCGGACAGGTCTCTGGCACTGAGCCTGACCCTGTGGCAAAGAAGGGAAGGGGGGAGAATAGGAGAGCAATTGTAGTGGGGGATTCAATAGTAAGAGGCACAGACAGGAGGTTCTGTGGACGCGAACGAGATTAAAGGATGGTATGTTTCCTCCCGGGTGCCAGGGTCCATGATGTCTCAGATTGTGTCTTCAAGATCCTTAAGGGGGAGGCTGAGCAACCAGCAGTCATAGTACACATTGGTACCAATGACATTGGTAGAAAAAGGACTGAGAATGTGAAAACGAGTACAGGGAATTAGGTTGGAAGCTGAAGTCCAGGACAAGCAGGGTAGTTACCTCTGGATTACTAGCAGTGCCACGTGATAATGAGGTAAGAAATAGGGAGAGAGTGCAGCTAAACACGTGGCTACAGGGCTGGTGTAGGAGGGACGGCTTCCATTCTGTGGATAATTGGAGCACATTCTGGGGAAGGCGGGACCTGTACAGTAAGGACCGGTTGCACCTGAACCGGAAGGGCACAAATATCCTGGGAGGGAGGTTTGCTAGAGCTGTACGGGATGGTTTAAACTAGATTGGCAGGGGGTGGGGAACCGGATTTATAATTCAGAGGATGAGGTATTCAGCCTTCCAACAGAGAGTGAGGTGGTTTATAAAGAAATGCGGTCGATGGAGCGTAATTGCAGACACCGAGATGGTTTGAGGTGTGTATACTTCAATGCTACAAATATCAGAAATAAAGCGGATGAACTTAGAGCATGGGTCGGTACTTGGAACTACGATGTTGTGGCCATTACAGAAACTTGAGTAACTCTGAGAGGAATGGTTGTTGGAAGTTCCGGGATTCAGATGCTTTAAAAGAAATAGGGAGGGTGGAAAAAGAGGTGGGGGAGTGGCATTACTAGTCAGGGCGAGTATAGCAGCTACTGAAAGGCAGTTCGAGAATGATATGTCTACAGAGTCGGTTTGGGTTGAGGTCAGGAACAAGAAAGGAGCAGTCACTTTGTTGGGGGTTTTTTACAGACCCCCAAATAGTTGCAGAGAAGTAGAGGAGCAGATTGGGAGGCAGATACGAAAGGTGCAGCAGTCACAGGGTTGTAGTCATGGGTGACTTCAACTTTCCAAATATTGATTGGAAACATTTTAGTTGTCATCGTTTAGATGGAGCAGATTTTGTCCAGTGCGTTCAGGAAGGATTCCTGACACAGTATGTAGATAGACCAACACAAGGAGAGGCCACTTTGGATTTGGTGCTTGGCAACGAACCGGGCCAAGTGTTAGACATGTTGGTAGGAGAGCATTTTGGCAGTAGCAATCATAACTCTGTTTCTTTCACGATAGTCATGTATAAGGATAGGTAAGGCAGGGTAAAGTTTACAACTGGGGGAAGGGTAATTACAATTCAGTTAGGCAAGAACTGGGTTACATAAATTGGGAACAGATGCTGTCAGGGAAGAGCACCACGGAAATGTGGAGATTGTTTAAGGAATGCATACTGCATGTGCTCGATATGTTTGTCCCTAGCAGGCAGAGAAGATGCGGTCGAGTGAGGGAGCCTTGGTTCTCGAGAGAAGTCGAACGACTGGTTAAGAGGAAGAAGGAGGCTTATGTAAGGTTTAGGAAAAGAGGAACGGAAAAGGCTGTAGAGGGATACAAGTTAGCCAGGAAGGAGCTGAAGAAAGGGCTTAGGAGAGCTATAAGGGGGCATGAGAAAACCTTGGCGGACAGGATCAAGGAAAACTCCAAGGCTTTTTACACATATGTGTAGAACAAGAGAATGACCAGAGAAAGGGTAGGGCCGATCAAGGATTGTAAAGGGAATTTGTGCACAGAGCCTAAACAGATAGGAGAGGTCCTTAATGAATACTTTTCTTCAGTATTCACACCTGAGAGGGACCTAGTTGTAGAGGAGGACGTTGTGAAACAGGCAGGTAGGCTAGAGGAGGTTGATGTTAGTAAAGAAGATGTGCTAGGAGTTCTGAGGAAGTTGAAGATAGATAAGTCCCCCGGGCCTGATTAGATTTATCCAAGGATTCTATGGGAAGCGAGGGACGAGATCGCAGGGCCTTTGGCAATGATCTTTTCGTCCTCACTGACCACAGGTATAGTGCTGGAAGATTGGAAAGAGGCAAACGTCATTCCCTTGTTCAAAAAAGGGAACAGGGATAACCCCGGAAATTACAGGCCAGTTAGTCTTACGTCATTGGTGGGCAAATTATTGGAAAGGGCTCTGAGAGACAGGGTTTATGATCACTTGGAAAGGCACAGTTTGATTCGTGATAGTCAGCATGGATTTGTGAGGGGTAGATCATGCCTCACAAACCTTATTGAATTCTTTGAAGAGGTGACCAAACACGTGGACGAAGGTGGAGCAGTGGATGTGGTATACATGGATTTAAGTAAGGCGTTTAATAAGGTTCCCCATGGTAGGCTCATGCAGAAGGTAAGGAGGCATGGGATAGGGGGTAATGTGGCAGATTGGATTCAGAATTGGCTGACCCTTAGAAGACAAAGGGTGGTAGTGGATGGAAAATATTCAACATGGTGCTCAGTTACGAGTGGTGTACCACAAGGATCTGTTCTGGGTCCTCTTCTATTTGTGATTTTTGTAAATGATTTGGATGAAGGAGTGGAAGGGTGGATTAGCAAGTTCGCGGATGATACAAAGGTGGGTCAAGTTGTGGACAGTGCGGAGGGCTGTTCTAGGTTACAAAGGGACATTGATAGAATGCAGAGCTGGGCTGAGAAGTGGCAGATGGAGTTTAACCCTGAAAAGTGTGAGGCGATTCATTTTGGAAGGACAAACTTGAAAGCAGAATACAGGGTTAATGGAAAGATTCTTGGCAGTGTGGAGGAGCACAGGGATCTTGGGGTTTATGTTCACAGTTCCCTGAGAGCTGCCACCCAGGTGGATAGAGTTGTTAAGAAGGCTATGGTGTGTTAACTTTCATTAATAGGGGGATTGAGTTCAAGAGCCGTGAAGTTATGCTCCAGCTATACAAATGCCTGGTTCGGCCACATCTGGAGTATTATGTCCAGTTCTGGTCACCTCATTACAGGAAAGATGTGGAAGCGTTGGAAAAGGTGCAGAGGAGATTTACCAGGATGTTGCCTGGAATGGAGGGAAGATCTTACGAGGAAAGGTTGAGAGAGCTTGGGCTTTTCTCTTTAGAATGACGAAGGATGAGAGGTGACTTGATAGAGGTGTACAAAATGATCAGAGTTATAGATAGAGTAGACAGCCAGAGACTTTTTCCTAGGGGGGAGGTAGCTTTTATGAGGGGACATAGTTTTAAAGTGAAAGGAGGTAGATATCAGGGAGACGTCAGAGGTAGGTTCTTTACTCAGAGAGTGGTAGGGGCGTGGAATACATTGCCGGAGAGGGTAGTGGAGTTGGCCTCATTAGGGTCATTTAAGCGGCTATTAGATAGGCATATGGATGATAGTATAAGGTAGCAGTGGAGGTTAGGGTAAAAGTTCGGCACAACACTGTGGGCCGAAGAGCCTGTACTGTGCTGTACTGTTCTATGTTCTATGTAGTATAGGAATACATGATACAGTGAAAAGTGTATAAAGTTGCCATTCGCCGGCACCATCCTGGTGACAAAATCAGAATTAAAGAAAACAACAGAAATAAAAGAAAGCCAAAAGGTAAGAAAAACATTCAGATCTTAGTCTAAGTCTTATTTTCATAAGCGTGTTTGGAACCATCGAAGCAGGCATTCAGACCTTGATATGGCCTGGAGTTAGGCCCAGGCCTGGAGACTCGGTCAGCCTGCGAGTTTCACATCAATCGCCAGGAGGTAACATGTTCTTGCTGCTGCTGACGCGCACCTCTGATCACTGGAGGAGCTTTGCTGCTGCCAGCCCCAGATGCCGGGAGGAGCCGTGTCATGGTCCCACTAGCCACTGCACGCACTCAGAAGCTGCATATGGTCCTGACCTTGTGAGAACCAGTAAGAAATAGAGCACAGTAGAATGGAGAAAGACAGAGACAGGGAAAAGAACAGACAGAGTGACAGAGGCAGACCAAGCTAGATGATCAAACACGAGTGGGTGAGGTGTGTAAGATATTGAGAGAGACAGAGAGGAAGAAATAGAGATAAGAGAGGTGCAGAGAGAGAGAGGGTAGGTGGTGGAGACAGACAGATAGACTACAGCATAAAAAGCAAGAGAGAGAATGGACAAAATATTTGGTGTGAAGTGAGTCCCAGAAGAAGTGTTATTTTGAAGAAATTAGACTCGTGAAGCTGGTCCAAGTTATGGCAACATTTGACAATTGGTTTTTAGAATGATTAATCCCGACGTTGAAATGCCCTCACTTATTTCTAATAAAAACTGTGTTAAAAATGTATTCTGGTTTTTGGAAATATATTTTGACATTTAATTATCGTGAAGGATATGCAGCTCCCACTGAGAAAAGGCTTCTTGCAGATTTAAATCAATTGAACAAACATAATTGAGCCCACAGAGATTCTAGGTTTGTAGAAATCTATTGAATTTATTTCATTTATTTACAGATGTGATGCATAGCAATTATAGCTCTCCTTTTCACGAATTTAACAATAAATTTTGCTTCGGCCAACATGTTCTGTAAATTGGATGGTGCAGTGTATTATGACGAAGTCTGATTAGTTAATAATCATATGAATGATCAGAGACAGGGGATGCTAAAGCAGCACTGGACACCTCCATTCACAATCTCCGGCCATAAATTGTAAGAGGCCCAGATTGTTCAGGCCTCTGCATATCAGGAAGAAAAAGGGTATCTTTTGGAAAGATCAGAGGCTTAAGTTTCAAATCACAGTTTCACAAGCATAGAATTATAGAATCTGTATAGTGTGGAAGCAGCCCATTCGGCCCATTGAGTTCACATTGACCATCCAAAGAGCATCCACCCAGATCCACCCCATCTCTGTAACCCTGCATTTCCCATGGCTAATCCACCCAGTCTTCACCTTCTTAGATACTATGGGCAATCCAACTATGCTGCACATCTTTGGACTGTGGGAAGAAACCAGAGCACCCAGAATACGCCTGGGCAGACACAGTCGTCTGCTAACCACTGAGCCACCATATCGCCCCTACCACATATCAATCTGAAACTTGAAAGTCTCCAAGTGTTGTAGCATCCCCAGTTCTTTTGGGGAGTGAGTCATGATTTCTAGCAGCTTTCATAGGAAGAAGTAATGCTGAATTTCAATCCTAAATGGTCAAACTCTAATTTTCTGATTCTGCCCCCTTGCTTTGGATTTCTCCATCAGAGATAATAGCTTCTGTGTATTTACCCTTTTGAATCCTTAATAATATGAGCATCTTGTTTAGGTTTTCCTCAAACCTTTCACATCCAAGGCAAAACAAGGCAGGTTTATGCAACTTGTCCTCTTAATTAAACCCTTCATATCCTGATATCAACTGAAAAATCAATTCTTCTTTCAAGACCAAGAAACTTTTCCTGAGATCTAGTGCCTGAAGCTGAACACAGGAGTCCAAATTCATTTTCTCTTCAGGTTTTTATCCAATATCCTTTTGTAAGTTACTGATAAATTCGTTTTTTTTACAGCACTTTCAGGAAGAGAATTTAATTTAAAAACTATTTTCTCATGTCACCTCTATTGTTTTGCCAACTCACATTAAATCCATGTTCTCTAATTGGCAACCATTCAGCTCCTGCAACAGATTCTGATATTGACCCTATGAAAACCATTTATGGTTTGGAATTCATCTCTCAAGTCTCTTCTTAACCTTTCCTGCTCCTAAGGAAAAGAGCCACAGCTTCTCCAGTCTATCAATATAATTTTTGAAGTAGCTCATCTCCGATTCCATTGTAACAAAGTCTTCTACACCATCTCCAGGGCCATCACCAGGGCCTTCCTAACATGGTGGCTAGAAGTACAAAACTCCAGGTGAAGCCTATAATGTTTTATAAGTATTTAGCAACACTTCCAAAATTCGCAAACGGCTGTTTTAGAACACACTTTCTTTTAAACTATTTTTTTAAACATCCTTTTACTCTTGGCTTATCTATTCTCATTTTTTATTTATTCTTGTGATGACAGCATCACTGGCTAGGCCAACATTCAAAGCCTAACCATAATTGCCCAAAGGGCAGTTAAGAGTCAACCACATTGCTATGGGTCTAGAGTCACATGTAGGCCAGACCAGGTGAGGATGGCACTTTCCCCGAACAATCAGACGGGTTTTTCCAACAATCAACTATGGTTTCGTGGTCATTAGACTCTTAAATCCAGATGCTTACTTAAGTCAAATTCTAACATCTGCCATGGCAGAATTTGAACCCAGGTCCCCAGACCATTACCTGGATTTCTGGATAAATAGTCCAGGATTAATATCATTAGGCCATCACCTCCCACTCACCTGTTATTTTCCCCTTTTTGAGATTTCCTCATTACATTTTAGCTTGGGTCTCTACTAAGAGCCTTATATTTCTAATTCTTCTGTTGCACCTCATTGTTTATGTCTTATGTCACCCAGAGATTTCCAGAACCTGCTTCTGGAATGTGTCTATCCTATACTTAAATCATTGTCACTTTGAAAATCTGCCATATTATAATTTTTGATTAAAATCCTCCAATTCAGTACCATTAGATTTCACTTTTCCTTGTCCTTTTCCTACATATTTCTAAATCTGCAATAGGGTTAGGGTTAGGTGATGTAGGTCCGCGAGAGCAATCAATGATTTCCCCTGAAAACATACTCCGCTCATCCTGTTTCTTTCCCAGAGCTAATCCAGCTGTTTCCTTCCATCAGTTGTAATAAAGTCTCAGCAGCCTGAAATTTTGGGTAGAATTTTACTGAGACTTAGGTAGTCTCACCTGTTGGCTGGTGAGAGTTTTGCGTTACCTCTGTATTGGATGGCCCACCTACCCTCAAGAAAAAGGCAGTGTCAAGGCCATGGCGAACTGTCCCCTGGAAACAAGACCCAGGGGCAGATGTCTTGCCTAGTGAGGCCAATCAGAAGTCGTGTTGGGCTGTGCAAGGGAGGACAAGGATAATACATTTTCAACTGATCTTCCAAAAGATTGCTGAATCCAGACTATGATTCAAAACTCTCCCGTGGGGCTGTGAACTAGCTGAAAATTGCGGACTGCAATTATGAGATGATTACACTTCACAATAATCTCAGCCTGGTTGGGAGTCCAGAGTACCGTCTTGCTAAACGATATATCAGCACACACTCCTTTGTCACCATCCAGCTACTACCCTGCTTCACCAAAACCTCCACAACCTATGAAGTCAGGAGAGTGATGGAATGTTCATTTTCTGGATGGGTGCATTTAACAATACTTGAGACATTCAACAAAATCCAGGAGAAAGCAAGTAATTATGATCAGCACTGCTCTTCTCACTTAAAAAAAAGTTAATTCCCCTTTCCTTACTCACTCGTAGGGTGTGGGTATCACTGCCTGGAACAGCAATTATTGCACATCCCTAACTGTTTTGGAGAAACTGACTGTGAACTGCCTCCTTGATCTCCTGAAGCATGTGAGGTGTTGGGTCACCTGCAGTGCTGTTAGGAAGAGAGTTCCAGGACATTGACCAGTGACAGTGAAAGAAATGCATTACAGTTTAAGCCAGGATGGTATATAAGTTTGAGGAGATAGTGTTTCCATCTGCTACCCTTGTCCTTTCAGGTGGTGAAGAGACTGAAAGTTGAAGGTGGCGAATGGGCGGTGTCTGTCAGTCAAGCAAAATGCTTTGTCCTGGATCGTGTCAAGCTTCTTGAGTGTTGTTGAAGCTATACTCATCTAGGCAACAAATGGAGAGTATCCCATCACTGTCCTGAGTATTCTTGCTGTTGTAGCCACGGTATTTATATGGCTGGTTCGGTTCAGTCTCTGGCCAATCATTCAACATCTCCAAAATCAACATGTGGAGTAATTATTCACCAGCAAATGAACTGGATTAGCCATGTAGATTCAGCAACTACAAGGGCAGAGGTCAGAAGCAAAGAATCCTGCAACACATAATTTACCTCCTGACACCCCAAAGCCTGTCAATCATCTACAAGGCACAAGTCAGGAGTGTGATCGAACACACCATACTTGCCTGGATAGTGCAGCTCAAACAACACTAGAAGCTCAACTCCTCTGGTTGGTTTCATACCTGGAGCATAGGAAGATGGTTGTGGTTGTTGGAAGTCAATTGTCTCAGCTCCAGGTCATCTCTGCAAGAGCTCCTCAGGGTAATGTGCTAGGCAGCTGCTTCATCAATGACCTTCCCTCCATCATCAGGTCAGAAATAGGGATGTTTGCCAATGATTACACGATGTTCAGCACCATTCACGACTTGTCAGATACTGAAGCAGTCCATGTTCAAATACAACAAAATCTGGACAATATCAAGGATTGGGCTGACAAGTGACAAATAACATTCGTGCCACACAAATGCCAGGCAATGGCCATCTTCAATAAGAGACAATCTAACCACTGCCCCTTGACATTCAATAGTGGGATTACCATTGACCAGAAACTCAACTGGACTCACCACATAAATATAGTGGCTACAAGAGGGGAATGGGTCTGGTTTCCATCCAGGAACAAACCAGCCACTTGATTGGCATCACACCCACAATCATCCACTCCCTCCACCACCGACACTCAGTAGCAGCAGCAGCATGTACTATGCACAAGATGCACTGCAGAAATTCACTGAAAATCCTTAGACAGCACCTTCTAAACACATGACCATTTTCATCTAGAAGGCAGGGGCATCAAATATATGGCACCACATGCCAGATCCCCCCCAAACCACTCACCATGGAAATTTATTGCCACGCCTTCAGTGTTGTAAGAGTCAAAATCCTGGAATTCCCTCCCTACTGGCAATATGGGTCTACCTACAACACATGGACTGCAGCAGTTCAAGAAGGGAGCTCACCACCACGTTCTCAAGGCCCAGCCAGCAATGCCCACGTCCCATCAGGCAATAAAAAAATCACAAGAGATTGAAGAAAGCTTCACCAACACTTTCACAAATGCAAATTTAGAGCAGGCAATAAATTTCAGTCATACCAGTAACACCCATATACCAAGAATAAATTTTAATTTTTCCTGCCTGATGAAAAATTGAGCAGTAGACAGTCCAGATTAAATCTTGCTAGATTAACTCCTGGAGTGAGTATTAAATAAACAGCAAGATTATATGGCCAACAGCTAATCACGGATTACAGTGTGAAGGAAGAATGTGCACCACCCAATTTTTATCATTCGTCATGTACTTATCATAACGTACCTGCAATATTTTGCCGGATACAAATATTTTGCAAGAACCCTGATAATGTTCAGAGATAACAGAAATTTCCAGTTACTTTGAACTTTGCTAATGGATTCCAAACTTGGAAAAGGAAATCCCTAAAAGTATTTGGCAAAATCACTGGAGACAATCCTGTAGACTTGCAAATATTCGGCTTAAATCCAGGAGACTGTAGTTTATGAATCGAACTGCCAAAGGATGTTATTTACATTATTCAGTGAGCGGGAAGTCTCAAAGAAAAAAAATTCCGGGAGAAACTGAAAGAGAGACTTTGTGGTGTTTCTAAACACACTGTTGTAATGTAGGAAGAAGCAATTAAGTCTTTTACTGATAATGCAATTTTTGCATGTATGTTTTATTGGAGGCGTTTACTCCGATCGAGGGCTACACATCAACTTGGTTTTCCATTAATAAAATTAGGAATGTTATAGAAAAGTTGAGGCAGTTCAGGCAAAAATAGAAAATGAGAAAGAAAGGCACTCAGAAAGCAACAGGAAACGAAACACACTGAGAAGGAGGACTGGGAAAACCTGCAGCAGTTTCAATATCCGGAACAAAATGTTTCCTACGTGCAAGAGCGTGGCAAAACGAAGGATATCCCCCTCTTAAATAAAAAAAGGAACTGCGGATGCTGGAGATCTGAAGAAAAAACAGAAATTGCTGCGGAAACTCAGCAAGTCTGTCAGAGAAAACAAGAGTTGACATTTTTTAACAGATACCGAGAGACGAGCTGAGTTACTCCAACAATTTCTGTTTTTGTTTGATATTGCCCTAAACGAGATATTTTCTGTTACCTTACCGTTACAAACGTCAAAGGCTTGGAAATCTGAAAACAACAGAGTGAAAAGTAATGCCCAGGCAGCATTAAGTATTTAAGTTTTGAAGAAGAGTCACTGGACCAGAAACATTAACTCTCTCCACAGAATGCTGCTGGACCTGCTGAGTTTCTCCAACAATTTCTGTTTTTGTTTGATATTCGCCTCTGGCATTCTTTGGATCAACTTTTTCAACGGTATATTTTCTGGATCTTACCGTTATAAACGGTAGAAACTGGGGGACCTGAGATAACAAAAGGAGAAAAGAAAATGATACAAAACGAAGAAAAGCTGATGCTAAAGATCTGAAACAATTGCTGGAGAAACTGCAGTTTTGACAGCATCTGTGGACAGAAAGCAATGTTAACTGTTCGAGTTCAGTTGCCCTTCTTCAGAACAAAAGAGTAATGCCCAGGCATTTAAAATACTTGCCAAACATTGTCTATTTGGCTGAAACTCAATGACTACAAACCTGAGTTGCACAGGGGTTACTCGAGTTCATGGGCACGGAAGGGATAGGGCAGGGCCGATCAGGTGGCCCCGCCCACGTAACGTCACCATGATTGGATCACGTGACACGGACAGCCGGCCGCCGATTGGCGGAGGCTGGGACGTGACGTGTTTCCGGTGTTTGTCGGTCACACCTTCGTTCGGTTACGAGCCCGCTAGCTGTTTGGGGTTGTCTGTGTTTCCACCGCGAAAGGCTGAGGGTGACCGGACGGTGAGAAGGGGGAAGTGAAGAAACAGGGGAGATAATCGGCGAGAAGCGTAACGGCAGGAGGGAAGGCCGAGAGGAGAGAAGCGGACTAAAGCTACGGTCGAAGGAAAGCGGACCGCGGAGGGGCAACAGGAGGAGGAGCAGGAAGAAGGCGGACCGAGTAGGGGCAGCGATTATTAGCGGACCGTGTCGGGTGAAGGCTGGGAGCCTGCGAACACCGGCGGCAACCGGGAGGCAGGCAGCAATGGAGAGCAAACTGGCGCCCAATGGGGACATCTACAGCACCGTCAATGGTCTCATGGAGAAGGCGCACTCGGAGAGCAAGGTGACGGCTCGGAAGAACGGCTTCGTGAAACCCGCTTTCGCCCAGAACGGGAAGGTAAGGCAAAGCACTGTGCCCAGCGGTTGGGGGGTGTGGGGGATGGGAATGGGTTGCCCCACTAACGTGAGCAGGTGTAGTTGAAGGTAGGAGGGAGATGCTCTGTGTTGGGTATGTTGTTGAATGGTATGGTGAAGAGGCTTGGGGTTGAAATAGTATTTTGGGAGCTATTGTCCCAGATTTGGGTGCAAATATGTTTTTCAACCTCATTCTCCTGTATTCTACCTGTAACCTTTGATCTGTTTACTCCCTTTACTTATCAGAGCCTATCTATCTCTATCTTAAACATATTCAATGACTGGCCCCCACAGCCCTCTGTGGTAGTGATTTCTACAGAATCACCACCCTCTGGCTGAAGAAATTCCTCCTTGTCAGTTCTAAAGCTTCGTCCCTTCATTCTGAAGCTGTGCCCTCGAGTCCTAGTCTCTCCAATGGCAACATCTTCTCCACATCCACTCTATCCAGGTCTGTCAGTATTCTGTAAGTTTCAATGAGATGCCCCTCATCCGTCGAAACTCCATTGAGTATAGGCCCAGACTCATCAACTGCTCCTCATATGACAGACCCTTCATTCCCAGAACCATTCTTTTAAACTCGTTCTGAACCCCCTACAAGGCTTGCACATCTGTCCTTAAATATGTGTCCAAAACTCCTCTCTCTTCCAAATGCTGCCTGACTAGAACCTTGTATAGGCTCAGCAGTACATCCCTGCACTTGTGTTCTAGCTCTCTTGAAATAAATGTTAACGTTGCATAGAACATAGAACATTACAGTGCAGTACAGGCCCTTTGGCCCTTGATGTTGTGCCGACCTGTGAAACCAATCTGAAGCCCATCTAACCTAAACTATTCCATTATCATCCATATGTTTATCCAATGACCATTTAAATGCCCTTAAAGTGGGCGAGTCTACTACTTTTGCAGGCAGGGCATTCCGCGCCCTTACTACTCTGAGTAAAGAACCTACCTCTGACATCTGTCCTATATCTATCACCCCTCAATTTAAAGCTATGTCCCCTCGTGCTAGCCACCACCATCCGAGGAAAAAGGCTCCCACTGTCCACCCTATCTAATTCTCTGATCATCTTGTATGTCTCTATTAAGTCACCTCTTAATCATCTTCTCTCTAACGAAAACAGCCTCAAGTCCCTCAGCCTTTCCTCATAAGACCTTCCCTCCATACCAGGCAACATCCTGGTAAATATCCTCTGCACGCTTTCCAATGCTTCCACATCCTTCCTATAATGCGGCAACCAGAACTGTACGCAATACTCCAAGTGCGGCCGCACCAGAGGTTTGTACAACTGCAACATGACCTCATGGCTCCAAAACTCAA